>NC_141699.1:369652627-370252627 GCF_964263255.1 Lissotriton vulgaris | reverse complement strand
AGGCGGGAGAAAGAGCGCCGGGGCAGTGCCAGGAGATCGCACGAGCTGATGAGCGCGCACTAAGCAGAGAGCCACTTAGCAGAGGGCGCACTTAGCAGAGAGCCCCAAAAAATCAATAGCCGAAGGTGACACGCTGATACAAGCCCAAAAAGTATTTGCAAACAAAAAGGAAGATGGCGCAAGCAGAAACAAGCGAACCACTTGATTATCTGAGGAAAATGAATGGAGTGGAGGACCACAAACAAAATAGCTTTCAAACCCAGGTGTGCAAAGAAAACACCACTGAGGCGGGGGACTTGAAACCCCAAAGACACAAGACATAACCTTCCGCCTGTTAGCTCTCTGAAAGGTTCCAGGTGAGGTCCTCGCCAACACGTTCTCCGACAAGATCCGGAAAGAGTAAAAAATGGCTGTCACTTCCCCTCGACGGGACTAAACAGCTGCCCAAAGAGTGCAGACGCGCGTACCACCCCTACTCCTCACCTCAGACGACCTTAACAACATGGTAAAAAGCCGGTGGTGAAGTTTCTTCCGCTTTTACTGAAAACCATTCCCTTTTTTTTTTATTTGCCCTAAACGGTTGCTTTATTTAAATTTTACAGAGGCCAATAAATCAGCTGCTGTAAGCCGCAAACGGAAAACGACGCTGTCATGGTTTAGGGCGGGAGATTGCGCAGGTGAGGCCGAGGAATTTATTCTGTTTAAACGGTACACTTGCGGCTGTCACGCGCACGGTGATGTCATTGGCACAGCTTGTTGGGCGCTGGCCACTTGCACGGCTCGCCCGGGTGTAACCCGAGCGGTGCTTAGACTTTGTCCAGGTCTGAAGGCATGCACAGAAGGAAGGGTGTGGTGCTGCACTGAGATCTGAACAGCCTTGAAAACAAAACAAGTCACTGGGCCTGGCTTTTGTCTGATGATCACGAAAGGTCTTTTCAGTAGATATGTCAGAAGACTGTTGTGAAGAGTAGCACAGCATTATATTTTGTGGAGCGATTTCTGTACTTGTTATGTGTAGTGTTTTAAATGGAAATATATAAGCGCAGGAGCTCACTGTGTAGAGTACCTGCTGCTCCTCAGAAGTGCAGATCCTGTGATGTCGCCGCTTGCATGCAGTGGAATGGGAAAGGTGTGAGGTCAGGTGGAATGCGGGTAGGGTAATGTTCTGGGGATGACGGTCGAGACTAGAGGAGTTGTTGATGAGATGTATTGAGGTCGCATCGGTCTCTCCTGCTGTCTCTGAGTTGGGAAATAAAGGTCTTTGAACATGGATTGGAGTATGTGTCCTTTCTACGGGTACTCTCCCATGCAGCAGAGCTGAGAATCGAGGCACTCTCTCAGCAGCAGTGCAGAGAAGTGCAGGTACTCCCCCTTTCAAATTAAAAAGTGCAGGTACTCAGTATCGGACAGTACCTGCCGATTTAGAGCAGTGGTTACAGGTAGTTGGTTTTTCGAAGAGGATCACTACCAGCGAGGGGGCATATGTTTCCTAACCATACTTTTCTTTTTCTTTAAATTATATATAAAGCAATGTGCTACAAATGTGCTCCTTAGCGAAGGCCTGGTCCATGCTGGGGACAAAAAGGGTCGGAGAGGTAAGGTGGGCATCGGACTTGAATATTTGTAAGTATGTATATGGTATTTTCAGGGTCGTTCTGGGATCACAATTCGGCCCAGGCACCCCCAAAAAAGTGGCCCACATCGCGAAACAGCATTTGGCTGGTATCACTGGGCTAATTTTTAGCGAAATATGTAATATATTATGTATTTTAAAGCTCATAGCACCAGAAACATTGGTGAAAACTAGAAGCACTACATTTTGGCTGGACAAGCTAGGTGAAATAAAGTGGCCCAAAGGCCACAACTCCTGATCTGGCCATGTTTGCCACCGGGCCGTTTTTTTAACTAGCATTGCCGGTATTTTAATGTCTTAGCCGGTACGAAAATGAAGAAAATCTCCCAAAGCTTGTATTTTCTCCTCTGATCAATATGAACTTTAAACAGTAAATGTAAGGTGAAAGCAGTATAAAATGTGGTCTAAAGCAGCTTTAATGATCCGCGACTGATAGTTAAAACTAAACAAAGTCAAAAAAGCTATGTTAAGGAGAAATGTAGATGTTTTGTATTATTGTATACGGATACCTCTTTTATTATGATGTTCCATCCTTTACAGTCTCTTAAAACAGGAGCAAACAAAAGGTTATTTTTTTATTGTAGTTTTATATAACTTGAACTCGGCGCAAGGGCAGTGATTATATGAGCACCAGTCACATTACCAAAGATCAAATTCATTTTTATTTTAGGCCCTGGACAATTAAGTAATTTGGCCAGAATCACAGGATGTTGAGCTGAGGCTGGGACTCAAACCCATTTCCATAGATCCAAATTCGGCAGCTCTGACTCTAACATTACATCTTCTCAATGTTTCTCTCTGGAAAAGGCGCTTCACAGCGAGGCCTGTGCAAACTTACACCACCCGCCGCCGCCTGAAAAAGAAGCTGGCCCACATGTGATCTTAGGCAGCGGTCCAATGCCCGACTGCCCGTCTAACAAGTCCGATGCTGGGTATTTCTATAGCGCAAACATAGCTAAAAGGCAGCAAAGCATTGTACTTGGTCAAAGACAAGCATAAAGTCAACGAGTAACTGGAGAGGAAGCTGGGTTGTGAAAGTTTAATGCGCTGTGGTGTTCTTTAAAGAGGTGAGGTGAGCACAAAATAGGCTTCAGACAGAAGCAGAAAGAAGGAAGGCCAAGAAACACGCCAAATCGGAGGGCTATGGTGCCAAAGGGAGCAAGGCCATTGAAAGTTTGATTGGTTAGCAATATTCGAAAGGGCCAAGTAGGGCCCTCTACAGCTAACAATTTAAGGGCCACAGCATTCTTTGTCATAGCAACCATGTCTAGAAAAGGGCTAAGTAAAGTGTGGGCAGAAAGGTTAAAAGTTGCAGTTGGCATGAGCAGTAATCTAACAATCAGACTTGTGGTAATAGTGCTCTTGGTCATAAAAATGTCCACCTGTCTTTAAACCTAGTGAGTCCACGGATGACAGCTGTAAAAGGGACAATGCTATTCCCGAGGCGACGATGCACCTGCAGTTAAAGCTTAGCTGGAGTTTGACGAGCATGAACAATCAAACAAGTTTCTTACCTTCGGTAACGCTTTATCTGTTAGAGACTCTCTCTAGCTGCAGATTCCTTACTTTTAAATTTCCCAGGCGTCAGGCTGGATCCATAAACATTCCCCTTGCGCCCGCGATCGGGTGGTTCCATTCGGCTCCATGTGATGTCGTCGGTAATGACGTTGCGGTGCCTATATAGGCGCCACCCAGGTGCCTGGACGTCAGCACTTTTCATTTTTTCCACGCAAGAAGCGAAGAGCCACAAAGTAACTGATACAGTCATGTGCAAAACTAGGGCCCTGAAAGGGGGATTAACTCTAGCCCTACAATATTAGTCCGCAAAGCGGGGATGGCTGGGGCTGTAAGGAATCTGCAGCTAGATAGAGTCTCTACCAGATAATGTGTTACCGAATGCAAGTACATTTTTCATCTGATAGAGACTTTTAGCAGCAGATTCCTTACCTTTAGATTAGATACCCAAGCCATACCATCACTGCAGCGGATTGCGGACCAATATCCTATAAAAGGAAGTCCAGCAGAACAAAGCGAGCAAAAGGCCTGTTCCTGCAGACCTGTCAGTCCAGGCAGTAGTGTTTTGCAAACGTGTGAAAAGATGCTCGCATTGCCGCCTGACAGATGTCTTGGACTGGGACACCCGGAGCCAAGGCCGTAGTTGCAGCCTTTCCCCTGGTGGAATGGGCCCTTAATCCCTCAGGGGGCTGCTTCTTCAACAGGGCATAACAAATCTTAATGCAGAGAATGACCCGGCGAGAGATGGTCCTTTTCTGCACTGCCTTTCCCTTCCTTGCTCCCACGTACCCCACAAAGAGTTGGTCGTCCATCCGGAACTCTTTAGAGCGGTCAAGGCACAATGTGAACGCTCCTTTTTGGTCCAGCCGGTGGAGACGCCCCTCTTCCATAGAGGAATGCAGGGGAGTAAAGAAGGAGGGCAAAGTGATGGACTGACCCAGATGGAATGGGGTCACAATTTTTGGCAAAAAGGAAGCCCAGGTGCAAAGCACCACCTTGTCTGGAAAGGACATTAGATAAGGAGGCGAGCAAGATAATGCCTGCAACTCACTCAGCCTCCGGGCCAATGTAATCACCACTAAGAAGGCTCTTTTGATGGTCAACAGCTGGAGGGTACAATTGTGCCGTGGCTCAAAAGGAGCACACAAGAGTTAGGTGAGGACCAAGTTAAAGTCCCACTGTGGCATCACCAAAGGCGTGGGTGGAAACAAATGAGCCAGCCCTTTTAGAAATCAACGTACAACAAGACTTAAAAAGAGAGGGGGCAGTTGCAAAAAAGTAGACAGAGCAGAAAGGGACTCCTTGAGAGTTCCCAAAGCAGAGCACTGCAGGGCAAGGGTCTGAATAAACAAAAGGACAGTAACAAGAGATGCAGAAAGAGGGACAATAGACCTTTCTGAACAGTGCATAACAAATTTCTGCCAATGGCAGGCATATACAGTCTTAGTGGAGGGCCGCCTGGACGCCAAAATAACATTACAAACTTCGAGAGGAAGGTCAAAAGCTATCAACTGCTGCTGCTCAATATCCACGCATGGAGGCGCAGAGTTGACAGGTTTGTAGGGAGGATCCTCCCCTGCTGCTGCACCAGAATATCCTCCCAAAGGGGCTGCCTGATCGGAGGATCGAGGCTCATTCTCAGAAGCCCTTGGTACCAGACTCTCCTCACTCAGTCCAGAGCCAAGAGGATAACTTTGGCCCAGTCGCTCCTGATCTTCTTTAACACCCTGGGCAGAAGTGGTATGGCCGGAAAGGCATACAGCAGGCTTGAGCTCCACTCGCGGCGAAAGATGTCACAGAGCGATAGCCTCCTGGAAACTCCAGCGCGCAGTACTGCTCTGACATTGCATGTTCTCTGCGGGGGGACAACTCTAACGAAGGTTCTTCCCACTGTTGTAAGAGACCTTGCGCCACCTCCGACTGGAGATCCAATTAGTGATCCGCTAGGCAAAGACGGCTGAGTTCATCTGCCCTGGCGTTCAGAGAACCTGCAAGGTGCCGAACCACCAGGATGATGCCCTGCTGTTCCAGCCATGTCCAGAGACGTATGGCCTCTCGACAGAGGGTCCACGACCCCACCCTACCCTGCTTGTTGCAGTACCACATGGCGGTGGTGGTGTTGTCCGTGAACACCTGCACTACCTTCCCCTTGACAGAGGGAAGAAATGCTTTCAATGCCAATCGAATCGCTCAGAGCTCCAACAGATTTATGTGGAGCCCAACTCTGCCGGTGACCAGTGTCACCTCTCCCAGATGGCCGCTCAATCCCAGAAGTGACGCATCTGTCACTACTGTGAGTTCCAGTTGGGGAAGGGAGAGGGGACATCTGTTGACCCATTCGCTGTTTGCCAACCACCACTGCAGATCTTTTGCAGTTCCTTCCAAGATCTGGACCAAGTCTGTGAGATTTCTTTGATGCTGTGCCCATTGGAACTTCAAATCCCACTGCAGAGCCCGCATACGCCACTTGGCATGCTTTACCAACAGGATGCAGGAGGCCATGAGGCCCAACAGCCTCAGAGTGAGTCTCACCGAAATCCAGGATAGAGGTTGAAACATCGGAATCAAAACATGAAATATCCTAGACTCGCTGCTCGGGAGGATAGGCCTGAAACTGCACTGTGTCCAGAACTGCTTCCAAGAAAAGGGAGCGTCTGTGAAGGAGTCAGGTGTGACTTCGGCACGTTTATAGAGAACCCTAGCGAATGTTGGAGGTTTGCCATAGTCGGAAGGTGTGAGATAACAGCCTGGGATGTAGGCGCCTTCAACAGCTAGTCGTCGAGGTAGGGGAAGACCTACACCCCTAATCTGCGCAGATAAGCTGCAACTATCTCAGTCACCTTGGTGAACACCCGAGGGGCACTGGGCAGACCAAAGGGGAGTAAGGTAAACTGAAGGTGCCCACAGCTTACCTTGAACCGCAAGTAGTGCCTGTGGCCCGGCAAGATGGTGATGTGAAAATATGCATCCTGAAAGTCCAACGCTACCATCTAGTCTTCTTGTTCTAGAGCAGACAAGACCCGAGATAGAGTGAGCATCTTGAACTTCTCCTTTTGAGGAAGAGATGGACGGTCCGAAGATCTAAAATGGGCCGCAACTCTTTGTTTTTCTTCGAAATCAGAAAGTAACGGGAATAACAACCTCTGTCTACTTCTGAACCCTTTTTATAGCTCCCTTGGACAAGAGAGCGGAAACTTCCTCTTGGAGTAATCTTAAATGATCCTCCGTCAGCCGTTCCTGAGTTGGCAGAATGAGAGGTGGAAAAAGAAAGGAAAGGCAGAGAATAGTCCTTGTGGACGATCTGCAAGACTCACTTGTCCGATGTTATGGATCTCCAGTGGGGGAGATCATGACGAATTCTCCCACCAACTGGGCTAGTGTGATCTTGCAGAGTCAGCCTAGGAGAGCTTGGAGGCTGAGGCTGTTGGGGGGCAGGGTGATAGACTAAATCTGGCTTCCTTTCCTGGATCGGAATGCACTGCGTCCACGTCCCCGCATGGCTTGGGCACTCTATGCAGGGCAGTGGTTGGAATAAGGCTGACATGGCTGGAAACCCCTTCAATTGCCACGAAAGGGAAAAAAGGAAGATTGACCACAAGAGGTGGAGGTAAGGCCCAAGGATCTAGCTGTAGCTCAAGAGTCCTTGAACCTGACATGGGCGGAGTCTTACTTTTCCCCAAAAAGACGGGTTCCATCAAAGGGCATGTCCATGTGATTGGCCTGGATATCAACAGAGCAGCCAGTTGTCCTAAGCCAGGCATGGCGCTTTAGAGCCACGGTCGTTGAAATTGATCTGCCCAGCAAAACTGTCGTATATAGGCCACCCGAATGGGGAATTTTGCCTCATCTCTCCCAGACTGCTTGGGCGAGCACAGCCCGGGTCCCCTCCAGGACTTGTGGCAGTACTTGCGCAACCGTCTCCCAAAGGGAATGGGAGAAACAGCCCAATAAGCATGTGGTATTCACCGACCGCAATGCCAGGCTGGAGTTAGAAAACAACTTATTCCCAAGTGCATCCAACCTCTTGGAGTCCCTCTCCGGTGTAGCGGAAGGGAACATGCCCTGGGAAGTAGCAGGCATAAAAACATCCTGTAGGTCGAGTGACTTAAAAAATCTACTCAATCTAATTATAATTCTCTAGACTCAAACTGGTTTACCATTATGTGATCCTGGGCAAGTATTTTAATTCACTGAGACGCTATTTTCTTGTTGATCACACATGAGAACACCTTCAAATACACAAATTTGGTATGTCTGCTGTACAGAAAACTCTTGTTTGATTTAGCAGAGTAAACTTTTGCTTCATATACAATACAAATCTAGCCACATATAGGATACACATGTCCACTGACTTGCCTCAGTTCATTAATCACATTGTCATCAGCGCGGGGGCAGGAATATTTCTCGAATCATGTTTAAAAACAATCACTTTTATTAAATACACCACTAAAGCATAAAGTAGCAGCACACTGTCATTTGCAGTCAGCAGACTTCACATTCAAATGGCCACAGAATTTCCCACTGACATGTTGTTTTACAATTATAAAGTGTAAAATGTCTGGAAATCGAGTTTCTGCAAATATTTGTCATTTGCACATCACCAAGTAAAGTGTGCTGATTTGTTATGCTCCTAAAGAGCTCTTATTTTGCATCGCACTTGTGAATTACAAAAAAAAGTTATTTCATAATTCCCCGATATGTATACTTGTACTATTCATTTACAAGTTGTTTAAATGTGTTAGATAAAAAACCTGACATTTTGTAGTCTTTTTGCCACAGTTATTGTCAAATAACTCAATTGACAAAAAGCACTACCTATAACAAGAGAAAGAAAATTAAACACCATTTTCCAGGAACAGATAAGCAACAATTAATAAAAAACAAACTGGCATAGGATGCCACCTCCTCTGTAGCCACTGTTGGTGGAGACAGCATGCCAGAGAAGTAGCCAGTCCACTGTCTTCCGCAAGATCCCCATACCAGTTCAACTGCTCCACAGAGTCTTCCTGGTGTTCCAGAGAGTCTTCCTGGTGTTCCAGAGGGTCTACAGACCCCTCCCGTTCCTCTCCTGAGCCTAGCACATCTTCAAAGTGCTCCGGCGATAACATATCAGCCCTAGGCTCAGTCCGCACCATTATGGGCATCGAGCGATGTTGTTCCGGCTCAGTGTTGTCAGGAATGAGGATTGGGCTGGCACCAGCGGCGCCACAGGCACCCACTCCGGGTCTAACGCCGGAGAAGGTCGTGTTGGCACAACCGGTGTCGACCCGGATCCGGGATCAGATTCATGAGGACCCACTGGCGCTGTGGCCGGAGCAGACGGTGTCAAACCCAATAGGGCCCCTTATGACTCTGCGGGCCAGAGGGCTCACCCGCAGGGTAATCCCTCTCAATTACGCAGCACATGGCCTCGTAAAATTATTTTATTTCAGCGGGGGGCCACTCCGGCTCCCGGGAATGGGAGGGACGTACAAAGTCGCTCCTGCTTAGAGGAACCGTGCCTAAAGCATCAGTGCTCCTTACCTCTCTCGTCGACGGACGACAGACGAGGTGAAGATGAAGTCCGCTTCGACGACTTCTGCTTATGCCACTTCCGGCGTGTCCCAAGGACTTCGAGCTCCTCAAGCGGTTTCCGTGACCTCCTCTTCTTTGATCGGGAGCGGGACTTCCGCAGTCTCGTCCGACGGTGTCGAATGACGGGCCGCAAGGAGCTTCAAAGTCCACTCCCATAAAGTCTGAGGAGTCATGGCCCAGCAGTCCGAGCAAGACTTCGGATCGTGGTTGTTGCGCTCGAGACACCAAAAACAGGCGAGATGAGGCTCAATACCGGACATCATGTGGTGGCAGCAAAACACACAAGGTGATGGACGGAATGTGGCACAATGGCAAAACATTCACCCCCAGTCACAGACCTGGGTTTAATCCACCGTTATTTTGCTCACCAAGCCACCCCATTTCAGACATGGCCATATGCAAATCAGTCTTGGCCCTGTGCCTCATGGGAACAGTCCAGCCCGAACTGCCAAGCCACGTCTCCTGGACCGGAATCAAGCATCCTAGGACCGGTTTCTGGCTATCAGCCGTCTTCAGCCAGGATAGCTTGACTCCAGTGGCGCAGTGAGCATGGGACCCACGTCTGGGCATACCCTTCCCACATAGGGTGAACAGCAAAACACACAAGGTGATGGACGGAAAGTGGCATAATGGCAAAACATTCACCCCCAGTCACAGATCTGGGTTTAATTAATCGTTATTTTGCTCACTAAGCCTCCCCAGTTCAGGCATAAGTGGCAGGCACTGCATGGCATAAAACCCATCTTTCTCGAAGACATCCCTCTCACACGAAATAAGAATTTTTTTCCTGACTTTGACAAAAGTCAAGAAAAAGTCTCTCAAATAGGGAAAAGGCTAGCGCTTCCGGGATCGGCACTTAACTGGCACGGAAAGAAAAGAACAGACGTCCACACACCTGGGTGGAACCTATATAGGCACCGCAATGTCATATTAGACGCTGTCAACGACATCACGCGGAGCCGAATGGAGCCAGCCGACAGAGTGCAAGGGGTATTGCTCCGCAAAAGTTTCCGGATCCAGCCTGACGCCTGGGAAATTCGAAAGTAAGGAATCTGCAGCTAGCAGTTTCTATCAGATAAAAAGGTTATCAAGTAATACCTAGAAGCTGTTGGGTGTGGTGGGGTGGAGTACACACAGGATAGCTCAACACCGGAAGAGCCTCTTTACATCACCTGGTCATTTCATAAATGATAAACTGAAATAATTCATGCATCATTAATTATAAAATTTTAAAACCTGCAAGTAAGCAGTATTTGCTTTAAATATTTGAAATAAACTGAGGCAGCGGAACTCGAGCAAATGGTCCTATCCTAGTGCATTTAATTGATTACTGGGCTCAGAGTTGGGTGGCACGAGTGCTTATGTTAAGGGTGTGATGTCTGTTTCATAAAGGGACAACGGTACACTTGAGTACAAATGTTGTTTGAAAACTCGTTGCAGTAGTGCTGTGATTTTTGTGAAGGTAATAGCGGACTTGCTATTCTTGTATATTTTTTGGTGAAGATAGTGTGCTTGCTAAAAGCGTGCTTTTTGGTTTATGGAACGGAGACAGTGCCCTAGGTTCAAGTGTGCTTTTTGGTTTGCGAAGTGGTACTGAAGATTATTGTAAATTTGATTTTTGGTCGTGAACAGGGTAGTGACCTACCATGAGCAGTATAATTAAGTTGCGGAGTGGAGTAATGCCCTTTTCACAATCGTGATGCTTGGGTTCATGAAAATGGATAGGGCCCTTGTTAAAAGTGTATCAGACAAAACACAACACAACACGAGACTCATTGAATTGCAAATCATCATATCATAATTGGAGGATTTGCAACAACACTTGTAAACATAGAAAGTAACACCTCAATTGGACATTAACAGTGCTGCAAATACATTGTTACAAGAACAAAAATAAGAAGCAAATTAGTAACGTCCACAGAAGCCTTCTGTATCTCTCATTGAACATGCAGTAGGTAATGTATTCCTTTTTAATTTTTAGCTTCTTACTCTGAACAGTATATTACTTTTTGGGGATCAACATGTACGATCTAGGCTATGCTGCGCTTTTAATATGCATTGAAGTTACAAAAGCATTTATTCATAACCAGATTATAAGGAATTGTTTTGTGCTGTGAATCAAAATATCATCAAATAGGCTGCCTGAATATGGATCCAGTTGTTTTACTCTGTCAAAGGATTGAAGCATGGAATTTGAGAGCAATGGTATCTTACATTAGCTAGGATGCGGAATAACATATGAGAATATGGTATTTGCACTACAGTAATAAATGTGTGAATGTATGTTTTTTGGTGCACTTGCTCCAAATAACATGTTTCATTGGGCTACGCTGATTTTCATTGCACTGGGCCTATGTAGTTGCAGCTACAGTGCTCAAGGCATTTAATAAATTATGTAGATAAATAAAACTAATGTTTAACTTTTAGCTACAGAAACACAACTTAAACTGCATTTGGCAGCAGATGGGCTTGATTCAATTAAGGTATAAGAACACAGAGGGAAAATATAGAACGGGAGGCTACCAATTAATTTAATCTTCTCCACTTAAAAAAAAATGTCGAGAATTAAAAAAATAAATACATTCTACTCCGATATTTTTGATCATCTTCATTACTTCAAAGATCCTGAGTAAAGCCTTTTCTTCAGAGGCCAACATCATTGATTTTATAGGGCCCTAGTTCATGAAGGGATTTTTTTTCCTGATGAACCAAGATGGATAATACCCTTGGAGTAGGGGGGGGGAGATAGGAACATGTGCTCTTTTCTTGTCTCCCTGCTCAAAGATTGAGGAGTTTAGCCTTCCTTGAAACCCTATTGACCACTTTTACGGGACAGAAGAGGGGAAATGGAAATACTTTTCAGCGATGGTGGGTGAGTAGATCAGAAGGGTATATTGCGCTATCAATTCACATTTTTTAACACCGAGACAAACCGACACAAATAGCACTGTCTGCTTATCCGGCCCTTCCAACCGCAAAGTCATTAATCCCTATTACACCTTGAACACACCGCAGAACCATTTTCATACATATAATTCTAAGAAAGCACACCAGTTCTGGTGTTTCAGTCAAGTACGCAAATATCAAACCAGACTTAGAGCATAAGTGATAAACGAATAACCTCCACAGCAAAACTCAAAATTATACATTTTAAAATATACAAAAACCAAGATTGACAAAAATAAGATAAAAAAATTCATGCTTGAATAGATTTGTACGTAGTTCGAAGTTATGCGGATTCTAAAGTATGTATATTCACACTGTAAAAGATGATTATATCATGTGATAATGCACAATTTTCAGACTGCAACATAAGCTCTGCTATATAATGGATTCAAGCAAACACACAAGGTATAGCTCTGTATTTGCTTCTATTGATCTAAGTTAGAGCCTCAAACATCTACATCACACGTCTACTAAAGCAGGGCACAAAAACAAATAGTGCTGCATAGTTTCAAATTACAAAATCGGTCAGGCACACTCGGGTAGCTTGTGGCATTTCAGCCCACACCCCTAACTGAAGTAGCTGCCACAGCAGTCTAGAGTAAGGCAAGATTCTCCTAGCTGCCAAAGTCTTCAATAAATCAGGCTATGGTCTTTGTTCCCAAACAGCTTATAGTAACAGATGCTGAAGTGCAATCTCAGTGGAGTGGGCTGAGCGAGGAACACAATTCTGTACAGAGGTGTCCTGTACTTAGTGCTTAATTAGTGAAATAAGTATTGGCAAAGCCAGTAGGTTCGGTCTATGCGAGATCAATTGGTTTCGTCAATATTTTTGTAGTTATGTGGCACAGCAGAGAGGGCAGTTATGCAACATGGCATAAAGTAAAGAAAAAAAGCACTATGACGTAGCCAGCGTTATCATAAACATCAACTGAGTGGCATGCACATTCATGGAAAATCGTGCTCTTATTTATGTAAGAGGTAGGTTAATGGTAGTATGTAAGCATTAAGTGGTAAAGGCAAGAGAACCGATCCCGGAGAGATGATTCAGTGGACCTTTCTAGATACGGATCTGAATGATGGGAGGAAAGCGATGTGGGTACAATCGTCAGAAAGGAACTTGACCACTTAAAGACTAGATCATCAAGGCCAATATCCTTCAGTCTGGTCAGAAGAAGAGAGTGGTCTACGATGCTGAAAAGATCCAACAAGGCACAATGTCGCCAATGCACCATTATCGCCAAGCCACCAAAGACAGACTAAAACTGATGGAACTACCAAATCAGTGCTGTGACCAGATCTGAAGCCTGCTTGAAAATGGTTTAAGATAGCATTGGCTTTGAAAAAGGAGTCTAACGGAGTGAAAAATAATTTTTTTAACGTTTACCCGATTTATGGTAATAGTGAGATGATCCCAAAAATACTGGAGTCCTTTGAGGAGAGAGTGTTTCTGAAGGAAATGTTTCATTATTGCTATTTTCTGCAGTAAAGATACAATCCCCTGATTTGGGAACACGTTGACAATATCCAAAATCAGAAGGGGACAAAGGGATTGTATTTGCTGAGCAGATATCCAAGGTAGAGCCACAACGCCTGGAAGTGGACTCTGTTTACATTAAGTATGGGGAGAGGCATCTGTGTCATGGATTAGCATATAAATTGAGATCAGCCATCTAGCTTTAACTGCTGAGGTATGAACAGCTAAGTGGCGGGAAGGAAAATATCATGCTGTTGTTTAAGGTGGTGAAATGTCTGCCATTGGGACTATGGTGATTGGTGTACAAGGGTAAAGGTTCAATGCTGCAGTCCTTCAGTGCACTGTAGTAAGTGAACAGCGGTAGGAAGGAAGGAACTACGCAAGGGAAATGGAGAAATGGAAGAAGGGCTATGAACTTTCCCCACCTGGCTGTAGTCATGAAAAGAGGACTGGATTAGTTTTCTACAGTGAATGAGGTCTTTTGCACATTTTATATTTCTTGAAAACCGACGAAGGCCATTTCAGTGCTATCTTAAACAAGCATCATCAAAGGGAGCAGATCTGTCTTTGGATGGCAGCACATTTTTAAATATTATTTTTGAAAACATATGAACCATGTATTAAAAGTTTAAAAGTCAAACAAAGAAAAAAATCTACTTTTTATAGGTGCCATGCATATACATTTACAAACAAGTAAAGAAGTAAAAAAAAAATGCCGAACTGCAAAAAACAAAACAGGAGATGAAATTGGCCCACCAACCCTGGCAGATGTGTGAATGTGACAAGCGAAATTCCGTCATTCACAATGATGAATGGCCAATTAGTATATTCTCTCTGCTGTGGTAGGAGGCTGAAGCCAAATGTGAATGGCACTTGAATACACCAACGGATTAAGAGGGCGGTCCAAAAGCATGTAAGTGTTATGCATTTCTGTAATGAATCTTCGGGAAAACAGGAGAATGGTGAAACGGCTAACTATCTCTAGGCAATACCTAAATACGAAAAAAATATTTACAATGCCTTTTGCTCTCAAGTTGCTTTGAGGTGAGCTTCTATGTTTCTTTTAAAGGGTTATCAGGCACGTGGGTTGAATTTCAGACAGTCGATCTGAAGGCACATTAACATTTAGTAACGTTGGTGTAGTGAGTTCACAAGTTTATCTTCATAGCAGTAATGTGTGCACAAAGGGCACAGCATTGATATATTGGCAAACATCGGTATGCTTTCCTTTTTGCCGTTTGGGTGCAGTGGTAGTGTATTGACACTTCTACTGCCTGGTTTCGGACACTTTTCTACTTGTGGGTAGGTGTTGTGCAGTACATTTAATGTGACCTTGATTCTTCCCTCAATGTGTGAGATGCTATATTTAGTGTAGTGCAGATGTGTGTGGGGGTTTACCATCACTCACTGCATGCTCTTAAGTGTACCCACTTTGTCTTTGAAGTGATGAGAGTTGTCTTTGTCCAGCTGCACGGTTTTACCCTTGGCATTTGCAGATAAAGACACTGAAGCAACATGGGTTGGCTTCGCCATTTGGTGTCTTTTTTTGTGTTGTGGGCCACCGCATAAGAGGCACAGCACTTGCTGCCTTCAGAAGTACTGTAGCTAGAAACAAGTTAAGGACTTGACCATCATTCGGTCGCGCACCACTTGCCATGGTGTTGCCGGGTTTTGTCCAATGCACCTGGAGACTTGCGTTCTCTTTGCCATTTCCATTGAAATTCTCCCTTAAGGGGGTGGTGCCAGCTTGCTTAGGGTTATTATTATTTTTTTGTTATATCTGGTGCAATTCAGCCATAAGTGGGCAGTGGCGGGTTTGCCTGCTTCATTATTGCTGCACTTTCAGTATGAAGGGTGGCAGGGGCACTCCAGGGACAGGTGCCGGCCTTAATGCACTACAACACGAGAGGATACAACAGTGCTGGTGTTTGACTATATATGTGTCTTCATGCACAGAACGTTCCTGGTGACAGGAGTGCTTCACAGTGTTCATCTGTATCAGCCGGAGTGTGTGATTCCTGCCGATCATGCTTGGATGATCACTTTTTGTTGTGTGCACAGTCACCACAGCAGCCTGACCGAGGCCTGTGTGGTGTCTAGGGAATCTTTTGGTGGGCATTCAAATGTATTATTAGTCACACTTTAATATGTGTTCGTTTGGCAACTGCATGTGTCGAAGTGAAGCGTATGGATTTTCTTGGGTTTTTATATATAAAAAAATTAAGATGTGATAAGTCTTGTCTTCAATGTGGTTCAGTGCTAAATCATGTTGTAAGGATCCATAGTTGTGTATGATGTCACAAGAATGTAAGCGAAAGAGAATTCCAGGAGAGACCACTGGGAACCTGGGGGGAGAGTTGACTAAAAGAGAAACAATATATCGCCTGGTAGGATGCTGTACCCTATACTTTAACCGGTATCTGGCAATAGTGGCAAGAATAAATCTAGTTTGGCCTACTTCATTGAGTGGACTCTTTCTTAGTAGCTTCCCAGGCATAAAACCCCCGTACACCACAGACTATGGCAGTGCCAGCTTCCCTTGAAGACAGAAAGATGCAGATTGGCAAACTCTGAACCCAGACCACGCAGTTTTAATTAAATAAAAAGTGCCACCCAACCTCAGCAGAATCCTTTGCGTTCCTATCCTGAGGCTGAATCTATCGGCAAAAAGATATCCCGGCTGGGCGCTACCAAATGCAAAATAGAAGCTGCTTAGAAAAGCACTTCAGCTCATTATTGTTATAGAGAAAAGCATGTAGATTAATTATCTAAAAATCTTTTAATGTTCAGCTCTGCTTTTTAGCCAAGATCACTTTCCGTTTTGGAATTTTTAAGCCGATAAAACACTGAAAGCGAAACTACATGACCTGAAAAGCAAAATGTTCTTGTCAAAGAAAGAGGTCAAGACCGTCTGAAGATTGTATACATGCCATGGGTCCCTTGTGCAGCTAAAACTCTCTCGATTTCACAAAAGAAATCCGCTCCATGGTCCTAGAGCGTCGATGCTTCTGAGAAGCTCGGATAATTATTCGAGGCCACAGACACAACACCACGGACAGCTTTCTAACACAACTGGGCTGTATACAGGAGCACGATGACGGAGGAAGGACCCACACCAATAACTTCCTGGTTACAAAAGGTACTCTCTGTGGCCCAATGCAGGGAGACACCATTCAGGAAGAGCAGAGCGCACTTACCAGATGAATGTGCTTCCTCTTAAGTCGTGCAGCTTTGGTCATGGATCTCACTCTAAAAATTTGAATTCTCACTTTTTACCTTCTGCTTTATTGCCAAACCATAACAAGTTATGAGACTTAGGTGTAGCACCCAGTAAAGGGGTAGCACATGTTGTTGATAGGCAATCTATCCAGGGTGAAGCCATAGCCCAGCACTGCTAAGCGAGACAAGTACTCACTCCAAAGACCCATCAGAATGCTGCTGCTTCTTATACAGGATTGGGACACTCACCCTTTCATCTTGGGAGCTGCAGGAGCATTATACAGTGGTCAGAACTATACAGAACAGGTCTAGTGCAGGAAATAACCATCAACGTGGGCCGATCTGTGCCTCTGTGTGAAACTGCAGCTCAGGCAGAGAGCCCCGGTGCTGAACGAGTGACCGTGGTGCAAAAGTAACAAAGCAGTGAAGTAAAGTAGCCAAGTGGCCATCTTTGTTCATAAAGCTCCACCAGTTGTAATAGAATAGATTGATCATAGAGAATTAACAGTGCATGAAATGTTGGGGTCCAGGATGGGAATATTTTGTTGTAGTACAGTCGGAACGCCAATCTCCTTACCTCTAAAAACACTGCCTCATACACCAGATACAAAATGCTGCTCCTGTGAGCTCCTATGGCCCAATGTGATGATTAATTGCATCACCAATCGTACTACTGTAAAAGATGTCCTGAAGCGGTCACCTTACCGAAGTCAAAAGAAAATATGCTGTAGTTGTACACCTTTAAATGCAAAGCAAAAAATGTCAAAACAGTAAATAAACTGCGCATCAAGGTAGGCTGTATTAAGGGAGCAAAACCACAGCTATGAGCGAATAAAACCAACCAGAAGTTTGACTGTTAAGTGGGGCCTGAGTCAGAAGCGGCCCCAAATTTGAATGATTCCAGAACAGAACTGAACGTTAGAATTGGAACCTTGATAGTGGTCCGATTGCTTCTATCTCTCTGCTGCAGCACTGCTAAACTACAGATATAGGCTGGGAACACATGCTGCTGATCCATGTCGCTTGTATCTGGTGGTAAGGCGCATCACTATATTAAAAGACATTTTCCACGAGGGCCACACAGGTGGACTCAATCACGAAACTAACAGGTGACAAATTCATATTCAGTTTCTCTGAGGATGTTTTCTGGAACGTCAATGGTATGGATCTGTGGGATGCCCAAATAAAGGGCTTTAATATCCATCGTGATCAGGAGATTATTGCCAGGACTGATAGTGAGTTCTTGTAAGAGGCACAATACGTCCTTGTTGCCTTTGAGGTTGGAAGGTATCCTACAAATCAAAGGTCTGAGGAACCAATCGCAGAATTGCAATAACGGTTTTAGGGTCGAATTGAGACCCGAAACAATGGGACATCGCAGGGGTGGAACATTTCTAATTGGTGGTGCATCATTATGCCAGCATCGTTCTGGTCGATATGTGTCTGCCTATTGGCCCCAGGGGGCCTGTGGAATTCGTCAGGCTCAGGATCCCCCTCTATTACACTAGGTGCCATGCATTCCAAACAACATTCACAAATATTCACACACTGGGCTTCTTACAGTTATTCAAATGTATTCATAATGTGCTTCCTTGTGTGGACCCTTTAGAAAATACAATGATAGAAAAGGACAGACTAACTGACCAAAATGAAAATCTCAAAATTAAAACTCTTAACAAAGAACAAAATATATTCCATGTAAAAGTGCATCATCAATGCATGCTCACCGAATTATGTGACACTGAAAATTCACACGTGATGGAATCACAGCACACTGAGTGGACACACGTGTAGTGGTAAGATACGTGCATCCAATACATTCACAAATGTCTTACCCTATTAAACCTCTATGCAAAGTCCCATGGCGGTACACAGGGCAGGGACGCGTTTTAGTCACACACTGTAGTGGGAGAAAATGAATGCAGTTAATGCCAGGTATTGGTGTAATGAAAATCGGTTGCGGGGAATGTAAAGACTTACTTTGTCAAAGGAAAAAAAAACCCTGATCTGGACCAGATCTTCAGTGTTTACTCTGAATGTTGAGGAGCGGGGACCACACTATTTTTGTAAGCTGACCGTTTGGAGAAGGCTGCAGTATGATTTCAGAGTGTGGTGTATGCTTGATGACATTTGGGTAGGGCTGCTGGGAATGAGAGACCATTCCCAACTGCAGGTGTTCAGCCAAGATAAAAGCGCTGAATCTGAATGAAAAAAGTATAATTTCTTCTGAAGAAGTGGCAGGTATACAAAGAAATGTATGTAAGAATAAAAAATATGATCACATGTGTACATATAATTTTTAATCTGCAGCAATAATTACGTTGAAAGGGTATATATACACACTTATACAGAGAAAAATTAAAGTTAGGTGGTAACAGTTAGGTTGCAGTAGTGTTTATCCAACACATAACTTGGGGGTTTCATCATTCACCTAGGTTAAGTGCGTTTGAAAGGAGTACATCCATCTTTGCTCTTTTATCAACAGTTTCTGGGGAATGTTGGGTTAATACTGATTTTCTCCAAGATGAACCATTACAGCTAATTTTCAGGGTTATTGCTCAATAGTGTCTGGTCATTTTGTTGCACTCCTCCTGCACTTGATGGTGCTACGATGTTCATTGAATCTAACTTATAGTTTACCAGTCGCTGTAGTTTTGCAGCTTCAAGAATTTCTGGATTCACATGCTGTGCATCTTGGGGTTGGGTCTGGAATTCTCCACTATCAAGTAGTCTTTATTCTCTTTCAGATTTTTGTTTGTTGGCGAGTGTCGGTGAAACCTCCATTTGGTGTCCCTTGTGACCTTGTTCTGTCCTCCGGGAGCTTCAACCTGTTGCCGCCATCTTCAGGTTCAATTTTATTTTTGTATGTTGCTTTCTCCTTCAATCTTCTTGGCGGAGGTGGACGGGTTGCTTGTGAATCCAGTAAAGTCTTTAAGCTGCAAAATGACACAGATAGGTAAGAAACTATACATTTTGCAGCGTGAATCTTTTCTGGATTCAGATGCTGTGCATTGATTTTGTAGAGGGTTCTAACCTTCTGATGGCTGGGTTGAAGATGGGCAAGGATTTGTTCACAGAAGCTGCAAAACCCTTTGTCCTATTTGTGCTCCCTTTTTCATTTTTATGTTGATACAGTAATATTTTGTAAATGTGTGTACTGATGACCACACTGCTGCCATGCAAAATTCCTGCAACGGTTTATTTGCCAGAAAAGCAATGGTTGCCCCTTTCTATGTGCTTTCGGTGCACCAGTCAAAGTTTCTCCTGTGCAAGAATGCAACAACTGAATAGTCTGTGCAATCCATCTTGGATTGTGTTCTTAGTTACAGGCCTTCCTAAGAAACTATTTGCAAATGATACAAACAGTTGCTTAGTCTTTCTGTTTGGCTATTTGTTGTGTATGTGGTACATTATGGCACGTCTTGCATCTAATGTATGCAAAGTCTTTTCAGCATGCGTCTTTGGTTTCTAGATAAAACTTGGGATTTGTATACTTTGATTCATGTGAAATTATGAAATTACTTTTGGTAAGAACTGTAGATCTGTTCTCATGACGACCCTGTCTTTGTGAATTAGAAAATATGGTTCTTGTATTGTGGGTGCTTTTAACCCACTTACTCTATGCAGTGAAGTGATAGCCATTAGGAAAGCAGTCTTTGAGGTTATCAAATGGTGTTTTCATTCGCTGAACGAGTACCGCATTTAGATTCCATGTGGATGTTGAGCACTTTCCTTGGTGGAGCCATTCTCTCTGCTTCCTCTAAGAATCTCTATATTAGAGGAGATATGAAAAAACCTCGTCCAATATGTCCTCTTGTATAAGCCACTATTGCTGCTAGGTAAACCTTTAACCTCTTGACTGCGGCGGCTATTCCGCCGCAGTGCTAAGGGGGCGGGCGGAAGAGCAGTGGGCGCATGCTGGTGACGGAACCGCTCCTTCACCAGCGTCGGTTGCGCTGTGTATATGACGGAGCGGTTCCGTCATCAGCATACAAGGGGTTAATGATGCAGATGTATGTCCTTCCACCACAAGATGTGTTAAATATCTTAACATTGTCTTGTCCCTTGTATTTTTTCCTCACTATACCCCTTTTAATTCACCATAGTGAGTATCTCTTCCATTTTGGCATGTAACATTTACTTGTTGTGGTCTTTCCTGCTTTACTTAGAACTGCCATTGTGCTTTCTGGCACCTTTGAATGTCCGAATTCTAAATCTTCAGGAGCCATGCTGTTAGACTTAAAGACTCTGCTTCTGGGAGTAGTACTTTTTTCTTTTCCATTGACAACAGCTTCTGTTTTGGTTGCCTTGGATCATTTCCTTGTGCAAGTTCCATTAGCTTTGAGAACAATGTTTGTCTTGCCTACTGTGGGGCAATAAATGTTAGTGTCATCTTGCTCATTCTGCATTTGTTGATCACTCTGTGCAACAGAGGAATTGGGGAAAAGGCACATGGAAATGTCGCTCACTAGTTTATAGACATTGCATCCCCCATGGAAAGGTGGTGTAACTGGAGGCAAAGATTGGCCATTTTGCATTCTGTGGTGTTGCAAACAGATTTATTGTTGGCATTCCCCATTTCTGAAAGATCCTTTGTATTGTCTTCTGGTTCAGCTCTCATTTGTGGGAGCATGCTGCTTGTCTGCTCAGTCAGTCTGCCTCCATGTGGTCTTTCCCTGGGACATGCATTTCATGAATTTCCATCTTTTTCTGTATTGCCCATTTCCATAGTTCTTGAGCTAGTTTTGATAAGAGTGGTGATGGAGTCCCTCCTGGTTTGTTTATGTAAAACATTGTTATTGTATTGTCTGTTTGAATCAATATTGTTTGCCCAAAGAGTTCTTTTTGGAAAGCGTTTAAGGCTAGAAAGACGGTCTTTAATTCCAGGATGTTGATGTGTTGTCCTGCATACTGCTCCTTCCAGACTCCCCTTACCTTGAGTGAGCCCATGTGAGCTCCTCAACCCATATCAAAACAGTCTGTGGTTATCTTCACTGTTGGAGTTGGCTGTGCAAATGTACCCCCCTGAGTAATATGTGCTCTGTTCCACCACACAATGTCTTCCTCTACGTTTTGAGTGACAACTACTAGATCTTCCCAACTCCCAGTTGCTTGTCATCATTGGGTTTGATTCCATTCCAGTACTGATCTCATGTGTAGTCTCGCATATGAGATTGCAGGGATGCATGATGCCATCTTCCCTACCAATTTACCCACAGTCCTCATTGTCAGAATTTGCCCCTTCCTGTAAAGGAGAGTTTCTGTCAATAGGGATTGTGTTCTCTTTTCGTTGGGGAATGATTTCCCTTGAATTGAGTTGATTCTTGCTCTCAAGAAAATATTCTGCTTGGAGAGAACTTCTCCATGTTCACAGAGAATCCCAGTGTGTGGAGAGTCTTTATTACTTGTTGAATATCCTGTTTGCACTTGTAGTAGAAGTTTGCTCTTACTAACTAATCGTCCAGGTACGGATACAGATGGTTTCCCATTCTTCTCAGGTGTGCTGCTACTGCAACCAGACACTCTGTAAACACTCTTGGTTCTCATTGTATTCCAAATGCAATGACCACAAATCTTGGATATTCTTTGTGCCTTGCATTCATTGGAATGTGCAAGTAAGCATCCTTTAAGTCTTTTTGCAAATGTGGTATGACCTCTTGTTAAGTTGTCATCTTGAATTTTTGAGTTTTAAAATATGTGTTTATGAACCTGAGATCTGGAATTGGTTGTAGTGATCCATCTAACTTTGGGAATCAGAAAATATGTCGAGTCATTTCCTTTGCTGAATTCTAGTGTTACGACATGTTGGATTGCTTGTTGGTCAAGCAATTCCTCTAATTCTTTGACGAGATGAGTTTTTTCCTCCTTGGAATGAGCCTTCGTTTTTTCGTTTTTTGGTCCCCTTGCTAGAAGTAATTTGATTCGTTCTATGCAGTTCCGAATTGTATTATGTTTGGTATCCATTTGCCTGATGTTATCTTTCTCCACTCCTGGAGAAAGTTTATTCTGCCCCATACTGCCATTATGTGTAGAAGACTTGATTGCTTGTCTCGGATTTTCACTGAAGGTGTTCGTAAAAAGGTCTTTCTTTTTGTCAAGTCACTTGTTTGTGGGGATTGAGCCTCCTCTGTGTGGCTGTCCCCTTCCTCTGTCTCTTTCACGAAAGGGCTGGAGAACCTGCTGTTGATACTGCCAGCTTTGTTGCGTTGTGGTAGACTGGTTGCCACCCTGGAAACCCTGTTATGAACTTCTGGCCTGGAAGCTTCTTATACCTGAATGCCTTTGTGAAGGGAATGTGCCCCTTCACATTCCACTCCAAAATTGCAGAGTACCCACTGATTTTGCAGTCTTGTTGTCCTTTTTCAACTGGTTGAGGCTTTCATCCATTGAGCTTCCAAACAACTGCTCCCCGTTGAATGGAGTGTTTTAAGATGTTAGCTTGGTCTTCCGGCTTGTACCCTTAGAATTTCAATCAAGAATGACGCCAAGTGTAATGCTCGTCATCATTTGGCAGCTTGATGTATCCGCCTCATCCAATGCGGATTTTAGGCAGGAGTTGGTGATGTTTTTGATACTTTCTGCAGATGTGCCTCCCTCTTTTGATATTACTCAGGGAGGTGCTTTATGAGTTGCCCACATCTCCTCACAATGTTGATGAGCGTGTCTATTAAGTAGTGCATTAGAATTTGCAATGCACCACTGGTTGACAGCACTTCGTTTGAACTTCCATCCAATTTGGTCCAGTCTCTTGTTCTCCTTATTAGGAGGCAGCCCAGAGGATGAGGGGATGTTGGCCCTCTTCCGTGTTGTCGTCATGATTATGGAAATCGACAGGGACAGTGCCCTTACTGTAAGCAGGGTCCCTGGAAAACTATTTTTATTTTTTCTCAGACCTTGGAGTCACTGCTTTACAAGAGGCTGGTTCCGTGAATGATTCCTTTCCTAGGTCGAGGACACTAAGGAGCATGGGTAGGAACAGACTTCTTGCCTATCTAGGCACCAGTGGTTCCGCCAGGAAACATGACTGAGCTTTCAACTACTCCTTCCGGTAAGTCTGTTTCTAAGTCTTGCAATTGAGGTTCGTAGTATTGAGTTGAGGTGTGAGTGGAAGTTGAAATTCTTCTACCTCCATCTCTGCTGGCTCCTTCATCAAAGTTCTTCTTCTGGAGAACGTCAGACATTTCATCCCAGAGGTGCCTCTTCTTTATCTCGATCGCAGTGGCCTGTTCTTCTGGGTCGAGGCTCGGAATCTCTCTCTTCGGCTTCAAAAACTCTTTCGCAGACGTATCAGTTGTCAGGCTTTGGTTTTCGGCTCATGACCTACCTGACTTCGAAACGTCTTTTCCCCATCTGTCCTTTGACAATATGGCTTTCTCTAGAGTTTTTCCTCCACTGGAGTTCCCCTTCAAGGGATCGGTGGGGCTCCTTGTCTCGGGGGTGCCTGCGGTCGGCAAATGCTCGGACGCTGAGGCTTCCTTTGATGTCCTCCAGTCAGATCTTTGTGACTCGTGCGATTATTTCGAGGCCGATGGATCTCTTGCTTCGGCTCTTTTGCTCATCGTCAGATGTTTTCCCTTCTACTTCCTTGATGACGTTCTTCTCCTCTTTACTTGAGAGACGTAGATCCCTCAGGGGTGGCGTTGTCTGCTGGCCTTTCCTGTTATGATGGGTCACTCTGTCTCACTCTCACCCTCAAAATCTTTGAAGTAAAGACGAAGCAGGCATAGAGTCTTTGTGTCGGTGCTCAACGGAAAGACAGAGATTGCAGACCGGGTGTTTGTCCTTCTACAAGAAATTGTGGTGACAATTCTTGCAGAACTGGAATAGTGTGTTTTCCATTAGGCAGAACAGGGAACCCCATGAACGGGCATTCTCGAAAACCGCACAGGAAAAACCGAACTCCACTTCTGATTTCTACTCCGGTACTTCTTTGGTTGTGATGGTCTCGATTTCGATGATCTTTACGAAGTTCTTTAGAAAACTTTTCCAAACCTCTCAAGCTTCCTGATGAGATTGGACACTTGCTCATCGTGCATGTTAATATCTGTACAGTTGTGTTGATATCCTAAAAATTGTCAGAATGGGAGATTCGCTTGCAAACCACAGGGATGATAACTGTTAAGGAGGAGGCTATTCATATTGGCTGGTTTGTTATTTACTTGGGTCTCAAAAGGGTTAGCCCTAATTTTGATTTGATAAATCGAGGATGGAGATCTCTTCCATAAAATCAGGATGTTAAGGTAGCAGTGACACATTCTGATGTGCCTTTTACGCGAGCTGTTTTCAGGATAAATGATGGCTGTTTTGAATTGATGTACATAAAGGCACACTACACAGGGGGAAATAGTGCTGCTGATCGATGTCTATTGTATCTGGTGGTAAAGGGTATCATAATATTCAAAGAAATGTCCATGAAGACCAGACAGGTGCATTAAATCACTACACTAGCAGGTGACACATTTCCATTCAGTTTCTCTGAGGAATATTTCTAGTACCTAAAGAGTACAGATTTGTGGGATGCTGATTTAAAGGGCTTCAATATCCATTGTGATCAGGAAGTCATTGGCAGGATTGTGTCTTTAAGGTAGGAAAGCATCCTACAAACGAAAGGTCTGCCGAACCAATCCCGGAGCTGCAATAACCAGTTCCACGATTGAATTGAGACCAGAAATAATGGGACATCATGGGAGTGGAAACCTGGGTTTGTGAAACTTTGGGAGGGTATGAAGCAAAGGGTTACAATGATTCATGGCTACTAGCAAGTCAGACTCGTTTTTAGCTACCCAACCCAGGATGATGACTTACTCAACCATCTACTGAAGGGGAGCATTTATTCTGAAGGTGGGGTCTTCAGGAAGGAATTCATAGTTGTCAGAGAAAGATAGTAGCTGTAGATACTCTGCATTGTAAGTGGTCCAATTCATGCCAACTATGACTCCACCCTTATGAGCTGATTTGATAACCAAATCTTTTTTTATTCTGAATATGCTGGAGTGCTTCCTATTA
Source organism: Lissotriton vulgaris (assembly GCF_964263255.1). Classification (NCBI taxonomy): domain Eukaryota; kingdom Metazoa; phylum Chordata; class Amphibia; order Caudata; family Salamandridae; genus Lissotriton; species Lissotriton vulgaris. Next base: position 370,227,260 of record NC_141699.1, on the reverse strand, counting down.
TAACATTGTTAAGTTCTAGAATAACTGTATCTTATATAAGCCCTTATTTTCTCGTTCTGTAAAGACTGTTTGTTCTTAAGTAGTTACCTCACTTGGTACTTCCTGAGCAGCTAGTTGGAAAAGGGATTTTTTTCTTAGTCTCATACTAACCACTCTTGTTTCCATCAAAGGCTTCTCTTTGAAACAAGAGAATTGTGACAATTCAGATCTAAGTTCAAACATTTCAATCTTGAGGTCGAGACAAAGTCCAGTCCATTTTCCAAGACTTATTTCCATGGCACTAAGTTGATGGTTGTTGAAGTTAACCAATAAGTTGGTGCCTTGCTCGTCCCTGGCTGACTGTTCTTCCCCTTGGTCCTGACCACCATTTGGTGTTGGTCTGACCACTGGACCGTGGGGTTGTTGTATTTTGCCTTACCTGTCCTTTGCCTAAAAAAGCTGTCTATTGGTTTGAAATGGGGAAATCTGGACTAAAGTTGTGGTATGGGTTTTGAGCATTTTCCTGAAAATTGAAATATCGGACACTTTCCTGAGAGACAAAGGAAGAAGGTTCCAGTAACCGGAACGGGCGCAGTGTATCCTGGGGACGGATGCCAGTCTCAGCATGGAGAACCTCAGAGTTCTATGTGGCATATAGTGAGTCACTCTCCTTCTGAGATACTCCGCCCGCTTCCCTGGAAGGCCTTAAAGAAAAGTACAGGGCCTTGAAACTGATCCTTTTTTAACAGGAAGCCAGTGCAAGGACTTAAGGTGAGGGGAAAAATGCGTCTTAGGCTTGAGCGCAAGGACCGCTCTAGCGACTGCAGTGCGGACCACCTGATAGTAGTTGAGGAAATATTCATGGGGGCCTAGGTACAGGATGTTGACATAGCCCAGTCTTGAGATGATCAATGCCTGGACCACGGTCTTCCTATGTCCAAGAGACAAAAGGGGGAGACATTTTCTAAGCATTCTTAGAAGCCCAAAACATGAGCCGATTACCGACTTGACCTGAGATATCATCGAGGGGGTACTATCCGAAGAGCGATAGCTACTAAGACAATAATAACCCATGTTTCAATAGAGGATGTTCTTCCTCATTTTCATTATGCTCATAACTTCGCACTCACCATCTTACACTTTATGGATCTGGTCCCAAATTTTATTTTTTCTGGAAGTATTACTAGCAAAGAGAAATCTGTGCTAACCCAAGGTATTCCTGCAGAAGTAAAGCTTAAGGCTACCAGCAGGACCTGGATAATAGGAACGCAGAGTCTGTCTGCAGATGTTGTGAGGATCTGTGGCAGCTGTGCTGGGTAATATTCGCACATTGTACATGTGTAATCACCCTAAAAACCCTTGGGACTAAACATTAGGGGAGTCTCAGTCTAGTAAAAGACACAGAGATGATGAATGAATGATGCCACTGGTGTTTCTGGCTGGTACTCGAAGGATTCTCTAGTAGCTTCTGGCTTCTGCCATGTACCACAAGCCCTTGACTCCAAAAATAACTGGCAATCCAGAGTTGTTTCTTACGGCTTGTTCTAAAGTGCTGCAAATCTCTTCTAGGCAAGCACCTAAGGAGAGACAGTCGGCTATTAGTGTTGGTCATGGACCATTCACCATTTTAACAACTTACTTACAGTGGTTTTCATCAAGGAACTATTAAAGGGCGCATCACCACTGGTCAGACCTCATGTTTTCATGGTGGGGTGGTGGGACAGGGATACTCCGAGCATGGTCTGGGTTATTTTCCACAGGCTGGGTAACAAAACGAGGTCTGTTAACAATAGCACCCATGCAGGATGCCTGCACCATGATGCTGCAGGGTTACTCTGGGGTCTCGTTAAGGAAACCCCAGACTCGCCCTGTTGCACAAAAATCAGGTAGGTGTCGGCACCACGGAAAGCAGTTGCGCCAGCGCTTGGTCACTGTAGTAGGGAAGATTATGCGCTGGTCCCTAGACTGCAACCCTCCCTCTTCACACCCTCGTGATTTTTGCCAGCTACACTGGCTCCAGACAATACCACACAACCATCAACAGCTGCCACGTTAAATTAGCGAGATACAAGTTTAAATTCAGGTTCTCCTATCCATTCATTGCTACAGGAACCCTTTTTGCGAGTGCACTCTAAATACACTTTTGCTTAAAGCTTGTTTTGGTGTGCTGACACACAACAGTTTACCCGCGCCATTCTGTGGAGGACAGACTTACCCCGAGAAATGTGCAGGTGTGCATAAGCGCGCCACAGGTTGGCCCGCTTTGTAGGATATCGAAGTGGGCTGCTTATCATACACCGGAATATTAGACCAACCTGCTTAATACCAAACACACGCCTATCTTTGAACAACGAATATGTTTCTTAAAACCTACCCCTTTCGTGCTCATTTATCTGTTCGTTGCTTTGACGGCACTGGAAACCCAACTGTTGCCATTTTTTGCACTTGAAAAACGGAACGCTTAAAGTCTGTCAAGGGGAAGGGTGACCATATGACTCCACAAGTGCCGCCCGCCATGTTTTGAGTGCTGGCCTTTCACTGAAGATTATGGTGCATCCTGGACGTTGTAGGCTCGATTAGTGTTATAATGGGTGGGTGGGTGTGTGTTGAGGGGGTTGGGGAATGCCAACCTTCAGTATTACTCTGAGGATGAACGCCTCCCCAGTGCCAGACATCGTGATCGCCATCCCGGACGGATACAAGATCACCCGGAGGGACCGCGTCAACCAGACCGGAGGAGGCATCGCCATCGTCCACAAGAACACCATCTGCATCACGACCAACACCGACGACACCCTGGCAGCCACCGAACACCTGCACTTCCAGATCCACACCGACCCTAAGACCACCCTCAGAGGCACCCTCATCTACAGACCCCCGGGACCACGCACACAATTCAGCGAAGACATCGCCGACTTCATCAGCCCACACGCCCTCCCCTCCGCCGACTACATCCTCCTCGGGGACCTCAACTTTCACCTGGAGAACAACAACGACCGCAACACCACCACCCTGCTGGAAAACCTCGACAACCTCGGTCTCAAGCAGCTGGTGACCTCCCCCACCCACTACGCCGGACACACACTCGACCCCATCTTCTCATCCAGCAAGCACATCGCCTTCAGCCACACGACCGGACTCCACTGGACGGACCACAGCTGCGTACACTTCAGCTTCAGAAAGAACACTATCCACCACCACCAGTAACAGGTCGCACGCAGAAGCTGGAACAAGATCACAGCCGACCAGCTCGCCGCAGCCCTGAGCCAAGACCCCCCCGCCAGCTCATCGAACCCCAGCCAGGCAGCCAACAACCTCACGAGTGGATCAGCAACTGCGCAGACGACCTCGCCCCACTGAGAACCCCACCCAGCAGACCCGGCAGTAAGAAAGCACGATGGTTCACCGACGAACTCAAGAGCTCCAAGAAGAACTGCCGTGCCCTCGAGCGAGCCTGGCGCAGAGACCCTACACCAGACAACATGACCATCCTCAAGCTTGCAACCCGAAAACACCACCAACTGATCCAGACCACCAAGAATAACGCATTCAAGGAACGACTGGACAACAACGCACACAACAGCAAGGAACTCTTCAACATCGTCAAAGAGCTCTCCAACCCCAACGCCGGAAACAACGACATCACCCCATCACAAGACCTCTGCAACTCCCTCGCCTCCTACTTCCACAACAAGATCGCAGACATACACAACAGCTTCAGCTCGCAACCGACGCACCCTACGACCGCACCAACGCCCCCCACCGCCACCCTTCACGCCTGGACCCCAACCACAACCACCGAAGACACCATCTGCACGATTAACTCCATCCACTCCGGATCCCCAACCGACCCCTGCCCTCACCACGTCTTCAACAAAGCCGACGCTGTCATCGCACCCCACCTGCAGGACATCGTCAACACCTCCTTCGACACCGCTACCTTCCCGGAGAGCTGGAAGCACGCCGAACTCAGCGCTCTCCTGAAGAAACCGTCAGCAGACCCCACCGAACTCAAAAACTACCACCCCATCTCGCTCCTCCCGTTTCCTGCCAAAGTCACCGAGAAGACTGTCAACAAGGAGCTGGCCGCCTTCCTCGAGACGAACGGATCCCTCGACCTCTCGCAGTCTGGCTTCCGGGCCAACCACAGCACCGAGACCGCCCTCATCGCAGCCACCGATGACATCCGAGCCCTGCTGGACAACGGGGAAACTGCGGCCCTCATCCTCCTGGACCTCTCCGCGGCATTCAACACTGTCTGCCACCGCACCCTTGTGCAGCGCCTCAGCAACGTCGGAATCCAAGTGAAGGCACTAGAATGGATCATCTCCTTCCTCGCCGGTAGGACACAGAGAGTCCGCCTCCCCCCGTTCAGATCCGAGGCCACCGAAGTCATCTGCTAAGTACCACAAGGATCATAACTCAGCCCCACCCTCTTCAACGTCTACATGAGCCCCCTCGCGGCCATCGCACGCCAACACAACCTCAACATCATCTCTTACGCCGACGACACCCCGCTGATCCTCTCCCTCACCAACGACCCCGCCACCGCCAGAACCAACCTACACGAAGGGATGAAAGACGTAGCCGAGTGGATGATGAACAGCCGCCTGAAACTGAACTCAGATAAGACGGAAGTCCTCATCCTGGGATCGTCACCCTCCGCCTGGGACGACTCCTGGTGGCCCCCGGCCCTGGGCAGCGCACCCAAACCCACAGACCATGCACGCAACCTGGGCTTCATCCTGGACTCCTCCCTCTCCATGACCAGACAAGTCAACGCCGTCTCCTCGTCGTGCTTCAACATCCTGCGCATGCTACGTAAGATCTTCCGGTGGATCCCCACCGAGACCAGGAAGACGGTCACCCAGGCCCTCGTCACCAGCCGACTGGACTACGGCAACTCCCTCTACGCCGGAACCACCGCCAAACTCCAGAAGAGACTCCAGCGGATCCAGAACGCCTCAGCAAGACTCATCCTCGACATCCCCCGACACAGCCACATCTCCGGACACCTGAGAGACCTGCACTGGCTCCCGATCAACAAGAGAATCACCTTCCGTCTCCTAACCCACGCACACAAAGCCCTACACAACCGAGGCCCAAGATACCTTAACAGCCGCCTCAACTTCTACACTCCCACACGCCAACTTCGATCGACCAGCCACGCCCTCGCCGCCGTCCCCCGCATCCGAAGAGCCACCACAGGAGGAAGGTCCTTCTCCTACCTGGCCGCCAAGAATTGAAACTCCCTCCCGACCCGCCTCCGCCTGACCCAAGACCACCTCGCCTTTAGGAAGCAGCTCAAGACCTGGCTGTTCGAGCAGTAGCGGACCCCCCCTCCCCAAGCGCCTTGAGACCCTCCGGGTGAGTAGTGCGCTATATAAATGCTTGTTTGATTTGTTTGATTTACTCTGGGCCATCGCTCGCTACATGGGCAATACCCCCCCCCCTTTTTTTAGCCGCTGTATGGGACCGCTATCTAGAGTTACTAGACCACTAAATAAATGGATGTGACTGAAAGCTTTTTGAGTTGCGAGCCACTAGCCCGCGCAGCTCAATACACTTCACAGTTTTGCGACTTGAACTGGCTTCTAGCACTTTAAGCTTCTATTAGCTTTCTGGATGACATACCGAGAGCTAAGGAAAACAATTTACTCACAAATCTTTTTTACACTAAAGCTTCCCGTATTGGCGGCGCCAATAATGCAAGTTAGATGGAGTTGCAGCACGTTGTGGGTAATTGCTCAATTACTAAAACTTATTTTTTAGAGGATTTTAGTTTAAAAAATGTGTTTGTCGTACTTCTATTCCGGAAGACATGGTGTCTTCTTTACGGTTTTATATTTTTCCGACTTTGTACTCTTAAAATAGTTTCACGGACATCCACTTTACTGAACCTTGTCAACTGATCATGCATTAAGGGGGCTTTTCATAAACCTATATGTGAATAACCTCCTGCTCGGGTATCTGTTGAGCTTCTGGCAGTGTATGACAAATCACCAGAAAAGCTGTAGTCTAACCAAGAAAGCCCACGAAACTCGTGACCTCATATTTAGGTCTTGTTTGAAAGTACAAATTGTTTGCTTACCTGTTGAAACCCATTCTTTAAAATATAGTTGTTAACATTTCTTCAAAATTTAAAATGAGCGGGCTTTATCTTTCACCCAGAAGAGTATTTCTCGCCTACCTCAGGCTATTGGTCGTTTGGTGCATTATTCAACCTCCTAGTGAGGTGCTTGTACCTTACTTTACCGACCGAGTATTTAACCATTCAAAAGTATTCTACATTACCACACATTACATTCTATATGTCATCAATGCAATGAATGCAGAAAACTATTTTATTTTACTGCAGTTAACTTTAATTCGTTTAGTCAGGGCACAACATGCAAGCAAGACCTGTTGAATTTGACAATGTTTGTATTTAAAAGCAGGACAAACCAAAGACATTTGTAATAATGCTAGGTTTTTACCACTAGCCTTCTCTAAAAAGTAGTCTATCTTTTTATAATGCTTCTTTTGATTATTACTTTCATATTATCTTTTTGCACTGTAGTGTTTAAATGTTTATGCAAACCAGTGGGGTAGATTGGGGTGGAGTGGGGTAGATTGGGGTGGAGTGGGGGAGATTGGGGAGAGTGGGGTAGGGCAAGGTAGATTGGAATGGGGCAGGGTGGCGTAGAATGGGGTAGAGTGGCCCAGATTGGAGTGGGGTTGATTGGAGTGGAGGGGGTTTATTGGCGAGGGGTAGAATGGGGTGGATTGGGGTAAATTGGAGTGCGGTAGGATGGAGTGGGGTAGGTTGAGATGGACTTGAGAGGGGTTGATTGGGATAGAGTGCAATGGGTTAAATTGGTGTAGAGTAAAATGTGGTAGTTTGGGGGGAGTTGGAGAGTGAGGTAGAGTGGGAAAGAGGGGATGGATGGAATGGGGTCAAATAGAGTGGAATCGGGTAGATTGTAGTGGAGTGGGGTAGACGGCAGTGTGGAAAAATTGGTACAGAGTGGAGTTGGGTGGAGCGGGCAGGGCTGGGCTGGCTACCGGGGGTTTTAGTGGGCTGCGAAGCTGGGGCCGATTTCACTGCGGTGGGGGCTGATTTTGTGGGCGAGGACCCATATGTACGTTTAAATAAAGAAGGCAAAACAAATGGTTTTAAAGCATACTTTAAAACCATCTGGTTTTGCATTGTTTACTTAAAAAAGAAATTCCCAGTAGCCAGTCCGGCCCTGGGAGCAGGGTAGATTAGGGTAGGTTGGAGTGAGGTACACTGGTTGAGGTAAAATGAGGTAGAGTGAGGTGGGTTGGGGTAGACTGGAGTGGGGTAGATTACAAAGCAGCAGCGGTCATCATGGAACATGCAACTGGGACACATTTTTAGGTCTCGACTATTCTATCCTGTTAGAAATTGTTAGGTTTCGACTATTCTATCCCGTTAGGTATTGAATAGGCAAGATTATAGTAAGCAGTTCGAAAAGTCTACCTAGCCTGCGGATCGCGTACAGTTCATGTGAGGCAGGCGTGTGAGGCAGGCAGGGGGGACATCAAACACAATCGGCCTCGGCATCAGACTTCAAAGGAAGCCGCTCGCACACCACCATTTGTCTGAGCCTCCGCATCAGTCTTCAAAAGAATCCGCTCCCAAGCCGCCCCCGTGAGACTTCAAAGTAATGCGCTCCCGCCCCCGCCACAACAATGCTGAGAGCTTAGGGGTTTTTTTGCATCTATTTCGCGGGAAAGCCGTGTTTTGTTCGGCGTTCTCTGCACCTTTCTCGGTTTTTTTTCCTGAACGAAAGTGAAAGTCTACCGTGCTTGTTTACAGTAGCCTTGCTCCTCAAATACTGTTGCTGTGTTGCCATCTCTCTAGGGACACTCAGCTTGAAAACACTCGACTTGCTAGATGCAATGCTAAATCCGCTATGCTTTGCCTCTAAACACGTTGATCCCTCGCAGACTGTGCTGACTCTGCCCCACCTGATTCTGAAACTGACCAACGCAGTCACCACGCAGTCTCTTCTCTCTGTCTTATGATGTCTGCCCTGCCACCATTTACTTCGGACCCTCACACACCCTCACACCCTCTCGCCCTCACTCACTCTCACACCCTCACAACCCTCTCACCCTCAAAACCCTCTCACCCTCACACCCCTCTCACCCCCTCACCCTCACACCCTCACACCCCCTCTCACCCTCACACACCCTCAAACTCACACCCCCTCACAACCCCTCACCCTCACAACCCCTCACCCACACAACCCCTCGCCCCTTCACCCTCACACCCCCTCAGGAGCCTCACCCCTGTCACCCTCACGCTCACACCCCCTCATAACCCCACACCCTCACCACCCCTGCACCCATCACCCTCACACACACCCTCACCCTCACACCTCCTCACCCTCTCACACAAGCTCACCCTCACACGCTCACCCTCACACACGCTCACCCTCACACATGCTCACCCTCACACACCCTCACACACGCTCACCCTTACACACCCTCATTCCCCCTCAACCCCCTCTCATCCTCACACACACTCACTCACCCTCACACCCCCTCACACACCCTCACTCACACCCCCTCTCCCTCACACACCCTCACCCTCACACCCCTCACCCCCTCACCCTCACCCCCTCACCCTCACCAGCATAGCATAACAAAAAAAGCATAGCATAGCATAACAAAACAAAGCCTAGGATAGCATAACAAAACAAAACATAGCATAGCAAAACACAACAAAGCATAGCATAACAAAACACAACAAAGCATAGCATAACAAAACATAGCATAGCAAAACAAAGCATAGAACAACAAGACAAAGCATAGCATAACATAACAAAGCATATCAAAACAAAACATAGCATAACAAAACAACAAAAGATAGCATAGTATAACAAAACACAACAAAACATAGCATAACAAAACACAAAATAGCATAGCATAACAAAACAAAGCTTAGCATAGCATAACAAAACATAGCATAGCATAACAAAACACAACAAAACATAGCATAGCATAACACAACAAAGCATAGGATAGCAAAATTAAACATAGCACAGCATAACAAAACAAAGCATAGGATAGCAAAACAAAGCATAGGATAGCAAAACAAAACATAGCATAGCATAGTCAAATGATGCTTTATTCGATTTTAGCAGAAATACAAACTCATGAAAGCAGCCATTAAAATAATAAAATAATAATCAAATTAATGCAGTGTCCGCCTTAAAAATACATCATTCTATACAAACAATAAATAAAAACTGTACATCTGTAATATATAAAAGAATATGCCATACAAAATGGCACTTATTTCTTTCCATGCTATGGCTAACAAGTTATTACATTCCGCTTCTTCAATATGCTCCTTTAAAGACCAGTCATAATTACAGTGCAATATTCATTATCCAATTGTTGCAAAGATAAATAAGCTGGCCGATATTGCCGCCATGCACCCTGTTTCAAGTATTGCTTAATCCTCCTCACACGATCTTGAATGTAGTACTTACAAAATAATATCACGTGGATTGTCGTTTGCTGGGAGACATTGTCACAAGGGCAGAGTGCCAAATCCCTAGAAAAGTCATTTTTATTTGGAAACGTCACTAGGCGATAAAAAGATTCAAATCTAAACCTTGTTAGGATATATCTATCAAAACGCCTCAGGCAATTAAAACAAATAGGGTTGAATCCTATAACAAGCCAGGGTCATCTGATGTTGGAGGACAGATTTTTTATTAGTTTCCACAGTTAATCTTAACAGTTCAAAGTGGCTCTTGCACAATTGTTTCAATCCCTTTTTGGATATTGCACATACCTCCTCAGGATTGTCATAGTACTCCGGTCTATTTAAATCAAAAACAGCTTTCTAACGTAAGATAGCCATGGAATGTGTCTTGCCTGATCCAGGACCATTACATCCCTAATAATTTCTCTATTTAATCCCAATGTTGGTGTAGACCAGACTCTATGCCATAGTAAAATTGGTTGCAATTTAATGAGATCTGTAATGAACTCAATGCCCTGTTCTGCATGGCAATTAAAAACAGATGTACTCTGTGGGACCGCAAGAATATATCTTAAAAAGATGTTTTCAACAATTTGAATGGACGCCACGTTACGAAAACGCCAGATATCACCCGGTACATTGCTATGCTCCTGCACTTTGCTATATATATTTTTTATTAGGATCTCAGGTGGTCTTTTTCCTAATTTTTGTGCAAAGTTAATCAGTGCCGCGGTTGATCTTCTGAATAAGAGTGTCCTGCTCCTAACTGCTGGACCCCGGGAGCCTGCTCCCTCTAGGAGTACACCTAGATATGAAAAGGTTTTAGTATATTCAATATTAACATCACCCACTGTTAGGTTCCTGGCCTTATTTAGTCCTTTCCCTCACATCATCACAAATGTTTTTTTAGCGTTGAGTTTTTGGCCCCTACTGCCCATAAACTTAATATAAGTGGAAAGTGCTCTCCGGATGCCAATCTTAGTTCTGGCCATTAGAACTGCGTCATCCGCGTAGAGAATGGAGACGACCTGTTTCTTGTTGTGTCTAGGAGAGTCTATTACATTGGCCCTCAATCCCTCCTCCAAAGCGTTAGTATACATGGAAAAGAGGAAAGGGGCCAAAACGCAGCCTTGTTTAACTCCCCTCTCCACGCTGATTTGGTGCATTCTCCCTTGAGGCCATATCTCACTTTGGCTGAAGCTCCTGAGTACAATTGTCTTAAAAATTGCACAATAGCTGGCTCAACCCGTATGTCCTCAAGAGTGCTCCATAGCTTGTTGTGCTCAACACAATCAAAGGCAGCCGTAAGGTCTGCGAATATTACATACAGGCGCCCGGTCTTTGCTTGGGTGTACTTCCCTTGGAACAGTGTAAAGTTTAAAACCTGCTCTACCGTGCCCATCCCTTCCCTAAACTCATATTTAACGGGGCTTGAAATATTATTTTCTTCAGCCCAAATTTGGAGTTTATTTAATACCACCCTTCCTGCGACTTTCATTAGAGAATCCAAAAGCGATATTGGCCTGTAACTAGAAGGGTTTTCACTGTCCTCTTTTTTGTAGATGGGTACGATCACTGATTCGGACCAAGATTTTATAAACTCTTCTGAAAAACAAGCCTCCAAAACTCGAGTCAGAAATGGGGCCCAAAGATCAGTGGTCGTCTTAAATAAATCAATTGGAATCCCATCTGAACCTGGAGCCTTATTTCCTTTACTTTGATTGATTGCCAATAATACTTCCTCATGGGCGAACTCAATTGCGATCGGTGATTGTGCCAGTTTACATGCTTCTGCCTCCCAATTCCCAGAATGGCTTACAACACCATTTTTCTCCTTGCTATAGACCTTGGAAAAGAATTGGATCCAATTATTTTCATCAATAGCAATTCACCCTCACACCCCCTCACCCTCACACACCCTCACACCCCCCACACACCCTCACACACACTCCCACCAGCATAGCATAACAAAACATAGCATAGCATAACAAAACATAGCATAGCATAACAAAACACAGCAAGGCATAGCAAAAAAGCATAGGATAGCAAAACATAGCATAGCATAACAAAACACAACAAAACATAGCATAGCATAACAAAACATAGCATAACAAAACAAAGCATAGCATAACAAAGCATACTAAAACAAAACATAGCATAGTATAAGAAAACATAGCATAGCATAACATAACAACAAAACATAGCAGAACAAAACATAGCATAACATAACAAAACATAGCATAACAACAAAACAAAGCATAGCATAACAAAACACACAAAAACATAGCATACATAACAAAACATAGCATTGCAAAGCATAGCATAACATAGCATAGCATAACAAAACACAACAAAACATAGCATAACAAAACACAGCATAGCATAACAAAACAAAGCTTAGCATAACAAAGCATAGCATAACAAAACAAAGCATAGGATAGCAAAACAAAACATAGCACAGCATAACAAAACATAGCATAACAAAACAACACATAGCATAGAAAACATAGCAAAACACAACAAAACATAGCATAGCTTAACAAAACACAACAAAACATAGCATAGCAAAATAAAACATAATAGCATAAGAAAACATAGCATAGCTTAACAAAACACAACAAAACATAGCATAGCAAAATAAAACATAATAGCATAAGAAAACATAGCATAACAAACACAACAAAACATAGCATAGCATAATAAAACATAACAAAACATAGCATAGCATAACAAAACACAGCATAGCATAGCAAAACATAGCATAGCATAGCAAAACATAGCATAGCATAGCATAACAAAACACAGCATAGCATAACATAACAAATCAAAGCATAGGATAGCAAATCAAAGCATAGGATAACAAAACAAAACATAGGATAGCAAAACAAAACATAGCATAGCATACAGCATCACTCCGCACCACAACAGCATCACTCAGGGGCACCACAACATCACTATGTGCTACCACAGCATCACTGAACGCCACAGCATCACTCGTCCGCCATCACAGCATCACTCGTTCGACATCACTGCATCACTCGTTCGACATCACTGCATCACTCGTTCGACATCACTGCATCACTCGTTCGCCACAACAATATCAATCTGTGCAACCATTCAACAACACCTGGTTCAAATATGTTCTCTCAATGTTTCAAGCTTTATTACAAATGTAACAAAAAGATGTTAATATTCCACATCTGTTCTTGGATTTTCATCACAATAAAATACACTGAACATAATCTTCACAAAAGTTATTTACAAAACTTTAAGCTATTCCCATTATAAATTACAATAACTTTTATTTAAGTATTAATTATTGGAAAAAAATTAAAAGCCATTGTTGCTATTTGTAATATCAATACATGTAAGTTACGTAAATACAACACATATTGCATTACAAATGCTATAGGCGTCACATTTGCGAAAGTTATAACTATTGGCATTGTAAATGACAAAGCTATTAATTTCGCTATTTTCAAAAACAAAACATAAATAAAAAATGTGTCATTTACAATACCAATAGCTCAAACTTTCCTAATGCAAGACCTATTGCATTGCAAATGCTTGTTAGAAGAGTTTTGGCTGTATGAAATGACCAAGTCACATAGAAGCAGCTGGTCCTATCGACAGGGTGCCTGCCAGCAACCCAGTTATTTTTCAGCCAATACAATGGAGTCTCCATGACAGGATTTGTAATGGGAACAGTGAAAGTACATGGGAACAGTGAAAGTACAAAGGTAGCATGTTTACTACTGCTGACTGAAAACAGCACTGCCTGAAGCCCACCCACAGTGGTGCATTAATGGCTCAACCACTGCAACAATGGAGGTCTTCGGCTGAAAAAACAAGTGGCGTCGCCGTAGCATCCTGTAATTCTGGGGAAATCACTTAATCTCCTGGCATAAAGAAATGAATGTAAACTTGTGTAATGTAACTGGTGCTTATGTAAAGAGTCCAACACTTTCCATTCAGGTCAAGTTCACGCTATAAAAAATATTGAGAAAAAAAAATAGCACCTCAATTTACAGCGGCAGCAGCAGATGGACACTAATTAAGTTAAATCAATCTGCACTTCATCCATGCTCCACACAAACCCAAGAAATTGCGAAGTAAGTGATGCCTTGCAAGTGCTGCCGGATTAGAAGCAAAGAGGAGTGATCCGGATGCCAACGAATGGTAAATAATGGGCAAGCTTAAAGCTCCTTTTTAGAGGTCTTTTCAAAAAATGTTTAGATGCAATTGGTCATTGCTAAGCCACAGCGCAAGCGTGCCACCTGCAGGTTCGACCTAAAAAGGACCCTCAGGAGACCCTAATATGTCCAGTAAGTTTAAGATATCCTGTTACTGTCAATAATATAGTATAAGTACACAGAGGCAACGAGTACATCACATACTACCGGCTCAAATCTATTTATCATTACAAAAAAAGCTCACTGCTGCATGCAACTGTTTCTTGGCACTACGCCACTAAGGCAGAGTGATGTGTAGTGACAGCTCATGGTAGTTACTTCATGGATACAGAGGATACATATACTGCAAATACTTTTTACTAATCCACTTTGAAAATTGTAGGATGTTGTTTAGGGCAAGCATACATGATACTGACCTGCTCCGGTAGAGCTTACAAAAGAGACCCGTCTAGAACGGGTCATTTTATGCCTGAACCATCTAGTCCAGAAGATAGACTTAAAAGAGAAGAGTTTTCAAACTGACCCTGGATGTCAGGCAGCAGAGTTGGCGCAAATGCAGGGGGGTAGGAGTTTCAGGAAGAATTTTGAGAGACAGGGAAGAACTCAGGAAAATAGTTTGTCCGCTCTGCCTTTGCTCTTGTTCCAGGTCGCTCTAGAAGATACCCAAGTGCCAACCACAGGGAGGACTGGCAGTGTTTAACCTTTTCCTGAAGCTAGATGTGCCAGGGATTTTGAATGTGCAGATAACCTTAGAGTTGACTCTGGGTCACCCAAGGGCCCAGTGAGGCTTTCGGAGGTGAAAAGGGATAGGCTAACTTTGCTGAAGTCAAAGATGATAGGCGCAGTGGCATTCTGGAAATGCTGTAATCCAATCAATAGGTCAACATGACGGTATACAGGTAATTTTCCTTCCCTTTGTGGACTAAATGCAATTAGCCAAACGTTTGACGGACCATGTAGGTAGATGCACTAATACAACAAGAAAGGGAGCAAATGTGTCTAGGACCCATGTGCAATACTTATTTTATTATAGTGGGCGAAAGGGGGAATCTTCCCTTTGGTTCGACATTGAACGTTCCTGTAAGGAAGCTTAGCGTGACCCAAAGGGGTAATGCAGAGGTAGGATAATCAGCATGTTAATAGCACAAGAGGGAAGGGGTAGCAATAACAGATCACTCCATAGTGAGGGTTTAGACGGGAGTCTGGTGTTATGTGCTGGATAAAGGAAAACAGCTAAAAAACAAGTTGAAGATATTGGTACAATGAAGAATCACAAATTAGGATGATAACTGCAATAACGTTTTGAATAAAATAGAAAAAGTACTGGTCTACTTATGGGCACGTGGGTGCTTTCTTTTATCCCAATGAAGACTAAGCATTCATGTTTCAAAACTGAAGGACAGCCGAGATAACTGCACATTGATACTGGATACATAAGCGCTACTTATGGTGCATGGGTAGCTTTAAATCTCAACGGTAAAACAATTGTCAGCTCAAGTTATGGCCTTATGTAAACAAAACATGAAAATGCCTTTCAAACCATATGCACTGCATGGAAAGAATGCAGAATAAGTGCTAGGAGTGCATGGAGCAGCTGTGGTATTAGGGAACAGCACAAGAGGAAGGTAAGTATTAAGTGTTTTTTAAAGTGAAATTGTATGTGGTTATTTGAATGGGCCAACAAAACAACTTGTGGATTACTACTGTACGGTGTCCTCCAAGTATCTCACTTACTCATGGCCGTCACCCTTTAACACAAATGCCTGGGTGATAACCTCATCATTGTTGGGTGGCTAATCCTGGTATGGATCAAATGTATCCATTTATAATTCTGTCTCTTTTGCTACATGCTCCTCCTTTTCATCGTTTCTGCCACTTTTGAAACAGTAGACTTTACCGTTCCCCTTTCCATGTCATCATTTTACAACTTTCATACAGTATACAATGGGAGCCATGCATAATGTCGGGAGTTAATGGTCTTCTTCTAAAGGTAGATTCGGAATTGGTTCTTCTTAATCCCATTGAACAAAGAACAGTGGGTGAACCTAGTGACTGTTTTTATCCTTTATCAATGATTCGCTGTGGAGTCTATGCATTTCTCTCTTCACTCTTTCAAACCTAGGTGAAAACTCTAGCAGACCTGCTCCAAGATCACGAAGTGTAATTTTGATCCAACTCAGATGACATGTAAGCTTGCCTGGGAAAATTTAGGTTATCAGAATCAGATCCCCACTATGCCAGTGTCTCGGAAACTTGGGTACATAAGAGTAGCCTTATATTAAACAGAGGATCCAAGCAAACAAAGCAGGAGTGCTACTCTTGTGCCTCAAACATCCTCTGTAAATGTTGCCTAACCTAATGCTCTCTAGCGCCCTTCCTTCAGTGATGTTGTACAGCTAAAATAGTAATACAACCAAGAACAATCTGTGTTTTAGTAATACAAATAATCTTATGTTTAAATATTGACCATTGTACAAGTACTAGGTTGGGTTTGTGACTAATAGTTCCTTTTACCAACAAAAGTTGCTGTTACGCTCTGTATCGCTTTCTTCCATAAAGAAAATCATGCTACTGCAGAAGTAGGAATCATTTTTGTATTTGGTATTTATTTGTTAGGCGCATGTATCACCGTAGGTCTCGCAGCACCAGCGGATACTAAAAGAACCGTGGTAGATGTCTTTATCAGAGCTGGAAAAGCCAGGTTTTAAGAGTTTTGCGAACCTCTTATGATCTTGTTCCAATCGGAGATTAAGAGGTAGGGAGTTCCAGGTTTCGGGGCCAATTTTGGAATAAGCGATGCCTCTGTTCCTTACTGTGCGCATTTTAGGTACTGCTAGGAATTGTTTACTGATGGAGCGCAGGATTCTAGCTGGTTGGTATTTTATTCCTTTTTTTGCCTAGACATTTTGGCCCTTTGCATTTCAGTGTCTTGTGGACCAGGCAGCATATTTTTAAGTTGATCCTCTTTTTTATGGGGAGCCAGTGGAGGGTCTACAGGCTGGGCGCAGAAGGGGTGCAGGGAGTGAGGTTTAGGACCAATCTGGCCGCAGTATTTTGTAGGACCTGAAGTTATGACAACTGTTCCTCATTATTGGAGGCCAGTAGTGCATTTCCGTAATCTAAACGGCGAATGATTAGTCCCTGTACTAGGGGCATGCGGGACGATAGGAGAATCCACTTAAATATTTTTCTCCAGGTTCGCATTAGACCGTAGCCGGTGCATACCACATTGTTTATGTGGTCCGCCATAGAAAGTTTATCATCTATTGTTATGCCCAGGTTTCGTGCTATGGATTTGGGTGGAGGGCAGGGTCCCAGAGACGGCGGCCACCAGACATCTGTCCATATTTTCTGAGCGTTGCCAAAGAGCAAGATTTCAGTCTAGCTTGCGTTGAGTAGTAGGTGGTTGCTCTCCATCCAGTCATTGATGGACAACATGCGCACAGTGCCCAAAGCATTAATCCTGCAAAACATATCAAAACAGAGGAGGTGATCCATCAAAAATAGAAGGGAGACTCATGCCAATGATGTCAGGTCTAACACAGAGGAACAAGGGAATTGACACCCCAGAACATAACAGTCCTGACCTTCTAAGGGATCGCGGTGACAAGGGACTCCCTTTCGCTCACATACTTGTCCTCATTAAGATATGAAGGAAGTTTGAAATGTTTATTTAAACAATTGTTCTCTGAAATGCAGTATGCATGCCACAATTAGAAAACAATTGCCTAGCAAAAATACCATCAGCATTGCCAATAAAGTGTATATTATGAAAAGACCTGTCAGATAATAAGACAGTATAGCCTAAAACTCCTCCCCTTCTACAGAAGCAAAACTGATTATAGAGCAAAGATCTCTGGGTTTAGCAGCGTACCCCGTACCTTAGCATATACAGATGAATGTATTACATCTCAGATACAACTGTGATCTTCTCTCAGGAACAATCAATTCTCTATGTGTGTTACAGTGGTGTGCATACCTGTATGACAAGGTTCACATGTTCATAAACAAATGCTGCATTTCTGTGTTGTGTCTAGGTGCGAATGCCTGACCAGAACATAATAATTAGGGGAATTGTTGTTTGACCTTGTCTGCTGTTTAGACTGAATATCCGGAAAGAACAGAACTAGAAAACAACTGCAGGTTCTGTATGAAAATATAATTTGGCACAAACTCAAACATGATTATGTAGTAACGTGTGCAAAGCTAAGGCGGCCTGTGTCGTGCACAGGTAGGCTAACATAGGGACAACTATGACAAGTTTGTTCCTTCAGTCAATCTAATCCTTGATCACTGATGAATAGCCACTGCTCAACATTACTAATATTTTGCCTTTAGATGCATCCTGAGGGCAGCAGCTGCTGGATTGTTCATTAGAGCGCAGTCCGGCAGTCTTCTTTCGGTGCTACTCTCCATTGGGAACCTGGGAGGGGAGTGAATTAGGACTGGAAAAGGAGCTCCTGGAGGAAGGTGAAGACTGGCCAAGGGAAGAGGGCAGGGAGATGGTGGCTTTTGGTGCAGCTACTGCTTTCAGGACAGCTCCACATTACTTCGCTGTTTGAACTTCAACACCAGCCAAAGCTGGAGGCTCAGGGCAGCTGCTGGCTGGGAGTTGCGGATCAGCCACAGCCTGTCATTAGAAGGCAAGAATGCGAGAAGTAAAAAAGCACTATGCCCAGCTTTTTGCATTATGTGGGGTGGGGAGCCAACACAAAAACAGGAGTGATGGGCAACATGGAAAATGGGTGGGAAGAAAGAAGCAAACGTTACAATTGGAGGGAGGAAGGGAGCAGACGAACAGGGCAGAGTCAACTCCAAAAGATTCACTGTGTTGAGTGCGTCAAACAGAAGAAAAAATAGCTCCCAAAAGTATGAGCAGTGTCAGGACACAAGTACTTGAGCCACTCTCCAGGGGAGTGTCAAAGGCAAGAAGAGGAATGTGCCGATGGCAGAGCTGACCAACAGGATGCAAGCAATTAAGATGGGCGATGACGCCAACTAATGGTAAAAAATGGGCAGCCTCCAAGCCCACTAGCTGTAAACAACATGTCTAGAAGAGCCAGCGCTTGTGCTGTCTAGCCAAGACCTAAAAAACACATACTTGAAATTAAGATGTACCATACAGCTGGGCCGGAAAGTACAGAGGAAATAGTGGCTATGATCCTACGCTGAAATCAGAAGAAGAGCAGCAGTCATAAGTGTTGCAATAACAGAGTGCAACTTGACTTTCTTTGCTACAATGCGCCGGTCCCCATTCCTGAACAGTGGGGAATTGCACAAAATTCAAAGCAGTAGCCAATTGTGTTTTTTTAGTTGGACCAAAGTACAACTACTCTTAATGCTTTGGCAGATCTTTCCCTATTTCCCAGCCAGATCAGACCACTGTAAAACCATTACAAAGATGCTGAACTACTCCAGTTACACTTGAAATGATCTATGTTAGGGGATTTGTAAAGCGCACTTACACCATAGGTCTCTTGGCGCTGTTCCTACATGAGCTGCTGCGGGGCCGGAATAAACAGTTTGTCCGAAAAGCCAGGTTTTTAACACTTTCCTAAATACTAAAAGGCTATCACAATTCCTGACTGATAGAGGAAATGAGTTCCAGAGTCTGGGGGCCAAGTAGGCAAACCTACGCCCACCTAGACGTCTTAATTTGATCGACATAGTGGACAGAAGATGAAGATGGGTGGAACGAAGATTGAGAGTAGGGGCATATTTCGAGATTAGGTCGTTGAGAAATCTGGGACTAGTGCAATGTAAAGCCTTAAAGATTATACAGCCTGATTTGAAAGCAGAGCGTTGCGCCATAGGTAGCCAGTGTAAAGTGCGCAGCAACATCCTGGCAGACTGCCATCTTGGCTGCTTATAAATCAATCTTGTCGCTTGGTTTTGGATTATTTGTAGGTGATTTATCAGACCAAGAGGAAGGCCAGTATAAAGAGAGTTGGAGAAATCAAGGCGGGAGAGTACCAGCGCAATCACCACCTGAATCAAGGCTTGGTGAGATAACAGACGGGAGATCTTTCTTATCTTTCGAAGTTGGAACAAAGAAGAGGAGATAACCGTGCCCACATGGCCCTTCAAGGAAAGCTCGGAGTCTATTGTTACTCCAAGGCTTTTCACTGATAGGGACGGGGGGCAGGGGGGGACCTAAGGCAGCCGGCCAGAAGTGTGGTCCCCAACTAGTGAGACTCTTCCCAGGCAGAACCAATTCGGTTTTCCCTGGGTTGAGCTTTAGTTGGAAATGCACTCATCATTGGCTGATCTGTTGTAAACATGCTGCTCCCAGCTTGATAAACATGGATTATAGCATGTATGTTCATAGATAAGTATGAATTTGTCAACATGGCTATTAAGTTCCTACCACTTTGTCATGGAGACTACACTGTTTGAAACAAATCAAATCCCATTAGTTACACAATTATCATCTTGCTATCGGGGAAAAGCCTGAAGGTGAAATCGCTTGGTGGTGTCAGGAAGCCTAAACCCGGTAAGCAAATAATTAGGTGCATTTTGCAGTGCTTGTGTGACTTTTCTGCTGGGCAGTCTCCCAACATAGAGCTTAAAGTTATCCCTCACTCTTGCCAGACTTAGTCACATGAATGAAGGTGGAGACATTCCTATATTTCCCAAGAACAGAGGCATTGCTCTCACCACACTTGCATGAGGCAGTGCAAAGATACTAAAGACATGGCTCATATACCCAGCACGAGTAGTACCAAAAGATTATACACCTCTCACATGAGCCTGGCAAAGGGACGTGCAAGGAGACTAGTTAACTTCCAGACTAGTGAAGGAAAATGAGCTATAAATAGATCAATTTCTCACACCAGCCTAGTAAACGGCAAGGACACCAGTATACAGACCACCTTTACTCCAGCCTGACCCAGGGCAAGAACACCAGCCTGTATACATCCATTAGACAAGGAGACTTAAAGCCAACGAGGCAGGCGAAAACATCCTGCATGGCTGACCAGCACAGGCAATATAACAGGTCTAGAAACCAATCATTCCAGACAGTGTACTGAGATTGGAATATACACATATGTACTCTATGCAGTAACGTGGAGTGAGGCACTCGACGGCGATCCAGAAGAGACATTCTACTGTCCATCAAAGCACAGAAACAGGGAGTCACAACGACAGGTATACAATACAGAAAGAAACCTCCCTCAATTCAGCCTGGCACCAAAGCAATGACAACCGGAAAAATACATTGCTCACTACAGCTTGGCGCAGGGCAGAAAAAACAAGAAAAGACAATCTTCACCGTAGCCATGCACAGAACCATGAGACTAGGATTCCACTTACACCTGCTAAAGTTTAAGCAGAAAAAACTAGCATTATGCTAGATAGGGTATAGGAAATCCTCTTAAGCATGACATAACGCACAAATAAAACCAACCGATTCGGTCTGCTTAGCCAGCAAGGAACCCTTCAATTGTACGATTAATGCAATTTAAGAGATGGCACGACACCTAAGGAGCCTAAAAAAACAAACCCTACAGACACCTCTATGACACTATCTCGTTAGTAAAAAAAAAAAAAAACACAGAATACCAGCTACTGTGCAAAATGTTTTTTCCAAAAAGGGGAAGTATTGCTTCCTTTCTTTTTAAAGGTAAAGTAGCCCAGTCAGCGAGTTTCATGGTTAGATTACAGGACACAGAGGTCGTCTATGGCCTAGTGAGAGAAATGAGGACGCGCACGACTTGTGCTAAGGCCGCCTGGGCCAGATGTACCACATTTTGTAGCGTTGCAGTATCCCCTCTTTACTAAATCAATGGGTTTGTAACGTCTAAAGAGTTAATTTTCACGTACCTTTAGGAGTAAGTGAAATGTAACCGACTCCTAAAATGGGTTTAGAAAACGTTATCGAATCGCAATTTTAAAGGAGAGTGTTTTGGGCATCTCTTCAGAATTGTGATTTGGTACCACACACCGTTGATCTGTCGCCAGCCATTGCTAAGGTACAAACTCCCAAGGCGGGAGGTAACGGATTTCGAGTGGGGAGAATGGTCCATTTTTTACACCATGCCCCTTTGGGAATCGTCCGGCAGGCCCACAGGGAGTAGGCAGAGCTTTTTCAAAAAATATTTTTTTATTAAACGCTAAGTGAAAGTAAATGGTTGAAAGGGGTGGACCCAAAGCTCAGTCTAAATATTTTGTAATCAAAAGGGTTGACAGCTGTGCTGTTCAAACACAGGCAGAGTTCCCATTCACGCTTCACTATTTGAGTACTGTCAGTGTCACCCCAAAGACAGTTCTGCCACTGCACCTAAATGAGCACACTGAGCCTACGCGACTCCAGAACTAAGATCTGAACAGTTTTCCAATCTGCTCTACTCCGGTCATGCGCCACCCTCAATGTACAAATACTCACACCAGCACAGCTCTGTCACTGCCCTGCAGTCCTGAACCCCCAAACACTGATGCAATTCAAGGACTGTGGCTAAACACGGCTCTTCCAATGTCCCGCCATCCTATACTGCAGCGACCTGTACTAGCAAACATACCTCGCAGAACAAAGCTCTCCGCCTGCCCGTTCAGTCTCTTGCGTCCGCAGGGATGGAATTAACCGGTCTATTTATGATCCAGCAATGCACAGATCACAATCTCAAGGGCCCGGGGGATTAAATGTTTAGTGACATTGAATACCCCGTGGAGATAATCTTCAGCACCATCCTTTTCACTTCACGGTCTGTGTATTCAGGGCAAGGAGAGTAGAGATTAGAGCAGATCAGAGGTGGTCCTAAAGTGCAACGCTTCCTGATGCAGCCAACACTGACGCTCAGCTCCTAGATGCAAATGAGCAGCACCCCAGCACTGACGGGCTGCATCCCCGCACTGACAAGCAGCATCCCCGCACTGACAAGCCACACATTAGTCTTAGATGTATGTACAGGACACCGACTAGCCACACCTTCTTGCAGAATCTATGCAACACAATGTTGATCTCAGTACATGAACTCCGTTTCACCTGGACCTAAATGTTTATATCAACCGAGAAGAGACTAATTGGAAAAACAAAATCCCATAGTAAATTAATTAACAAAACAGAAACATCTCAATACATGCACTGATGAAGTCAACAGGTCTAGCTTTGGGCTGCATTTGAAAAATGTCAAGTTGATCTTTCAGATGATGACATTGCAAAGTAAGACGAAAGATTTTAAAGCATTACCAATAGCTGTGCCAACCTGGTTAAAGTTATTGTATCTCAGAACATTGCGGACAGCTTTGTAGAATAAGAGATACATCTACTGCCTCCCACTTTAAGGCTTTGTAGATGCTGGAACATATGCTAAAGCGTTGCATACAAAAATTGCTTTGGGTTACAGGTGTATACCCTAAGCATTACCTATTCTGTACAAGGTCTTTCTAAGAACGCAATAATAGAATGGAAATGTATGCTACTGCAGGTGTTACTGAAGTGAGGGAATACTACTCTGCTGTCAAACCTATAACCAACGTTGTGTAAATCAAGATGTAGCTATACTATCTTAGGCGCTGCTGAAATCTACATAACCGATGATATTTCCCTACTGGGCAATGTCTAATCTGAGGCATAGTTTTGCGCTGCCTAAGGCCTTGACGAAAACTTTGTAGTGAAAAAACACCCATGCTACACATGGCGGTGGTTCAAGCAATCTAACAGACTGCTGTGTAATCCAAGTTACAGCTCTGTCTCAGGAATTACAGAGAACAGTGTAATTAAAAGAATAACTCTACTCTTTACGTCTGTCGTTATTAAGAGCATAGTATCACGTAAGTCCTCACTAAGAGCTGAGGAACTAGAGAGATAGCTATCCTGCCACATGCATTAATAAGGAACGTAAAAATAGAGGGATGCAGCTGTATCTGGTAATACTCAGTTCTGTAAGTTGACTGATTTCTTCTGACACAGTATGTCCTAACAGCAGTGTACCTTGAAGGATAGCACTGATGTCTCTGGTTTTGGTGAAAGCTGTGGAATGCAAGGGTTATGCTTTCTGTTCGTTGTAACTGAGAGCTGTGTAACTCTAGGAATGGTTGTCTTTTCTGGGAGGTCTGTAACCAATAGAAATGCTCTGATGTCTCAGCTATGTAACCCAATGAATAGCTCCAGATGTAGGCTCTACAGAGAGCTGTGTAATATGAAGGCCAGCTCTGCTGTCACACACTTAACCAAGAGCTGTGCAATCTAAAGGAAAACACTGCTTTGCTGTTACTGAGACATGTATAACAAGAGAAGTAGCCTGCACTCTCAAGCCTTACTGGGATCGATGTAACCATAGCTTGTAACTCGAAGAACACACAAAGTAACTCAGGGTTTACAGAGATGACTTTTGTAATTTGAGGATTATTTTGAGGCTTGCTATCAGTGATATAAAAACTCCAACCAAAACCTCCATAACAAGTAGTCCTGCTCTTGTATTAAAAGGAGTAAGATACTTGAAATTGACAAGAGAAACAACCATTGGCAATAGGAACAGGCAAAGCCAATAGGAACTACTTTGTCTGTGGATATGTTCATTATAAAAAGGCGGCATGCCGCAACTTGTAGTGAAGTCAACTAATGGCTGAAGAGGGCCAATACATTGCCCCTTAATGCATGCTGGAGTGGGTGGAAGAAAAATCTGAATAACACCAAACACATACAAATGGATGAAGTCTGGTTGAAATCCCTATAAAACAGTGGTTCCCAAACTGTGCGCCGCGGCGCCCTGGTGCGCCGCCAGAACTCGCCTGGGGCGCCGCGCACTTCTCGAGAATGTAGGAAGGGTACTGGTAGCAGGTTCTATCAGTGCGCCTCAGTTCTAAAACATAGTATTTGCACGTTTGAAATGTGCCTTTGCGTGCCCCAGTAAAGGCATGTGCTGAGTGGGAATGTCTTGCGAGGGAGTTTTGAAAGCCTCTCTTGTCAGCGCCATGAATGGGTCTGGACCACCGTGTGAGGTGTTGCAGGGCCAGGCACAAACAATCAGGACAGGAATGCCGAGCGTTATTTCGGCCTGTTTTCTGCAGTGATTGTAGCAATGGCTTCTACCAAAAAAATCGGGGAATCATTATAAACGTGAAATAGTTTTTTAAAAGTTCTTGTGCATTTCCAGAACAGCAAATGACTTCTTCACCCCTTCATTCCCACAACGGGTTCTTCATGGGTATCTTAAGACATGCAGTGAATGAAGGTGACTCAAGTGTATAAATAATGTCGGATGCGACGGAGAGATAGGCCTTGGAAGAGGGGCGCAGCCAGGGCTTTAAGTGGGCCGGGTCTCAAGGGGTCTGAGCACCGGCAGTTTTTTTCAGGGGGCCTCGAAACGGGTCGCTATCGGGCTCTGTCTTGAGCCCTGACACAGGCAGCCCGTTTTTTTTACCGCACTGCAATGATCGCTGTTTGATGTCACTGCAGTCTGGAAAAAAGTGCCAGGGCCAAAACAAAGCCTGATAGAGACCCGTTTCGAGACAGCACCAGGCACATGGATGTGCGCTGCTCACACTGCTCACTTCTCAGTAGAAGAGAAGTTACAGCATGACGTCATGCCAGGGGAGCGTTGTGGGGGAAGGGAAATCCTTTTAGAGTCATTTTCTTTCTGGATTTCCCTTCTCTTTCTGAAACTCAGGAGCAGCAACATTGTGGTAGGGTCACCAAGGATTTAATTGGAAGCTTTGTCAATATTATATACAAGTTATAGTTGCAGCTTATTAATCTTCTGCAAGTAATAACCATTGACAAAGCCAATAGTCCTTACTTATTGTAGGTATGATATTACTTGTATCAAATATCTGGATGCAATGACGAGAGCAGCAAAATACAAGTCGGGCGGCACACTATGCTAAGCACAGATTTTTTGCGTAAGTGATTTAAAGCCACGCCCCTATTTACACTGGCCACGCCCCTTTGAAAGACCCCCCAGTTTTTTCATCCCACTTAAAGCCCTGGGCGCAGCTGCTTATTTTAATTAAACATTCCTCTGAATACATATCACAATAATACCCTAATCATGTACTGTGCTAATTTGCAAATCTCTGAGTGAGCGCCGTGCCGTTCGCTCAGGTTTACGGCATGTAGTCCTTCCCTTGAAACCGAGCACCGGACCAACTAATTTCAATCCCTGAAAGAAATACACAAATATGAAATCACTCCCTGCTTTGATAACAGCAGAAGGATAATGCCCATTTTCTATCGCCTTGTTACAATAATCAGCTCAACAAAAATGTAAACTAAAATGATGGTGGTGCTTAGCAAATGGGGAGGTACATCACGTGTGTGCTGTACATTCTTTTTTTATATTCTCATGAAAACCATTATAATTCTCATAATTTGAGCTATCTGGGTAACACTTCCAAGCCCTTGCAGCTACTTCTCTGTTTCACTTGGAAACTAAGAGCGCTCCGAGAAGCCTTCAGCTGGCATGACTGAGAAATGAGAGATGTTTTTTTAACAAACTGTTGGAATCATATCATTTTCAGCTGTGAGTGTTCGTGGAGGTTTGGAGGGTGTTTGGAATTACTGGAGAACTATGTTGCATAAATTGAAATCTTTTCTGCCTATACAAAAAACTTACTACCTTGTCAGTTGGCTTATCTTAAAAAATTAAGACTCCAACCTTGCTCCCTCATTCCTTCAAATATTCACCACCCTGTAAAAGTTTTGGAATGTGATGGCACAGGTGTGTGCATAAACCTGACTCATCTATAATAAAATTGGCTTACATGTGTGACTCATGAATCCGCATGAGTCCCTTCGAAGGTGAGCGCACAGCGCTGATGGTTTGACTGTTCACAGTGGGAATGTTCATGAACAAGGCCTGCTCCTGTGTCAGCTACAGGGCTCAACAGGTAGCAGCACTGCATGATGGTGCTTACTTCCGTTATTAGTCACAGACCACTAACACAGCTCTAGAATACATTTAAAAGTGATCTTAATTTATATATGGCGTTTGAAATATATACAGATCATAACAGCTATTCAAAATTTATCTTTGGACCAGCTGGGACATCAAAAAACTGGTGGTGCTAAAACCGGTCAGGTGGCAACTCTAACTGGCTCATTTATTTATTTACTGTTTGGGTTTTTGTGTAACTCAATCAATCAATCACTGACATTTATAAAGCGCACTACATACCCGTAGGGTCTCAAGGCGCTGGGGGTAGGGGGGGTGCCGCTACTGCTCGAACAGCCAGGTCTTCAGCTTCTTCCTGAAGGAGAGGTGGTCTTGGGTCAGGCGCAGGTCGGTCGGGAGGGAGTTCCAGGTCGTGGCGGCCAGGTAGGAGAAGGACCTTCCTCCTGTAGTCGCTCTTCGGATGCGGGGGACGGCGGCGAGGGCGTGGTTGGCTGATCGGAGGTGGCGTTTGGGAGCGTAGAAGTTGATTCGGCTGTTGAGGTAGCTCGGGCCTTGGTCGTGTAGGGCTTTGTGTGCATGGGTGAGGAGGCGGAAGGTGATTCTTTTGTTGACGGGGAGCCAGTGAAGGTCTCTCAGGTGTCCGGAGATGTGGCTGGTTCGTGGGATGTCGAGGATGAGTCTGGCTGAGGCGTTCTGGATCCGCTGGAGTCTCTTCTGGAGCTTGGCGGTGGTTCCGGCGTAGAGGGCGTTGCCGTAGTCCAGTCGGCTGGTGACGAGGGCCTGGGTGACGGTCTTCCTGGTCTCCGTGGGGATCCACCAGAAGATCTTCCGTAGCATGCGCAGGATGTTGAAGCATGACGAGGAGACGGCGTTGACTTGCCTGGTCATGGAGAGGGAGGAGTCCAGGATGAAGCCCAGGTTGCGTGCATGGTCTGTCGGTTTGGGTGCGGTGCCCAGGGCGGGAGGCCACCAGGAGTCGTCCCAGGCGGAGGGTGAGGGGCCCAGGATGAGGACCTCCGTCTTGTCCGAGTTCAGTTTCAGGCGGCTGGTCGTCATCCACTCGGCTACCTCTTTCATCCCTTCGTGCAGGTTGGCTCTGGCGGTGGCGGGGTCGTTGGTCAGGGAGAGGATCAGCTGGGTGTCGTCGGCGTAGGAGATTATGTTGAGGTTGTGTTGGCGTGCGATGGCCGCGAGGGGGCTCATGTAGACGTTGAAGAGGGTGGGGCTCGGAGAGGATCCTTGAGGGACGCCGCAGATGACTTCGGTGGCTTCTGACTTGTACGGTGGTAGGCGGACTCTCTGTGTTCTTCCGTCGAGGAAGGAGATGACCCATTCCAGCGCCTTGTCATGGATTCCGACGTTGCTGAGGCGCTGTACTAGGGTGCGGTGGCAGACAGTGTCGAATGCCGCGGAGAGGTCTAGGAGGATGAGGGCCGCTGTTTCTCCGTTGTCCATCAGGGCTCGGATGTCATCGGTGGCGGCGATGAGGGCGGTCTCGGTGCTGTGATTGGCTCGGAAGCCGGACTGTGAGGGGTCGAGGGATCCATTTGACTCGAGGAAGGCGGCCATCTGCTTGTTGACGGTCTTCTCGATGACTTTGGCTGGAAACGGGAGGAGCGAGATGGGGCGGTAATTCTTGAGTTCGGTGGGGTCCGCTGTGGGTTTCTTGAGTAGAGCGCTGAGTTCGGCGTGCTTCCAGCTCTCAGGGAAGGTGGCGATGTCGAAGGATGTGTTGATGATGTCTCGTAGGTGGGGTGCGATGACGGCGTCAGCCTTGTTGAAGACGTGGTGAGGGCAGGGGTCGGTCGGTGATCCCTGCCACTTTAGCACAGCCCGTCTGTAATGTGGAATGTCCCTGTGTTTTTTGAACATTCACTGGATTTCGTGGTAAGCAACCAGCCAAAAGAGAAGAAAAATGGGAGTACTCCAGAGGTTGGGCTTACATCCTCCTCACCGGAAAAAAAAAGTAACATGATGGGGAGCCGCGGACAACAGTCGATAGATAAAGGGAGCCATGGGTCGAAAAAGTTTGGGAACCACTGCTATAAAAGTAACTATGTTATACACATTATTTGTTAAATCAAAATGTCTCCCCTAACACAGACCTACAAAAATCAATAAGTCTGGCGTAGGCTGCAAGTCTCTTGCCCTTAAAAAAGAGAGAAGGAAGGCAGGCAAGAAGAAAGGCAGACAAAGACAAGAAAGTGGGCAAGAAAAGACAATAAAGCAGGAGTTCCGCAAGAAACTGAAAACCTGGCTGTTCAACTACGAGCTCTGATCAGCCTACAGATTTGCTCTGGCATCTGGATACCCCCTCGGGTGATAAGTGTGCTATAAAAATCCTCATAAAATAACAAGAAAAGACAATAAAGAAGGCAAAAGAGAAGCAAAGAAGGGAAGAGAGAAAGAAATAAAGGGAGGAAAGAAAACAGGAGAGAAGGAAAGAGAAAGAAGGAAAGGAAGAGAAAAGAAAGAGGAAAGTAACAGAAAAATAGACGGGAAGAGAAGGAAAGAATTAACGAAAAACGAAACAAAGAAAGAAAAAGAAGTAAAGAGAAGAAAGTTAAAAAAGAAAATAAGAAAGAAAGACGGAGAAAAAAACTGTGGATAACTTAATACAAAACAGTTTCAAATGGACACTATTTGTTCTGGTATGGTGTGAAATCGCAGCAATCAGAACAGCAAAACACTGCAAATTGCATCAACAACAGCATTGGCAGGAAATGGGATCTGATAAAAATGAGATGTGCATCAGAAAAATCCTGGTATCACATCAGGCTCTAACCACAAAGGCAACACTAAAGTACTCATAACAACAAAAACAATGGCACTGAAAGGAACTAGCTTGTGCGCAGATTTACTGCTTGTGAGAAAGTAAAACGCAGTCACTCAAAATGAAGTTCATCCACGGCTTAAGTAGGCTGACCCACTTCCCCATGGTATATGCTGTAATGGGCAGAAGCAAAATTTGAATGACACAACAACAGACCAATGGATGAAGAGAGGTGGCTGAAAGCCCCTACATGTAATTATATTATACATATTTTAGTAAAATCAAAAGGCCTTGGCTACCACTAGACCTATAAACACTTTCTCTAGTACTCTGATTACATTTTACAAATTTGTATCTCACACAGTGCAGACTTTACTGCATCTTCACGCCACACAAGAGGAGCACTGACAACCGTAGGTACTAACAGTATCAACAAGGCAATCATATTTTTACAGTTTTCCTGAAAGAATAAAAAAAAATCTTTACAAAAGTGAATTTGAAAAAAATGCTATGCAATTGGACCAAAATCGATACATATTCTACCTCAGGGGTTTCACCGTATGTTTGTAGGACCACTACTGAGCACTAGTCAAGAGCACAGGACTTGGTCAGTATCATACCAGTTTTATCTGTCAGATAACATGCGCACCCAGACCATGGAGACATCAGAACACTGTAGTCCGAATTAAAGGTTATCTTTCAATTTACTTGAAGTCAATGGAGGAATTAGTGAATGTCTGAGACTGGGTTACATTTTGTAAGGCCAAACAGTACCCTAACAGCTGCATTATGGACCTGTTGGAAACGATGTGACTCGCCGAGCCTCTGGTAAAGGTTGTTACAATAACACAATCTAGTGTTTACTAAGAACCCCACCCCCACCTTATGATTGTCAGATGACAGAAAAGAAGGGCCCAATGGAGAGGTGTGGAATTTTTATAAACTATCTACTTTGAAGGGACGGAATGATTCAGAAATCTACATGCCCTGCAAAAAAAAATCCAATTGTCATTTTTGATTCCAATCTGCAAGTCGAGAAATTATTCCAGCATCATTGCATCAGAGCTCTGATAATTTCCTTTCCCATTGCACAAGGGCTCATGTTAAGTGAGGGTTATTATTGTTGCGAGGCTATGATTATGTCACTTTTCTGAATATAGTAAATACTAAACAAACCAGAATTCCACTTCTGAAGAACTAACTTTTTGATCACAGCAAGGCTTTGAATATGCCAGGTCTTTTGTTATGCTGAAGTACCGATTATAGCGGAGTTCAGAATATGCCTAGGTTGCCAACTGAGGAGCATTGGTGCCATTCAGTTCGACCTTCTTTATTTGAGCACCCTGTGTAATTCTAGAACATTGCCAAGAAAGCAATTCGGCCTCTGAACCCAACCCGATAGGATGTGCGGTGAATTCAGATCTCCAGTCACCATGGCCTGGCCAGCCAAGTCCCAATATCTTAATAAGGGACCGCAACACATCAAGCAATTTCCCTTGACAGGTCCGCAAAGACCTGTCAGTCCTCTTCTTATTGTCCTTTAAAACCAGGAGAGGAAAGTGGTCATCTTGCCATCAGGTTTAGACATGGCCATCACCTTGCCCTACCGCGAAGTGCAGGAGCATTATGCCCTTAATAAGACCCTGATCTTACCTAGAGATTTCTACAGCCTAGGTCCACTATATTGGGCAAGCTTATCAGCCCAGAGGACATGGGATGATATAGGTTATCTGGCTCCAACATGTAGGATTCCTTAAAGGGATTTGGAGCGAGGTTCAAAGATTTTGCATGCTTATGGAGAAGAAATGGCTGCCAAGAGCAGCTGGGACAGAATTGCTCATTTAAAACCCCCACTCTCTGAACTCATGTCAACTTTAGGGTTCACTTCCAGCAGGGCTGAGGAAGACCCCCACCGACCCCCCAAGAAACAACCAGCAGAATAAAGGATAAACACCTTCAGTGTGAGCATGCTTGCGAAAGACATCCCATAGATGCTCAAAGGCTTTGTGGTCATCCTCTGCTCATGTAGACGTCGATTTGACCTTTCTGTGATCTCTAAATAGCCTCCTCCCAACTTAGTGGAGTTCTGCGTTCCAAAGAAACAGAGGAGGCGCCTCCTCACTGGGTAAGTTTGAGGGTGATAAGCTGATGAACACCAATTGCCTGACCAGGGGCTCTTGTGCCTCAGGTATTGCTCTCTTGACCAAGGAGGCAATGCAATCTGAGAGGGCACTGTAGGGATAGAAGGAGGTTGTCCATCGTAACTATAGAGGTCTTCTTCAAAAGCTCGGCCATAGTGTTCATGCCCAGCACAAAGGAGCAAAGGAGTTAAAGGAATTAAGGTGCAAGCATCTCTGTATCGTTCCTATTTAGTATATGTGCTGCTGAAGCAAGCACCCTGACACAAATACAACTGACTGCCTATGCCGAGACAACAGAACTACAGACCAGTAGTAGAAGGAGCTTGTAGAAAGCTCGCTACGTGAACACTATATTCGGAGTGTCTACTAAAAAACAGGACACAGAAGAAGGCTTGGAGCCACAATCATTTAACAGGAAAGTCTTGACTGGAGCATTCGTCTGACCCATCTGCGCTCTAAGCAGCAAATACCGGACGCAAGAAGTACTAAACAAAAACTGTTTTTATTTTTGCGACCTCCCACCTCAGATGTACAAATGGCGCTGCCACATGGGAAGACCTGCAACTCGGAAGATGAAAAGGTTAGGGTGTTAGCAATAATAAAGTCTAACTTTCAAGAGGAGACAACTGTGTTAAAGCCCACCAAAATCTGTCAAGAGTTATTCATCTGCTGCCAGAGCAAGAAGAGAAGAGTTCCTCTCGGCAGAAATCAATCCGGTTATGGAGGATGGCGATTCCTGATTGGTGGAGAGGATTGGAGTTGCCCTACCTCTGGGGCTTGGAGTTCTTACATGTAATGCCCGTTTTATTACCCATCATCATTGGTATTCGTTTTGGAGCTAGTTATGCTCCTAGAGTTAGGAATAAATAGAGTGACCTTTGTGTCCTTTACAAAATCGAGACTTTCCATCACAGTTGATAGGGAATTTTACATTTTAGGGCAAATCATTTCATCTTACTGCACCTTATTTCGCTTGCTTGCCAGAACTGTGAGCATCCACCAAGTGCTATATCAATGGCTGGTTTACTTTTTAAAACGCGATATACTCTTCGAGGTTTTGCCAGAGTCAAAATGTCATGACAAAAGTTTGGTTACCAGGCCTACTTCAGTAAACTCTTGCAAACTCCTATACTTTATAATTCGGCACTAATGCCAGGTCGTGGAACAGTGGCTGCATTTTTTAGATGTTCTTGAAAAATGGGGTCCTTATTTTTTTCTTACTTGTTGTCTATAGAGGTCCGTAATCATTTCCTTCGCATGCTTTCTATTATCAAGCTTTTAGAATGCTGGCATGCATCAAACAGATTTTATTAACAAAGCCTTGGATAAAAGGTATTTAAAGTGGTCTTAAAAGTGTACAAAGGTTTAGCAAAACTGCCAATGACTTTTGTTCGATAACCTAGATACGGCCGTTTTATTTTTCCAAATTGAAAATATTTTGGTACATATTATATTAAAAAGCATCCCCATTGGGGCGTGGCCAAGGCGGCGAACATGGCGGACGTTGCCTAGAATAGCTCCGTCCCGCCGCTTCATCTACTGATCGATTATCCTGCCTTCCCCCCTGCTGACACCCATCCCGCGACAGGGCAGAGTGGTGGAGGGAGTCCGGCGTAAATTTCGGCCGCTCCGGTGACTCGGCGTGGGTGCATTCAGCCCCGGAGGCGGAGCGGCCTATCCCTCGTGGTGAAGCCGGGACCTCGATTTTGGAGGGAGCCCGGGGTGAGCGCCGTTGGACGGCGGACTGCGGAGCGGAGCGGAGCCGGGGCCCGGCCCTCCTGAGGGGTGGCGACTGGAGGCTGCATACTGTGGACATCCTGTGTTGGCGGAGGTACGGCGCCTGGGGGCCCCGCATATTGATAGACGGCGATCGCCGACGGGACATTGGCAGGCCGCCCGGGGGTTGGAGCACTGACCCAGACAGAAGTCCTACGCCCAGTGAGGAGGCCCCTGAGGTGGGGGTGAACTGGGGTGCATGGCAGTGGCCCCGAGGAGCTGCTGAGTGGCGGGGAACCTGCAGAGATTCGGCGGTCAGATCGGACCGCACCGGCCCCCACTGTCAGAGGGTGTGTGCGCTGGCCTTGAGGTGGGTGCAGATACCTGGCGTCCGCCCTGCGAGGTCTGCTATACTGGCAGTCGCAGCAGGCCGGGAGCAACAGATCGGCGTACGGGCCTCACCTGGCAGCGAATTGGGCCCCTGAGGTGGACACTTTGCAAGGCGCGGGGCTGGGCGGCGACGGCCTAGGAAGACTTGGCGAACCAGGGGTGGCCTGCGCCCGTTCTACATTTTTCTGGATTTGGATGGCCCTGGTGCGGACGGCGATAAGGCGTCACAGACAGTTTTGGAAACCGTGCGCAGCGGCCGTGGCCCGGACCCCCTGCTGCCTGTTGGTGAGATCCGTGGAGAGGCTGCGGGTGCGACCAAAGGGCTGCCCTCTCTGTCGTCCACCATGACCCGAGGCGGGAGCGGTGGTGGGTCCTCGAAGCAAGGGACAATTGATAAATTCACGGGGCCGAGTGGAAACTCCGGAGCTTCGGGTGGACAGTCGACCACTGGGCCAGACAACGCTACCCTGCTGGCAGCGATCACCCAGTCCCGGGACACGTTGGACGCTAAGATTGGAGCTGTTGGCGCCGATGTGACCCTGCTGCGGAAGGATCTGCGCAACGCAGTGGCCCGGATCACGGAAGCAGAAACCCGGATCACTGGTGTGGAAGGTGAAATGGCGGCCTTGAAGAAAAGAATGGCCAACATGGAGGGCATACAAAAGGGCCTAGCTCTGCGAGCCGAGGATGCCGAAGGACGAGCTCGACGCAACAACCTGCGCTTTGTCGGCTTTCCGGAAGACTGTGAAAAGGGAAACATGGAGGCCTTCCTTACAGAGTGGCTGGAGGGCTGGATCCCGTCGGAGTCCCTTTCCCGCTGCTTCATCATTGAGCGGGCTCATAGGGCACTCGCTCAGAAGCCACCAGTTGGTGAACGTCCACGGCCGGTGATAGCCAAGCTACTCAACTATCATGATCAGGACACGATCCTGAAGCAGGCCCGGCTGAAAGAGCCCCTCCTGTGGAACAATTAGCGGATCATGATCTTCCCTGACTACACGCGGTTGGTGCAGCAGCAAAGACAGTCCTTCGTGGCCGCGAAGGCCCGCCTGCGGGGCCTCAAGATCCAATATGCTCTGCTTTATCCGGCTCGGCTACGAGTGGTCTTTCAATCCCGTACTCTCTTCTTTAATTCCCCTGAAGAAGTCTTTGCCTAGACGGATGAGACTGTGCGTGTCAGACCTCACACGCCGCCTGCTAGGGACTCGGACTCGTCATCTTCGGCGGCGCCCCTGCGGACGCCCCGGCGCTCACGCAGCAGAAGTAACTGGCGATCACGCTCCAAGAAACGCTCGCCAGCCAAGACAGGAGCTGTAGACGAGTCTAGGCCCCCAGACTCTCCGATAGTGGATCCGTGAGGAATGCAGTGGCGAGGGGTGCCTATTTGACTGATCGACTATGGTACAGGCTGCGCTGCGGCGATTGCAGGCCTGAATGGCGATGATCTACGCTTATGGTAACAATAACACTGGCAAATACGAGTGGCTTTTATAGTCGCGGGATGCGGGTTGGTTGGGGGGAGATGGACTATAAGGCGGTCAACCCTTATATTAGAGGTGTTTGTTAAGGGGGGGGGGGGGGTTGGGAGTTCATGGGGATCCATTGGAATAGTAGATCTCCTGCCTCCCATTGGGGGCAGGAGTTGACCTATACCGCGACAGGTACTTCAACGTTTTTGAGGTATGGGGTGGGGGGCAGTGGGGTAGTTGTGGGTGAGACTTGGGAGGGGGTGGGGTTTAGGGGGTTTGTTGAGGGTTGGCGGTTGAGGAGGGTGGGTTGGCAGGAGGAGTTAAATTGCACAGTGTTCTTTCTTGTACTATTGAGGCGGGATGTGTGTGTGTGGCTTTGGATGCTCCAACTGTTTATTTTCCAGTCCTTAGATGGCGGTTACTACCCCTGAATATGGCCTGCAAAGGGCTTCATTGCATGTTGTGAGCTGGAATGTGAGGGGGATGCTGGACAGCATTAAAAGAGGGACGATCCTCAAACAGGGGAAGAAAGTTGGGGCGGATGTCTTGTTGCTGCAAGAAACTCACCTCATGGGCACTAAGGCCCTTAGCCTGCAGCGATATGGCTTTCAGCAGGTGTATCATGCTGGTTTTGCGAGGGGGTCTCGGGGAGTAGCTGTTTTGGTACACCGTAGGGTGTCCTACATTCATGAAACTCAATGGCTTGATACACAGGGCAGATAGGCATTCATTCAGGGTAAGATCGGCTCTGAATCAGTACTCTTTGGGAGTGTTTATGCCCCGCCTCCGCTGCAAGGAGCCCTTATCGAAAGGCTGTCCGGTGTGTGGGCCGGGACGCCTGATATCATGTCTGTGGTTGGTGGTGACTGGAACAATGTGATGGATGTGCGGATGGATAGACACAGGCTAAGAGGCGAGCAGTTCTCGGACACGCCCACTAAACTCAACGGCATGGTGAGGGGAATGGGGTGGGTGGACGTGTGGCGCCACCAGCACGCTCAAAGTTGTGAATACACGTATGTCTCGGCAGTACATAAGTCCTTTTCTAGGATCGATTACCTGTTTGTTCCTCATGCTTGGGTTGGGAGGGTGGGCTCCACATCTATCTTGCCCCGAGGTCTGTCGGACCACTCCCCGGTTGCAATGGACCTACTCCTGGATAGGCGGAGACAGCCGTTCAGGTGGCGTCTCTCCACGTGGCATTTGCAGTAGGAACCCTATCAACTGCACATGAGGGAAGCGATTGCGCGCTACTGGAATGAAAATGATAACCCCGACGTAGATGCCATGACTCTCTGGGAAGCCCTGAAGCCTACACTTCGAGGGGTGGATATTGCGTGGTGTGCGGCTGCCCGTAGGGCACGCGGGGAGGATTTAGCGCAGGCGGCTGACCGGGTCCGTGCCCAGGAGGCACGCTGCCATGAAGATGGGAGAGAGGAGGATGTTGGTCAACTACTGCTATTGCAGCTATCATACGCCTCCCTACAGCTGGATGAAGCCAGGCAGTTGTGGCTGGCCGCTCAAAGTAGGATCTACCATTGGGGCGAAAAATCCAGCTCTATGCTGTATAGACTTTCCCAGAGCACGTTTCACCCTCAGTCCCTGCCATGCCTACGGGACGAAGAGGGTACACCCGTGACAGCCCCGGCGGCTCTGGCGGCCAGGTTCGCACAGTATTACGCGGCCCAATATGCTCCCCGG
The DNA here is from genome assembly GCF_964263255.1 of Lissotriton vulgaris. Lineage (NCBI taxonomy): Eukaryota > Metazoa > Chordata > Amphibia > Caudata > Salamandridae > Lissotriton > Lissotriton vulgaris. Next base: position 370,190,560 of record NC_141699.1, on the reverse strand, counting down.
GAACTTCTTCGAGAGGAGGACGTAGATAAATTTCTTGCTGACCTTCCGCCGCGAGCGGTTTCGGACGAGGCGCGTGATAGTCTCGACCTCCCGTTGTCGGCTGAGGAGCTGGGAACAGCCCTCGGGGAATTGAATACGGGCAAGGCCCCTGGACCAAACGGGTTTCCCAGTGAATTTTTTAAGAGGTTTCATCTTCAACTAGGTACACATTACGGTAGGGCTCTGGAGGTGGCCAGGGAGAATGGCCAGCTCCCGAGGGACTGGCGGCATGCGGAGATAGTGGTATTTTGCAAGCCCGGTAGGCCTCCTGACCTGCCTGAATCCTATAGACCTATATCGCTTTTAAACACCGAGACAAAGATTTTAGCGAAGGCGCTGGCCAATCGTCTTCTCCCGTACATAACCGACCTTGTACACCCCGATCAAGCTGGCTTTATGCCACATAGAGCAACGCGGCATAACATCAGGCGCGCCCAGGTGGTGGTGGAGGCGGCCCGTGCGGCGGGTATTCCTGCGGCACTCTTACTGGCCGACATAGATAAAGCCTTTGATTCGGTGAGCTGGGTCTATCTTCGCGCACTTCTGTCCCGTCTAAACCTCGGGCCCCGCTTTCTATCATACCTATACTTACTGTATACTGACTTGACTGCGTCTGTGAGGGTGGCTGGAGCGGTATCCGCCCCCTTCCCTATAGGACGGGGCACCAGACAGGGCTGCCCCCTGTCGCCCTACTTATTTGCCCTGGCCATGGAGCTGTTGGCAGCATGGGTGAGAATTGACGCTCAGATGCGGGGTGTCGAGTGGCAGGCGGGTCCCTCCGATAGAATTGCACTTTATGCGGACGATGTCCTATTCTTCCTTACGGACCTGAACAGGTCGGGCCGCGAGTCCTGGACATAATGCGGATATTTGGTGAGGTATCGGGCCTCCATCTGAACCAACGGAAATCTGTGCTGTGGGTGTTGGGGGAGCGTGGTGGCCTAGGACCCTGGGCGAAGACACTACAGGCAGCGACGGGTGGCCTTCGATATCTGGGTGTGTTTTTGACTGATCTGGGCGGTGTCTCCTGGTCGCGTAATGTCGTGCCAGTGTGGGAATGTGTACGCTCGGACATGTCCACCTGGTCCCGCATGCCTCTTAACGTATATGGCCGCTCAGCCATTTTCAAGATGGTGGCCCTCCCGCGCCTGTTGTACCAGCTACAAAACCACCCATATCCTGTTTCCCCGCAGTGGTTCAGACAGGTCAACTCGACACTTAGTCAGTTTCTTTGGTCCTGGGGAGTGGTGAGAGTGGCGCTGAGCACATGTTTCCTCTCCACATACTGTGGCGGCCTGGCGACGTCTGATATCCAGTACTATTACCAGGCCTCCCATCTTCTGATCTTAAATGAGTGGTGGTATGGGGACCGAAGCGATCCAGCCTATGCCCTGGAGAGGCACCTGATGGACCCAGACACGTTACATACCATACTCTTCTCAGCGCCTAGGCGACGAAGCCTCCCAGTGGTCACACAGACGGTATATCGTGTATGGCGTGATGCCCTTCGCCGTATGGGGTGGTGGAACAAACTCACAAGTGAGACTCCTCTTTGGCGAAATGGGCTCTTACCCTCATTGGCGTCCCTCCCGGGGTTTAGGGACTGGGATGCAATTGGAATATCGGCCCTGGGACACGTTGTCAGGGGCACTGCCCTAAAGTCGTTCCAGGAACTACGTGAGGAATATGATATGCCCCAGACCCAGTTTTTACCTACAACTTAGACACGCCATCACACCCACCCGGAGGAGCTTGGACTCCTTACCGGAATTCAGCCCACTGGAGGCCAAGGTATTCATGGGGGAGCTGGACAGTAAAACAAATATCCACTATATATCAAACACTGGTGACGCATTGCTCGACCTCCCTAGATGGTCTACGAGATAAATGGGAAAGGGATGTTGGTCCACTTGAGGAGGAGGACTGGAGGGAAGCACTTGAGGCCCCGAGAGGAGCTGCCATCGCGGTACGTCTACGGTTCATTCAGTTCAAGTACCTTCACAGGGCTTACTACACGAGGGAAATGGTGTGGAGGGCGGGCCTGATTGGATCCCCTGATTGCTTGAGATGTGGCAGAGAAGTAGGCACCTTTCCCCATACTGTATGGGCATGTGCTGGGCTGCAGAGGTTTTGGTCTGGTGTGTGGGACTGCCTGTCTGAGGTTCTGGGTTGGGAGCTCCCCCGCTCACCTCAACTGGGTCTTCTTCATGTTATGGAACAGGTAGGGGGAAACATTTATAAAAGGCATCTGCTATTGCTGGGCCTTATTGTGGCCAAGAGGGACGTTGCCCGTGCCTGGAAGGATCCTAGAGCCCCTCTGGTGGGAGTGGGGAAAAGGGGATTGGACTTCTACATGGGCCTGGAACGCCCGATCTTCGCAGCTAGGGGCTGCCGCAGGAAACATTATAAAATCTGGAAGCGATGGGCGGATTATCGTGGACTGTGGCTGGAGCCGCCGCCACCTGATCGGCCTGTGGAGGAACTCTTGGATGCTGGGCCCGGGCCGTAAGACACACACACAATACGCTTCTTCTTGTCTCTGTACTTGAATGTTGTTTCGACGCTGTGATAGGGGTTGGGGGGGGTTCTGGGCTGGGGATGTGGGAGGGTGGAGGAAGGGGGGGATTTGGTTGCATTTCTTTTTCTTGAACTGTTGACCGTATTGCTTTACTGTGATTGCTATTATGATGCTCACAGCTCCTCCGATTCCCGGGGTGCTGTGCTTGTTATGCAATTTGTCAACACCAAAATAAAAATCTGTTCTGGAAAAAAAAAAAGCATCCCCATTGTTGATTTAGTTCCTATTCATGCATTTTAATATATTCAAGCAGATCAGAGGGAGCAATCCTAAACAGCCACAAACCGATTTCTTCTGCCAACACGTGTACATTTTGTATGTAAATCTTTATCTGTGCGAGCTGAGCTTCCAACTCACTGTATTTCCTGAATGTACTGGTGGACAAAAGAAGCAGGAAAACTTATCCTCCACTCCAAGCAATATGCCAAGGCGTCGATTCATAGGAATTCAAAACAATCATCGTGCACATTTATAGATTTACACCAAGGTCAGGATTCCAAATCAAGCCCAGGCTCCACACTCTGAACTTTTTTTAGGAAGTCAAACAAAAAGAGTAAAATATAAATACGACATGAAGATGGACAATCATATTGCACTAGCTCATACAGAGATATAAAAAGTGAATATTAAAAAATAAATACAGCAGTCACGATCAGACACGCACAATCAATTTACGTACTTAATTTTGGTTTTGCCACTACTAATAAATTAATGTAACCTGTGAGAAAACAGTGAAGCGAGGGGAAGCATTCTGAATGTTGTTCTCTTCATAAAACATCATACAATTTAGTTATATTTTGTAATGTGTTACGCACTGAAAACCGTGTCTCACCAAAACATGTTTTAAAGTTGAACAATTTCAGTACACAATTCTATCATTTTCTCATAAAATTTCACAAGAACATTTGTCCTGTGAAACCTCAGCATATCCCATTGAGTGAATTTCAGCAGACAAAATGATGATACTATGTCAGGACCGCGGAGCTCAAAATCTAGTTGCTCCAAAAGACGCTGTGCAGAAAATCCGCTACCACTGTCTCTCATTGTTTTTAGGTCTCGCCTATTCTATCCCATTAGGGATTGAATAGGCGAGATTATAGTAAGCGGTTAATAAAAGTCTACCAAACTGCGGATCGCGTACAGTTCGTGTGAGGCAGGCACATGCACATCATCGCCAGCCACATCCCACACCATGCCTCGGCATCAGACTTCAAAGGAAGCCGCTCGCACACCATCATTTGTCTGAGCCTCGGCATCAGACTTCGAAGGAATCTGCTCTCAAGCCGCTCCCCCTCCCCCCCATCAGACTTCAAAGGAATGCACTCCCGCTCCCCTGCCCCCACCACAGCAATGCCGAGAGCTTGTTTCTACTCATCATCGTTGCTACCCACCTTCTTTTCTGCTTTCGCTCTCATGTTCTACCCATTTTTCTGCCTCTTTCCATCACCGTGTGTTCTTCTGTCCATCACACACACCAGCTCTCTCCTGTCACTCCCTCGGTTTCTCTCCTACGCTACTTCTCTGCCTTTTGCTTTTAGTCTCACCTTTCTCTCTTGAATGTCCCACCCATGTCCCCCGCTCTCTGTTGCTTCTCTTCCCACGTCCGATTCTGGCTCCCCGTTCGCACTTTCCTCTCATCTCCTTTGTCTCTGTGCAGCTCTCTCCTGTCTCTGTTCCCCTGCAGACATTTCTTCCGTCCCCTTAGCTCACTCTCTCCCACTCATTCCTCTCCTTTTAACTGATATCCAAGCGGGAGTTTTCTCTTTTTCTCCTTCTCCCCCCTCTACCTGGCTCTCTGCCCCCATTGTTCCATCCTCTTATCTCGCCTTCTCCCCGAGTGACTCTCTACCTGGCCCCGTCTCGCCGCCTGCTGCCCCACACCCTTCTCGCCTCCCCTCCGTCTCACGCCTCTGTCCTCCCAATTGCCTGCTATCCACGTTCAATACACCACATCACTTTCTAGCTCTAGGCCTCATCTGCCACCCACCCCATCAGCGCGTCTGTGCACGTCCTATTCTCTTGCCCCTCACCCTATTTCCATCTGTCCAGAATCACAATCTTCGCTTCCCAGTCCCATTTGGTCTCATCATCTCCGTCCGCCCCCCTTCTTTCTAATCACCCTGCAAGTTCGACCCCTCACTTTCGACTTCTGATAGTCTCTCTCCCACCCGACCAGTCCCCCACAGTCAGCTCGCCAATTGCACGACTGTCAACCCCCCACTTCAATCTCTTTCTCACCGTCACCTTCGACCCACTTCCCTCATGGTTGTACAGAATGCATGCATAGTGCTTACTACCCCAAACAAGCCCCTAAAGTGAACCGCAGCCCCCCTTGCCTCATCGTGCAGCAATCCCACCCTGCGGGTGCCACCTTCTTCTACATAAGCCCGGTATTTGTAAAGTGCAAACTAATCACCCATAAGAGTCTCAAGGCACTGGGGGCCTGGCATTTAAGTCCCGACTTCATCCTGTTGGAAAAGATTGTCATGATGCGCTGTAGTCCACTTGGTGCCCTTAAAGAAATGATCATTACAGCTCCCAGAACCCACCGGCTGTCAGATTACATCCAAGGACTCGTGCAGTCTAGAAACCTCACCACTCGCGTTTGTGCGCCATCTCGCCCTCAGGGGGCGACTTTCGTCTCTAGCTGTGCCTGTACTCGCCTCTCGCCATCTGCCTCCTCCACGCCTCCCTCACTTCCTTCTTCCTCATCTCCCACCACATCCTCCCACTTCTCCGCCATTCTCCTGGAATTTGCTCGCATGCCCGTGTATTTATCTTTTATCTGCTACAGCCTCATTTCTTCCCTGCTCTACACTGCCGCATTCTCCAAAACTACCCCTCCCACCCTCAAACTTCAGGTCACAATACGTCATTGCCCTAACGGCTTATAATCGCTCGGATCCGGACCGCCCCGCCCCCTGCGGAGCTCTGCCAGTGCACCTCTCTCCTGATCAGCGGCACATACAGATATTCTAGTACTCAGATAAACAGGTTCATAGCTCTGCCAGTGCACCTCTTTCCTGATCGGCTGTATACACAGATATTCTAGTACTCGGATAAGCACCTCCCCAGCTCTGCCAGTGCACCTCTCTCCTGATCGGCTGTATACACAGATATTCTAGTACTTGGATAAGCACCTCCCCAGCTCTGCCAGTGCACCTCCCTTCTGATCGGCTGTACACACATTCTAGTACCCGGACAAACACCTCCACAGCTCTGTAAGAGCACCTCTCCTGCTCGGCTGTACACACATTCTAGTACCAGGAAAAACACCTCCGCAGCTCTGGCAGTGTACCTCTCTCCTGATCGGCTGTATTCACAGATATTCTAGTACTTGGATAAACACCTCCACAGCTCTGCCAGTGCACAGCTAGCATCTAAGAAGCTTCTAGCAGGCGACTGTGAAGGCCATAAAACCCCTCTTTCAATGCAAACATAAGGGATTGTAAACATCAAGGGGCATTCACGCGGAGCTCAAAGACCTCATAAATCAGTTGCTTATATCTGGGATGCTCATTCCTTAGCTTCCCTCTAAGCTGGGACAGGAAGGCAGGATTACGGTTTCAGCAACAAACAAGCACTTTGCAATGCAATAGTTCTCGCACTTACAGGAGTTTAAGCTATTGGTATCGTAAATGACAATGCCTTTTATTTATGTTTTTAAAAACAAAAATAAAAGGCATTGTCATTTGCAATGTCAATAGCTCAAACGCACGTAAATGCGAGACCTATTGTTTTTAGTCTGCATTTGCAGCGCGCAATGCGCACTTTCATTTTCACAATGCAAACTTTACTGCGTGACACTGCTGCTACTGCGGGAAAGCTCACCCAGACAAGACTCTTAATACACCACTACTGTCTTAGACCTGCAACCCTGCTCCAGTGGAAGGATCTTAAGCACCGGATTAAATTACCTTTTGCCATTCGAGTGGTATCTTGCTTGGAAGCAAGGCCTCTTGGTGCCATTTGTTGCAATTTGGCGCTCTCTTGTGGCGATTTGTAATGGTGCAGTAATGCGGTTGTCTGCACTCGCCTTAATGCAGCACTGGCCCTGCCACCAATTAGTGATTAGCTGTAATTATTTACACATTGTACCTCTTATAAGCCTCTCCCTCCCATCAAAGTATAATACATTACCAAAGACATATAGGGAATTTATAAGTTATTAAAACACTCCTCTTAAAGACAAAGCTGGGTCCGACAGATTTAAAGTATCCTGCAGTGTCGGGTGTATGTTTGGGAGCAGGATGGGACATAAGCGCTTTTGCCGCCAGGTGTCCAAAAGTTGCTTCCAGTGATGGAAATAAACAACGGCGTTATTTCCGGCTGTGTTCTGATACGTTCCAAGCGGCAGCTAAATAGGCCGGATGAGGGCTGCGATCGAGGACAGTTCTTGCTGTGTTCGCAGTTACTACAGTTCTCTGTTCCCATACTGTAAATTGAATCAGCCTCGTGTGTTTGTTTTGCCACCTTGATTTTTTCAAGGCTGTGTATCGTATGCTATCTACAAATGGGGTCTCTCCTGTGTGTTGAGTGCTGGCTTCCTCTCGTTTGTTGTTCTTAACTGAATCAAGTCTTTGCGTATCAATTAAAAACGGGCAATTAAATGCTTGAATGTTCTTAAAATGATAGGACACAACATACAGTTGTGTGTGAGATTCTTCTAGGACGATGCTCTTTATGTAGGCGGCTCGAAAGTACCCGATTTGGCAAGTACCAGGACGTATAAATATCAGCAAGGATCAATTAGGCATTCTGTGTAACAACTACTGTTTTTCTACGTGCTGTAAATAACGCATGTTACTGTCACTCTAGTAATGTGTATTCAGTTCACCGCCCTCAGAAGGGGGGGGGGGGGTCGGTTGAGCTGACCTTTTCAGGATTCGAACTGTGGTCTTCATAGCACTGCATCGATGTTTGCCTCACTGAGCCATCCTTCAGAGAGAGCATCCCTCAAACACAACCATATAATCTCTTTTGCAGTTTCCATGGCTCTTCCTTTACACATTTTTCTTCCGGGTTTCATCTTGTACATTTAAGCTGTTGCACCCTATCCGTAAGTGATTTTTTAAATTACTTTTAAGTGTCATGGGTTTCAGGAAATCCTATTGGCACACGCCTTTGGCGGCCTTACTGACGGATATTGCTTACCTGTGCCACATAATTATATGCTACAGAATTACACTGCGCTCAACGCAACATACACCCCAAATACCACTCAGTGCCACATAATTACACGCCACATAATTACACCACTCAATGCAACATACACTCCAAATACCACTCAGTACCACATAATTGCATACCACATAATTACACTGCACTCAATGCAACATACACTCCAAATACCACTCAGTACCACATAGTTATATTCAACATAATTACACTGCACTCAATGCAACATACACTCCAAATACCACTCAGTGCCACATAATTACACACCACATAATTACACTCTACTGAATGCAACACACACTCCACACAATACCACTCAGTGCCACATAATTATATGCTACATAATTACAATGCACTCAATGCAACATACACTCCAAACAATACCACTCAGTGCCACATAATTACACGCCACACAATTACACTCTACTGAGTACAACATACACTCCTCATAATACCACTCAGTGCTACATAATTACACTCTACTCAATGCAACATACACTCCAAATACCACTCAGTGCCACATAGTTACACGCCCATAATTACACTGCTCTCAATGCAACATACACTCCAAATACCTCTCAGTGCCACATAATTACAATCTACTGAATGCAATACACTACACACAATACCACTCTGTGCCACATAATTATATGCTACATAATTACACTGCGCTCAACGCAACATACACTCCAAATACCACTCAGTGCCACATAATTACACAACACATAATTACTCTCTACTGAATGCAACACACTCCACACAATACCACTCAGTGCCACATAATTATATGCTACATAATTACAATGCAACATACACTCCAAACAATACCTCTCAGTGCCACATAATTACAATCTACTGAATGCAATACACTACACACAATACCACTCAGTGCCACATAATTATATGCTACATAATTACAATGCAACATACACTCCAAACAATACCACTCAGTGCCACATAATTACACGCCACACAATTACACTCTACTGAATACAACATACACTCCTCATAATACCACTCAGTGCCACATAATTATATGCTACATAATTACAATGTGCTTAACACAACATACACTCCAAATGCCACTCAGTGCTACTTAATTACACGCCACATAACTACACTCTATCTATCTATCGCCCCTCACTATCAATCTAGCTATCTATCGCCCTCCCTCTATCTATCACATCACAGCAGCATCACTCACACCATCACAGGATCACTCAGGGGCAACACATCACTATGCGCTACCACAGCATCACTCAGCGCCACCACAGCATCAATCAGTGCAACCATTCAACAACAACTGGTTCAAATATGTTCTCTCAATGTTTCAAGCTTTATTACAAATGTCACAAAAAGATGTTAATATTTCACTTCTGCTCTTGGATTTTCGTCACAATAAAATACACTGAACATAATCTTCACAAAAGTTATTTACAAAAGTTTAAGCTATTGCCATTATAAATTACAATAACTTTTATTTAAGTATTAATTATTAATAAAAAATATTTGTAATATCAATACATCTAAGTCACGTAAATACAACACATATTGCATTACAAATGCTATAGGTGTCACATTTCCGAAAGTTATAACTATTGGCATTGTAAATGACAAAGCTATTATTTTCGCGATTTTCAAAACCAACACATAAATAAAAAATGTGTCATTTGCAATACCAATAGCTCAAACTTTCCTAATGCGAGACCTATTGCATTGCAAATGCTTGTTCTCCATTAGTCACTGGCCAATGATCAAGAGGGTGACGCTCAATCCGATGAGGATCCTTTAGCTGCCCTCCCATGGGATGATGAATATTATGACCCTGTTGACTACTCCATTTATCGCACTGTGGACAAAGCCATGGCTCCCATGGAACAGCGTTTGTCACAGTAGAAGGCGCACAAATGAGGTAAAGGTGCTCAGGCTCAAGGCGCTGTAGCCCCTGCACTCCCCCCATGCTAACCCAGCGAAGAGGGCGCCCTGCAGGCCAAACATTCCATGAGGAAGGGGTTGATCACAGCACCTTTTGCGTCTCAGGGAGGCATTCCTTAACCAGGGTCCATCTACCCCTGTTCCCGGGGATTCAACACGAGGGTTAGCAGACTCAATATCTTCCCCGCCCCCAGACAATGATGCCCACAGGGACACGTATGAAGAGTCCGGTCTGCCATGCCAGTTGCGTCCTACCCCTTCACCTCCAGCCATGGAGCCCCCTCCATCAAGACGAGGTTACAGAAATGTTAGATCTTGAAGAGCTCACACCTCCTTGTTCCGCCGAATGGACACCCTCTTCTAAGGTGGCAAACTATGTGGCAGTGCGGATCAGAACCCCGTAAGGGAAAAACACCCACAATTGCCGTAAAGCAAAAAGGCTTCATCCATCCTTAAAGGGGAAAGTAGCCCTACACCTGAGTTAGATCCCAGAATGGCCACTTTTTTGGCGATGTTTATTAAACTCATGGATGCTGTGTGCCCCTTAACCAGGATCCTGGACATGGCAGAAGATGCCAAGGTTTCAGGAGATCTCACATCCCCGCAGGCCTTCTCTCGTGGGTGCCACGGGCGTTGGCCTTCGTGGGCAAAGCAAATTGCGCTCCATTCACAGAGTGGAATCACTCTTTCCTCATTAAAGCGGATCCTAAGTTGGGGGACCATGCAGATTCTGAAGTAGGGCAGTGGCTCATGGAGGCCTTTTTGGTGAACAACTTAATAAGGCTCAAGGAAAATTTGTCAGTACCTTTACTTTCCTTGTAAGGCCCAATCCTCCATCAAGAGGGTCTTACCCTGCATGGTTTTTTCGTGGATCCTGCCTAGGCAGGGGCAGCTTGGCTGGCCACTCCTATTCCAAAAATGCTTCTAGAGGGCAAGGCTTCAGGCACGGGCAGTATCAAAACCAAACCTGCTTTGGCAGCTTTTACCAGACCCATGGACGGCGCTTCAGAGCCAGAGGGTACAACGGGTTCGATGCTGCCTCCACTGCCAGTGTCTTCTTCCCTGGTATGAGTAGGGGGTTATATAACAATACGAAGGAGTACCACCAAAGATCAGGCTGAAACAGCCAATATTGGTGGGATGAGACACTAGTGTAAAAGAAGAAGTCCTCCTTTGTTTTTAAGGAACCCCTCACTCACCGACCTGGTCGGTGACCTGCTTCATCATCGGGGCCACCTTGACAGCCGAGTGCCGCCAAGGTGTGCTACAACACCTGAATACAGTGGAGCGGGTATGTGAGTGATGAATGTGAAAAATGAAAAAAAGTCAGTGAGTTAAAAATTGTCCTGGTATAACTTTGACCAAATATAATTTATTCTCAAGCTACTGGACAATATTAAAAACAGTGATGATACAATAAAGGCTTTAATGAGACCTAGTGTATCTGTGATATGTGCTGGGTCTACATGTTTCAAACCATATGGGATTTACCGGTTTTTCATCAGGACCAAAATGATGTAAAGGAGTTGGGTGGTCAGGGTACACTAACACCCTGCCATACCTGCAACCCTTTCAGACCCAAATATAGCGATTTGCTAAATGGGTAAAAATAATAGTAACCCAGAAGTGGTTACATACAAAAGAACAAACCTGTAAAAGAGAGAAAATTATCACTTATAAAGGTTAATTACGTGCCTGTAACGTAGTGAAGTGACGTAGTCCGTTCTGTCTGTGACTCATTCCACATTCAGTGATGCGAATAAACCATGGTGCGGTGTGTCAGCATAGTTTTCTATATTTAGAACCAAGTGTTCCTTGGTAGGGCACACCTATCAATATGGGTGTGAGTGAGCACGCATGCGTAGTTCTATATTTTAAACCACTTCTGTCACAAACTTGATTGTGCGTGCCCCAGTCATAATTCTTTTTGTGTCAGGAATTACCGACGTGTAAAAATGCCAACTTGATCCAGAACCACAAATAACATATAACAAAACACCACAATACACACATACTGTTAGAAAAAATAACACTTACTCCTCAATGGAGGAAGGTTTGCCTCACGGGGATTTGAGGGGAAGTTACAGAGTTCAAAACGTATTCTGCGTGAGAAAGATAAGGGAACATGGAGAGGGGTTCAAAGGAGCAGGTATCCCCAGGACCAAACATACAAAAACGCTTGTACGAAAAAGAACAAAGATGGGTGTACAGGCTATCTACAAACAAAAATGGCCTTAATGATAATATCCCCTGGGCCTCTGTCCTCTCATAGACACCTGGTCTTTTAACATCCACAGCAAACATCCCATTTTGCTGTAACCCTGTGCCATCTGCCAAGCTGAGGTACTGATGGGCAATACTCCTCGTGATTACATCTTCCAATGAGTATGCCGAAATACCTGACGGTCACATGTATGCCTCTCTTTTTATCCCCAGCAATGGATTATTCAGACTCCAAAACATAGAGTTCTGAGTATAAATTTCAAACCAGGGGTAACGCACTTCCATATATAGTTTATTCCATACTTGCAGCGAATAGCGCGTTATGTTTAATATCCCCTATGGTTACCTGCTCAAAATACTTGCCCGAGTATGCTGAATCACCAGTCTTGACCAGATTAGACTGCATGCATGGAGAGCGAGTAGCGCGCTAGGTTAAGACCCCACTTAGCCATCTACTTAGTGCCCAATCGACTTTCTCGAATGTGCCCAAATTATGCATGCCCTTCCCCTTCCCCACACACGGAGTTCAAGCATTACGCTGCGTGTGTTAACATCAACTGTCTCCGATCACGGAGACTCTCCCTGTCTCCGATCACGGAGATTGTTGTTTTCGCCCTGTCGCCCTGGCAACCAGACGCGCGTATGACGATCACGTACGCATGTGACGTCATCGCGCGCTACTGGACCGGCCACGCCCTCCCCGCCCACAATGGCGGCTCCCTTTAACTACAGACGCCGATTCTTTCTCCAGTGCGGGTGCACGGAGGGAGAGAAGTAGGTTATCGGCCAATTTCCGACCAGAGGAACTGTAAGTAGAATCTGCCCTAAAAGGAATACCTCGGATTCCGAACCTCTTTTTAACTACCGAGGAGATAAAAACGGTACTGGATACTCTCCTTTGAACCCCTCTCCATGTTCCCTTATCTTTCTCACGCAGAATACGTTTTGAACTCTGTAACTTCCCCTCAAATCCCCGTGAGGCAAACCTTCCTCCATTGAGGAGTAAGTGTTATTTTTTCTAACAGTATGTGTGTATTGTGGTGTTTTGTTATATGTTATTTGTGGTTCTGGATCAAGTTGGCATTTTTACACGTCGGTAATTCCTGACACAAAAGAGTTAGAATTATGACTGGGGCACGCACAATCAAGTTTGTGACAGAAGTGGTTTAAAATATAGAACTACGCATGCGTGCTCATTCACACCCATATTGATAGGTGTGCCCTACCAAGGAACACTTGGTTCTAAATATAGAAAACTATGCTGACACACCGCACCATGGTTTATTCGCATCACTGAATGTGGAATGAGTCACAGACAGAACGGACTACGTCACTTCACTACGTTACAGGCACGTAATTAACCTTTATAAGTGATAATTTTCTCTCTTTTACAGGTTTGTTCTTTTGTATGTAACCACTTCTGGGTTACTATTATTTTTACCCATTTAGAAAATCGCTATATTTGGGTCTGAAAGGGTTGCAGGTATGGCAGGGTGTTAGTGTACCCTGACCACCCAACTCCTTTACATCATTTTGGTCCTGATGAAAAACCGGTAAATCCCATATGGTTTGAAACATGTAGACCCAGCACATATCACAGATACACTAGGTCTCATTAAAGCCTTTATTGTATCATCACTGTTTTTAATATTGTCCAGTAGCTTGAGAATAAATTATATTTGGTCAAAGTTATACCAGGACAATTTTTAACTCACTGACTTTTTTTCATTTTTCACATTCATCACTCACATACCCGCTCCACTGTATTCAGGTGTTGTAGCACACCTTGGCGGCACTCGGCTGTCAAGGTGGCCCCGATGATGAAGCATGTCACCGACCAGGTCGGTGAGTGAGGGGTTCCTTAAAAACAAAGGAGGACTTCTTCTTTTACACTAGTGTCTCATCCCACCAATATTGGCTGTTTCAGCCTGATCTTTGGTGGTACTCCTTCGTATTGTTATATAGCTACCTGTCTAGGGGACTGGGAGTACCCTTCCATCCACAGCAGTGGATATAATCCCTTAACTCTCCTACCTTGTTAAATATATATGAGTAGGGGGTTGCCTGGTGATTTTTTGGACACAATTGGCAGTCCATTACAAGCGATCCGTGGATCCGGCAATCAATTCAGGTGTTTCACATATAGTTTTGTGATTCCCCCCAAGAGGGTTTGCGACCCAGGCCACTGCCGTTCTCACACCAAGAGGCAGATTTGGTCGATGCAGAGATCTACTCAATGCTCGGAAAAGGAGCTATTTTCCCAGCTATCCCTCACCCACGGGAATTCATCAGCAACCTTTTTTTGATAGACAAGGTAGATGAGGGGCAGAGACCAGTTATCAACTTTAGTGAATTCAACATGTGGCTAGTCTATCGCCATATCAAAATGCAGGGGATCCACCTCCTTCATGCTGTGTTATGCTCCGGGAATCGGATGGTCCGACTGGTCCTGAAGGATGCCCATCTATCTATCTCGATTTTTACACCACACAGGCGGTTCCTCCAGTTCCTATGATGACTGCAAGTGTTTCAGTTAACAACCCTTCCTTTCGGCCTCTTCCTAACCCAATGGTGTTTCACGAAGGTCCTCAGACTGGTCGTGGAGCATCTCGGGGGCCCAGGGTACTCGCTGAATTGTCTGTCTAGACATGCTCCTCTTGGGGCAAGATCCTCACCAGTTGACGTCCCAGCTACAGGGGGAAGTCACCCTGCTAGAAAGCCTTGGCTTCGTTATAAATAAGAGGAAGTCCCTCCAGGTTCTGGTGCAAAAAGCAGTTTTCTTGTGTTTCGTTATAGATTCCATTGAGGCTACATTGAGTCTTCCCTCGAGGAAAGTGGCGAAAATCAGGCACGAGTTGCAGCGAATGCTGACCAGGCACAGTGCGTCTTTGAAGCAGATCGCCTGGCTGGTGGGAGTCCTCACCCAGTCCATCCAGGCGATCTTTCCGAGACCTCTACACTACCGAGCTCTTCAACCCCTAAAGGCGAAGCACCGGAAGAAGGGACTCTCTTATTCCCAGTTGGTGGTACTTTCAGAGGATGCATGCAAAGAGATCAGCTGGTGGCTTTCACTCATGGAAGCGTGGAACGGCAGAGTGATTTTCAGCTCTAACCCAGGTCTCATAATAGAGTCTACAGAAGGGTCTTGGTCCCCTCAGAAACAGGAGCTACCTATCAATTGCCTGGAACACCTGGCAGGGTCCTTCGCAGTCCTGTGTTGGACGCAAGACAGAATCCAGTCCTGTGTCCTATTAAAGATGGACAATATCTCAGCTGTCAGGTACATTAACCACCTGGGGGGCACCCAGTCCAACATCCTCTCTGATCTATCGGCCAACTTTTGTCAGTTCTGACTAGTCCATCAGATATCGGTCACAGCCAAGTATCTTCTGGAACAGGAGAACACAGTGGCGGACTAGTAATCCCGACGACACTTCAGGGACTCTAGTCTTTGGAAACTCCATCCAGAGATTATTGCCATTCTTCAGGATCGCTTGGGTCTGTTTTCAGTGGACCTTTTTGCCTCCAGATGGGATCATTAATTGCCCAGGTTCTTCAGTTGTTGGCCGGATTCCCTGGCTACTGCCACAGATGCCTTTATTCAGTATTAGCAGGTAGAGAAGGGCTACGCCACCAGAGCTTTGGCCCAGATCAGGCATCCAATGTGCAGAGGTGGTGCTCATCACCTGGATCTGGAAAACTCAAGTTTTGTTTCCGGTTCTTCGGAAACTTTCTTGGGATTTTCCAATCCCTTTGTCCCCCTTTTTGACTCTCCTCCTCAACCCAGATCGGAATCCTCATCAGATGGTGTTAGCAGGATCACTCTCCCTCATGGCGTGGAGGACTACAGGGGATGATGGTCCCTCTCAGGTCTTATGGCACAGGCTGAAGACCTCCTGTCCAAGCCATGGCCAGACGACACCATGAAGCGATATTGATCGGCTTGGAATAGAAGCTATAGTTTGTGTGTGCAACAGAATTGCAATCTCGTGGGTATTAAGATAGTGCAAATTTAATTTTTTTTGGCTGCCCTGGCAAACAAAAGGCATGGCATACCGGTCAATTAACACCTCCCACTCAGCCATCTTGGCAGGTCACGTATTGGTAAAGGGGTCCTCTGAGGAGGTACACCAGTTTGTGTGTAGACTTCTATGTGGGGTCAGGGTCTCCTTGCCTCCGGAGCCACGTTATTCTGCTCTTTGGAATGTTAACAGAGTTTTAAACCTTTTTCTATCCTGGTAACCTTTTAAGAAAGGTGTTATCGGCAAAACTGGTGATGTTGCGCTGCAAGGTGTCATGCAGGAAAGTTTCAGACGTTCGAACCCTCGAAATTAAGGAAAGATCCTTCTCTCCCTCTGGAGTGTCATGCTAGCCAGGCATACAAAGACTAATAATTTCACATTTGGGCCAGGGTTATGGATTACCCAGCATTCCTGGACTCTCCCAAGTTGTGTGTAGTGCAGTGTCTCAAGGCCTAGGAGCAGATCTGAGGACTTCCGGCCTCCGCGTGAGCGACAATTCCTAATTGCTCTCAGAAAGCCACATAAGTGTCCTCCCCGACCATAGCCTGTTGGGTATGTTGGGGGAAGGAGAAAGCGCAGATAGATCTTGCATCTTTGGTGCACATTCCACCCGTGGTGAGATGGCATCTAAAGCTTTCTCTATGGGAGCCTGGTTGGAAGATATTATGAAAGCGCCTGATTGGCCCTCTGATTCTACCTTTAAATGGTTCTACTTTAAGGCAGTGTTGAATATGGCTCAGCTAGTGGCAAGTAAGCTTCAAACTAGAATCTTAGAATACTGTCCTGACATAGAATGAAAAATGTCCTAGCTATCATAAAGGAAAGTTTCAATTTATTAAGGACTCGAAGGAGAGGATTATCCCACCAGTAGATTATTCACCCGGACAACCCTCCCTGTGACTCGTAAGTAAAGATTTGGACTCTTTTGTACAAAGAATACAGTTTTGAAGACCCTGCAGAGAGTGCTGGTGCATACCATGTGTATTGTTACATCTGCAGATAGTACTTAACATGCTAATAGTCTTCTGGATCTATCAATGGTTTTGTCGACTGATATTGTAGCTCTTGTTCTCAAAGGCGGTGAATGGAAAGTCGGATTCTTAGAAACAGAGCTGTGGCGTAACTCGCGTGACGATCGAGGAGTTAGTGACAGAGGACTATGTTAGGGATGTTGGTCACCTGTTGAATTGTGGGACTGTTGGACATCATTTGTTTTTATCATTCTGAATGTTCTATGGGAAATGTAGTTCTGTTTGATTAATCAATCAATCACTGTATTTGTAAAGCGCGCTACATACCCGTGAGGGTCTCAAGGCGCTGCAGGGGGGGGGGGGGAGCGGGGGGCTGCTACTGCTTGAAGAGCCAGTTCTTGAGAAGTCTTCTGAAGGTCAGCAGGTCCTGGGTCTGTCGTAGGCTCGTAGGGAGAGCGTTCCAGGTCTTGGGGGCGAGGTAGGAGAAGGATCTGCCGCTGGCGGTGGTTTCCGGATACGAGGAACTGTGGCGAGGGCGGCAGAGCAGAGGCTGCGGGTGGGGGTGTGGAATCTGAGTCGGTCGTTGAGGTATGTGGGTCCGGTGTTGTGTAGTGCTTTGTGTGCGTGGATGAGGAGTTTGAAGGTGATCCTCTTGTTGACGGGGAGCCAGTGTAGGCCTCGCAGGTGGGGTGTGATGTGGCTGCATCGGGGAATGTTGAGGATCAGTCGTGCCGAGGCGTTCTGGATTAGTTGTAGTCGTCTCAGGAGCTTGGTTGTTGTTCCTGAGTAGAGGACGTTCCCGTAGTCGAGTCTGCTGGTGATGAGGGCATAGGTGACGGTTTTTCTTGTGTCGGGAGGGATCCATTTGAAGATCTTACGGAGCATTCGGAGGGTGTTGAAGCAGGAAGCGGAGACGGCGTTGACTTGTTTGGTCATGGAGAGGGCGGAGTCAAGGATGAACCCCAGGTTGCGTGCGTGGTTGGTGTGTTCCGGGACTGTGCCCAGCGATGTGGGCCACCAGGAGTCGTCCCAGGCTGATGGGGTGGGTCCGAGGATGAGGACCTCCGTCTTGTCTGAATTCAGCTTCAGTCTGCGGTCCTTCATCCAGTCGGCGACGGCCTTCATTCCTCTGTGGAGGTTGGCTTTGGCGGTGTGGGGGTCTTCGGTGAGGGATATGATCAGCTGGGTGTCGTCGGCATAGGAGAGAATGTTGAGGTTATGTTGTCGCGCGACGTGGGCGAGCGGTGCCATGTAGATATTGAACAGCTTCGGGCTGAGGGAGGATCCCTGTGGGACGCCGCAGATGATCTCAGTGGGTTTTGAGCGGAAGGGTGGGAGGCGGACGCTCTGAGTTCTGCCGGAGAGGAAGGATGTGGTCCAGGCCAGGGCCTTCTCTTGGATTCCGGCGTCCTGGAGGCGTGCTGATAGGGTGCGGTGGCAGACTGTGTCGAAGGCTGCTTATAGGTCCAGGAGGATGAGGGCTTCTGTTTCTCCTTTGTCCATCAGGATCCTGATTTCGTCAGTAGCGGCGATGAGGGCGGTCTCAATGCTGTGGTTGCTGCGGGAACGGGATTGGGAAGGGTCCAGGATGTTGTTGTTTTCGAGGTAGCGGGTTAGCTGTTTGTTGACAATCTTCTCTGTTACTTTTGCCGGGAACGGAAGCAGGGAGATGGGCCGGAAGTTCTTGAGGTCCTTGGGGTCTGCCTTGAGTTTCTTCAGTAGGGTGTTGACCGTGGCGTGCTTCCAGCATTCCGGGAAGGTTGCTGTCTCGAAGGAGATGTTGATTGTTTCCCGGAGGTGGGGCGCGATAGTTGTGCCGGCTTTGTTGAAAACGTGGTGAGGGCAGGGGTCCGATGGGGATCCGGAGTGGTTGGAGTTCATGGTTTTGATGGTGTCTTCGTCGCTGATGTTGGACCAGGCTGGTGCGGGTGGAGGTCGCAGGGGTGGTGGTCTTGGTTGTGGGTGCGGGGGTGAAGCGGTCGTGGATGCCGGTGATCTTGCGGTGAAAGAAGGTGGCCAGGGAGTCGCAAAGGTCTTGTGATGGTGGAATGTCGTTGGTGTTGGAGCTGGGGTTGGAGAGTTCTTTCACGATGCTGAAGAGCTCTTTGGTGTTGTGTGCGTTGTTGTCTAGGCGATCCTTGAAAGCCGTCCTCTTGGCGGTCCTGATGAGTTGGTGGTGTCTGCGGGTGGCATTCTTGTGGGCTGTGTGGCTGTCTGGTGAGCGGTCGCAGAGCCATTTATTCTCCAGCTTCCGGCAGGTGTGCTTGGAGGTCCGGAGGTCTTCAGTGAACCAGGCGGCTTTCTTGTTGGTGTGGTTGGTTGTGGGGATCTTGAGAGGGGCGAGGGTGTTGGCACAGTTGTTGATCCACTGTTTGAGGTTGGTGGCGGCGGTGTCGGGGTTGATGGGGGTCGGCGGGTGGTCTCAGGGCGAGGGTGGTAGCCAGTTGGTCCTTGGTGACCTTGCCCCAGCAGCGACGTGGCAGCTGTTGGGTGCGGTGGTGTGTGGTGGGTTTCCTGAAGGTGAAATGGACGCATTTGTGGTCAGTCCAGTGGGGTTCGGTGGTGTGGTTGAAGGAGACGTGGGGGCTTGCGGAGAAGATGGGGCCTTGCGTGTGTCCAGCGGCGTGGGTGGGTGTTGTCACGAGCTGTTTGAGTCAGAGGTTGGCGAGGTTGTCGATCAGGGCTGTGGAGTAGGCGTTGTTGTTCGAGGTGGAAGTTCAGGTCCCCGAGGAGGATGTAGTCCGTGGAGGCGAGGGCGTGGGTGCTGACTAGGTCGGCGATGGGGTCGCTGAACTGTGGTCGTGGTCCGGGTGGTCTGTAGATGAGTGTTCCTCTGAGGGTCGTGTTGGGGGTCAGTGTGGATCTGGAAGTGCATGTGCTCAGCAGTGGTGAGGGTGTCGTCGGTGTTGGTCGAGACTCTGAGGGTGTCCTTGTGGATGATGGCGATTCCCCCTCCAACTCTGTTGGTGCGGTCTCTGCGGGAGATCTTGTAGCCCTGTGGGATGGCTATGGCGATGTCTGGTGCTGAGGTGGCGTTCAGCCAGGTCTCCGTTAAGAAGGCGACGTCGGGGGCGGTAGAGTCTAGGAGGTCCCACAGTTCGATGGCATGCTTGCGGGCGGAGCGGGTGTTGAGGAGGATGCAGCGGAGGTAGTTTGGTTCTCTGGTTGGTGGTTTGGTGGGCTGGATGCTGGTGAATCTGCAGTTCCGGCAGGTGAAAGGCCCTTGGGTGGGCTTCGGGATGGCCCGGTAGCAGGGGTGATTTTGTCCGGTGTTGAGTGCGTGGAGGGTGCTGGAGTCGTAGTGCAGTCTGGTGTTGCGGGGGGTGCGGGATCCAGGGGTTCTGGCGCTGGGCGCGGTCCAGGCACAGACGGGCGCAGACGGGCTTGCCTTTGGCGCGCTAGCGGCGCGCCTACTGCACGCGGCCTCCATAAGAGAAGCAGAGGGAGGGAGGAGCAGCTGGGAGGTGGGAGTGGGGCGGCCAATGGGAGGCAAGGGGGCGGGCCGCAGGGACGCAGCGGTGCGAAAACGGAAGCGGGGGACACGGAAGGCGAGGAGCGAGAGAGCAGAAAGAAAAGGGGTGCCGGGGCAATACGGGCACAGGTGAGCAAAATGCAAGATGGGCAGAAAACAACAACAACAGGGGCAAAACGGGCACAGAAATCAGGATGGACAAAAGAGATAACAACTGAACAGGACTTAGCAGCAATGCAGGCGGGGCTCACGGCTCACACAGGGGGCTGCGTGGCGGTGAGGGGAGCGGCCTGCCTGGTGAAAGGGTCAAAGGGCTGCTACTCAAAGTGGAGGAAGGAAAAGCATAATACTAATCCAAAGGTACCCCCTATAGGTTGCTTTCAGGTCTGGGAGTAGGGAAAGCATAATCCTTGCCTCTGAGCCCTTAATAAAATTGAAACTTTCTGTTACGATAGATAGAACATTTTTCATTCTCCACTGTTTACTGACAGAACAATTTAGATTTTTATTAAAGACATGGAGGCTAGCGTTATGCATATCTCTTTATTGGTTCTTCTCTGTATAGGAGCACTTTAAAGAACACAACATAGCATCTTAGCAATCACAGAATTAAAGTCCTCCTTCTGACTTTATAACAATTCTGCTGTCCAACATTATCCCTCTTTGAATGCTCGAAGGCTTCAATCCTCTTCCTTCATCCTTACTCCATCTTCTGTTTTGCCCCTGATCTGGTTTTGAACTCCTTCACCTTCTTTCTGTACCCCTCCATCGCACCTACTTTCCATTGGGGCACATAAGTGAACGAACAAAAAAATAATAACCCAAACGAAATATGTCTCAACTTTTTTCTTTTTAAATAGCTCTATATTTTTTTCTTTACTTCTTTATAATTTTTATTAACCAGTATGGGAGAAGAGCATGGTCTATAATAACATCTAAATTCTCCGGACACTAAACAATGGAGAATCACCCTGTAATGGCAAGACTGGAGGCTAGCATTATGCAGGTTCAAAGTCCCTCAATAGGACAGGTGCAACATGCTCCACTGGTCTGTAATTCAACTTTGCAACAAAAAAAGCCTACATTCAACCAATCAGCTACTCCTAAAATGTCCTTCATTTTGCCTCTTGAAGAAAACACCTAATTAGCAATGGTGCTCTCATCTAACTAGTTAATGTCAATTACAACACCCCTCTATTCGGTCTCACAACAGACCCTCGATCTGGCCGAACCCCAATATTTCATTCTAATACTCATGAATACATCTAAGCAACACACATTTGAAACTCCTCCATCCATAAATATATTTTGTAACTCATCTTTTTTGTTATTCAGCCCACACTCCATCAGGAGAAGAATACCTACTACCTAATATCACAGCATGGAATCTGAGACCATTCAGAAAGAAATCAAATAAAACAAAGATACCAACTTCCAACTCAACTGTCTTAAGCATAAACATTTATTAACTGACTATACCGCAAATAAGCTAAAAATCCTGCTTAGGTAAGACAGAACTATAATTTGCAATCTCTTCCTTTCATAGACTTATACAGCAATTAACTCCTTCAAATTTACATTTTCTGAGTTAAATACGTACCTCCTGTTACTGCTCAACTGTATCAGTTAACTGTTCTGTAACTTAATTCTTATTCAAATCAATTGTGTAAGCAGCTTCCAAGGCATACACATTCATTTCTGTGCACTAACGTACCCAGGCACTCATTGTCCCTCATGTCTCCATCTTGTTCCTGAAGCTCAATAATGCTGGTGCAGAGCAGTAGCTCATCTGAAAGGCCTTAAGATGGTCTAGATCTACCAATATCCCTCACTGAAGTGGTTTAGTACTTCACTATAAACAGATACTCTTTTCCTCCAATCCCTCCAGATACCCCTTGATCCAACCTCCACCTCCAACAATTCTGTAATTGAGCTATTAATCTGAATGCAAATGCACCCTCCTCTAATGCATACCAATCAGCCAGAATTTTCCTGAAATACTCCTTTAACATCCAATCACTGTAGTCTGTCAAATTTCTTGAATTCCAATATGTCACTATATTGTCTAGATCAGGTAGCTACTCTTCTCTGAAATCTACCTAGTGTTGAAAACAATACCATATCTCCTCAAATTCTGTCATATTCGGAGATCTGCTTTTCCCTAATCTGCTAATGTATATATATATTTTATTCTCCACATGGCCTAGAAAAATTCTCAACGTAATCAAATGATTTTTCATGTTCAAACAATTCATATGCCGAGTTCTCGCCTCTACTGTCCCTTTTCAAACTGTCTCTTGAGGTCCTACACAGTCCCTATCAACCATAACTGATTTGAAAATAAAATTCAGAATTCTACTAAAATCCCTCAACCACTCCTAGTGTCCGCATTATCCAACCACCAACCTAACTCCTATTTTGCCCCTTCTGTTAACCTCATTTTGTCTTCCTACCATAATCCCCCTCAATGGTTTTGTGTTCAACCAATTAGGTTTCCTGTGGTATTATGGGCCAGAGAATACAAGCTGAATCAATGAACCTTGAAGGCCAAAAGCTCTAATCAATGCTATTTGACTTATCACATCCTTTGTCAACACTGAAAAGCTTTCTAATCTTATTAATTTCAGCTTCCTGGCCAGCAGCTTCAAATCAACTGTACACAACTGAAAACCTAAAAACTCAAAATCTGGGCATAGGGCTATAACTAATTTCTCCACATTTTGTCTTGCCACATTATACAAATGTCATTCATAATAAACTATTTTAGAAACTATTTTTCCAATTCCCCTATCTCTCAAATAAGAGATAAAAGATCTTCCTAAGACACCACAGTGCTAAAGAGAGGCCAAAACGCATACTTACAAACGGGTAGCATTATTCTTTCCCTCTGGGCTGTAGCTATACCTGGCTGTCCTAAGTTATACTGAGTTATACATGTTATCCCCCTCACAGACCTCCAGCGTGACTATCAACCGGTGCCCACCAAAACATATAGGGCCAGATGTAGGAGCCCTAATACCGGTCGGTAACGGCCGAATTCGGCCGTTACCAACCGGTATTAGGGTTTTCAGATGTAGGGGGCCTATATTTTACCGATTCTGTAAATTTATTGAATCGGTAAATTTACAGAATCGGTAAGATACCGAATCGGTAAATCCACATGTAGGTGGCACTCCTAAGGCCCTTAAGAGTCGGTATTTACACAATAGGATTGTGTGGTAAAATACTGAATTCAGGTGTGCATGCACATCTGTGCATGCACACCTGTGCAATGTGACACACAGGCATGCCCTTAGGGCATGTCTGTGTGCCACAGGGCACAGACGTCCGGAATTGGGGTGCTAGAGGGTGTCAAAGTGACACCCCCTGCACCCTTGCAGGATTCGGTACTTACCGATTCGGTAAATACCGAATCGGTATTGCCCATTGATTCCTATGGGCTTCAAGGCCCATAGGAATCAATGGGCAATACCGATTCGGTATTTACAGAATCGGTAAATACCGAATCCTACCGATTCGGTAATTCTTGAATTCGAATTACCTACATCTCCCCCCTTCATATTTACAGACTCTTAAATACCGAATCGGTAAAATTCAGCATTTAAGAGTCGGTAAATAGGAATTGCCTACATCTGGCCATAGGGACATACAGGTCACCACGCCCTGAGGGCGGCACTGCCAAAGGGAACAGTGTTCCAAAGATCTCTCTTGTACAATCTTTCTTCCACCCTAAATTGTCTATAGTCTAGAATCTGCTCAAACTTCTGAAATGTATCACAGGATTACAGCCTTTGTCTTTTCTCCCCCAAAAAGCTTCACTTATGTAAACCATGTCTTTGTCTTCATATTGGACTCCTTTTCCAACAACTGCAACACCTCCAAGGGCTACATTCTGAGTTCCCAGTTACCTCCGTAGGGAGATAGATACCTGGGCTGGATTTAACAATATCAGCCTTCATCTCCCATGCCATAACAGGGATTATAACGTCCCCTCCCTCCTAACCACCACCCAGAATGTAGAATAACACAAGGACCCGGTAAAACATAGTCTAACTCCAAGGGCCAGATGTAGGTCGGTCGGTAACGGCCGAAAATCGGTATTTTCGGCCGTTACCGACCGGTATTCAAGAATTGGCATGTAGGGGCACAATTTTACAGAATCTGTAAATTTACTGATTCTGTAAAATACCGAATCAGTATTTTTACCGATTCGGTAAATCTCAGATGTAGGTGGGACTCTTCTGGAGTCCCAAAGGCCCTACAAAATCGGCATTTTACCACACAATCCTATTGTGTGGTAAAATACCGAATTCAGGTGTGCATGCACATGTGTGCATGCACACCTAGCCATGTGACAGACAGACATGCCCTTAGGGCATGTCTGTGTGCCACATGGCGCACATGCCTATTTGTGGGGTGCCAGAGGGTGTCAAAGTGACACCCCCTGCACCCTTGCAAAATTCGGTATTTACCGATTCTGTAAATACAGAATCAGTATTTCCCATGGATTCCTGTGGGCTTCAAAGCCCGTAGGAATCAATGGGAAATACCGATTCTGTATTTACAGAATCGGTAAATACCAAATGTTACAGATTCGGTATTTCCACATCTGGAAATACCTACATATCCACCCCTTAGATTTACCGATTTTTAATTACCGAATCTGCAAAATTCGGTAATTAAAATTCGGTAAATCTATTCTACCTACATCTAGCCCCAAATTTTTATACCTTCTGGGGAAATAAAAAAGTTCAAATCTGCAAACGAATACCACCTCCTTGAAGCAAGTGGTAGATGGTGTGGGGGCTTTTTTTTTTAATCAGCATTGCGGGGTGATCTTAGAGTTGGGGTAGTGGGAGGGCAGATCCTTTCACTTCAGCTGTGGAGGAAGAAGTTTCTGCTCCCCCAGCAGAAGGACTCGGGCAGACTGGCAGCAGCAGCCTGCAGCCCTCGAGGCTCTTTAGAGGTTTCTGAACCAGAATTATTGGGTCGGGAGTTTAAGGTGTGGATAATGGCCTCTGTGAATTTGGAATACTTGTAATTGCCCAGAATGGTATTCCCCACATTGGAAATACCACTCGGAGCAACTTGTGAGGGTCTATTTTTAACTAACTCAAGTTGATCCTTCTAAAAACATCAACTATATTTGTTCCTTTAGCAGATAATTTTTTTTTCTAAAAACCCTATTTTGTAATCCAACATAGTTTCGAAACCCCAAGGATTGGTTGTGATTTTCTGCCAATTCTTCAAAAGCGTATTTAATCTGCTGTTGCTAACTGTAAAGACAAATGTTGTCCCCATGCTGACCTTGGGTATTGCTTAGCATTTACCTCAACATGAGCTCCTGCCCTTAATGCTTTTTCCCATTTGAGGAAAAAATTATGTTGCTGCCTGAAACCCATAGAAGGAGCCTCTATTACAAAACTGGAAAAGGGACTTTTCTACAGGCCTGTATGAAATCACCGCTATCTTCAAATACTCTCCTCAATTAGTTTTGAGCTTTATCCAAAGCTGTAAAGGTGTGCAAAAATGTCCTACACTTTTTAACCAACCCTTGAGCAAATAGGAATCTTTTTGTTTCTAAACAGGATTACTTGTTGGTTAATCACTTAACTTCTGGGGTATTTTTTTTTTATCAGAACTGCCTTGCAAATTCCTGCAAACAAAGCATAGTTGTAGTTTCTTACAAAACATTTCAACCTCTGGCTCCATCCTCTAAGAAGAGTGACAATCACGATCATCCCTTTCCTCAGGGCATCTTCTGCACTGTCCATAATCCATGCCAGTGGATCCGAAACAGCCAAGAACTTCTCCTGAAAATTTCCATTATCTTTCTGATCATTTTTGTGGGTCTCAGCAAAATCTAAACAAAATACTACTCAAACCAGGATCCGCATTGGGTGTAATATCCATTTTGTCATCAATGTCAGGTCTCAGCACTCTGTCCTTACAAGCTAGTTTAAAGGGTTGCAGATCAAGTCTTATGTAGTCCCCAACATGCACCATGTGCCACCAGTCTATGGCTCAAGAATGTCTTGCTGAAGTACTGGAGCCCTACATCAGACAGGATCCACTTGTGTGTGGTATGCAAGATAAGATAAGATCTTCTTATACATAGATGATATCCTACTTTATGAGATGGATCCTGAGAACACTTTAGGAAGAATAATGCAGAGACGTACCATCTTTGGCCACTATTCAGGATATAAGATAAACTGGCGTAAATCTCAAATATATAATCTTCAGGGACAACTGCAGAAATAGCCCTGCGGCTATGCAGCGGAAATAGTCACTGAGGGCCTCCTCGATCTCGGGCTTTATGTGACCACTGACCCAAACTCATTCTTCCACAACAACCTGTCGCCACCCCTAGAGAGGGTGAAGCAAGACATCAAACACTGGAGGTTTCTCCCGCTATCGCTTCTGGGCAGAGCTGCACTTTTAAAAATTATGTCTCTGCCCAGGTTTGTGTATGTCTTGCAAAACTCACCATACCTGATGCGCAAATAGCAAAACACAAAATGCCAGGGGGTTGGAATGGCAAGGGAGTGGCGCTACCTGACATTCAGAAATATTATTGGGCAGCTTAGTCGACTACTATTAATGGCTGGGTCTTTCACTTCACAGAGGAACCAGCCTTCTAGGGGGATAGGCAGATGATGCAGCCGGGGGGACATCTTGGGGTTCTCTATGGTACCCCTCAGCACCTTCACCTTTAAGGCCCAACTGCAATGGTGGTAAACCTCTAGTACACAGCCACACGGGCCTTGGGCAGGAAGGGGAGGATCACACAGGCTAACTCCTATAGGACACAGCAGTGTTGGGTACGCTAAGATGACTGCCAGGCTTTGATGAATAGGACTTGATTGGCCTCTCCCGCGTGGGCAGCTTGAGGAGCCCGGGACATGTTATCCCCCTCACAGACCTCCAGCGTGACTATCAACCGGTGCCCACCAAAACATATAGGTACATACAGGTCACCACGCCCTGAGGGCGGCACTGCCAAAGGGAACAGTGTTCCCTGAGTCTTCACCCCTAGAGGACAGATTATTAAATGAACAAATGCCACGTAAAGCCACATCACTGACGTACCAGACATTGCTTAATAATACACCGGACTGACACAATTGAAAGAGGCTTGGTTAAAGACTTGGGAGACCTAAAAAATGACAAATGGGCGAGTCCAATTGAGGATCTTCCATAACTCCTATTATGCACAGACCACACTGGTTAAAATTTGCAGTGCGCTGACTGCTGCTTGCCAAAGAGGCTGTGGCCAGATCAGTACCTTTTATCATATGATTTGGGACTGCACAGCACTACATGTCTTCTGGGTGGCAGTCACTGCCTGCTTGAGCGAGGTGAAATGGTATTTCTTAAATGCCTGGGAGTAAAAGACTTGCTCTGCATGGAACAAATATGCATCAGCCTGGGGTTGGTGGTGTCGAAAAGGAATATGGCCAAGTTGTGGGGTGCGGATCAGGTACCACAATTGGGAGACTACGATATGGACTGGTGTAGGTTAGCTGAGAAAGTTGTGTATGAAGGCTGAGGTTGCGCCCACAAATGGTCATAACTTTGGGAATATTGGAATGAATATAGAAGTAACATATGTGACGGCCCAGCCCCTGAAAATATGGGCGATCAGTCGCCAAAGACCATGCTGGGGATTGTGCTGAGAGATGAGGGATGTCTGGAAACGTAGTGGTGTGATGCGATTAGAATAAAGAGGTCAATAAATTTTACAGTGCACCGTTATCTTTTTTATGTATCTTTATTGCTCATAAAAAGATATGAAGAAAAAAAAAGGTCTTACCGAATTCAGACTAAACCTATTTTACCCCTGGGGATCCTTCAACACACCCTTAACACTTACCTTCTTTTCTTCGCCTTTTAATTCCTCATTTTCATAATTTTCTTATAAATCTAATATGCATTCATCACCATTTTGATCACCCTACCTCTAGTTACAAAACATATCAAAATTGTCAATTTTTTCACTATGCTGTGTAAACGCCTTTGCACCGCTAACAACATCCTTTCATTCAATAATGTAGTGGCAGTCTTCTGTCACTATTCTGCAACATGTCTTCTCCTTATTTAATTACTTGTAATACTTTCTTTCATTAGACACTTTCCACCTCTACTATTCTTTAAAATGACACTCCTTTTCCTCCAAAACTGATCAACATTCCTCATCTGAGGCATTCTCTCTTCTCATTTTACCCAAGACACTTCAACTGATTCATTTAAATATTTTCCTCTGTTTCTAAAAGTAATTTTTAGGTCTCACCTAGACAGCTGTATTCAGGATATGAGCAATAGGCTCTGCCCATCTTTTAAATTGGCTCCTGTACCTGTCCTTTGTAAATGGTGGCTTTTCATTGGTCAATAGGCTTTGTAGTCCCTCCATAGTACCACCTACACTCTTCTCTGGTTACATGTGTTGTTACTCCCTAGGTTTTAATTACAGCCTCAGGGCACTACTTTCTTAAAAAGCTTCAGGCAGGGCACACACTTGATCCTAAGCTAGGCTACCAGCGGTTACTTCAAGCACTAAAACATCTCACATTTATATGAGCCCGTCTATAAATTTCCCTTCATCAGCTCCACACTGAGTGCAACCTAATCCGAAATTAATGCAATAATTATTTTGTCACATTTCAAAGCTACTAATTGTATATATGGACTTAGCTATTTGAATGTATTGAAAGTACCGTCTTGCATGCAATGCATTATGGGTAGGGTGGATTTACAATATCTTCTACAGGGTGCAGTATCATGCGTGTCCAAAAGAGGCCCCCTTTTGGCCACATATGGTACTGCACTCTGCACAATGGCTAGGTAAAAAACATTGTCATTTTTAATGCTAATAACTCCAACTTTGTAGATATGCAGTGCTGGTGCCTTGCTCACTAGGGACCTCTAGGAGCAGCTTGCGGACTGCACCAAGACATGCAATGCTGGGGCCTTGCTCATTAGGGAACTCTAGGAGCAGCTTGCGGTACTGCACCAAGATATGCAGTGCTGGTGCCTTGCTCACTAGGGACCTCCAGGAGCAGATTGCGGTACTGCAGTGAGACATACAATTCTGGTTCCTGGCTCACTACGCAAGCGTTTGCAATGCACTACTTCGCGCATTACTGAAAGTATGAGCTATTGGCTTTGCATTATTATCTGCAACGCCAATACCACAAACTATCAGTAATGAGTCCTATTGCATTGCAAATGCTCGTAATAAATTATTGTGTATCAAAGTACTAGTTACATCTTTGTTGTTTCTAACTCATTCTCTACATACTTCACTCTGCATGGCTCAAAATAGGACTCCTCTCTCTCAGTACTATTTCTCTTTTCACAGCCGATATTTCTGCTGCCCTTAGTACTTCTCGCGCAACTGTATTTGACAGAAACATGAATGAGTCTGAAGATACCGACGATACCTTGTAAAACGTCATGGCGCATACATGTCACCAAGCTGGCCTAACCACTGAAATGCTTAATCGCATGCCCTGCGGACACCCAGTAATCCAATGCTCACATGCTCTCTCCTGAATATCTGGCTATTTTCAAATGCAAGTAAATATTCACACTGACGAACTACCTACATACTTTGCTTTGTTTAGTCATCATAATAGTTATTCAAAACGCCTTACTTGTGCTTGCATAGCCATCCAGGTTTGAAATTCATAACATTAAATCAAATTAAAGAATATATGTTAATACTAAGATAAACACCATTACTAAAATAACCATCTTATGTTCCGGCTAACGCTCCCAAAAATTAGAAGCAGTAACTCACATCCTTTCGTTACCAACTTAACTTGTTTTGCCACTCAAAACCCCCTCAATTACCTTCCTTCTACAGACAAACTATACTTAACTATCGAGGAGCAGCTCCAAAAGAGGGAGAATGGTGGACAGATTGGCTGTTACACAGACAGAAGGAGGATTCTAATTCTGTGGTTGGTAGGATGTTTCGCAACCCTTACAAAGATATATTCCTTCCCTTGGAGTTGTCCTATAAGTAAAGGACGCTATCACATTCTGTAGGTTAGACAGCTAGTAGCTACAATGCTTAAATACTAACTTTTTTCACTTCAATGTAGACTGGTCATCTCTTGTTATGCTATTACCACTTTTATTGACATGTTGCAAAATACATTTTTGAATAACTAATATTTTATCACAAACTTAATAAATAACAGAGGAAATTAACTTCATTGTTTAGTACCAAAAATATACAACGATCAGATTTCCAACTTCCAATTTCACAACAGGAGGAAGGTCCTTCTCCTACCTGGCCGCCAAGACCTGGAACTCCCTCCCGACCGACCTGCGCCTGACCCAAGACCACCTCTCCTTCAGGAAGAAGCTGAAGACCTGGCTGTTCGAGCAGTAGCAGCACCCCCCCCCCCCCCCCCCACCCCCAGCGCCTTGAGACCCTACGGGTATGTAGTGCGCTTTATAAATGTCATTGATTGATTGATTGATTGATTGAACAGCACATATCTATTAAAGATGAGCAAACAAAGAAACAGCTACAATTATGTGGAAAATTAACTATTGAAAAAACTTTTTAACACAATTTGTTTACTTAGATATTCTAAATCAGTCAATGGTATATTATACGTCAAATAAAAAATATTTAGCTTACATCTTAAAAAGCAACATCATTTGCATAATATCTCTAAGTTAAAATACATTAATAATATCTCCTTATGGCATTACATACAGCACGATAACAGTTTTACAATAAACACTCAGAGGCACTCTCTAGCCATCTACTTCCCAGACGTATTAATCCATTTTTGCCACTGTCCCCATCTGATAATGTGTTGCTGCAGGAAGAGAAAACCGTTAACTAGCTAACACATTTGATTGGATGGAGATATGAGGACTGGATTTAAAAAAGTGTTCTAACTCCCGAAAAGCAGCAGCACATTACACCAAGTGCAAGAGTAACACAGAATGATGCACAGAAGAAGCTTTGTGAACAAAGCACCTTATCTTCTGCCTCTGTCAGAAATGTACTGCAAAGATGGCTTAAGGCATTTTTTCATGGATTTCAAAAACTGGACAAGAGCATAAGTGAATAGTGGTGTCTACATAAGTGAATAGTGGTGTCTACATAAGTGAATAGCGGTGTCTACATAAGTGAATAGTGGTGTCTACATAAGTGAATAGTGGTGTCTACATAAGTGAATAGTGGTGTCTATGAAATGTATCCTGCGGAGGCAGAGCTACATTGTCGTCTGTATATTTTGTCAGGCAATATATATCTGATAGGTTTTATGGCTAGTGATAAAGTGAATTTAAGAGTTGCTTTTGAAGTTATAGTTGGAAGAGCTCAAACATTATCAAAATTCGAATGAGTATATTATGCCTATTTAAAGGCAAACCTGGCAAGGATTCTTCAATCATTCTAGCATACAGCATGCTTTTAATTAAGTAACCAGGTATGTGGTACCTCAAACATTTACCCCACCCACAAAGATATCTTTTGATATTAAAGGATACCAAAGACAGACCTCACCATTAGAAAACAATCGTAACTCAACCAACCTGCATTCCATAATCTATCTAATAAATAAAGGCAGCATTATAATAACAAAAAAATTCTCTTTATATACTTCAGACTAAAATAACCCTTTTGTGTATCCTTGCAAATAAATATGTCCATAGAACACACAAAAAAATTAATATTTTTATTATTAGAAGTCTTTAAAGCTTAGCTAGCCCCATCTAGTTTCACTCGGTGACTAGGGAGTTTGGGCACTTCTCAATATCGAACAAAAGAATAACGAGTTGGTATAAAAACTAAAAAAAACTGTAACAGTAGGTTATCTTAGTGCTTCTAAAACATTATCTATACGAAATGTTGCCACAATCTTGGGTATTTACAGCACCGTAATTGACAAGGGCTCTTGTTACCCAACTAAATTATTAGGAGCGCATTGATCTTGAAAGAATGAAAGGGTAAGTCCTGCCTACCAGTTCAAAACCAGTGTACCGCGAGTTGCACACAGTTCTCCACAACTAAATGAATAATCTACCTTAAAGCCATAATAGAACATATTACACTTGAAACCACAGAAGATGTGACTATGCCTCTTAGAATCTTAGGCAGGTGGGAGGGAGTGTAACCCAGACAACAGAAGGTCTCAACCCAGACAACGAAGGGTGGCTGATCAACCAAGACAACAGAGGGAGGGCAGGCAATCCAGACAACAGAGGGTGGGTGGGCAGTAAAACCCTGACAGCATAGGGTGGGCGGGGCACCACGACAATAGAGGGTGGGCGGGGCACCACGACAATAGAGGGTGGGCGGGGCACCACGACAATAGAGGGTGGGCGGGCAAGGCAACCCTGACAATAGAGGGCGGGTGGGCAAGGCAACCCTGACAATAGAGGGCGGGTGGGCAAGGCAACCCTGACAATAGAGGGCGGGTGGGCAAGGCAACCCTGACAATAGAGGGTGGGTAGGCGGGGCAACCAATGCAACAGAGGTAGAGAGGGGCAACCCAGACAACAGAGGGAGAGCGGGGCAACCCTGACAACAGAGGGTGGGCGGGGCAACCCTGACAACAGAGGGTGGGCGGGGCAACCCTGACAACAGAGGGTGGGCCGGGCAACCCAGACAACAGAGGGTGGGCCGGGCAACCCAGACAACAGAGGGTGGGCCGGGCAACCCAGACAAGAGGATAGGTGGGTGGCCTCCTACAACAGTGGGACCACACAGATAGTGGAGGAAGGATGAGCAGAGCATCACAGACACCAGAGGAAGAGTGGTTATTGAGGCATTATAGAAACATCGGAGGGCAGGTAGGCAGAGCATCACAGATAACGAAGGGAGGGCAGGTGGAGTGGAGGGGCATCACAGATAACGAAGGGAGGGGGGGCGGGCAGAGCATAAAGATAAAGGGAGGGCAGGTGATGCATCACAGATAACAATGGGAGGGCGGGTGGGGAATCACAGATAAAGGGAGGGCGGGAGGAGAATCACAGATAAGGGGAGGGCAGGTGGAACAACACAGATAACAAAGGATGGGCGGGTGGGGCATCACAGGGATAACAGAGGGAGGGTGGCCATGCCCCACGAATGGGCGAGAGGGTCATCACAGTCAACCAAGGGTGGGTCGGTTGTTATCACAGTCAACGAATCATCACAGACAACGAAGGATGGGCAGGATAACACCGACAACGGACGGCCGGCCGGCGTGTGGTATAACACAGACAACGGAGGGCGGGACAACACAGACAACGTAGGAAGGGCGAGCAGGTGGGACAACACAGACAACGGAAGGATCAACACAGACAACGGAAAAAGGACGGGCAGGTGGACAACACAGACATTGGAGGAAGGGCGGGTGGGTGGAACAACACTGATAACGGAGGAAGAGCGGGAGGGTGGGACAACCCAGGCAACGGAGGAAGGGGGGGGGCAGGTGGAAGGGCAGGCGGGTGGGGGGCACAACGCAGACAACGGAGGAAGGGCGGGCAGTTGGGGGGCACAACAGAGGAAGGGCGGGCAGGTGGGGGGGCACAACAGACAACCGAGGAAGGGCAGGCAGGTGGGGGGCACAACAGACAACGGAGGAAGGGCAGGCAGGTGAAGGCACAACACAGACAACTGAAGAACGGGCGGGTGGGGGAACAACACAAAAAACTGAGGAAAGGCAGGCGGGGGCACAACAGACAACGGAGGAAGGGCGGTGGGAGGACACAACACAGACAACATGGATAGATGCTTGACTTTGAAACAACATGGGAGCTCTACTAGGTAGGGCCATGCTTACTTGCTTCGCTATCTTGGTTCTATCAGAGGTTTGGTTCAAAGTGGGGAGTATTTTTATTTTCTGGCTACTCCCTTGTTTACTTGTCTCAGCACTATTACTTAAAAATGTTAATTAACAGGCAAGCGTGTGTTGAAAAGTTAATTAAAGGTAAAGAAAGGAAGTAACTAGGGTGTCCTACACCCCATAACCTTAGGATCACCTT
The DNA here is from genome assembly GCF_964263255.1 of Lissotriton vulgaris. Taxonomy (NCBI): domain Eukaryota; kingdom Metazoa; phylum Chordata; class Amphibia; order Caudata; family Salamandridae; genus Lissotriton; species Lissotriton vulgaris. The sequence goes on along the minus strand of NC_141699.1, from coordinate 370,156,141 downwards.
CCTCTTTTAAAACCATCATGTTGGTTGTTATGTGCATTCTTTGGGTGGCCCGAGTTCCTATTATACTTGAACAACAAGATAGTTTAATTAATCAAATACAGGTGAAGGTTTTTTACAGTGCAGATCCTGAATTCATGTATCTCGAGGTACTCTTATATGTGATAAAGAAGGAAAATGAGGGAAGTTGACATTAAAAAAATTGCCTAGGATCACACAGTTTGGTTAAGTGGAAAAGCCGGGGTAATCCCAGATTTTCTGGTTTCACATTGGGCAAGTTAGCCACTAGGGGCCAGATGTAGGTAAGTAACATTTACCGAATCTTAATTACCGAAAATTACCGAATTTTACCGATTCGGTAATCAAGATTCGGTAAATGTGAGGGGTTGGTATGTAGGGAATCCAGATGTTCCCTTTTACCGAATCGGTAAAATTCGGTATTTACCGATTCGGTAAATACCGAATCGGTTAAGCCTATTGATTCCTATGGGCTTCAAAGCCCATAGGAATCAATAGGCTTTACCGATTCGGTATTTACCGAATCGGTAAATACCGAATTTCACAAGGGTGCAGGGGGTGTCACTTTGACACCCCCTGGCACCCTCTAAACAGGCGTGGGTGCCATGTGGCAGGCATACATGCCCTAAGGGCAGGTCTGCCTGTCACATGGCATAGGTGTGCATGCACACATGTGCATGCACACCGGAATCGGTATTTTACCATGAGGTTTTATTTCATGGTAAAATACCGATTCTGTAAGGCCTCTGGGACTCAGAAGAGTCCCACCTACATATGTAAAATACCGAATCGGTATGAATACCGATTCGGTATTTTACAGATTCGGTAACTTTACCGATTCGGTAAATATACCGAATCGGTAAACAAGGTCCCCCTACATCTCATTGACCCATTTACCGGTCGGTAACGGCCGAAATCGGCCGTTACCGACCGGTAAAGGCCACCTACATCGGGCCCTAGATGTATATGCTTCACTTCCATACACCCAACTCGGTCGCATCCAAGACCAAACTTTTAGGCCCCTGGAAAAATGTTTGCGAGTACCCATGGTCTACACAGTGATGCAGTGGACCATTAAAGCTAAACAAAGCTTATTTAATCTATACTGTTGTTGGGTAGAGCTCTTACTCTATTTTCATGGTACATGTTAAGCAAAACGTTATAGGGAATTGTCTTTTTCAAGTCCTTTACAGTGCAATCCTGGTTCTCAGACGAAGACTGCTCTAGACAAATTGTGTGAGAAAAAAAGAGATATTAAAAGGAGAAATAAGCACTACTAAAATCCATAATGCCTTGTACTGAGACCTGAAAGTGAAAGTAAAGTGATCGATCAGTTAATCAGAGTTGTTCGTACTTAACTTCTGGGTTTAATGGGCATGACTACAGGGTAGAGCAATTATTAGGGACAAGAGACAAGCATTTGCAATGAGATAGGTCTTGCCTTTGGAAAAGTTTGAGTTTTTTGTGTTCTGAATAATAATGCAATAATATGTTTAATTTTTTATTAAAGCCATATTTAACAATATAGGTAGTTTATTCATATAAAACATAATAACATGTTAGTTGTATATGAAAATATACAATAAAGTACAAGCTATCCTTGTTATTTTGTTTTTTTTAATCTGGAAGTAATTTGTTGCAAATAAAGCGGTATGTATATTACCTCATATTATGCAAGCCTGCTATGCGCGGGACATTTGTATACGTTCCTAAAAAAAGAATTGCAAGAAATGTGTATTTTTGAGTGCTGTTTAAGATGTATGAACAGTGCTGTATTCGTGTTAGGAAAAAAATTAACAAACGTGCTAATACGTCAGCAGCCGTGCTCGGGCACATTTCTGTTCATGGTGTTTTGCTAATGACACCATACGTGTGCACAATGTTGTCTTGTACGCATGGAGATATGTTGTGAGTGTTGTGGGAAGCCAAGCAGCTTCGGAGGAGGAGGATTCAATGGTACAAAAAACGTCAGTTTGTTTAACAATAATGTATAAGTGTGTGGTTTGTATTATGGAAAGGCTTTTAACTGATATTCATTTGCAGCTTTTTTTCATGGGCGGTTTCAAACGTGGTAATGTGGAGTTGAGTTTATAGTGGCATTCGCTATAGCAACGGTGTGAACTGTATTAGCGAGTTTAAAGTTTGTGAACTGGAAACATAGTAATTTATGTATTGCGGCTAAGTTTACCAGCGGATTGAAAATTAGAGGCAATAATAAAAGATATGAAATGTGTGATATGCGTTTTAACTAAGTATTGCATCGTACATGTTTGTCACGCCTGGCTAATTTGTACAGTTGTAAAAGAGTGACTGGTGGTAGGCAGCGTATTGTATGGATGAGTAAAGTTAGGCGCAATGCAGGAACAGCTTGTTAGTAGTTAACGGGCTGGCTAAGAGTTTGGCGGGTTTTGGTTGTTAGTAACAGGTGGCGTATGTGGGCGGTTTAAAAATTTGGTGCATGTAAAAACAAAATTGCTTGTGGTTTGCAAAGGAAAATGTAATATGTGATACGCTTTTTTTTATGGTTTGTGAACGAATAGGAGTATTTGGGGGTGATTGGCAGTGCGTGTGGAAGCAAGCAAGGAACAGGCATTAATATGCCGCCACCCGTACTTGTGCACATTTCTTATTTTGTAGTTTAGTTGAAGACGCCATACGTGTGCATATCGCTATGTTTGTATGCACGTAGGCATGCCCATTTCCTCTCCTGGGAGTTGTTGAACAAGGAAGGAGGCGCGTAAACGCTGCACCAGCCGTACACATGCACATCTCCTGTCCTGCAAGTTGAGCTAACGACGCACGGTGTAAGCTAGCGGGTGCATATCTCCTGTCTTTGTTTAGCGAAGAAGCCCACACCTGCAACGCCATATAGGCTGTCCCATGCACATGCGAAATCCTCTCAGTACAACAATGAAGCAAAAAACGTATTAACACGGCGCCAGTCAGACGCGCGCCCATTTCCTCTCCTGGGAGTTGTTGAACAAGGAAGCAGGTGGCACGTAAACGTGGCACCAGCCGTACACCCACACATCACCTGTCCTGCAAATTAATCTAACGCTGTTTTACGCGTTCACAACTGCTGTCCTTTGTATGCGTGCACATGTCCTGTACCCCTTCCAAATCAAGTCTACAACAATAGATCTCGCTAAGGCGAACAGCGCAAGCACTGCATCGCTAGGCGAGACCTAAAAAACGCCTGTGGAAAAAATAGGGGGCGTGCATTATTCACTGCATGAATTTAGGGACGAACAGCAGTGTGCTGTACGAAAAATTGTTAGCTTAGAAGCGTGGCATGCACCAAAAAGAGAAAGACAAGTCCCTAATAGTGAAAGCAATTTCTGTACCCACCTGAAGTCAAAAGGAAGACCATTACAGAGGTGTAAAGGTGCAGCTCCTCACCGACCTACTGCATTAGCAGATCATCCCACACCTCTTAAAAACACCTCTTAAAAAACACATCTCCAAATCTTCCCTTTCACGGTACACCACTGAAATCAGGTTTGTGAAACTACGACGGAAATCAAAGGACCCTACTCTTAAGTTCGGCTAGCCACTCTAACATTGCAGCTGAAAGCAACGCTTTCCAGGTCAAGTTTAAAACTTTATCACATATATAAACTCAGCTCGCAATTGTTAACATGAGTTTTTTCAATGGACCCGATACTGTCCCAACCCTTCGCGTGTCTTCGTTGTTCCGATTTTGTTTTAGAAATAGTCGCCAAAATAAATTGCACATCATTAGGGCAACATCGAGCCCAAACAATTACATCTACCAAAGGAGTAATCGTGCAGTCTCTCTTGGCCAGTTTGTATGCCTTGCAGCTGCATTTATATAGCGCTTACTATTCCTGATGAGGCGTTGACCACCTCTCCAATAATTAAAGTTGATCTCACTGCAATTTTAACTGTTTCGTTCGTTTAAATACTTTATTCGGCTCTGTCGAGCCATAAAAGCTGCATCAAAAGCATATATACACCATTCAATCCAGTCATAATTAAAATACCACAGATTAAAAATTAAACCATGTTAAAAACCATAGATAAAAAATGCAGAAATGAAATCAATACTTGCTACGCATCTTTGGGGCACTTAAAATGTAGTTCAACACAGAATATATGACTTCCAGATCATACAAATACCCCAAAACCCGTTTGCGAGGACTAGTCTCCAATGCTTGCAACAAAGGATTGCGGAACTGTTTTCCCTTGTGTAGTGTAAAGAGTGCAAAATAAAATAAAGAGCTTAGTGCATTGTTGTGCGAAATCATTGCAGGGACAAGGAGAAAGTGAAGAAAATCAGATACCTGATCTCGAAAGGCTGCCAAGAAATGTAAAGTTTGAAGGCAAAAACTGGTCAACAAAAATGTATGCCTTTCTTTTGAGATAATATGCAAGTTAAGTGCTGTCCCAGCATGTACAGGTCGAAGAAACTATCAGCTTGGTGGTTCTATTCATCATGTGCGCCAATTTAACATGTTTATTGAAAATGTATTTAACTCGAACTGATGAAACACTCTCAAGACATTCAGGGTTAGACGCTTAATTTTGTAAAATTGAGATTAAGAAACTTTAGCCAAACAATACCCAAGAAATAACCCAGGGCCAGGCAATCGCTCAGAACTAATCTACAGAAATGGGTCTCAGAATTTTTCCAGATTTTGAGCCAAAGTAGCAGGTGCTGTAATTTTAAGTGGTCTTTCAAGTTGAACAGGCCAACTTCTTCATAACAAAACAAGGCAGGAGTAGATTGTGGCACAGCCAAAGGCCTGCTTAAAAATGTATTCTCTATTATTTGAAGAGAGTTGCTGCCGGCATAACCCGAAACACCAGCACCAAAAGAGGCAATTGATAAGCACTTGCTTTTAAAGAGACAGACCAGTTCTTCCGTTGGTTTGCGCCCTATTCTTTTGGAGAACCTAAAAACTGCATTGATTGACCTTTGACATTGAAGGGCTCTGATATTCAGCAAGAACTTCCAATTGAAATTAACTTCAACGGGAACTCCTAAGTATGTAAAATGAGGAGTTTTTAAAATGTCTGCACCCCTAAATAAAAAGGTCCTCGTTTTGGCTAACTTTGGGCAGTATTTCATTATAAAAGATTTACAGCTAGATTCATGTAAGGAAATTGCGCTCGCAAAGGGCCAGATTCTGAGAATCTGGCCCTTTGCGAGCGCCATTTTTGCATTTGGAATTAATCATCCCAAATGCAAAAATCGCTATTTGCGAAATCGCATATTTGCGAGGAATTGCATTTAAGGAATCTCTATTAGAGATTCCTTAAATGCAATTCATTAACCAATTTTAATTTGCGAATTCGCAATATTTGGTCGCTATTTACCACGAAGTCTGACTTCGTGGTAAATAGAGGCCCATAGGAATGAATGGGGAGTATTCCTTATTTGCGATTAGCAATTTGCTAATCGCAAATAAGGAATGTGTAGGAATCGCAATTTATTTAGCGATTCCTACATGAATCCCGTTTTGCAAGTCCTTAATAGCGATTCCTTAATAATCGCTATTAAGGACTCGCAAAACGTCTCTTTGATGAATCTAGCTGTTAGTGTGTTTTGTCCTATGTCCCAAATTAGCCATAAAGCAGTTAAAAGCATCAATTAAAAGTTGGAGGCCATAGACCATCTAGATATAAGAACCACATTATCTGTATAAAGTAAAAGAGGGACTCTGCGGGAGCCAAGCTTCCGCATATCTTTCCCCACACTGCACTGGTGTTCCTCAAGGACATTTATGTAAATTAGGAAAAGGTAAGGGGCCAAGACACAACCATGCCTTACCCCACCTAAAGAGGGGAATTCATCAGTTAAAAGCCAACCCCTGCTATACCGGTCCATAGCCGTAGTATTCGCATGTGCCAACAGAGCAGATTGATTATTGCACTGTCAATCCCAAAATCAGCCATGATTGACCATAGTTTAGATCGATCTACTGTTTCAAAGGCACATGTTAAGTCCTTAAAGGCAAGATGGACACAGCCTATTTTTTACTTTGGGTATTTTTGGACAGTAAGGGATAAATTCAGGGATTGCTCCAAGGTTCCTAAGCTGGGGCGGAACCCGAATTGGACATCCAAAAGTCCCCAAGACTCCGGATCCCAATATTCCAGCTTGGCTAAGATTACCCTGCCCAAAAACTTTACAGTACTAACAATTGGGCAATAACAATAGGGCTGGCTCTTGTTCCCCTTTTAAAGGTGGGGACAATAATGGCTTCCTGCAAGTTCTTAACTAAGGGTCCCACAGTAGCATTTCTAACAACATTCGGATTAAATTGTGCCCAGATCTGCAATAATGATTTATAAACATCTGGGGGATTCTACCTGGTCCTACTGCTTTGGCCGGGGGACTGCTCTCGATAGCTAACGTAACATCTGACACATTGATTGTCTACTACAGGTAATAGTGGCGTAAAAATCACAGGGGGCTATGGAATTCATTGACACACCATTGGGCTGGTATTAACATCTCTACTTTAGACAGTCCATCTCCCAACAAACTTGGCAAGTTAACAACAACCTGCCAAAAAAGCTCGAGAGTCTTTCAGTGTACTTGCCGCCCTAAGATCTTACAATGCCATCTCCCTTATTTCGGCCTTCCTTGTGGCGATTATTTTTTTATACGATTTTCTGGCTAAGGCTTCACTTGCCTTATCTCGTGGAAGTTTGGCAAGTGCTAGCTTAAGTAACTTATGGGCTTTAGAGCAAGCATAATTGGACCATCTAGGACTAGGACTAACCTTAGCTGCACTTTTGGTTAACCTAGCTACCATATAGCTATTTAGGATGGACTGGGCTTGTATGACATCTGCTGGATTTGCATCATCCCGCAAGACCATAGCAATTTCTGGGTGATTATTGGTAAAAAAAAAAAAGAAATCAGCAAAAAGGTATCTTTATCGATTTTCTCCCATTGGATGTTTACTTGTTGTTCTTACTAAATTCTACTGCAAGTTGCAGAGAATCCTGGGTGTTTTTACCAAGGTCCACATGGAATTTCATGATTAGGGGATTGTTATTGCTTATGCAGCTAGACAAAACATTACATCCATTATAAGTGCCGGAGTCAGTTCCTCAGAGATTAGCAAGCGATCTATAGTAGTTTGCACCCCACCCCACAAATGTTGGAATCTGCCAGGAGTCTACATTCTCAAGATCCTGGGCAAAATGTTTGCAAATAGCAATCTGTTCAACAAATCCCCATACAGCAGGTGCCTACAATGTGTGAGAGGTTGATCTGACTCATCACTAGTACTACATTAAACCATAATCGCCCACCCAGATTATTAACACTTCCTTCTTATGCTTAGTATACACTTTAGGTAAGGCTTTCTCTAGCCCATTTACCACCTTGGTCACAGCAGAAGCAAATATGTTATGATAAAAATTTACCGACACTAAATCATAGGGTTTCTGCAAGGTGATTAAAAGTATGTGAAAATGCTATGTTGTGATAACTTCTTTTGATTGAGTCTGCAAATGTCACGGATATAAAAGAGACCAAACCACCTTTGGCCCGGACAGATTTCAAGGCAATTGCTGAAACATGATGGTTGGCATAAATATTTAAATGGGGAGAATCTAGCAGAAGTCTCTAGGCAAAAGATTATTGGAAGTTTTCTCCAGCGGGCCACCTCATAATACTCTCCTAGTAGTGCTTATATCTTTTGACAGGTCTCCAGACCAACTAGAATGCTCCCTCAGCCAATGTGCGACCTTATTCGGTAAAGAATATGGGATTCAAAAAGCGAAGATTTCATATGTGTGACTTTCCAGCACAATTATGTAGGGTATACACTCTGGTGGAATATGGGGTCAGACAGAGGGCCTCATCCCGATTTATACTGCAGGAGCCATGGGTAATCGGGAGGCCCCTGCTATCAAGACCTCGCAGCTCGGGAGCTAATCTTTCCCTATGTGCGAGTGAACTAGGGAAAGCAGATTTAGCGGCCAACATATGCGGGATTCATAGTTTCCACACCCTTCTGAGCGGGGAGGGTTGGGTTACATGATTAGATACCTGCACCAGGTCCGGTTATACATTTATACGGCCAAAAGCTTTTTTCAAATCTCTCCAGGGAAGCAAAATAGGCAATGATTTTTTCTTGGGTGGATATAATGGTGCCAAACTTCCCTTCCTAAGTACTTAGTTTCGATGTAGCGCAGGAACAAAAATGAAAAATGTTAAGGTAATTCTCCATCTAGTGTATTCTAGCTGAACAATCGGAAACACACTTATTTACATAAATTTTAGGGGTGGTAGCCTTTTTAGAAGATTTCTTCCCCCAACTACTCTTGCCACTTGGTATTTGCTTTCCCTGAGTCGCGAAAGTGGCCTTAGATCTGAGAGGTTTTGATAGATACTATTTTAGAAGCATCTTGCCTGCTTCTCTTGGAGGGTCAGATATTAAAATCAAGCTTAGCCAGAGCTTTAGGATCTTGGATGACACATTGGTTTGGCATGCCAAGTGCAACATAAGCGTCATTATAGTTGGGTGGAACCTCGGAATTTAGGATGACTGGGGGAATATTAGGTTAGAAGACGCCTTTAGGTTAGAGTCAGTTGGATCCACAACAATGGATTTAGCGTCAGATTGACTATGCTCTCGGGCATCAGTTTTCTTTAGGGTAGAGTCCAGACAGACTTCCACATAAACAATGTCTGTTTCAACGGCCTCCATGACAGATAATTTGTGATGGAGTTGGTATTAGTAACCAAATTCACCTTTTTCACGCAGGCTGAATCATGACCTCCCTCCCACTTTCCCATTTTCCCACCGAGTACCTGTTGAATGCTTAGCAGTATATGGATAGTCTCACCGGGTTCCAAGCTGTGGCCCTAATATTTTGGAGTGCCCGGGCCAAGATACAGAGCCCAGCCTCCTCCGAGCTCTGACGGGCATGTCTCGTGCTGTTGGACAGGGAGATGCACTTTAATAACGCTTTGACAGAATCCAGTGAGAGTAGTTGACAGAGCCACCTCCTGGGGCCATGTGCACTCTGAGTCTGCAGTCCCCCACTGAAACAGAACGAAGTACGGCAACCCTCCTCACTGCAATTTTAGCCAAAATGAAATCTACCACTTACTACCACGACCACATTCCCAGTGCAATTGATAACAAGCTTTTCCACACAGATTATGCGCATCCTGCACTGATGGGCAAAAGTATACTTTGTTCAGGGTAGCTACCCTAATTCCTGTGAAATCCAGTGAAGTTATACCTGCTCAAAACGGCCAGTTTTTAACATGTACTTGTTAATCAACCTGCCTTTGCTAGTTTTCTTAATAACTATGTAGAGGTTGAGCTAGAAAGCCATCTTTCATCCTATACTATTCTCCAGAACTCCCAATCAGGTGACAGTCCTTGATATAGTGGAGTCCACTACAGTGGATAAAAAACATCCCCATACATACACAGAAAGAGGGATGTGTCTGCCGGCTCGTGCTACTCGATATCTTGGTTACTTTTTGGTACTCAGCTTTTTAGGTACTCAGCATCGCAATGCATTATATTTGCAGGTGTCTTCTCTCACAGACATTCATCATATGGGAGAATAGCTACCATTAAAGATTCGATGTTTTGCACATTTTGATGCTCAAGCCCCCAGAAACGGAATTTCTTCTTATCGCTTGATCACCATGTCTCGTCTGGATCTTCCGGATTCCCTTGCTTAGCCACCCTTGGTACAACTCCAAACCCATCCTTTTGGGTTACATTTCTGGGTTTCACTCTTGACTTTTCCACGAACTTCACACTACACATCAGCAAATTTGCTTCAGTATGCTCATTTCAGCTTCTATTTCTAATGAGAATTTAAAAAGTCTTCTACCTCCTTCTCACTTCTACTCCACTATCCATGCTCTTGTTCTTGCAAGACGGGATGGTGGTAATAGGGTCCTCTCCGTTTTCCTGTGTCATATATCTCCTTTTTAAGTCTCAGCTAAAGACAACTTCAGCTCTCTGTTGGCCAGACCTACTGTTTGCAATACACAGAGCGGGCCTTGGGACAGCCCCTTGCTTATGATTGGATGGCAGTATTGTATATCTCAGTTGTCTACTCTTGATTCAATGGCTTTCCTCCCCATATAAGTGTATTTCTCGCACATAAGCATTTCGTTCTCAGACCTCGGATTTGTTAAATTGTAACAAATAACTTCAGACATGGCTTGTATGCAGGGAACTACTTTTTTCTTTTTGTTGATGCACTTCATAGGAGTGCATGTGTTTTCTAGATGTCTCCCCACATGCTGCTTCCTTCAGCCCCATTCCTCTTTATCCCTCCCTATTGCTTCCTCTCCCCTAGCTAGCCCATTGCATCCCTGCATCTCCCCATCCCGCTCATTGGAAAAAAAAGATATATGCTCACCTGCCACTCTGCTATTTTCCCACCTCTTCCATTTATTGACCCTTCTTAGAAGCTTTCCGGCCACTTTTAGGTCTTGCCTGAGCCAGCGCATGCGCAGTTCTGGCAAGACATTTAGTAACTGGGTTTTAAAAGTGCTACCCGCAGGCTTTTGCAGGCCACAAGCTTACTGTTATGCGCACAAGCGCGCGGACGAGCACAGCTGCCATCTGGCTTTCTGTAATGGCTCATTAAGCCTTACAGCGCACGTGTGAATCCCCTCCCCGACCCCCTCCATTCTCCCACTCCCTCCTCGTCGTGATCATTTTTACTTTCCTGCGCAGCCAATGCTTGTTTTTTTTACTTCGAGGCAAGCGCGTTTTAGTTTTGCATGAGGCAATGTTTCAGTTTCTGTTGACTTTGTTCCCAGGCACGTAGACATGCTATTTTTTTTTTGGAGTGAAGCGCGTAATATTGTTAGAGCTGAAATGTTACCGCATCGGCTATCTCTTGGGTGCACCGGAAAAGAACCCTTGGTTGCTCCGGACGTCTTTCCTGTTCCCACCCCTCTCCTGTTGTCCGTGTTCCTTTTGTTTCTGCCCCCCCTTCCGCTCTCCGTTGTCTCGCAGCTGTTGGATGAGGCAAAAGCAAACCACTTCCAAAACGCAGAGATTTTGCTGCTCAGTAATTCCCTGGAGAAGGATTTTCCATCTAATCACTTGTGAGCCATCTAGAAGTTATATGTGCAGCCCCCTACTAAACTAGAGGCTCTTACTTTGTTGTTAGAGTTGAAATGTTACCCCGTCTGCTGGTGTGCACCAGAAAAGAACCCTTGGTTGCTCCGTAATTCTTTCCTGTTCCCACCCCCCTCCCATTGTCCGCATTCCTTTTGTTCCCGCCCCGCTCCCGCTGTCTGTTGTCCCGCAGCTGTTGGATGAGGCAAAACCAAACCACTTACAAACCAACAAGATTTTGCTTCTCAGTAATTCCCTGGAGTAGGATTTTCCATCTAATCGCTTGTGAGCATGTAGAAGTTATATGTGCGGCCCGTAGCTAAACTAGAGGCTCTTACTTTGTTTATGTATTGCAAAATGTAAAAGACTTTAATGTTTAATGTGTGTTTTCAGTTGAAAATTGGAGAAAATAGACCCCCGATATCGTTAAAGCCTATGTTTGAAGCCATGACCGTGGGAAGTCACTTAAAATTACCTTGGTGGCAGGGGCACTGAACCCATAAATGTTAACCGTGTATCTATGTTCCAAATTGATAGTGGTTATTTTTGGGCATTGTTGCAACCCTACCTAAGACGTGAATGATGCCTGCTGTATGTGGAATCTTGTCTGTGCCCACTATTGCAACCAATAGCGCCTGATGAGTTTCCGTTTTCCGTTCCGACTTTGCCCCAATTTGCAAACATGCCACTGTTTTAGCTATCTAAAACACAAATTGGGGTCACTATTATTTCAGTGCCCGGGCCAATTTTCTGACCCATCTCGACCCTACAGACTTTACCCTTCTTCGAGACTCAAAAGGCTGAAAGGTATGACCTTGGTGAACCTGGTTACTATAGTGTTATCACTGCATTTCAGTCATACAGGAAGAGATTGGTTGAGTAGTTGGTTATATTTTACCCACCGAATGAAATAACAAGAATTGGCATAGACAATAGGTCTTGCATTCGGGACCTTATAAGTGTTTAGCTATGCAACAGTTGATGTTGTTGCACAAAGGATATTGTGCTGTATAACTAAATACTTATAAGGTCCCAAAAGCGAGACCTATTGGCTATGCCAATGCTTGTTAATATTGTTTTGCGCTTAGTGTTATCAGAGGTAGTCCTCCTCGAAATGTGTTTCACCCATATCAACATGGCCTGCTGCAAATGCACACACATGCGCAGTTGGATCAAACCAAAGGGTTTGGAGTATTTGAACAAACCCATTCAGAGATGGCTGCAGTGGAAACGTGCACATCCACATTGGCTATCTCGGATTGTGTGTGGTCAGATAGGACAGATGCATTCAAAGATGGCCACAGCAGATGCTAGAACATTCATTGCACCAATCTCTGAATGGGTTAAAATATAAGCAATACAGTAGATGTGCATGCATACAAGGCAAACATCACTGAATGTATTTGTAATGTTTTTTAACAAACCTATTCAAAGATAGGAGAAACAGACTGTCGCACATCCGTGGTAGCTATTTTACAAATAAAAGCACTGGCAAAGTCGGTAGATTTCTTTGCTGATACCTATTGGCTTTGCCAATACTTTTTTAAATGACTATCCTTAATATATGCTACAGGACTTGAAACACATTTATCTTGGGACAGCCATCCTATTTGTCAAATATGCTGCAAACCTCAGGGAAAATAGGGGTGGTCTTGAAAGTAACTAGGAGCAAGATGCTACTGTGCCTGTACATTGCCAAATTCTGACATGCTAAATCCTTTATGCTGGCTTTCTGTCCCTTCACCTCACACAGAAAACTTCCTCCCGCTCTAGCATCAAACTATGCCCTACTTTCTAGCTTTTCAGAAAGTCTAAAGACTGTTTCTCTAAATGCAATGCTACCCCAATCTAAGCTGATTCTTTTGTCAAGTCTAGTCGCCAAAATATATGCATCGTTTTGTTGGCGTTTGTTTTTGTTCTTTTTCGTTGCTGCATTTAAATGCTATACATGTTTCCTTTGTCATATTTACAATTATCTGTACAGGGCACTGCTGCCTTTAGGCTAAACGGATCCTTATAAATTCAATAAATATAAATAAAGAATATCCCTGTATTGCGCCTCTCGTCCTAGAGATCCTCTGACCGTGACCTCCTGACATTCTTAAACCCAGGGCCCATATTTTACATAGGTGATACCGTTAGAAAAGGGTAGCCACTCATCGACTCCCTCACATAAGATTCCATCACTGGAACAACTACCTGTAAAGTATCATTCACTGCTGCTCTCTATGCAATACTCGTCTTGTGTGAAAAGGAAGTTTACACAGCCTGCTCCTTCAACTTTGAGGAAGGCCTATGCTGCAGCGTCCTATACCGGTGTACCCAGAGTTATACCACTGACATGTACGAAAGACCCCGCAAGGGAATAGAACGAACCCTATAAATACAAATACCAAAACTAAATGAAGCATGCACCCTGCGCTGGTTAGAAGTGTTAAATCAGTTTGCATTGCTACTCCAAACATACCTAGTGTTTCAGACTGTGTGAGGGGTGCTAGTACTGAAGCATGTCGTGGTATGTCGATGTGTGAGAACATTATTTCACTGCTGAGCATTCTTTATCGAAGATGGAAATCCGCTTGTGATGCATGGGCAGAATGAAGTATGCAAGAGAAGTGTGCTAACAAGGGTCATATCAGAGAATGCATGTACCACTGCTGCACATGCTTTACCTGTTAGAGGAAAAAATAAAACTGGCAGTGCTGTCTCTGATGCACCTGTTCTTCAAACACACAGAAGATTACGCTATTGTGGTCTGTACTACATTTTTTAGGTGTGGCCTTAAAACTATACTGTTGCTTCCCAGGCTATTCATATTGAGTATACCTCCATAGAATACTTACTCACAAACCAATTAAATGGCATAAGGGGCATGGGGACAAACCAATGTGCATACGGTTCGGTAACCTCAGAAGCTGGCTCAGAACTAACCAATGCAACCTATGACGTCTGATGAGTGTGGACCACACTAATAAGTAAAACTGTAAAGCTTCACACCACAAAACAATCGCCGATAATGACAAAAAGAACTTGGGAGAACTAAAAAAACATCGGGAGGGATGAGCAACAGTGCAAGCCCCAGTCTCAAAGTCATACCTTTCTTAAACTCCTCCAGCATGGCATCCAGTTTAGTGTCGTGGAAGACGAAGTGCACGGGATGGTTATAGAACTTGGTGATGGTCTTCAGTGTGGTGCAATCGTCAGGGTCAACAAAGGCCAGATCCTTCACATAGAGAATATCTACAATGTTTGAACGATCTTCTTCATACACTGGGATGCGGGTGTAGCCACTCTCCATGATCTCCGACATGGTGTTAAAGTCAAGGACAGCATCGCTGGCAATCATGTAACAATCACTGATGTGTGTCATGACCCCCTCCACAGTCTTAGTGCGGAGCTCCAGTGCTCCCTGGATCATGTTCAGCTCCTCCTTCACCAGGTCGTTGTAGGGCTCTGTTACTTTCAGCATCTCCACCAGCTTCTCCCTGTTGTACACAGTGCCAATCTCCTGACCCAGGATGCAGTCCAGCAGCTTGCTGATGGGGAATGAAAGGGGGAATGTGACCAACATAAAGAACTTGGTCAGTACGATGGTGTTGGCACCAACTGCCAGTCCATGACGGGAACATAGCGCCTGTGGAACTATCTCACCGAAGATGACAATGCCAATAGTGGAGGCTACAACAGCACCCAGCCCTGAGCCAATTAGGTCATCCAGCAGGATTGTGAGTGTTGTGTTGACCAACACGTTGCCCAACAGCAAAGAGCAGAGCAGATAGTTGCCCTTGCGGCGGATTGGTTCAATCTTGCGTGCATATCGCTTCTCACGTTCTGTGCCACAGTTCTGCACAATGCGCAGTTCCATGGGATCAAGTGCCATTAGACCTAGGTTCAGCCCGCTGAACATACCTGATAAGGCGAGCAGTACCAGGATCAATAGGATCTGGAACCAAAGCGGCAGCAAAGACTTCTTCTCCTCAACCACCCGGAGCCGGCCTTCTGAGCCTGTATGAGCCCTCCAGGTACCAGCCCAGGCCTGGCTACAGAGCACATAATCCTTGGATACCTCACTCTTGCGCAGTGGTTTGGCCTCCAGCTGCAGCACACCTGATGTGCCATCAGCACTCATATTCAGGCCAGGCGTGAGCACCAGATCTTTGGTGGCAGCGATGCCAGAGCATGTGTTATTGGATTCCACTGCATCCTCTTCTTCAACAAAGAGGACTAGACGCCAACTGTCTGGCCCCAGGTGGAGGCCATAGAGGCGCAGTTGAAAGTGGCTTCCTTCCATCACCTGCATCAGCCCACCATCCAGTACAGTTGCTGGTTTATCACTGCCATCCAACCGCATTCCAAGGATGTAGGGGGTGTTTGCAGAAGGTTCAAGAGCCCGAATTGACCTGGTATGGTGGGTAGGAGCACGTAGGGATGATGAACCTGGGTCCAAAAGATCGGGGTCAGAGGCTGCGGGGACAAAAGTATGGAGGTCATTCGGCCTTCTGGATAAAAACTTCAGGTAATGGGCTCCTGATGCTGGACGGTGAAGATTAGTGGGCTTCTGATCCAGTGACTGGATACCAGTGATCCCTGTTGCTACAGCAATGTGATCTAGGGCTCCTGTCGGGGGCGATGATGCTCCCGAAACCTCAGCAGGTGCCCCAGTGTTTGCAGAGGGAAGTACAGAAACCTCGGGGATCAAGGATGGTGGGTCAAGGGCCCCTGGATTGAAAGGATTTGGGTCTGGATCTCCTGGGTTCACAGCAGGGGGTGCAGTAGTGTCCGGGGTCGGGGACGTCCTGCCAGGCCCGGGCAGCAGTAGCAAAAGGGCAAAGAGGAGCTGCTGCTGGCACGGAGGGCCGCGGGCCGCCACCATGATCTGCCTGCGCCTCTGCCTAGTATGGGCGCGCTCAGCAAACTGAGAGCCCAGGTACTGCTACGACCCGACCCCTCCTGCTAGTAATGACGTCAGGAGAGACCACGCCCATAATACAGACAGGCTGCGCCTACTGTGGGAGGAGGAAACGCCTACTCCTATATGCTGTCCCTTCCAAGCGGGGGGTTCTGCAACCTGAGCCTTGCCTCCCGTCCCACGACAGACGATATTAAACATCTCAATTCATCTTGCTTACTTCAGGCTAAAACCAACTTCAATACTGGAAAACGAGTGGAGGCCTCACAAAACAGTTTTAAAGAGAATAACATAGTAAGGAGCAAGACAGGGCGGCGCTTTGTCGCTGTTCTTCCGCGTAAGCCATGCGATTGGTTAGAAATACCGACCCACCCTAATAAAGACAGCCCACTCAGTCCCGAAGAAACATTGCTTCACCGGAAAAGCCCGCAACTCTGCCCCGGAAGACATGGTCCAGCCGCACGCGAGCCGTCCACGTAGCTGCTTGTTCCTGGAGGGGGCGTGTGAACACTAGGAAGGTTTACTCGTGGAGCACTTGGTGTCTGGTACACGAGGGGGACATTTCCTCTGTCGATAAAGAGGAAACACTACAGCCTGAGCTCTCGGGAGTAGTCGATAACAACTTCGGGGTGTTTGGTTTGTTTCGGACAGGAACTAAGTATGCCTGGACCGTCCTCCTGCTTTCTGGGTTGCCACCTTTCTGGAATTGGAAAAACCTTACACTGGGAACCCACAAATTGGAGGTCAAGTTGGTGTAAACATAAATAGCAGTCTGTCAACTTATACATTTTTTTTTTACAACTGTAAAAAAAAAAATGGTACCTAGGAGAAACATCACAGTAAATTTGTTCCGGCACAATTGGTTGCAAAAGCAGCGTTGACACTGGCATCCTTGGCCTGGTTTCTCAATCCTTTGCCCTCTGACCTCCTGTTTTGCTGTCTTCACAATTCTGGAGACTTTACTTCAGCTGACCAGTGCTAAAGTACAGGCCCTAAAACATGGTAACATTCCCGTATCCACAACTGGCATATTTAATTTACTAATATGTCCCTAGAAAAGTGCACCACCTGCACAGTACCTGTAAAATAAATGCTACTAGTTAACCTGCAAAAAAAACACAGTTGATGGACAGAATGCAGAACAATGTCTTACATTCACCCCAGTACAAATATCTGGGCCTAAAACCATTGTTTTTTTTGCACTCCACACCACCATAGGTTAGACAATGGCTATATGCAAATCAGCCTTGACCCTGTGCCTCATGGGAACAGTCCAGCCCGAACTACCAAGCCATGTCTTTCCTAGACCGGAATCAAGCATCCAAGGACCGGTTTCTGGCTATCAGCCTTCTTCAGCCTGGATAGCTTGACTCCAGTGATTTTAAGAGCCTGGGACTCACGTCTGAGCATACCCAGCCCACTCGGGTTGAAAATTGAAAAAAACACAGTTGATGGACAGAATGCAGAACAATGTCTTACATTCACCCCAGTACAAAGATCTGGGCCTAAAACCATCGTTTTTTTGCACTCCACACCACCCTAGGTCAGACAATGGCTATATGCAAATCAGCCTTGACCCTGTGCTCATGGGAACAGTCCAGCCCGAACAACCAAGCCAAGTCTTTCCTAGACCGGAATCAAGCATCCAAGGACCGGTTTCTGGCTATCAGCCTTCTTCAGCCTGGATAGCTTGACTCCAGTGATGTGGAGAGCCTGGGACTCACGTCTGAGCATACCCAGCCCACTCGGGTTGAAAATTGAAAAAAACACAGTTGATGGACAGAATGCAGAACAATGTCTTACATTCACACCAGTACAAAGATCTGGGCCTAAAACCCTCGTTTTTTTGCACTCCACACCACCCTAGGTCAGACAATGGCTATATGCAAATCAGCCTTGACCCTGTGCCTCATGGGAACACTCCAGTCCGAACTACCAAGCCATGTCTTTCCTAGACCGGAATCAAGCATCCAAGGACCGGTTTCTGGCTATTAGCCTTCTTCAGCCTGGATAGCTTGACTCCAGTGATGTGGAGAGCCTGGGACTCACGTCTGAGCATACCCAGCCCACTCGGGTTGAAAATTGAAAAAAACACAGTTGATGGACAGAATGCAGAACAATGTCTTACATTCACCCCAGTACAAAGATCTGGGCCTAAAACCATCGTTTTGTTTGCACTCCACACCACCCTAGGTCAGACAATGGCTATATGCAAATCAGCCTTGACCCTGTGCCTCATGGGAACAGTCCAGCCCGAACTGCCAAGCCATGTCTTTCCTAAACCGGAATCCAGCATCCAAGGACCGGTTTCTGGCTATCAGCCTTCTTCAGCCTGGATAGCTTGACTCCAGTGATGTGGAGAGCCTGGGACTCACGTCTGAGCATACCCAGCCCACTCGGGTTGAAAATTGAAAAAAACACAGTTGATGGACAGAATGCAGAACAATGTCTTACATTCACCCCAGTACAAAGATCTGGGCCTAAAACCCTCGTTTTTTTGCACTCCACACCACCCTAGGCCAGACAATGGCTATATGCAAATCAGCCTTGACCCTGTGCCTCATGGGAACAGTCCAGCCCGAACTACCAAGCCATGTCTTTCCTAGACCGGAATCAAGCATCCAAGGACCGGTTTCTGGCTATCAGCCTTCTTCAGCCTGGATAGCTTGACTCCAGTGATGTGGAGAGCCTGGGACTCACGTCTGAGCATACCCAGCCCACTCGGGTTGAAAATTGAAAAAAACACAGTTAATGGACAGAATGCAGAACAATGTCTTACATTCACCCCAGTACAAAGATCTGGGCCTAAAACCATCGTTTTTTTGCACTCCACACCACCCTAGGTCAGACAATGGCTATATGCAAATCAGCCTTGACCCTGTGCCTCATGGGAACAGTCCAGCCCGAACTACCAAGCCATGTCTTTCCTAGACCGGAATCCAGCATCCAAGGACCGGTTTCTGGCTATCAGCCTTCTATAGCCTGGATAGCTTGACTCCAGTGATGTGGAGAGCCTGGGACTCACGTCTGAGCATACCCAGCCCACTCGGGTTGAAAATTGAAAAAACACAGTTGATGGACAGAATGCAGAACAATGTCTTACATTCACCCCAGTACAAAGATCTGGGCCTAAAACCATAGTTTTTGTGCACTCCACACCACCACTAGTTAACCTGCAGCACTGATTGTGCCACCAATTGCAGTTCCTTTTAAACATATTTCAGACCTACTGCTGCAGAGCCTGTGTGTGCAGTTTTAAACTGCCATTTTGACCTGGCAAGTTAACCCATTTCCCAAACTGACTGGTGCGCTGTTGCGTACCTCTACAGGCAGAAGCCATAAGAATCAAGCAACAAGAGTACAATTTTTAACCAGATACATTTTATTCCGTGTTTCTGAGTTCACACAGAGGCAACGTGATTTCCAAACTTTAGATGTTCAAGAAATGCCCATCCAGGATTTTTTCAAAAGCACATTAGAATTCCCATTTTACACTGTGTATCCATTTAGATATTCATTCACCTTGTGCATATCGGCCAAGTAGCCCTTTGTCTGCGGTAACTGTAGTATAGAAAAAGCCCATCAGCAGCTATAGATTATCTTAGACAAAACAAACACGAGTCCGCCTTTAAGATCGCAAAATGCAGTGCTTGAAAGAAAATAAAGTATTTGTAAGTGAATTCACAGAAACCACCATGCTATGACTAGTTGCATCTTAAAGGCCCACGTGCGTTCTGGAACAACCTAAGAACTGTATGAAACTAAATAAAATGTTCAATGCTAAATTATTCTTGCATTTATGCCATGAAAGCAATATGAGCCATGCGGAACCTAACAATTGTTCATAAACTAATAGAGCAAAAACAGTCATGAACCAAACTCGAAAAATCAAATGAACACGCAGTGCTCAATCTCTGTAATCAAGATCTTCAATGTATCGCAGCCAGCAGCTTTGCTGCTTTCTGTAACACCAATAAAACCAACAAAATTGTGTGCCACAGCTACCCCTGACAAAGGGCTACTTTCCTGAGATGCATTGGGTCAATATCTAAATGGATACCCATGATAAAATATGAATTCCAACATGCTGTTGAAAAAACTCTGGATGGGCGTTTCTTGAGCATCTAAAGTTTGGAATTCATGTTGTTTCTGGAGGCAACTTAGACACTATTGATAATAAAATTGGATTAATCATGTGATTAAAATGGACTACCTAGTTAAAAATGTAACTTTCGTTGCTCGATTCTTATGGTTTTTGACTGTAGGGCTGGGCAGCTCCAGTCTGGTGCGCGACGGCACGCCAGACAGTTTGGGAATTGACTCTGTACTATAGGGGCAGAGCACAAGACAAGTCGGCACGCCAAAATTCTGCCTATGGGCCTCCTTCATTATCATTGATTTAATAAGACACCGTGTGCATTCTATCTTTTGCTTTTACAATGTTTTCTACTGTTCATCTGCACCTGGAACTGAAGGGTCAATAAGATAAGTAAAATGCCAACTTCCTACCTTTTGGGAATTCTGAGGCTCTCAAAGTTCATCAACCCTTTGGTCGAAGTCAACATTCCAATAAAAGCACGTTCGCTGTGAACAACTCACTGTGTATTATCATTACACATCATGTTTAGTTTACAGTTTATAATTTATATTTGTGGATTTTTATATTAGCACTATATTTTATAGCATATGCACAATCATTGTATTGTGGAGGTCAACATGGTGTATGTTCTTATGCAATATGTGTTAATGTTGTGTTTTACGTATTCCTTTCATTTTATCTTTCCGGATCAGCTTGGACAGTCTCATGTTTGTTTTAAATTGCTTGGCACGGAGAGGCTTCTCCATCGTAAGGGTTTCGTGACCCCATAGGACCCAACTGCGAAGCATCCCCCAGAAAGGTACTGTTTTCAGTAGGGCGTGATTGGCTTCTGGATCCGACCGGCGGTCCTTCGCAGTCAGCTTGACATTCCAAATTTGACGCGGTCCAACGCAACCAGGTAGTCGCGGTTAGTACTTTATGACTCTAACATAGGGGCTTCAAACTGGAGGGGTAGGACCAATGGGGCTTCAAGTGATCCCTGGGGGGTACACGAGGCTCTTGCCAAAATAAGCATTATGCTGATAACAGTGTTTTGTTTTCAGTGGAAAAAAGATGAGCATCGGTAAGCAGCTCTGTAACCGGCAATCACTAACATCTTTTGTCATTAGGTCGAGCGTAGTTGTGACGGGGTGCTAGGAGAACCCCGAAATGACCCGGAGTGGTGGTCCGCCGCTCCCCTCTCACCTTGCCCATTGTCCCCACAGCTGCCAGAGAACGAGTGGAAAGAGAAACAGGACGAATGCTGGACACCACCTGAAACGGGACCTGGTGCCTTTAACTGGAACGACGAGGTTGCCGCAGTCCCGCCCCCCTTCTACGGAGCGACGTCAAAATGCGGAAGCGTCTTAACATCGACGGACGGCGTTTCCCTGGAGGAAGACGGTGTGGAGAGAAGAAGGAACAACGCGAGTGTGTATCCGGAGGAGGACGGAGCGCAGACGAGCCCAGCTGATATCATCAAGCCTGGAGGCCAACGTTTCGGTGCATCGCCCCGCCACGGTCCCGAGGGAGGAACGTGGCTTAACAAGGTACGGGACCGAGTAGCGGGGTGGGTGGGACGGAGTAGCGTCCCTACCGAGTGATAACCGCTGCCGACTGTACTTAGCGTCCCATGTGCCCTTTCCTTCACGAGCACTGAGAGCACTACGTGACGTTTGTAAAGTTCACTGTCACTTGGTTCCCTTCACTCCCCTTCCCCTCCACTGTTTGTACTGGACGTCCCAGTAACCGTTAGTTTTCTCCCTTTTTGCTTTCTGGGTGCCTACGGTCCCGACGAGGAAGACCTCAGCTACCGGCGGAACAGCCAAGATCGGAAACCCTCCTCAGAGACAGCGGAAACCACGTGTGGTACCGACGGAAGTATCCGGAACACCCATTTACTGAACTTTGTTTTCGTTCCCTTTAAAAGAGACTGAACTCTCTCTCCCCGAACTCTTTACTTGTTATGCAGAAGAAGACTTATATACCAATAAAACACTTGTTAAAATCCTTACTTAAAGATCCAACCTTTGTGTTTACCCCGAGTTCGGTCAAAGCTGAAGGGCAGGTACAAGCTGAGCAACCCCCCCTGGGACAACTGGTGTCAGAAGTGGGATCAGAAACACCAACCATCTGCCAAAACGAGATGGAAGCCCTTATTGACCACATCATTAAAGGCCAGGAAAAACTCGAATGGGCAGTACAACAACAAATACAGTCCGCCCAAGCAGACAGGGATCTAATTAAATCCACCGTTACCGCCCAACTCGAAGGCCTTAAGAATGTACCGCCTCCCACACAAGTCATCACGGGAGAAGTACGCCAAGTCTCCCCTCATCACGCAGGTGTGGCCCTACAAAAATATATATCCGGAGAGGATCCTGACGCTTTCCTCCTCAATTTTGAGAGGGAAGCCCGGGCCATGGGATGGCCTGAAGAAAAGTGGCCATTTTTCTTGGCTCCTCTTCTCACTGGTGAGGCCCAGTCGGCCTACCAAGCCGCGAACCCCTTAGGGAACACCGCCTATAAGACAATTAAGGAAGTCATCCTTGACCATTTAGGCCTAGATCAGGAGGCCTATCGAGTGAAATTCAGAAAAGAGTGGGGAGCCCCAGGATAGAACCCGAAGACCCTCTTTTTCAGACTAAGGATGGCCGCCGACAAGTGGTTACGACCCGATGTGTGCACCAAGGAGGAAATACTAAACAAAGTATACTTGGAGCAGTTTATGGAGACCCTGCCTTATGCAACCCAGCGTTGGCTACGTCAACATGCCAGTCTGGACGTTAACCAAGCCATTGAGATGGCGTCTCATTTCGCCAGAGCCCAGCCCCGGACGATAGTATGGGATGCCGACAAAACAGATAAATCTCAGAAATCGATAGTCCCGGGGAAGCCGGACAAGAAACCCAAAGTAATGACTGAAGCATTACGATCCCGTCCAGCGGGAATGATCTCCCCCATGAACCGGGGGCCTCAATGTTTCGAATGTGGGGAGTGGGGCCACATAGCCAGGTTGTGCCCTAGGAAAAAAACGCCAGTAGAGCCCATGGAAGTTGGCTACCTCCCAAGGACCGTGATGTATTCGGCAGAACTAGGTAGCGCATTTTATGTGAGTATGAAGCTTAACGGACTCATGGTAAAAGCTCTACTAGATTCTGGATGCCGACAGTCGGTGGTCCAGGAACGCTTCGTTAAACCTGAACAGCTCTCTAACCCGGCCACAGTTTACATACGCTGCGTACATGGCGATGTAAAACCATATCCGGTAGCTGAACTAACCCTGTACTTGCCCCAGAGAGACCCTTGCCAGGTCAGGGTGGGGGTGGTGGACTCCCTACCAGAGGACATGATTCTAGGGACAGATAACCCTGAATTCCTTTCACTTTTTAGGGAAACCTTGACCCCGTCTCCCTCTCCCAAAGCCACCTACCTCTCTCCCGAACCGTGGGTTATAGACAAGAGTTTCCGCTTTGCGCAGGCTGAAGACCGGACATTATATAATGCCTGGGAAAGCGCCCACGCTAGCGAAGGTACCACCAGCCCGACATATCCCAGGTTCTTGATCAAGAAAGACTTGCTGTACCGACAAGCACAGAGGGATGGGGATCTTCAATTGTTGGTTCCAAAGTCCTTTAGAGAGCAGGTCTTATTCTTTGCCCATGCACATCTAACGGCCGGGCATACAGGCAAGGAGAAAACCACAGATGTCGTTCTCCGACATTTCTTTTGGCCCGGAATATATAAGGATGTGCAGGACTATTGTGCCAAATGCGAGATATGCCAAAAGAGAAACTCGCAAAGACCAACGGCCGCCCCTCTCCAGCGGATGCCGATAATAGGAACGCCCTTTGAAAGGGTCGGCATGGACCTCATAGGCCCTCTACCGAAGACTCCCCGAGGTCATCTGTACGCATTGGTTGTTGTCGATTACGCCACCAGGTTCGTGGAAGCCTTTCCTTTACGTACCACCACGACTTCAGCCATTTCAGAAAAATTTGTGGAATTGTTCTCTAGGGTGGGTTTTCCGAAAGAGGTCCTGACCGACCAGGGAACCCCCTTCACCTCCAAGTTAATGAAAGAAGTATGCAAACTTCTAAACATCAAACATCTGAAGACCTCCGTATACCACCCTCAGACGGATGGTCTCGTCGAAAGGTACAATCAGACCCTAAAACTGACCTTGAAAAAGATGTTGAGCGCAGAAGGGCCCTCCTGGGACAGGTTGCTACCCCTGGCCCTTTTTGTGATCCGCTCCCAAAAACAGAGCAGCCTAGGCTGTTCTTCATTTGAATTATTGTATGGCCGCCTTCCCAGGTCACTGTTAGAAATGACCAAAGAAATGTGGGAGACAGAGGAAGAACAAGACAAGAAAGGAATGCTGGAGTATACGACACAGCTGAGAAATAAGCTGGGGAAACTCAGGGAGTTAGCTCACTCCTCACTGGACCGTCAACAAGAGAGAAACAAAAAGAACTATGACAAGGGGAAGAAGCTGCGCAAGATTGCTGTAGGAAAGTGGGCTCTTGTTCTTCTACCCTCCATCAGCAACAGTTCCAAGAGTGAATGGCAAGGCCCCTATCAAGTAATTGAAGCCATAGGGCAAACCACGTACCGGTTAAGGATAACTGCCAAGAAAACACAAACCTACCACATCAACCTACTTAAGGAGTGGTTGGGGCCCCCTCCTAAAGACAACCACATGGTCGTACCGTCAGCGGCTTCTCAGTCGTCCTTACAGCAGCTTGTGGTGAATGATGTATTAACCATCGAACAGAAACAAGAGTTACAGGAGATACTGGCCCCCTTCTCTGATGTGTTTTCTGATACTCCTGGGAGAACCACTCTGGTAGAACACTGGATTGACACTTTACCGGGAAAGATAGTGAAACAGCGGCCCTATAGAATTCCGGCAGCTCGCCGTGAAGCCGTAAGGAAAGAAGTCTCCGAGATGCTCCAGTTGGGTGTGATACGTCCCTCCCAGAGTCCCTGGTCATCTCCGATCGTTATGATCCCCAAACTAGATGGGTCGAAGAGATTCTGCATGGATTTCAGAGCGCTAAATGCAGTGTCCCACTTCGATACCTACCCAATTCCCCGGGTAGATGAGTTGGTGGAGAAGATAGGAGACGCCCGTTATATCACCACCATTGACCTCACGAAGGGGTATTGGCAAGTGCCTCTTCGTGAGGAAGACAAGAAGAAGACCGCATTTGTTACGGACGAAGGCTCGTATGAATTCACTGTCCTCCCATTTGGCCTTCATGGGGCTTCAGCGACTTTTCAGCGGCTCATGAACCAAGTACTGCGGCCATATACCACATTCAGCTCAGCTTACTTGGATGACATCGTTATATACAGCAACAATTGGAATGAACACATGAGACACTTGCAGACCATTCTCTCAGCCTTACGGAAAGCTGGTCTACATATTAACGTGAAAAAGTCAAGAGCAGCCTTCACTAAGGTCAACTACCTGGGATATGTTTTGGGTGACGGGGCCATTGCTCCCCAAAACGAAAAGATCAGAGCAATAGAGAAGGTGCCCTTCTCCGCCACTAAAAGAGACATGAGGGCATTTCTAGGGCTGGTGGGGTACTACCGTAGGTTCATTCCTAAATTTGCAGAGACAGCTGCCCCCCTTAAAAGATCTCCTACGAAAAGAAGTCCCGCTCAAACGGTTCACAAATCCTTCCCAGGAGTCTGTAGAAGCCTTCCAGTCTTTAAAGAGGTCTCTGACTACAGCCCCGTTATTGCTATCTCCTGACTACACAAAATCCTTTATACTGGCTACAGACGGTATACAACCTTTACAACGCAACTTTTACGACGACCTACCATTACAACGCAACTTTTACAACGCAAAAACTTTTACAACGCATGTATTTACAACGCATTTTTTTACAACGCAGGTACCTTTACAACGCATACCATTACAACGTAAGTATTGGTAAGTATATAATTATATTTTAAATGTTATATGTTTGGGGTAAAGGGGTATTTTTAGGGTTCAGGGTCAGTTTTTAGTTTTTGGGTAAAGGGGTATTTTTAGGGTTCAGGGTCAGTTTTTAGTTTTTGGGTAAAGGGGTATTTTTGGGGTTCAGGGTCAGTTTTTAGTTTTTGGGTAAAGGGGTATTTTTGGGGTTCAGGGTCAGTTTTTAGTTTTGGGGTAAAGGGGTATTTTTGGGGTTCAGGGTCAGTCTTTAGTTTTGGGGTAAAGGGGTATTTTTAGGGTTCAGGGTCAGTTTTTAGTTTTTGGGTAAAGGGGTATTTTTAGGGTTCAGGGTCAGTTTTTAGTTTTTGGGTAAAGGGGTATTTTTAGGTTTCAGGGTCAGTTTTTAGTTTTTGGGTAAAGGGGTATTTTTGGGGTTCAGGGTCAGTTTTTAGTTTTTGGGTAAAGGGGTATTTTTGGGGTTCAGAGTCAGTTTTTAGTTTTTGGGTAAAGGGGTATTTTTGGGGTTCAGGGTCAGTTTTTAGTTTTGGGGTAAAGGGGTATTTTTGTGGTTCAGGGTCACTTTTTAGTTTTGGGGTAAAGGGGTATTTTTGGGGTTCAGGGTCAGTTTTTAGTTTTTGGGTAAAGGGGTATTTTTGGGGTTCAGGGTCAGTTTTGGGTTTTTGGTGTACTGGGGTACAGGGTAAAAATAAATTAAAATTAAATTTAAATTAAATTAATTAAATGGAATTAAATTAAATTACATTAAATTATATTTTTTTCAATTAATTTACGATTATAAAATTAATCTATACTTACCAATACTTACGTTGTAATGGTATGCGTTGTAAAGGTACCTGCGTTGTAAAAAAATGCGTTGTAAATACATGCGTTGTAAAAGTTTTTGCGTTGTAAAAGTTGCGTTGTAATGGTAGGTCGTCGTAAATGTATGCGTTGTAACGTCATACATCCGCTACAGACGCCTCTAATGTGGGGATAGGTGCTGTATTGTCCCAGGTTGGAGAGGACGGGACTGAACACCCGGTACTGTATGTAAGCCGGAAACTGTTTCCACAAGAGTGCCACTACTCTACTATCGAGAAGGAGGCCCTGGCCATCAAGTGGGCCATCGATAAATTAAAGTATTATTTAGAAGGCACCCAATTTGTCCTCCATACGGATCATGCTCCTTTGAGATGGATCCACGAGAACAGTAGCCAGAACCCTAGAGTGCTTCGGTGGTTTCTATCGCTGCAACCCTACTCATTTGTTGTGCAGCATCGCAAAGGCAAAGACAATGGGGACGCAGACTTTCTGTCCCGGGTCTTTCCTCTCCCCGATCGGGAGAAGCCAGGGGGGGAGGTATGTGACGGGGTGCTAGGAGAACCCCGAAATGACCCGGAGTGGTGGTCCGCCGCTCCCCTCTCACCTTGCCCATTGTCCCCACAGCTGCCAGAGAACGAGTGGAAAGAGAAACAGGACGAATGCTGGACACCACCTGAAACGGGACTTGGTGCCTTTAACTGGAACGACGAGGTTGCCGCAGTCCCGCCCCCCTTCTACGGAGCGACGTCAAAATGCGGAAGCGTCTTAACATCGACGGACGGCGTTTCCCTGGAGGAAGACGGTGTGGAGAGAAGAAGGAACAACGCGAGTGTGTATCCGGAGGAGGACGGAGCGCAGACGAGCCCAGCTGATATCATCAAGCCTGGAGGCCAACGTTTCGGTGCATCGCCCCGCCACGGTCCCGAGGGAGGAACGTGGCTTAACAAGGTACGGGGCCGAGTAGCGGGGTAGGTGGGACGGAGTAGCCTCCCTACCGAGTGATAACCGCTGCCGACTGTACTTAGCGTCCCATGTGCCCTTTCCTTCACGAGCACTGAGAGCACTACGTGACGTTTGTAAAGTTCACTGTCACTTGGTTCCCTTCACTCCCCTTCCCCTCCACTGTTTGTACTGGACGTCCCAGTAACCATTAGTTTTCTCCCTTTTTGCTTTCTGGGTGCCTACGGTCCCGACGAGGAAGACCTCAGCTACCGGCGGAACAGCCAAGATCGGAAACCCTCCTCAGAGACAGCGGGAACCACGTATGGTACCGACGGAAGTATCCGGAACACCCATTTACTGAACTTTGTTTTCGTTCCCTTTAAAAGAGACTGAACTCTCTCTCCCCGAACTCTTTACTTGTTATGCAGAAGAAGACTTATATACCAATAAAACCCTCGTTAAAATCCTTACTTAAAGATCCAACCTTTGTGTTTACCCCGAGTTTGGTCAAAGCTGAAGGGCAGGTACAAGCTGAGCAACCCCCCCTGGGACAGTAGTGCAGCGCGCATTCGCTGCCCTATGGGAGGCTTCGCTGTGTAGGTCGGACTCCTCCCACACGTCTGATTGGCCTTTGTATGTGTCTTTTAATAATGAAAGCACGCAAATGGCCAAAGACTGGTGCATATCCCACCTCTTCTTCAACTGTTCACTCCCACGGCGTTTTGCTTTCGGGAGAGAGCAGCGTCGCACAGGCTTGCAGCTGCATTCCTCTCTCATCGTGGATCAGGTTAATAATTAGCAGCCTGCGCTCCATGTTTGCATCCCTCCCACTCTTCTTTGTTTGTTCTTTGAAACGCGGTCCGGTTCACTTTAGGGACCACGTTCTATGACCCAGAGAGTCCAGCCCTGGTCTTTCAGTCTCTAACTGTCTCTCTCTCTCTCACTGATTGACTCTCTCACTCACTCTCTCACTGACTGTCAGGATTGCAGCGCCAGCGGAGAGAGAAGGAACTACCAAGATGGCTGCCGCCGCTCACAGATGCGCCTGTGCAGGAGGAAGTCAGGCGATTGAAAGACCGGCCCCCTGCACACGAAGAAGCTTCGCCTTCTAGTTTCCGCTCACTCGCCTTCCCCAGTCCGTCGCGCCCCCTCACTCCCGCGTTGGCTGTTTTCTCTTTTCTTTGGCGTCCTGATCTTTGGCGTCCTGATCTTCGGCAACTCATCTCCTGTGCCTGCACCTCCGTGCTTTGTGCCTTCCAGCTGCCGTAGAAAGACAGTTTATTTGGACTCAGTATCTGGAACTGCCTTCAGTTATAATTTATATTGATTGATACCGCGGATACGGTGCTAAGCGCTCCTCCGCTGCACATTTATGTTTATTCATTAATGGCTATGAAATTATCTGAAGTAGAGAAGGCACTTGGGGTTTTGTTTTAGTCCTCTCCTTCAACATTGCGAAGACTACCTTCAGAGGACTTTCAATAGAGAAAGAAGAATTTGTTACATTTGCTTATTCGCCTTCTCACAAAGTTATGTGCATTTCAAGAATTGTATAGGTAGGCATGTACTATTGTTGTAAACGTATCTAGGACCCTATTTAAATATTCCCGATTTATGCCCTTATGTGGTTATAACAAATCATATCCTTATAAAGGCATAAGAATCATATCCATATTTAGTAATAGCCAATACAGTCCAAATACGGCAAGGCTACTTCCTTAGACTCCTAGAAAGTACAACGAGTTCTTTAAACAAACCAAAGCTACAGCAACCCGGGAATTCCCCCTGCCTTTGTTTTGATTTGTCCTAGAACTCCTGTGAGTCCTGAAAGAACTGCCAGTTCTTAATGACAGTTCTTATTGACGTCTTATGTCCAACCTTACGTCAAACACAGCACCTTCCAGATATAAATACACCAGCAGTTGCCTTAATTAATTAATTAATTTATTTATTATTTATTTATTAATACAATTTATAGAGCGCATACGATTGCCCGTGGGCGTCTTGGCGCTAAGATTACAACATATGATCTCTGAATGGTAGCAGCATTTAGCCATAAGCAACACACGGTGGTTTGGAGCAGAGCGGCTATCTACTTACCCGAAGCCCAGCTGATGCGAGTGCCGAAGGAAGCCGTCACTCCCATTTGACAGACTGAGAAAGACGCTGTCTTTTCTCCTGCCGAGAAAATCCAGCTCCAGTGTTTCCAGTCACCCTTGCGGGTCACTGGGAGATCGAGTCCTGAGAAAGTCCTTCATTCTAAAACCAAGGTACAGAGCTGATTAGATCCTTAGAGAATTCTTGATTCAAATTCTTGGCAAAACTAACTTAACTTAAACTACAACTCCCTTACTCCTTCCCACGTACTAGGCTTAGGTTAGGTACACTGGGGTAGGCATAATTTAGAAGCACCAGTTGAGTACGTTTAGTCAACTTTCATCATTGTATGTAATTGTATATATTTTATCCGTTTTAAGTATCATATGGCTCAAACCATATCAATGCTTTTACAGTACTATTTCATAATACTTCTTTTACTGTACACACTTTACTTTATGATAAGTATTGCAATTGTGACAATTAACTTCTCTTGCATGAAAAAGAAGACTGCTCAATAAATAACACCTTTTATTGAAAACGCCTGTCTCTCTATTTCTCTGCACTCTGGTGAAACTAAGTATGCACGATTGACTGACTGAAATAGCTATCTATTGTTTTCACATGACTCTGGAGATATACTCCTTATTCTGGAGGGAGCAAAGTTGTCATGTTTATGCGGTTGTCAGAAGCTAATCCCTTCTTGTCTAATCAGGGAAGTTAACTCCTCCCTGTTCATTTGAGAACGTTTCTAGTGACCTCTGAGCTAGCTGGCATACCTAATTAAGTCTAAATTATTCAGTAGAGACCTAGTCGACCTCAGTCCTACGTCTAAACTACCGTTTATGTTATTCCAATGCGCAGAGCCTATTGGGAATATAGGAACTACACTACACTACTGTGGGAGGGCAGGTCGGATATACAGACGCGGAGGCTGAATGTATTGGCGAACAGCACTTTTATTATCAGGAAACAAGGTTTTAGGTTTCACAACGGGTTCCGCACTTCCTCCCACGGCACCAAGTTCTCCAGTATTGAAAGGATTAGCCGTGGTACTCGATGTTCCTCCCTCTTCTTCCAGTTGATGTTGTTCCTGGGACGATAGGGTCTCCGTGGTGTTGTTTTACCGGAGGTACCGAGAGGGAAAAAGGGAAAGGGCCGTCAGTTGTTTCAAAACCCTTGCTCCTACACCGGAAGGTAGTGCACGAAAATGGGGACGGTGAAGGGTTGTGCATAAAGGTATTGGATGTGGCAGATAAAGGGGTAGGTAGTGAATATGTACGAGACGAGGATAAGAATTTAGCGGAGGAATAGTCATAAACCAGACACAACTAACCCCAAGATAAACAACCAAGTGATACTGTCGGGTACTGTTTTCTCATAGGTGAACGTTTAGGTTTTTCCCTTTAGTCAATTCCACCCACCACCCACAGGTGTACACTCCACCACCCACCTCCCACAACAACAAACAATTCCCCCAAACGGGCTTCGGTTCAATGTCACTCACCGGCCCCGCCGTAACTCTCCTGAGTCACGGCACGCTCTCCAGCCTCCTCCGGGGGACACCACCACTCCTCCGTCCAGCGGTCTTCGATTTCCCCCCCCTCTTCTCCACGCTCAGCAACGCTGTCTTGACTCTCGGCGTTCAGCTCCGGGATTCGGCGTCCTCCTCGTGGTCCGTCTCAGGTCCCGCCTCCTCGACGTTCTGCGACCTCGCTTCCTGTGTGGCGTCCGTTTTTATTCGTCCATTTTCTGTAGCACCTCCTCTAGCCGTTGCCTCACGCTGTGGAAAGAGAGGAGAGACATAGGTCTTCGTCCGTGGTTCTGGTGAGACGTGATGCAGCCTTGTTCGTGCAGGGGTGTCTGGGCTTCGTAGTCCAACCCTATCAGGTGTTCCGACAATATCTTTCTCACATCCCCTTTCCCTTGGTGTCCTGTTACTAGGGTTTCTGTCCTGTGGATATCGGGACAGGAAATCTACATTCCCTTGCTCTGACCCCTTCCGATGTTGAGTGCGAAACCTATAGGGTTGTAATGCCAAGAACCACCTTAACACCCGATCGTTGTTTCCTTTGTTGCGGGATAACCATTCCAAAGGGGCATGGTCAGTGAATATGGTAAATTCTCTTCCTTCCAAATAGTATCTCAGTGTTTCTAAGGCCCACTTCACTGCCAAGGCCTCTTTTTCAATGACTGCATAGTTTTGTTCTCTAGGAAATAATTTCCTACTGATGTATAATATTGGCTGTTCTTGTCCCCGTCGTGATACTTGTGAGAGCACCGCCCCCAACCCCTGATCCGATGCATCCGTCTGTAGAACAAACGGTAAAGAATAGTCAGGACTGGCTAGCACTGTTTCGGACGTAAGCGAACCCTTCAGGGTATGAAAGGCTCTTAGAATGTCGGGAGTGGGATGCCTTAAAGCGTTCTTCTGTATTGGATGCTTTTTGCAATAGATTAGTGAGAGGAGAGGCGATTTGTGAAAAGTTGGGAATAAATCTTCTGTAATACCCCAAGAGGCCCAAAAAGGCCCGTAGATCTTTTTTAGTCTTAGGAAGAGGAATTTGAGATATGGCTGTCAATTTGGAATCTTGTGGTCTAATCATTTCCTCGCCTAATAGGTATCCCAGATATTTTACTGTTTGGGCAGCTAAGTGACTTTTCGAGGGATTGATTTTTAAACCATTTTCTCCTAAGGTTACAATGACTTGCTTCAGGTGATGTACGTGTTGGTCCCATGTATCACTAAAGATGACAATGTCATCGATGTATGCACCGGCATACCTCTCGTGGGGACGTAGGATACAATTCATTGCCCTCTGAAAAGTGGCTGGTGCCCCATGTAAACCAAATGGCATAACCTTAAAATGGTATAATCCGTCAGGTGTAGAAAAAGCTGTTTTCTCTTTGTCTTGTGGACGTAAAGGAATTTGCCAATACACTTTACACAGGTCCAACGTACTGATATATTTGGCTCTCCCTATTTTCTCTACCATTTCATCCACTCTTGGTAGTGGATATGTATCGAATTCAGATAACTTATTTACTTCTCTGAAGTCGATGCAAAATCTGACCGAACCATCCGGTTTTGGAACCAAGACAATCGGTGAGTTCCACTCGCTAGAGGAGTGTTCAATAATGTCCATTTCTAGCATCTTTTGGACTTCCTCTCGTATGGTTTGACGACGTGCCTCGGGTATCCGATAGGGCCGAAGTCGCACCCTTTTACCTACAGGTGTCCTGATGGCATGTTGTACCAAGGTGGTCCTCCCAGGAGTTAGGGAAAACACTCCTCCAAGGGGAGCGAGGTTTTGGGTTAACTTCTCTTTTAAAGTGTTCGGAAGACTTGCATCAATGCATTGGGTAAATAAAGGGGTCTCGTTCTCTGTTTGGACACTTAGAATAGGCAAAGGTCCTTCCCATTTCTTTAACAAATTGATATGATAGATTTGTGAAGTACCCCTGGTTGCGTCTAACTCTATTCTATAGGTCACAGGGGTGAATTTCTCAGTGACCTTATAAGGACCTTGCCATTGGCCAAGCAATTTGTGGTCAGAGGAGGCCATCATCAATGGAACGAGGTCTCCCACCTCGAACTTTCTTTCCTTTGCTTTTTTGTCGTACTGCGTTTTCTGAGCAGCCTGTGCTTCTTCCAGATTATTACGAACAATAGTCCGAATCTGACCAAGATGTGTTTTCAGTGTGGACACGTAATCAACTAAAGGTTTAGTATTGTCAGGTTCATTCTCCCATTTTTCTTGAGCCATGTCTAAAAATGTACGGGGTTGATGGCCATATAACAATTCAAAAGGAGAATATCCAGTGCTTTTTTGTATTGTGCACTGTATGGCAAACAGCGCCAACGGTAACATATCCTCCCATTTCCTTGTCTCTAGCTCCAACAGTTTTTTAAGGGTTGTCTTAAGTGTAGCATTGTACCTTTCGACCAACCCGTCTGTCTGGGGGTGATAAGCTGCCGTTCGGATTTGATGTATGCCTAATTGGGTACACACTTGCTTCATGACTTTGGATATAAACGGGGTTCCCTGATCAGTCAGGATTTCTTTTGGAAACCCTACCCTGGAAAACACTGTTATCATCGCTTTGGCGATATTGATAGCATCCGGCCGCCGTAAGGCTATAGCCTCAGGAAAACGGGTGGCGTAATCCACCAACACCAGCACATATCTACAGCCACTCCTTGACGGTAACAAGGGGCCTATAATGTCCATGCCTACTCTATTAAAGGGCTCTTCTATCACAGGTAGTGGACGCAATGGTGCACAAGGGGGTATGTACCTGCTGTGTCTCTGACAGATGGGACATTCTCTGCAATACTTTTTAACCTGTTGGTAAATGCCAGGCCAATAAAATCTCTCTAGTATCTGTTTTTCTGTTTTTTCCGGTCCAAAATGACCTCCTAGCAGATGGCTATGGGCTAGGAACATAACCTTCTCTCGAAAGGGTGTAGGTACTATCAGCTGGGGGGTTTGTGTAAGATTTCCTTTCCTATAAAATAACCCATTTTTCTTAAAGAAATAGGGACCTACATGAAGTGGATCTTCCTGTTCTAGCGCATTCTTCCAGGCCTCCAGTAGAACCGGATCCTCTCTCTGTGTAGCACGAAAACTTCTGTCTGTTTCCCAGGGGTTCTCTTAAGGTATAACTGGCAATACATTAGGTGGCTTCCCTTTTTCTATCCTCCTCTGTTTCCTACTCTTCCGTGGTTTTGATAAAGGCCACTCATGTTCGTCTGCTTTAGAAAAAGGAGCTTCAGCCCACCAGTCCTCTCCTTTTTGACTATCATAAGCTAGCATCTGTGAAAGTTGGGGATAATCGTTACCCAGAATGACTTTCTCAGGCAGATTCGGTATAAGACCCACTTTTAGGGAGGTCCCCGGACCATTGATATGTTGAATTGTGACCTGTGAAGTTGGGTATTGTTTAACATCCCCGTGCACGCATCGGATGGCCACCATCTCTTCACTTGGTACTACCCTTGGTTGAAAATCTTGGGGACGAACTACACTCTGTCGACACCCCGTGTCTGCCAAAGCCAAAGTGGACTGTCCATTGACCTTTACGGCACAGTGATATGGGGGTAAGGGTTCTCGTGATGTAGAACAATAGTAGTTCCTGGCTATCCCTATCTCCATATGTTCCTCTTTTTGGAGACAAAATTTAGCAATATGCCCCAGTCCTCCGCAATGAAAACACTGGGGTCCAGGATTCGGCGGTCTGAACACCGGGGTGGGTATCATAGGTCCAGGTAAGAGAGCCACGGGATATGGTTTTTTAGGGACAGAAACGCGAGATGGCCTGTGATGTCCTGGTCCGGGAGTTCTCCACTGTGTATCTTCTCTGCCCTTCTGGAGTTCCTGGGCCCTGTTATAAGCACTTGCGATCTCCACCGCAGTTTCTAGAGACACACATGGTTGTTGTCTAACCCACCTCTGTATGGGTGGGTGGAGGGAGGCCAGGTACTCTTCTAAGTAAATTTTCGACATGATACCGTCCTTGTCCGTGGTGGCAGGCTTCAACCAGCGGTCGGTCATGTCTTTTACCCTAAAGTACAAGGCTCGGGGTGTTTCTTGTGGTCCCTCTTTTATCTGGCGTAACTTTATCCTGTAGGACTCATCATCCACCCCCAACCTTTCCATTATACAGCGTTTAATATCTGCATAAGGCACCGTTCCTTGTATGGTGGCTGCTTGGTATGCTGCCTGTAAATCCCCTGATAGAAGAGGTCCCAAATACTGACCCCACTTATCGGCGGGCCATGCGGCAGCAGTGGCTATACGCTCAAAGTTTGTAAAAAAGAAATCAGGATCCTCTCCACTAACGTATTTCTGCATGACCATTGATGGGAGTGTAGTAGGTCCTTTTTGATTCCCGAGTATTTCAGCTAACTTGTCCATGGCAGCTCCATGTGTTTGACTCTGTCCTGTAAGGACCTTTTGTGTTTTCTCCCGATCTTCTTCTACAACATGTAGGAACTTTTCCATTACTTTGCCCAAATGTTCTTGGTGTTCAGCCATTTTCGTAAGTGCCGCCTCCATGTCTCCGTCAGATCCCACTTCTGACACCACTTGTGGGAGGGCAGGTCGGATATACAGACGCGGAGGCTGAATGTATTGGCGAACAGCACTTTTATTATCAGGAAACAAGGTTTTAGGTTTCACAACGGGTTCCGCACTTCCTCCCGCGGCACCAAGTTCTCCAGTATTAAAAGGATTAGCCGTGGTACTCGATGTTCCTCCCTCTTCTTCCAGTTGATGTTGTTCCTGGGACGATAGGGTCTCCGTGGTGTTGTTTTACCGGAGGTACCGAGAGGGAAAAAGAGAAAGGGCCGTCAGTGGGACTGTTATTTCAAAACCCTTGCTCCTACACCGGAAGGTAGTGCACGAAAATGGGGACGGTGAAGGGTTGTGCATAAAGGTATTGGATGTGGCAGATAAAGGGGTAGGTAGTGAATATGTACGAGACGAGGATAAGAATTTAGCGGAGGAATAGTCATAAACCAGACACAACTAACCCCAAGATAAACAACCAAGTGATACTGTCGGGTACTGTTTTCTCATAGGTGAATGTTTAGGTTTTTTTAGGTCTCGCCTGTCGATGCGCATGCGCATCGAGCAAGCGAGACTATGGTGGCTTATCCACTCTTTATCCAACTTGCAAGGAATCGTGGCGATTCCTTGCAGTGCACGAGAAATTTAAGCTCAATGCGCATGCGCATTGAGCTTAAAAGCGCGTGCACATGCCCCCAGCCGCCTGCCTTGCCTACTCTCCCAGCTGGTGCCGCTCCACCCCCTGCCGCATCAAAGGCTTTCACGGCCGGCCGGCCATGCTTTCAGTTTCACGACCGGCCGGCCGTGTGAAGTACATTTCAAAGCCCGCTCTCCCTGCTCCGCCCCCTGCTCCGGCCGAGACGCATTTCTCCTCCCTCCTCCCCCCTCCTGGGTCAGGTTACCCTGCTTTCTCTTTCGCTTTTTTTTACCCGGTGACATTGTTGCCTTTAGCCCTTCCCTCACCTCCTCAAGCCGTTACTCGTTGCCTCTTACTCTCTCTCGGCAAATATATAAATCACCACCTGTAGTTTTAGTTGTAAGTTTCCGACTCCGCCTGTGGTTTTCAGATCCATTAACTTCCGTTTCCCACACGCACAAAAGGTGGTGTGTCTGCTTTATAAGAGAGATGCTATCTTGAGAAGCCCAACAGGGCAACACTCAGTATTTCCTACGAATCGTGTCAAAATTGCAATGCCAGCCACGTTGTTTAAATGTAAAATGTCAGTGCAGTTCCATCAGCCGCCACCGGAAGCGTCTGCTAACGTACACAGCGTGCAAGAAATTCCTGCACGCGAAGTACCATCAAAACTCTGCTACCAGGCTCCTGCCTCCGTGCACAGTCACGACGACTTTAATGTCCTTTAAATCCCAGTTAACATTTATATCTGCTGAACGGGGCCGTGGCTGATTTTAACGTAGGATGCAGTTCACGGGGCGGCCGCGGTGCGGGCTCACCAAGGGCACCTGACCTTGCAAGCAAACGCTTAAACTCTCTCTGCTCTTCTCGGCGCACTGGCATTTCAATTACTCTTTTGAGAGCATGTATTTTTCTCGAGTTTGGAGTTAATTTGAGAACTTTGAGTATTTTGTGTGTAATATCTCTCTGCGCACTCGACTGGTACGTTTGATGCACAGTCTGCATGCAACTGCACACTCAGCAAAGAAAACATGCCTGCTGTGCCAGTTTCACCTGAAGCGAACAATGACGTCAAATACATGAAAACAGCTCGATCTCGTACACAAATAGATCTGTATGTGTTAAAATTAATTTTCAAGAGGAAAACTCAACTCTGGTTTGAGGGTACGGTACTCCTCAGGGGGGGCGCACCCCCACCAGGACTGTGCTCAGCTCTCGGATTGCGGAAACGCTCCCTCCCTGCAGCTGCAGAATCTGGTTGCTTAGCAATGTTGGTGAAATAGAAATGGGCCTCACTCAGCCTCAACTACTCTCACTCACCCTCAACCCCTCACCCTAACTCACCCTCACCCTCACTCACCCTCAACACCTCACTCACCCTCACCCTCAACACCTCACCCTCAACCTCAACCCCTCACCCTTCATCACCCTCACCCTCACTCACCCTCACCCTCACTCACCCTCACTCTCACTCACCCTCAACCCCTCACCCTCACTCACCCTCAACCCCTCACCCTCAACCCCTCACCCTCACTCACCCTCACTCACCCTCAACCCCTCACCCTCACTCACCCTCACCCACCCTCACCCTCACCCTCACCCTCACTCACCCTCAACCCCTCACCCTCACACAGTGCAATAGGTCTCAGACCATTTCAGTTAGAGCTTTAAGAAATGTTTATGGCTTTTTTTATTTGTAATTCTTTAGCATTGGCTACAGGAAACAAAAATGCTAAACATTTACAAAAAAAACCCATAAACAATTCTAAAAGCACTAACTCTAATGGTGCGAGACCTATTGCATTTCCAATGCTTGTTCCCTTTAGTCAATTCCACCCACCACCCACAGGTTTACACTCCACCACCCACC
The DNA here is from genome assembly GCF_964263255.1 of Lissotriton vulgaris. NCBI lineage: Eukaryota > Metazoa > Chordata > Amphibia > Caudata > Salamandridae > Lissotriton > Lissotriton vulgaris. Next base: position 370,117,675 of record NC_141699.1, on the reverse strand, counting down.
TCCCACAGCAACAAACAATTCCCCCAAACGGGCTTCGGTTCAATGTCACTCACCGGCCCCGCCGTAACTCTCCTGAGTCACGGCACGCTCTCCAGCCTCCTCCGGGGGACACCACCACTCCTCCGTCCAGCGGTCTTCGATTTCCCCCCCCCCTCTTCTCCACGCTCAGCAACGCTGTCTTGACTCTCGGCGTTCAGCTCCGGCTCCCGGCTCCGAGATTCGGCGTCCTCCTCGTGGTCCGTCTCAGGTCCCGCCTCCTCGACGTTCTGCGACCTCGCTTCCTGTGTGGCGTCCGTTTTTATTCGTCCATTTTCTGTAGCACCTCCTCTAGCCGTTGCCTCACGCTGTGGAAAGAGAGGAGAGACATAGGTCTTCTTCCGTGGTTCTGGTGAGACGTGATGCAGCCTTGTTCGTGCAGGGGCGTCTGGGCTTCGTAGTCCAACCCTATCAGGTGTTCCGACAAGATCTTTCTCACAACTACATTCCTATGTTAAGCAAAATATTCTCAATCACACTTTGTTTTAAGAATTTTTCCTTTACCTTTCAGACCTACAATTCATACTGCCTGAATAAATAATTCCTAATTCCTCATAGAAGAAAAATGTAGTTTTTAAGGTACTGAAGGTGTTTACAGAGACATTAGAATCCCAGTAGAATTGGTTGAATTCTAAATAATATTCCCTTTTCCCTACAGCTTTAAGTTAGTCCCTGATGACAGCTTTTGCGTTGCTTGATGAAGTCCTCCGAATGCTGAACCTGTTGAAGAATTTCTTCCTTTTTTCCTTGTTTTGTCCCCCTTCTTCCCCATGTTACCTCTGTTGTCTAGACAAGGTCTGACGGAATAGGTGATAATGAGAAGTTGTGGACCAGTCTTCAGTTCCATGATGTTCCTGCGGAAACACAGGTGAGAATCACAACACTGACTGACTGACTCTCTCTCACCGACTGACTCTCACTCTCTTACTGTCTGACTCTCTCTCTCACTGACTGACTCGCTGACTCTCACTGACTGACTCTCCTTGACTGACTCTCTCTCTCACTGACTAATGCTCTCTCCCAGCTCACCCTCTCACTCTGTCTCACTGACTGACTGACTCTCACTGACTGACTGACTGACTCACTCACTCACTCTCTCAATCTCTCTCTCACTGACTACTCTCACTCTCTCTCTTCGACTGACTGACTCTCACTGACTGACTCTCTCACTCACTGACTCTCACTCTCTCTCAATGACTGACTCTCTGTCATTGACTCTCACTCTGTCTCACTGACTGACTGACTCTCTCTCACTGACTCTGACTCGCTCACTGACTGACGCTCTCTCTCTCTCACTGACTGACTCTCTCACTCTTTCTCACTGACTGACTGACTGACACTCTCTCAATCTCTCTCTCACTGACTGACTGACTCTCTCACTCCCTCACTGACTGACTGACTCTCTCACTGACTCGCTGACTGACACTCCCCCTCTCTCTCTCTGACTGACACTCTCTCACTGACTGACTTGCTCACTGTCTGACTCACTGACTGACTCTCTCACTGACTTACTCTCTCACTGACTGACTGTCAGACTCTCTCTCACTACTGACTAACTCTGACTCTCTCTCACTGACTAACTCTCTCACTGACTGACTCTCACTCTGTCTCAATGACTGACTAACTCTTTCACTGACTGACCGACTCACTCACTCTCAATCTCCCTCTGACTGACTGACTCTCTGACTGACAGACGCACTGACTGACTCTCTCTCACTGACTGACTCTCTCACTCTGTCTCACTTACTGACTGACTGATTCTCTCTCTCTCTCTCACTGACTGACTGACTCACTCACTCTCAATCTCCCTCTGACTGACTGACTCACTCTCTCTCACTGACTGACTCTCACTCACTGACTGATTCTCACTCTGTCTCACTTACTGACTGACTGACTCTCTCACTCAGTCTCACTTACTGACTGATTCTCTCACTCTCTCTCACTGACTCACTCTCTCAATCTCTCTCACTGACTCTCCGGTTGACTGAATGACTCACTCTCTCATCGACTGACACTCTGACTGACTGACTCTCACTCTCACTGACTGACTCTCTCACTCTGTCTCACTTACTGACTGACTCTCTCACTCTCTCTCACTGACTGACTCACTCTCTCAATCTCTCTCACTGACTCTCTGACTGACTGACTGACTCTCTCTCTCTGACTGACTGACTCTCTCTCTCTCAATCACTGACTGACTGACTCTCTCCCTCTCTCTCACTGACTGACACTCTCTCACTGACTGACTCGCTCACTCTCTCTCTGACTGACTGACATACTCTCTCACTGACTGACTGACTCTCTCACTGATTGACTCTCTCATTGTCTCTCACTGAATGAATGACTCTCACTCTCTCTCACTGACCGACTCTCTCACTCTCTCTCACTGACTGATTCACTCACTCTCCCACTGACTGACTCTGAATGACTGACTGACTCTCACTGACTGACTAACTGACTGACACTCTCACTGACTGACCGACTAACTGGCTTTCTCACTGACTGACTTTCTCACTGACTGACTGATTCACTCACTCTCCCACTGTCTGACTCTGAATGACTGACTGACTCTCACTGACTGACTAACTGACTGACACTCTCACTGACTGACCGACTAACTGACTTTCTCACTGACTGACTGACTTTCTCACTGACTGACTGACTCTCTCTCACTGACTGACTCTCTCTCTCACTCACTGACTCTCACTGACTGACTGATCTCTCACTGACTGACTGACTCTCTCACTGACTGACTGACTGACTCACTTACTGACTCTCTCTCACTCTGACTGACTCTCTCACTCTGACTGACTCTCTCACTGTCTGACTCTCTCACTGACTGACTCTCTGACTGACTGACTCTCTAACTCTCTCTTACTGGCTGACTCTCTCTCACTGAGTCACTCTCTCGCTCGCTCACTGACTGACTCTCTCACTGGCTTACTGACTCTCTCACTGACTGACTCTCACTCTCTCCCTAACTGACTGACTGGCTAACTGACTGACTCTCACTGACTGACTCTCTCACTGACTGGCTCTCACTGACTCTCTGACTGACTGACTCTCTAACTCTCTCTCACTAACTGACTGACTCTCTCCCTAACTGACTGACTCTCTCACTGACTGACTCTCTCTCACTGACTCTCTCACTGACTGACTCCTACTGACTCTCTAACTGACTGACCCTCTAACTCTCTCTCACTCACTGACTCACTCTCTCACTGAATGACTGACTCTCACTCTCACTCTCTTACTGGCTGACTGACTCTCTCACTGACTGACTCTCACTCTCTCACTGACTGACTGACACTCTCACCAACTCACTGACTGACTCTCTCACTGTCTGATTCTCTCACTGACTCTCACTGATTGACTCTCTCTCACACTGACTGACTGACTCTCTCACTGACTGACTCTCTCTCACTGACTGACTCTCTCACTGATTGATTCTCTCTCACTGACTAATTCTCTCACTTACTGACTCTCACTGAATGACTGACTGACTCTCTCCCTCTCACTGACTGACTCTTACTGAATGACTGACTGACTCTCTTTCACTGACTTACTGACTCTCTCACTTTCTCTCATTGACTGACTGACTCACTCTCTCACTGACTGACTAACTGACTGACTCACTCTCTCGCTGACTCTCTGACTATCTAACTGATTCTCTCACTGACTGACTCTCTCACTGACTGTTATACAGGTACTATTTCCCAACCTTCACCCTCCTGTTATTTGTGCCCCCATAACAAAACAAAAAAACATAACAAGCAACCATTGGGACAGGCAGATAGAAGTTGCCAATATTGAAAGAGCAAAAAAAACTCAAGACATTATTTATTGTGAATACTTTTTTAATATGGTCGTTCAGTTATACATAATGGTCATATATAAGGTAACAAAAATGCTTCAGACATTTCTGTACTGTAACTTTTCAGCATGCTGCAGACTTCTGTACAGCAAAACAAACAAGATGATGGACGGAATATTGTCCATTGTTATTTTGCTCACCAAGCCACCCCAGTTCAGACATGGCCATATGCAAATCAGTCTTGACACCAGGGCCGGACTGGGAACTGAAAGCAGCCCTGGCAAATTTTGCCAGACCAGCCCCCGTCCGGCGGACGAGCGCAGCGAGCGCGCCCGACCCCTATTAGGGGGATTTGTCCCCCCCAAGAAAATTTTAGAAAACGACAGACCAAAATGGAGAATTTTACAGTACATTTCTCATTGCAAATTCAATTGCATCAACTTTCAAAGCACAGTACATAATAGATGAGGACCTTACAGAGTACCAGGTTACCCACCCAGTCATATGTACCCATAAACATTCTTTCAGAGAGCACCAAAAATAGACACAAGTAGACAAGTCAAACACATGCTGTCAATCAGATGTACAAACAGCACGGAACCAAAGTGACATACAGCAAAGACACAGTGTCACACAATACATACACGACATAGTGAAACACAGATCAAAAGCACAATGACACATAGCACAGAAAACAGTCACACACAGTACAGGGCAGGCGCATAGTGATACAAAGCACATAAGTCATGACGTGCAGCACGGGCAGTGATGGACACCACACAGAACAGGGATGCAGCAGAGATCACATCACAGCAAAACACACATCTGTGGCATGTACACTCCTCTTGCTGCCGAAGACACCACTGTCACAACAACATCTAACACACCCAGAGTGTACCACAGCCACACCTTTACCACCAGATCTCAGCCCTGCCTGTTCCTGCCTGTGGAAATGATCATGAATGCTCTGGGAACATTTATCCACAGCTCCGGTCTGTTCCTGCCTGTGAAAATGATTCCTGTTATGGGAACATCTCTCCACAGACTACAGTCAGCCCTGGTTGATTCATCCCGGTTCTGTGCTGCACAGTGGAGTGAGCGTGGGCAGCCATGCCGGCCGCAAATAACATTTTAAGTTTGATGGTGGGGATATGGGGTCAGGGATGGAAGTCATTATGCCCTCCATGCTGCACTCCTTCCCTCCCTCTGAGACGTCTCCCTCCCTGCTCTCTCACAAGCAGGCTACATCGATATAGCTTTATTCCTTCTCAATTTTCAGCCATGAATCCGATGCACAGAAGTCACGCTGCTGTGCAACAGGGCTACAAATATTGCAAAAGGCATTAGCTTTTTTCTTCTGTACCGATTAATGGAACACTGGGTTTTCTGCCTGGGGCAAAACAACTGCTGCTATTTTCACTTTGCTGTTAGATTTTCTAGGCTCGCCTCCACTGAGGTCAACCATTTACAGAAGGGAGCCGTCTACTTGCTCGATGCCTGTCCAGAAAGTAGAAACAGGGAGACCCTCACCCTTATATCAGTCCTGCCAAGTATCACGCTTCAGGCATTAGTCTAACACATTTCAGTGTGGTGCTCAGCTTCACCGCACTGAAATGCATTGTCACGCATTATAGATATAGCGCCTGGCTGTCAAGCAGTTAGCACTGCCTTCGCTGCCTAGTACTTTTAAAGCAGACTGGAGTGGCTGGCAGCAAGTGCTGTGTGTGTGGTGTGCGTGCGCTGCTTGCGCAGGCTAGTGGCTTGTTGCGTGACAACCTCCTGTCCTGGGCATGTGCTGGGTACCCTCCATCTCACCCACTTTTCCTGGCATTGGGATGCTACTCTAATTCCTGAATGTGGCCAGGAAAGCTGGAATGGGTAAGTGAATAAACTTGGACCTGCTTGGGGATCTCTCCACCTCACCGCACCATTGCTGCCCTTGTGGCACTCCCAAACACTGAGTGTGGTCCAGTGTGCTGATATTGGTGACTGGGGTGTGCGCATAAACATGGACCTGCATTGGGCACCCTCCACCTTGATCCACTTTTACTGCCATTGGGGCGCTCCCCCAAATCAAAAGATTAATGGACGGAGGGCGAATAGGGGTGACTAGGGTGTATGTGTGTACCTAGACATGAGTGGGACTTGCTCAACCTCATTCCACTCTTGCTGGCATTGGAGTGATCCCTCAAGTCTCTGATTATGGCCAAGAGTGTTACCATGGGTCCGTGTAGTATGTGGGCAACCAGGGCCTGTGTAGGACATCATCTGCCTCTCTCCATTGTGGCCCTGAGGGCAGGTATGGGTGGGCCAGGTGTTTGCAGACAGATGGACCTGCATGGGATACCCTCGATTTCACTCTGTTGCTTCTGGGCCCTCATTAAAAATCTCTGGCTGTGAACCAGGGTGCTTGCTTGTACGAGGGGGGTGTAGGCGGCGTTGGGTTCCTGTCTCTCTCCATATTTACTGCTTTTTGGGGCACATCCCCAAATCCCTGATTATGGCCCAGATTACTGGTATGGGTGAATGGGGTGTAAGCATAGAAACCTGGACCTGCGATCAGCATCCCCCACCTATGCCCAATTTGTCTGGTACTGAAACCCTCCCCCAATTCTCTGATTATGGTCCAAAGTGCTGGTGTGGGAAAGGGGGGTGTGCATATTAACCTGGACCTTTGCCAGGCACCCTCTGCCTCACTCTATTTTTGCTGGTGTTTGAGTGCTCCCCAATCCCTGATTGTGGCCCACAATGCTGATATGGGGGAGTTGAGTGTGGGGAACCATGGACCTGAGTTGGGCACTCTCCACCTCACTCCACTTTTGATGGCATTAGGACGCTCCTCCAAATGCCTGACTGTTACCCATAGTGCTAGAATGGGTGAGTTCACATCCCCATGCACATCCATTGGGTACCCTCTGTCTTACTCCACTTTTGCTGGTGTTGGTGCTCGCTCCCAAATCCCCGACTCTGGCCCAGAGTGTTTATATGAATGGGTGGAATGTGTGCTGAAACCTGTACCTTTGTTGAGCACACTTCACCTCATTCCATTTTGATGCCTTTTAGATCTAGTATTTGATTATGGCCTGCAATGTTGGTATGGGTAAATGCAGTCTGCGCAGGAACCTGGCCCTGTGTTGGGCACCCTCAACATTAGGACACTTCCCCAAATCATTGATTGTGGCCTGGAGTGCTAGTATGGCTGAGTGGATTGTGTGGAAACCTGAACTTATGTTGAGCACCCTCTTCCCCCAGTGGAGGCTGCTACCAGGTATCCCGGTATGGCGGGGTGGGATGGGAAAATTAACTTAAAAAATAACTTACCTTGCTCTCAGACCATGGCCTTGTCTCCCATCTTCCTCTTCTGTTCCTGCTTGAAGCAGGAAGCACGATCAGGCTCCCCCAGCCAATCACAACGCTGCAACGCAGCGTTGTGATTGGTCTGAGTGCTGTGGTCCGGCGCTCAGATGGGAATGGGGGCCTGGGCATGTTCCCGATGCAGGCTGTAATGCAGCCTGCATGGAGAACAAGCAAAGTGCTCATGACTGTTTGGCCGGCCCGAGAGGGCCGGTCAAACATTCATGCGCACTTCACAGAGTGGCACCACTCCTTTCCCTGCTGAGATCAGGGCAGCCCACTGCTCCACAAAGATCCCGGAAGACATAAAATGATAATAATGTCGGGGAACACCAGAGACTTGCCTGGTCACTCGCCAACGGGCGCAGCCGTGAGGGGAACGGCGGAGGCGAACAGATAGACGCCGGACCGGACACCGGGGCACTACAATCCCAAGCAGCCTGTGGGGCGGAAGCGCGCTCGTGACGCGCCGAGAGCGCCCGGAGGCGCCTGCAAAAGGCTGACCCCCCAGAAGCCCAGGGGGGAACACCAGAGACTTGCCTGGTCACTAAGCCAACGGGCACAGCCGTGAGGGGAACGGCGGGGGCGAACAGATAGACGCCGGACCGGACACCGGGGCACTACAATCCCCAGCAGCCTGTGGGGCGGAAGCGTGCTCGTGACGCGCCGAGAGCGCCCGGAGGCGCCTGCAAAAGGCTGACCCCCCGGGAGCCCAGGGGGGAACACCAGAGACTTGCCTGGCCACTCGCCAACGGGCGCAGCCGTGAGGTGAACGGCGGAGGCGAACAGATAGACGCCGGACCGGACACCGGGGCACTACAATCCCCAGCAGCCTGTGGGGCGGAAGCACGCTCGTGACGCGCCGAGAGCGCCCTGAGGCGCCTGCAAAAGGCTGACACCCCCTCTCGCCCCGCGAGTCGCGCACGGGAGCGACCGGGAGAAGCCCGGGACAAGGGCGGGGCCGTCTGTGGCCGTCAGGGGCCAGAAGAGGCCGGGCAGGGCCACCCCCCTTGGTTCGAACTGTGAGTACCTGCAGGAGAGGTATTGTGGAAAGTTCGTTTTCCCCCACTTGTTTTAAGAACTAATCCTTTGAGACCTTTTGAGTATCCCCAAAAATGTCAGTCCAAAGTACCCTTCCAGATAACTATTTATTGAAAGTGGTCTCCAGAATCAACAGTGACAGAAGGAAATCACTGGGGAAAAGTACTGTTTCAGACCCCCCACTGATCCAGTCTGCAGATGTTAACAACTGTAATAACTCAGATAATATTGATAATGAGACGGACTCTGTAGCGGAGCCTGACAATAATAGTATCAATGTTGATCTAACTATGGTCCCAGACAATTCGATAAGGGGGGACAATGACCCATGTGATAATTCTGGGGGAACTCCTCAGCAATCTGGTAGGGCTACCAAGTTTATACGAGCCTGTAGGAAAACGGCTCCCAAGCGAGGTAGCCACATCACTAGAAAGAATAAAAAAGATACCACTCATATGGAGAATACCGAGGAAATAAGATCTTCGGGACAAGATAAATTTGTTTCCATTAAGCCTGACCAAATTGACTTATTATTGAGTACTATCTACAGTAAATTTAATATGGTGGTAGAGCCTTTGTTAAATAAAATAGGAGATCTACAGGCGGAAGTAGCTAGATTAAGGGGCGTGGTGGACCAGCATGCTGATAAATTGGAAAAGTCTATATTAGATATTAGATATTAAAAAGCCAGCATGCATAGCTACTGTCTCTACAAAAGATAGGGTGCAGCCACTAACTACAACTAGTGCCCCCCCCATTAATACCAGGAAACATCCATCTAAAGAGCCACCTGTATTGTTACCTACTATGACCCAGGAGGCAGGTAGATCTTCAAAGCAATCACATGTTGGGGCGACAAGCACTATGTCGGGTACTACACAGAATGATAGACCTACATTCCCAGCTCCTAAGACAGCACCGGCACCAGTGGTATCAGCTCCACCAGATGCCACAGGGGGATCCAATGGGGTACCCATACGGATATGTAGGTGTCCAGTTGATCTTCCACCCGATTGTGTACCTTACGTTGTGGTTTTAACTAACGTCCCGATCCTAACCCAGCCCCCAAATGATCACGAGACGGCGGATTCTTTGAGGAATAAAACAATCTCCTGGTTAAATCGTCATTGTGGTTACCCAGTCGGCTACTCTGACCAAATCCTCTCTATCAGAAGAGTCAACTGGATCGGTAACACCAAAAAAGCCTGTGGGGGGGATTGTGTGATCATTAATTTTAAGCACTCGCAACATGTTGCGACTGTCTTGCTTAGAGCAGCCGCAATCACACAGTCAGAGACAGAAGTAGTCGCTAGACCACTGGGCTACTTTTATAATCATCTAAGCAGGCAACCTCCCGTCAATTGTAAGGAGAGGGTAACGAGTAATTTTACCTATCCATCTTTGGTAAACAGACCTGCGATACCCAACTTCTGCCCTGGTTTACAAAATGGCTTATTCACCCCACCCATGCATATGGTGAATCCTATGTCAGGGGGGAATAATTCTTTAATACATACCCCCAACCCATTTGTATCTTTTGGTAGTACTCCCTTGTTTGATAGTGGAATGGTCTACCAGGTCCCAACTCAGAACAGGTTTCAGTCCCTGAGCTACTTAGACCAAAATGATTGACATGAGATTGACTCGTTACGGGATGCTGTAAATAGCACTTTCAATGAAGAAGTAATTTTGTCTATAGATGAATTGGGCAATGATGTGTGCTTAGACTGTACGCCGATAGGGGGTGATGTCTCAAATTTAATACCTAACATAGAGCCTTTTAACATAGGGAATAACATGTCCATATCTAGTGTTGAACAGCCTACTGTAAGTCAAGAGAGAGAGAAGGTAATTTGTCACATTGTCAGCTGGAATATTGCTGGATTAGCGGCTAAGGAGGATACGTTAGGATGGAAGGACTTTGTGCATTTATTTAATATTCTTTGCCTTCAGGAAACCTGGTGCAAAAACTTTAAAGGCATCGATGGTTTTGTATCCTATGAGCTTCCAGCATTGCCTTCAACCCACGGTAGAGCTAAAGGAGGGTTGCTGGTGTTGATTTCAGTTAAATTACCAATCTCAGTGAAAAAGTTTGTTAATGTGGGAGCTCATTCACAAATTCTATGGCTTACACAAGAAGCTGGCAGAAATATACTTCTGATTAATTTCTATAATAACACATTTGATGGCACTAGACATGTTGCAATTAATGAATTAGATATGACATTGAACAATCTCGTGAATAATTTTAATGGTGTATTTGAATTTATTTTTGTGGGGGATTTTAATGTTTCTGTGTGCCCACTATCTTCTCAGAAGGTTTGCGGTGTGTATAACCGTCTGGGGGAAGCTGATGTCCATTTTCCTCATCACACCTATGGGGAAACCTTGAATAATTTTCTGATACAGTATGACATGGAAATTATGGACAATGCTAAAAATGATGTGGGTGAAAATATTCCAACTTTTAAAGGAAGGGGCGCTAACACCATTATTGATTTTATTTGCATGTCCTCAACCCTTGCTCCGTTATGCCCCACGCCTAAGGTGATTGATATTGTGTTAAGTGATCACAACTGTTTGATTACCGAATTAACTTTCTGGAACAATGTCTATGTTTGTGAACAGGGTAATATTGTTAATATTGAACCTCATAGACAGAATGGGTATAGATTGAGGTGGAAGGGAGAAAAAGCGGATATAACATCTGATTCCATCATTTCTAGTTGTCTGATGGAGATCACGGCAATATTAGAACAGGATGTCACCTCGACTGACAGTATTGACCACTTTAACAGAATCAATTCAACCATTAACAAGAAGTTTACTAAAGAGGCTGGGCCCAAGAATAGGTGTAAAAGGGGTTGGTTTGATCATGCTTGCTCTACTGCCCGGACTGATCTTAAAGAGGCTTTAGCAGCTAAACCAAGGGATAAGAACCTGGTGGTTCAACTTAGACAGGGATATAATATGACCCTTAAACGTAGAAAAGCTGAGTTACAGCAGGAAGCGTGGGATAACCTTAGCCAAGCAGCGGATACGAATAACTGTACCCTGTTCTGGTCCAAGGTGAATAGTCCATTCCTAAAAGATGATAAGGCGCCAGAACTCACATCTAATGTGAGCATGGAATCTTGGATCCAACATTTTTCCAATATCTTTGATTCAAGTAATATAACAGTTTCCCATGAAGAAGGCTGGCCCATCTTAGCCTTAGATATTACTACAGAAGAAGTCATGGCTAGTATAAGAACCAGTAAAGGAGGAAAGGCCCAGGGTCCGGATGGCGTCCCCATAGACGTGTATAAGATCGCACCGGAGATTTGGGGCCCATTGTTGACCAAAATCTTTAACGCAGCCATTTGTTGTAAAATACCGTCTACCTGGGAAGAGTCAATAATCATCCCCATTTATAAGAAAGGTGATGGGGGGATGCTAAAAATTACCGACCAATATCCTTGTGTGTGTATGTAAATGTAAATGTATTGGCATTTATATAGCGCACTACTTACCCGTAGGGTCCCAAGGCGCTTCGACCGCTGCGAAACCCTTCCTGGCTTCCCTGAGAGATGGTCCCTTAATGGGTATCTCCAGGGTGAGACCAGGCATCCCCGGCGGTCTGGTGGGGCCGTTAGTGAAGATGAGGCAAGCTAATGCCCAGAGTTGCCGAGTGTGATCGCTGATCAGAGTGGGCACCGAGGCGAGAGAATTATCGAGTCCGCTGACCCTGGTCCAGAAACCTGCCGCGCCGGGAATCGAACCCTGGTCCCGGGCCGTCCTCTGCTCTCGGGTCTGCCGCCTCTAACCAGTGAGCCACACTACTTCACTATATATATATATATATCCTTACTGGACTCATCTGTTAAAATCATGAGTAGGGTCCTCCTAGTAAGACTAGAGGAGTGGGCAGAAACCAACGAGATCTTAAGTAATTGCCAGTTTGGTTTTAGAAAAGGCCGTGGTACCATTGAACAGTGCCTGACTTTAGAGCTCCTGGTCGGGAAATACACCCAGGCCAAAAAAGGGTCGCTATATTTATGTTTCGCTGACCTAAGTAGCGCTTTTGATTTGGTAGACCACGCTATATTATGGGTCAAATTATTAGAAATGGGGGCACCTGAAGGCATAATATATTTCCTTGCCCGCCTGTACGAAAAGCTCCGCACCAGTGTCCGTTATGGACCTAATGGGGAATGTACGACCAAGTTTGGGATAGGAAGAGGTATTAGACAGGGGTGCGTTTTAGCATCCCTGCTTTTTACTCTCTTCATAAATGAGGTTGATTCTGTCCTGCAGACAGTCGCTGCGGATGCCCCTAGAGTTAATAATCTTAATATACCTGTACTACTCTATGCGGATGACGCAGTGTTACTGTCTAAGACTCCCTTGGGTCTTCAACGTTTGATGGACCGTTTTGTGCGATTCATCAAAAGTAGGAAACTGGTGATCAATAAGTCTAAAACATATGTAATGGAGTGTGGGCCGGGAAAAAACAAAATTAAAGGTAAAACCCACTATTTAATTGATGGTGAATTGGTTAAAAAAGTTGAAAATTTTTGCTATTTGGGAATTACTTTTTCCAATAATGGGAGCTGGGCCACTGAACATAAAGTTATCAGAACAAAGATGATCAGGAGTGCCAACGGGGTCTTTTTATTTGCCAAGAAGCTGGGGAATAGACGTATTAAAGACATGTTAAAAATTTACCAATCTAGATGTCTTTCTGCGGCCCTTTACGGGGCTGGCGTCTGGGGTGTGTCACCTGTGAGGAGCCTTCAGGTAGAGGAGAATATCTTCCTGAAAAGGCTCCTGTGTTTGCCCAAGTCTACCTCCAACTCCTTGGTCCATAAGGAAACAGGGATTCAAGCCCTAACTGATATGATCATGCTAAGGCCCCTATTACTGTGGCGCTCAATTTGGCTTAGCGACGGTACCTCATTGAATAGAGCAATTATCGAGGACTGCCTTTCATTAGACCAGCACTTAAAGATCACTTGGATTAAATACATTATCGAATGTTCTCAAAAGATTTTCGGGACCAATGTGATTAATGATCCTTACAGTGTCTCGGATATCTCCAAATCAAATATGAAAACAATTTTTCTGAATTATTGTAATGAAAGGCATTTTTTGGAGGATTCTAAGTTATCCACATGTGTACTGTACAATAGCATGAATGAATTTATTGGATTTAGTCCGTATTTGTCACAAGTAACCAGAGTTTCGAACCAGTTTGTACTAACCAGAATGAGGATGGGAATAGTACATTATCTTGTTGCGTGCCCTAACATTAAAATGCGCCCTATTGGCCCATGTGAATGTGATAACAAAACGGAACAGAGCACTAAGCACTTTTTATTAACATGCGAATTGTATAGGGAATTACGGAAATTCTACCTGAAGCCTATGTTAAACAGATTTGGAGTGAGAACTACTACAGATGCTATGAGACTGCTTTTTAATTTGAATCATCCGGACATTTGCTTTTTTACTGCTACATTCCTGCTTAAAGCTATTAGCGCCAGGAAAAGTATGTGTTTTTAAAATATTTAAATATTTTAAATATTTATTCCATCCCCCTCTGGATATTTTGTATTATGTGTTTTCTTTAATGAAATATGTAATGTTTAATGAATTGTTTGTATTTGTAACTGTATGTGCTTTTATGGACATGTTTTTTAAATGTTCCGAATAAAGCTTTATGAAATGAAATGATAATAACGTCCAGTTATTATCATTTCATTTTACCTTCATATCCACTGCTAAAAGCAGTGGGGCGATTCTGCTCCGCCTCAGCGGAGGAGCCACCTCTTTCTTCCTCACTCTGTTTTTGCTGTGATTGGTATAATCTCTTAACCATGAATGTGGTGTGGACTGCTGGTGTAATGAGTGGGGAGAGTGCAGGAACCAGGACCTCTCTTGGGCAACGCACATACCTCACTCAACTCTTGTTGGTGATGGCGTGCTCCCCGAATTGCCTCATTGTGGCCGGTAGTGCAGGAATGGGTGAGTGGTGTGTGTGTGTGTGTGTAAATTTTGAGCTGCCTGGGGCACCCTCCAACTCACTCGACATTTACTGGCTTTGGAGCATTTAGGTAAATCCTGGACTGTGAGCCTGAGTGCTTCCAGTCAATCACATTAGGATGGAAGCACTCAGGGCTGGGCTGGTGTACATGTTTAACTGTTTTGTAACCTTTAGGGCTATAGTAACTTTAGAAGTACAGTTTGGGCAATGGGCTTACTCTTTTATGAGCAGGCCTTTACAGTAGACTGCCCCTTCCTAAACCCCTCTTCTTTACTTTTCCCTACATTGTGGTAAATATTACCCATCTTCTAGTCCCTCCCCCCTGCCCCTGCCACATTTCGTACTAAAATGTAGACTTAAGAGTGCAGAGATCTTTACACCTTGGCAAAGACCTCTGCACAGAAAATATAGGAAAGGCAGAAGTTGTTGCCCTTCGTTAGCGTCTAGCATTTTGCAGTAGGTGTATAGTATTACTGCAGTATTTGTTCAAGTATTACAAAATATAATTTGAAATTAAGCCCCCTAGTTATTAAAAATTCCGGAGAGGAGGTAAAGCATCCCTGAAAAATGTGTCTGTGTCAGTCTATGTTGTACCAAGTGAGTGTAGCCAGTGAGGTTGACCGTGTAAGGTAGTATTTGAGGGATGAGGTAAGACAATTGTCTACATTACATGTGGGCTGTTTCCCAGCTTGGATAGCGGGTGATCTCTCCATCCATCACTCCTAGAAGCAGACCCTGGGCCTCAGACTGACAAGGTTTTCAGTTCTATAAGGCAAATCCAGCCCTGGAAAGAGACCACCTGCCTTTTCGAGGGCTCCAGTTTTGTTCATAGATAGTAAAAGTTTCATAGCGCACTGCTGAGCACTGAAGTGGTATTCGAAAAGAAGAGCTCCTCAGAAGGTGTAGCACAAGACTCCCTAGCAGAGGGGAGGGTGGGGTGGGCGGAGAAGAGAGCGCGAGAGAGCGTACTGGAGGCATACAGAGGCACCCTTCAATCAGGTGGGCTCAATGTCACTGCATCTGCTGCACATTTGATAGCTACGCCATTGACTGAACTGACTACAGACAAGGAACAGATTTACCAAAGGCTTTTCTCATAAATATAAAATGTCGAAACAGTTTGAACACTTATCCAAAATTGCTGAAGGTCTTGAAAAACAAATGAAAATGCCCAGCCTGTTATAATCTGGAAGATTAGGACACTATAAATTAAATGTTTTTTTTTTGTTTAACATTTTCGTAGTTAGGCTTTGAGCTATGTACATCTTTCGGCCTAGCTTTCGTATCCATGCCCCCTCACCCCCTACCAGCACCCATCAGCTTCTTTTAGGCCCTCCACTCACATGATCTGTCTCGCCCGCTTCTCTTCTGCACTTGGCTGTCGTGCCCCATCCGGGAGTGGGACCGGGACCCACTTTCCTACACCTCCAAATCGGACTCTGACCATTTCTCTCTTAATTTCGCTCTGTGCACTTTATCACCTTTCAGACTTTCGAGGAATACATGGGTTGATGGTGAACCTTCAAAGTAATTCTAAAAATAAGGGATTCAGACCCTCACCCAAAAGTCACTGCAAAGAAAAGAGCGGGGCTCCAGAAAGTTTACCTCACTGAGAAGTAACCAGGGACACAAGAGTCACCCTTGCTCGAAGTTGAAGAACCAGAGTCCCCGCTGCAACTTTTCCTTCTGGCCTGAAGGCGGAGGCCGCTGTCTCGGGCCTGTGCTGTGCACCAACATCAGATTGCTCGCGCTGCATTTTGGAAAGGAGAGGACAACGTGCACACTACTATGCTGCGACGACAGCGGCGAACTTGGGGAGGGGGCGGGGGCGGGGGCGGGGGCAGATCATGGTCCAATGATATGCGCCCCCTCCCCAAGTTCACCCGCCTGGCTGCTCACACTGCTGTGCCGTATACTTGCGTCACATGAAGGGTCACAAGTGTGGTGGGTTGCGCCAAAAGTGTACTCGGCTCGCACCCTGTGCACATGCACTATACAGTCATTCTTTTTGCACTCTGACCTCTGTGCGCTGTTGGACTGCGAGTGTTGGTTTAACTTAGTACTAAGTTAAATCAAATTCAACACTCGCAGTCTAACAGCGCAGAGAGGTCAGAGTGCAAAAAGACTGACTGTCACGGACTAGTGGCATTCTGATTTATTCTGATGTTGTTACTGGGGGCCGAATCCAATTTTGATAAAAATCGGCCCCCAGTAACAAAACCGGCCCCCTTTGAGAAAACCGGCCCCCCCTGTTCCGGCCTACCGGGGGATTGCCCGGTGCCCGGCATCGCCAGTCCGGCCCTGCTTGACACTGTGCCTCATGGGAACAGTCCAGCCCGAACTGCCAAGCCATGTCTTCCCTGGACCGGAATCAAGCATCCTAGGACCGGTTTTTGGCTATCAGCCGTCTTCAGCCAGGATAGGTTGACTCCAGTGGCGCAGTGAGTACGGGACCCATGTCTGGGCATACCCTTCCCACATAGGGTGAACAGCAAAACAAACAAGATGATGGACGGAATGTTGCACAATGGCAAAACATTCACCCCCAGTCACAGATCTGGGTTTAATCCATCGTTATTTTTCTCACCAAGCCACCCCAGTTCAGACATGGCCATATGCAAATCATTCTTGACACTGTGCCTCATGGGAACAGACCAGCCTGAACTGCCAAGCCATGTCTTCCCTGGACCGGAATCAAGCATCCTAGGACTGGTTTCTGGCTATCAGCCATCTTCAGCCAGGATAGCTTGACACCAGTGGTGCAGTGAGCACGGGACCCATGTCTGGGCATACCCTTCCCACATAGGGTGAACAGCAAAACAAACAAGATGATGGACGGAATGTTGCACAATGGCAAAACATTCACCCCCAGTCACAGATCTGGGTTTAATCCATCGTTATTTTGCTCACCAAGCCACCCCAGTTCAGACATGGCCATATGCACAGTCTTGACACTGTGCCTCATGGGAACAGTCCAGCCCAAACTGCCAAGCCATGTCTTCCCTGGACCGGAATCAAGCATCCTAGGACCGGTTTCTGGCTATCAGCCGTCTTCAGCCAGGATAGCTTGATTCCAGTGACGCAGTGAGCACGGGACCCACTTCTGGGCATACCCTTCCCACATAGGGTGAACAGCAAAACAAACAAGATGATGGACGGAATGTTGCACAATGGCAAAACATTCACCCCCAGTCACAGATCTGGGTTCAATCCATCGTTATTTTGCTCACCAAGCAACCCCAGTTCAGACATGGCCATATGCAAATCAGTCTTGACACTGTGCCTCATGGGAACAGTCTAGCCCGAACTGCCAAGCCATGTATTCCCTGGACCGGAATCAAGCATCCTAGGACCAGTTTCTGGCTATCAGCGGTCTTCAGCCAGGATAGCTTGACTCCAGTGGCGCAGTGAGCACGGGACCCACGTCTGGGCATACCCTTCCCACATAGGGTGAACAGCAAAACAAACAAGATGATGGAGTGGTGTGGCTCACTGGTTAGAGGCGGCAGACCCGGAAGCAGAGAACGGCCCGGGACCAGGGTTCAATTCCCGACGCAGCAGGGTCGTGGACCAGGGTCAGCGGACTCGATAACTCTCGCCTCGGTGCCTACTCTAACCAGGGATCACGCACACTCAGCAACTCTGGGCATTAGCTTGCCTTATCTGTACAACGGCCTCCCACATTCGGTGTTATTGTTAATTGGTATTTATATAGCACTAAATCACCGTCAGGTCTCGTAGCGCTCAGTATTACAATAACAACAACAGTTTACAAAAAGTATAGAAAAAGACAGTCAAGAAACAACTGAGGATAGCTTTTCACAGATCAGCACAATCTGGCTTAGAAATAAAAGAGCTGATGCCAGTGCGCTGGGTTGATGCCTCTATAGTTATCGTGCATGCCTTTTCCGGTGCAGGCGCTGCCGACACAGAGCCAAATGATACCACCTACCGGCGTGCAGGAGTACTGATTGCAAAAAGTCCAGATCCAATCTGACGCCTCGGGAATATTCTATGGTAAGGAATCTGTAGTTAGAAATCTCCATCAGATATAAAATTGCCTGCAGTGAACAAGACGGCTGACTGGCTTATTTCAGTGGTCACAGCAGAAACTCCTGTTGCAGTATGTGGGCTGCTAAAACAGCGCCTATTAAAAGGTGTCTGTGTTACCATGTTTGGGGCTGCAAAAGTGCACAGCAGTGTCCAGTATCAGCCAGTAAGTTAGTTGGCGCAGCATAGATGCCAAGTAGTTAGTGAGGGCATGTGTGACATTTCTATGTATTCACTGCACTTCTCTGATGTGAATCCAGGTTGAACGATGCTTTATTAAAAACAGATAGATAAATTGTGGCCTACTAAGAATTTTAGTACTGTTTTTCATTTGCCTTCACGGTCATGTAATATTTAGTGTGCTCATATTAAATCTAGAATTATCAGAATGCAATGGAGAGAAAAAAATCACTGGATAAGCTAATCACTTTTAAATTGAGAAAAATTGACAAGTCACAGTAAGAACTCTCATGATGTCTTGCGTCAGGTACCAGCTTACTTTCTTCTTTGTCACATGTATTGTGTTTTTAAATAATCAAGAAATATATACTTTGTACCGTCTTTGTATCTTTATTAACTGAATAAGTCCCAGATAGGGAACAACAATATAATCACAACACAAAGCATCACGTTCAAAAATGTAATTCTCCATCCTCGTTACAAATACAATACTAGGTAAGCTAGAAAATATTTATGAATATTTTAAACATTTAAAAATATAATAACATTATAGTGCGCTCCTCGTTCTACAAAGTGTTTGGTTTTAATGCTGTATTTATAGTGTTTTAAAAATAAATCTATAATTCTACACTTCTCTTGTTGGGGGGGGGCACTCTTTTGCTGGTATATGGGTTCCGGAACTGAAATACAGGTTTTTTGCAGCCATTTCTTATATGGAATCAACTAGAGGCACCATTTTTGGTGAGGCAGTGTGATAGTCTCTCTTCAGTAGGCAGGCGGGAACTGATGCTGAGGTGAATTTAAGAAGCACCGCAGCACGATTTATGGTTGGAACGCCCCTCATTCTACATGTTGTTTGTTTTTAATCTGTTTTTAAATAAATTCTAGAATCCTACGCTTATCTTGTTGGGTGCACTGTTTGCAGCTATTTGAGGTCCAGTGTCGAAATACAGGGTTTTTAAGGCCATTATTCCTATGGAGCAGACAAGAGGCATCCTTTTTTTTCGTGAATCAGCACTCTAGTCACTCATCAGTAGGCAGAGGAGTAAAGAAAAATTTGCAAACATTTGTGACAAGAATTTTCAATTCTATTAAGGACAATTAGGCGAGGATTATGCTTTCTCATTTTTCATAAACACTACATTACCCATGAGTACCCATGAGCCACCTGATCAACCACAGAGTATATCCATATATAAATGCACACCACAGTAATAGAGTCCTCTTTCTTTGAATATCCATCCAACAGTTAAGTCCGATCAGCAAATATGACTTGATCATGTAGAACCATTGATCCGACAGGACCTCTTCCAGAAAAAGTCAACTTGGTGCCCAACGGGGCTCAACACTCGATCTCTTGATTAGACCAAATGCAGTCTGGTAATGGACTTGTAAGTGCGAAGAAGTCCACCACAATCATTTGCTGAATGCTTACGCCGAAGCTCTGATTTGGCATGCTTTATTTGCTATCCACACCTGAAATTGCAAAGGAGAAAAGACCGTAATTCTGGTCTCAAGACTCATGTCAAAATGTATTGACAATAAGGATAATATTTTGGTAGGGAGAAAATAGAATCATACACAAAAAATCATACAATGCAAAGACATTTAACTGGGTGGGATAATCCTCGCCTCAGTGTCGTTAATAGAATTTAAAATTATTGTTACAAATGTTTGCAAATTTTTAATTCTATGTCCAGATCGGAGGCTCTGATTATGCTTGTTTAAAGTTTAGCCACCACTACAGAAGCCACATCAACAATAGGTTTGTAATAAAACGCTTTAAAAGTGGCCTCTGTAGACTAATCAGTCGCCCTCATTATATCTGCCAGAGGCTGATTCCCAAGTTGAAAGGTTTTGATGCCATAGCCCCACGAACCGAGTAGGCTCCAAATTTAGACACATCAGTGCCTGCCTCGCTCATGAGCCAACGCACCCATCTCAATAGGGTGGCTGGGGTCACCGGGTAAAAGGGCTTTTACAGTGCAATCAACAATTGACCTCCCATGTCAGAACAAAACTGAGCAGTACTTACCTGATACACTTTCAAACATTGTACAACACATAGCTTAGGGTTATCTGGAAAAGCTAGGTATGATACCGACAAGGTATTGCATTTGGTTTGTTCTGTAATGGAAAAACTAACACCCTCTGGGGAGTAACTGTGTCCCGCTAGGTCAAGCGCACCGAAATCAGATTCTCGTTTACAAGAGACCAGACACAGCAACATGGTCAGTTTGGCAGATAATTGTTTCCTAGACAGATACATATTGGAAGGCCAAGATTCCAAAAATCTTAAAACAATGGATACTTTCCATAAGACTGAGTATTTAGGAGAAGGGGGTCTACCCATTCGGACACCTCTAAGAAGTTTGTATACTAAGGGATGTTCATCCACGGGTTTACCATCTACTTGCCCATGACCTGCCGAAATAGCTGACCTGAAATTATTCACCGTCCTATATGCCATTCCAGAAGAGGCGATGGAGGATAGAAAGTTGACAATTAGAGAAAAATGTGCGTTAATGGGATCAACCTCCCATTCACTTCACCAGCCACACTATCGATTCCAAGCTGAAGAGTATTGCTTGTGGGTATTGGCTGACCATTCCTCATTGATAAACCTGTGAGCGTCTCTTGAAACGCCCGGGACAGAAACCCACCACACTATCAGAGATAGTTGACCCGACTCTATCAATGGATGCGGAGATCCCTTCAGGGTCCAACAACAGATTCCACTGATGTGGTGGAAGGATCGAGGGAGCATACGACATTTCCAGAAGGACCGGGAACCATGCTTGTGCTCTCCATAGAGGATTGACCAATATCAATTCCGCTCCTTGTAGGTGGGTCTGCTCCAATACTCTGGGGATCATCATGAAGAGAGGAAACGCGTAACATAATGTGGTTGGCCAAATCTGGAGAAAAGCGTCCGTGGCCTGTGCCTCTGGGTCTGTACGCCAACTGTAAAATGCTGGTACTTGTCTTTTGAGACGTGACACAAACAGGTCTACATACCAGGGTCCCCAATGGAGATTCAGTGCCCGAAAAATCAGAGGATGGAGTCTCCAGTCGGGGAAGTCCTGTAGATATCAGAACTGCCAATCCGCTACTGTGTTGTTGCAGCCTGGGCGATATTCCGCCACCACCGAAATCCGGTGTTGTAGACAGAAGTACCAAAAATCCTTGGCAAGCTCCGCTAACACTGAGGACCTCATCCCTTCCAGTTTATTCTCATATTGTACTGTTGACACATTGTCCATGCGGAGCAAGATACAACAGTCCGTCTTCCATGGGGAGAGACTGTGGACCGCAAATTATACCGCTAGGATTTTGAGGCAGATTGTGTGTAAGGCTAGTTCGTCTTGGGACCAACGACCCCCCATGGAGATCTGTCCAGAAGAGGCTCCCCAACTCCAACGGCTGGCATCTGGCTCAATCACTACCTCTGGCGCAGAGCCAAAAATGGCTCTGCTGTTCCAAGCCTCCATGTGGTCCAGCCAACACAACATCTCCAACCTCGCCTCCTCTGAGAGGGGAATCTGGTCTGCGTATCCGAGGCCTTTCTGGAGATGCTCAATCTTTAGTCTCAGGAGTGCTCGGTAGTGGAGGGGGCCTGGGAAGAATGCTTGTATCGAAGAGGCCAGCAGACTCACCACCCGGGCTACTGACCTCAACTGTACAATCTGCTTGTTCAGTATCAATCTCAATTCTCCCATGATTGACCTGACCTTCTTTGTTGGGAGGAGTAGCTGGCATAGATAGGAATCGGTCTGAAATCCTGGAAATTCTATGGACTGAGTCGGTGTCAGGACCAATTTCTGAGAGTTCACAATGAAACCTAAGCTTTTTAGGAGCTTGATCACCAAGCCTAGATGGGCTACCACCAGTTGTGGACAGGGTGCCATGATTATTATGTTGACCAAATAGATGATAAGCCCTACCCCTTGGGCCCTCAATAATTCTAACACTGGACGAAGGAGATTTGTGAAGCACCGAGATGCCGATGAGAGACCGAAAAGAAGAACTTTGTACTCGTAGGAAACTCCTTGCCAGCGGAAATGCAAAAAACGCTGATGTGTCGCAAAAATGGGAACGAACAGATATGCGTCCTTCTGTTCAAATGGACCATCTAGTCTCCTTCTTGGAGAAGGTCATGAAGAAGATGGATCGCCTCTATCTTGAAGTTCAGATAGACCACCCAACCATTGAACTCCTCTTCGAGATTCAAAACTAGTCTGGATCTACAAATTGTCTTCGACACTGCAACCAATTAGGCACATTTGTACACATCATATGGGAATGCCCCCACATACACCGATACTGCATAGACGTTACCCGGAAAATGACTAGAGCCTGTGATAAACCCATACACTCATCTCCCCGCCTATGCCTCCTCAATATCTGAGAGGCGACGGACCTCCTTCAAACTGAACAACAGTGGGCCACCATGGGGTGGAGCATAGCGAAGAGAAATATTGCCCAGAAGTGGGGGGTGGGTACTTTACCACAATTGAGGGATTGGGCTAGGGACATGGACCATGCTATAGTTGCGGAGAAGACTGTATATAAAGTTAGAGGCTGCCCTTGAAAGTGGACTCAAAAGTGGGGGAGTTGGAATAAATAAAGGGGCGAAATCTGTATCTCTCCCACGGTAGAACTGTGACGGGAGAGAAGCGCAATATTGGAGGGGGCTGGCACAGACGTGACAACATAAATCCCTGTGCCGACAAAAGTGAGCAGAAGTGTTGATTCTCAGACCTGACTAAATAATTCTTGTCCTCTTTACTGACTAATCTATTGCTCCATGTTATTGGTGATACTCCGGAAGGTTAATGCACACTTTACTCGCACTAGAATGCATGTATCTACAACTGAACTGCCAATGTAATGTCTTTACTGCTGCTGTTTTTGTCTCTAATAAAAAGTGTTATAAAAACAAGTCTGGATTCACCCCTTTTCTTCTTGACTAAGAAAATGCTGTTGAAGAACTCCCTGGGGTGAGGATCTGTGGGGACTATGGGTCCCTGCTCTACTCAAGATTATATTTCAGCGGAAATGAAGTCTTGATTTTGTTGGAAAAAATACATATGAGGGGGTAAGGACGTCTGGGAGGGGGAACTGTAGAATTCTAACTTGTATTCTTGCCCCTTCCCCAGGATCCAAGCACCCTGAGGGACTTCCTGCCGTTGTTGCTGAAAAAACTGGATCATGCCCCCCAACCTCACCTCTGAACACAAAAGCAGTCTCACCTGTGTTTCAGGTGTCTTGGTTTCCACCCTGATTTCCACCATGTCCGCTTTCTTAAAGCCGTTTCTGGACCATCTAGTCGAATAGAAGGAGGGGCCGTTGTTGGGGTCTAGGTAGTCTCGTGTTGTTGGGGGTATTGGCCACGGGGGCACCCTGATTGTAGCAGCGGCTGAACGATCATCCTCGATATCATCCGGCCCTGTCAAAAACATCTTAGGGACCCCTGCGCCTTCTCAAGTCTGCTAAAAGTAGCCACAAACTTGGTAAGTTCTTTGCAAAACTGGTGTCCAAAAAGAAGTCCCTGAGCCAAGGGACCAGACTCCGAAGTGGAAAGCTCTTCCAGTTTTGGTTCCAATTTTAAAAGAATGGAGCGTTGCCTTTCGCTTGACATGGGCAATTTGCGTTACCGAGTTGGCATATAGCCCGTTGAGCCCAGCCAATCCATTCTTCCTAGTCAATAGTCATGGCTCACTCTTTAGCTTTAAAGCCTAACTCCAGGATCTTTGTGAGGGGTCCAGCCATGTCTAGGAGCATATCCTGGCATGTTCTCCATGCCCTATCTATGCCCTTTTTGGGATCCTTAGAATACCTTTTTAAGTACGTCACCATATAGGGATTCACCTCTGGTGTCTCGGCCACCTTGCCCGGCAAATCCAGTCTCGGACACTCTGAGTGCAACCACGCTCTGACGTCTTTATCAAATGCCTGTCTGAGGTTAGATTGAATGTAGTCTGTTACCTCTTGAGGAGGCAGCCACGCAGTAGAGTTTGGGTGCACTATCTCTGCCAGTTCGAAGGTGAGCAATTTGGGCTGTGATGGATGCTCCAAATGCCACTTCTTTTTTGAGTGTTTGCTGATCTCGAGGCTTCTTCTTTGTCCGACGCATTACATGAGGATAAATCATCCTCGTTCTCATACAGTGATTCAGTCGGTCTGCCTCAGGAAGAAAGGTGGTGTAGTCATGTTCATCAGACATGGTCTTGGGCAATTTGGCTAAATACGCCGCATGAGGGTTTTGGGACCGGGCCCAAAGGCCTTGGGTCATATACTAAGGGCAGGGAGCCAGCCTTGCTGCTGGGCGTAGCCACAGAGGTGGCATTTCAAAGGCTCTGTAGCCTGCACCAGGGCCTTATTCACGGAGTGTTGCACCCATGCATCTAGCGCATTGACCAACTCCTGGTCCTAGGACCCTTAGGGTTCCTCATCAAAGTACTCCTCATCAAAAAAAAATCTACCATGTTAATGTCATGCTTTGAAAATCGATGTGTCCTCAATATGTCTAATCCATTCTATCATAACATACGTAGATGGCTTAGATATATTGACAACGTTTTCTTCATTTGGCGGGGTACACAATCTGAACTGCTTTCCATAGTTGGATTAATACAATGAGTCAACATCTACAATTCACAATGGAATATAGTACTGAAGAAATGAACTTTCTAGACATTACAATCAAGAATGACTCAACCACCTATATACTACATTATATACTAAACCCAAGTCTAGAACACCCTACTAAACTACCAAAGCCACCATCCGCAAGCCCTGAAAGATGGGTTACCCTTTGGTCAATTTTTGCGCTTGCGCAGAAATTGTACCTTTAAAGAGGACTATTTAGCAGAAGCTAGGAAGTTAAAAGACAAATTGAAAATCAGAGGATACCCTACTAAACTACTAAAAAGATCCCTAAAACGGGTATGGTCCAATGACCGTGAAGCTCTCCTTACGGTGAAAGATCGCCCTAAGAAATCCAACGTGGTTTGCGTTTCCACTTTTGGAACCCACACCAATGCAATCAAAAAAACGATCCTAAAACAATGGAACCTACTTAAAGTAATTCCTGAGTTGAAACAGAAACCGATGTTTGCTTTTAAGAGGGACCAACTTACAAGATCGATTAGTTCATGCATATGAAAACATTTCAGAAAAAAATGTAGTTGACAACATCAGACAACTACTCCCAATTAGAGGCCACCACAAATGTAATATGTGTATGGCTTGTAATACCACAAAAACAGTAAAATCCTGTACAATCAATGATGTTAATTTTACGCTTATCCTGCATCAGATGCAAAAAAGAAAATGCTCCGCTAGTATAACATTTTCAGCGTTCTGGCCACAATGAAAATCAAATGGTATGGTGGGTCATTGATGTAATTAAACCAACCAAAAGACAGAATAACATTGACAGAATTTTAACCCTGAGAGAAGTTTAAATAATCTGTATTGCCGATACCATCAATCGAGGTTTAAACTCCGCCATTGAATGGCACTCTCTTGCCTGTCTGTGATTGAGCTTTTGCAACTCTGTCCCTATCTGTACTGTGTATAAATATGTATTTTTTTTAACATGTATACCAACTCTAATCTGGAGATGCATTGCCCTATGCCCTAATATTGATGTAGATATTTAGACATTTTTACCCACCTGATAATATCTCTTTGATTGTTTCATGATATAGAAATTGCAACATTATGTTTGTATATGCATGAAAGAAAATAACTCTCTCTAATCGTGGATAATTGTTATATATATGTATATTTCACTATATCCTTATATATATACCTATCCGAATTTAGAGTAACACTCCGTTTTGCACTAAAGTGAAAGTCTTTCCATTTGTATACATACGTTTTGATTTGTACATTCAATGTAACTAGAGGAACCTGATATCATGTATTTGAAACGAAGCTTCAGCTGTAAACCTGTGACCAATATTGTTATGAATTTTAGTTTGTGATTTTATTTGCATTTATACGTATCGATTTGTACATTCAATGTAACTATAGGAACCTGATATCATGTATTCGAAACGAAGCTTCAGCTGTAAACCTGTGACTAATATTGTTATGAATTTTAGTTTGTGATTTAATTTCATGACTATAGCGCTGGACTTTATTCCGATATATATTATAATTAAACTACCACTGTTTCAATCAGAAATTCATCTAACGTAGAAGACAACTGTTGCCCCAAGATGACATAATGATATTAGACTTATGCAGGTTTTATTAATTTACATATTTCCCCTGTAATCCTCAATAGCTGCAGGATTCGTAAAAGATTTGTAATTTCTAAAAAAATTCAAAAATGAAATTAGAGGTTAGTTATTATATTCTACGGCTACACTAAAGTCTAAATTATACTAAACATCCAAAAAAGCCTTTCAAAGATGGCCGCCACCAAAAAACACTTTAATCATGTGACACCCATTTTCCATAGTCCTATCTCGCGCTCCAAACGACAGTTTAAAACTTGACCGCATACACTATTCGTCTTAAGCTTTGGCTAAAGAAGACGACGCTTTGTTTGGCGAGGTACTTTGAAATTCGGTACGTATTGGCAAACTTGCTACAATATATCTTGGGTGACTCATTGCGATACTATGTATCTAACCCAGTACCTTTACATTAATATTTTTCTAGAAATCCTCCAATGGTGGCTGAATTTTAAAGTAAAACAAGCGACCTTTTTGTTGATTGAGGTACAATTTTTATCTTTCACTTTAACATAATGTAGCAAGTCTATCAAACGAGTATAGTGCATCGATGTATGGAGATTGTGTCTTGATCTGTAAACATCGAGATAAACAAAATGTAACCAACATTGGAAACGTTTTTATGCTTCAAGGCTTTGGCATAACATTTTCTTTGTAAAAAACATATCCCCCATTGTAAATTAACACCTGTAGTTCCGTAGTTTAAGGGTCTGAGATTCGGTGGTTCCGAACTCGTTCAATAAAGGCCGTCGGAAATAGACGATCTTGGTGTCAGCGGACCGCAAATCACGAGTGCGGTGTGTACGAGTGTTTTCGCATTAATCGATCAATGAGAACACTACGTATTCAGGGATTTCGTTTGAGCCTTTGGGTTCCATTTTTTGTACTGCAGCCATTTTGTGTGTTGCCCTCACATAGGCCGATGACTACGGCCAAGCGAGTCCGTGGGACACGTACACCTTAGCTGACTTCTGAATGACCTGGCCGAACTGACTCCCTCGCCCGGGGCTGACCTCGCTGAGCCAGTTCCTTGTTAAGCAGCTGGTCAGATAAAGATCAAAGAGCACGACATGCCGAAGTTTACAGTACACTGCACCCACCTTTCTATCTTGCTCCCAATCTATTTCTGCTCCTTCCTTTACGACATAATCATTGATTTGGGTTGAGGTTTTTATTATGGGTTTGTCCGGCCTGATCGAACAGGAAAGTTGAAATGTGCTTGGTCATTTCTGGTGGCCTGGACAACGGAAAGTGGGTGTGTCGCTATGCAATACTTTTGAAATGTCATGTTTCCTTTGGTTAGTTTGTGCGTAATCGATGCTACTTTGGAATTTGATTTTTGGCATAAAAGACCATGCTCCGCTCATTGAATTTGTGCAGTCTCTAGCAAACCACCCGTGTTGTGCTTCGTAGACCTCTGTTCCTGGTTGCAGCCAATAAACTTTGGTCTTTGACGTCATCAAGAAGTGTCCCGTGTCTCTGTTTGCTGAGGCAGGGGAATCCGAAGACATCGAGCGTTATCCCTGGCGCTGCTGGGTTCTAAAACCCGGTTCTTCAGTTGGCGCCCAACGTGGGGCGACTTCAGCGGTAGCGGTCCAAGCCCGAAGATCGTGGAGAGCTTTGTGTGGAAATTCTGGGGGAAGTATAGTAGAAGAATCAAAAGTCGGAACAGAAGGAGTATTATAGATAGGCGTAGGAGTAGCAGACGAAGAAGGAGAGTGAGAGTGAGTGCAGAGTGAGTGCAGAGACAGTGAGTGCAGAGTGAGTGCAGAGTGACAGTGAGTACAGAGTGAGTGCAGAGACACTGAGTGCAGAGTGACTGCAGAGTGAGAGTGAGTGCAGAGTGACTGCAGAGTGACAGTGAGTGCAGAGTGACAGTGAGTGCAGAGTGACAGTGAGTGCAGAGTGACAGTGATTGCAGAGTGACAGTGAGTGCAGAGTGACAGTGAGTGAAGAGTGAGTGCAGAGTGACAGTGAGTGCAGAGTCAGCGCAGAGCGACAGTGAGTGCAGAGTGAGTGCAGAGTGACAGTGAGTGCAGAGTGAGTGCTGAGTGACAGTGAGTTCAGAGTGAGTGCAGAGTGACAGTGAGTGCAGAGTGAGTGCAGAGTGACAGTGAGTGCAGAGTGAGTGCAGAGACAGTGAGTGCAGAGTGAGTGCAGAGTGACAGTGAGTTCAGAGTGAGTGCAGAGTGACAGTGAGTGCAGAGTGAGTGCAGAGACAGTGAGTGCAGAGTGAGTGCAGAGTGACAGTGAGTGCAGAGTGAGTGCAGAGTGACAGTGAGTTCAGAGTGAGTGCAGAGACAGGGAGTGCAGAGTGAGTGCAGAGTGACAGTGAGTGCAGAGTGACAGTGAGTACAGAGTGAGTGCAGAGACACTGAGTGCAAAGTGACTGCAGAGTGAGAGTGAGTGCAGAGTGAGTGCAGAGTGACAGTGAGTGCAGAGTGAGTACAGAGTGACAGTGAGTGCAGAGTGAGTGCAGAGTGACAGTGAGTGCAGAGTGAGTGCAGAGTGACAGTGAGTGCAGAGTGACAGTGAGTGAAGAGTGAGTGCAGAGACAGTGAGTGCAGAGTGAGTGCAGAGTGACAGTGAGTGCAGAGTGAGTGTGACTGCAGAGTAACAGTGACTGCAGAGTGACAGTGACTGCAGTGTGTGAGTGTGCAGGGTGAACAGTGTGTAAGTGTGCACATTGTTTGAGTGTGCAAGATGAGTGTGCAGGATGAACAGTGTGTGACTATGCAGGGTGAACAGTGTGAGTGTGCAGTGTGAGCAGTGTGTGAATGTGTAGGGGCAGTGTGTGAGTGTGCAGGAAACAAACACTCAAACTAAGTCCACCACACACTTACATAACACCACACACATAAGACCACACACACACCATACACACACATACACCACACACACATACCACACACACACACCACACACACACCATATACACAGCACACACACATACGACACACACATACCACACACACACACCACACACACACCACTCTCACCACCACACACTCATCACCATTCACCACAACCCTCTCACTACCACACACTCACCCCCACAGACTCACCCCCACAGACTCACCCCCACAGACTCACCACCACACACTCACCACTACAAACACAACCACACACACAACAACACAACACCAGCCGTCAGTGCACGCTTTCACCAGGGCCAAACACCACCAGCCATCAATGCACTCTTTCACCAAGCACAAACACCATCAGGCGTACAACACCAGCCAGCCGTCAGTGCATGCTTTTACAAGGCGCACTCACCAGCAACCGTCAGTGCATGCTTTCACCAAACACACACACCATCAGCCATCTGTGCACGCTTTTACCAAAGCACACACCCACCAACCGTCAGTGCACCCTTCCACCAGGCACACACACCTCCAGCCGCCAGTGCACTCTTCCGCCAAGCACACACCACCAGCCAACAGTGCACGCATCAATTGTTAACGCATCCACAATTAACTATTTTAGCAATCGCAGTATGGTACACTTTACTTTTATACATCACTGTAATGGGGCTACGTCTCGCCCCAGACAATCGCACTGCTAAATGTGCCAATTGCGTAATTGTATGTTATTTTGTACAACATTCATCCATGTATTCCATAATCTTGTCTATTTCTCATATTTTTTCACCAACTTAAATGCGAGTGCGCACGCTCAGTGTATATGCCATTTTCGATTTTTTACTGCTCCAACCATGTCTATCCGGACCTTCAGTATGAACAGGACTGACGCATAAATTCATTTCAGACAGCGTTTATTTAAAAAATATACCCAATGCATTTTGGGCTCAACGCCCTTCTTCGGGGGTCACTGTGAATAAATAACAAATAATCACAATCACTAATTATGTTCTTCATTTAAGTATGACATTTCCAGTTTAACTCAATTATAAATATGTCGCACGATGTCAATAAACAGTTTTTACCACTTTAAAACTTTGTGCAATAACTGGATGCGTTAAAAATACCTACATGACAGTCAGCCTAACTAATACATTCCTCCTTAGTTTGTATTCTTATATGCGTAATATGCAAAAATGTTTTGGAACTTTAGAACCAATCCCTCACCCTGTACTATACGTGCGAGTTTCTAAAGCAACTTCCCTATGTGTCTGCAGTCTTCGAATTATTGCTTGAATTCACTTTCTAATCCTTCCATTTGCCCATAAAACTACAAGCTTCCTTCCCCGAGCGGCAAGCAGCGCGAACGCCGCAGTGACCCTTAACCTCTGTTTCTATTCCTTCCTTCATGCTCAAAAACATCATTATTTCTTTCACAATCCCTCTTCCCTCTGTACACACCCCTCCCCGTCCGGTCGTTCAAACAATAAACCGGGCCCTTTCACTGCATACTACTCCACACGTACCTGCCATCTGATGATAAAAACAATCCTTCCTTCTGCCATCTTGATTCCCATCAAGCTCCCCCCCGTCCTCCCTCTCCTATTTAACCCCTGGTTCTAACCAATTAGGCTCCATATGTCAAACCTCCCGCCCTTGCTGCATTACATTTTAGGTATTTATTCTTCATGACTACATCTCCCATCATCCAGTTCAAAGTCAATTAAAACCACCGGCGCATTTTCCAATGATATAAACGAGTGTCAATCAATAATACATCGCGCAATGCGAACACATCATGAGTGTAAAACCATTCAGTGTCATTTTCATTAAAACGTGAACTCTTTAGGGGCCTCCAACGTTGTCATTAGTGAACCACATTGTTGTTTCAAGCGTGCTGGCTCGTACTTTGTGCAACAGTTAATTATTTTTCATTTTCTTCATCTTTGGGTGCTATCCAGGTGTAGGGCATATGTGTCGAACTTCACTGTAAAGGGAGACCGGATGCATCCGGTCTCCCTTTACAGTGAAGTTCGACACTTTACTTTTAAACATATTCATCTAAAGCACAGCATGCCACCATTGCTAAAATTACAATCCAACCCACATAATTCCACTACACACCACATGCACAATGCCATTAACTCAAACTCAAATAAATCCGAGCCTGATTGTATTTCTAATGCTTGTTTAGTATTAGACGCTATTGCGTCTCTTCCCCAGGCTACGTGAGTGCTTGCGAGTAGCTCTCTTCAGGTGAAAATATATCGAGAGAGTTATACGCGCGGTGCGCGTTTCTCTTTTTCTTTCTAGTATAGCAGTGCCTTTTCTTTTTACCGCGTTGTGTGTTGAAGTTAGACTAATTGCTGCCTATTTGCCTGACGAGCTAGTTACAGACTTGTGGGCATAAAAATGCTCTTGACTCCTTGAACCCTTCTCCTGGTAGACTTCAACAAAGTGCTAATTTGATAACTCTGTTTGAGGGTTGAATACAGAGTTTATCTTCCTCATTTTATTTGGATGGTAATTCCTGGGTGTGATTAAGCCTTTCTGCCTACTTTGACCAATCTCATCAGAAAACTGTTACTGCTCTGCTGGTCATTCTGATGTTCTTTTTTTTACACCCGGAGATGTCCAGCTGGTAAGGGATCGTGTGTTTCTTCATAAAGCTTGCACTTAAGTGTTTTAAGATCTCTGTAAGAGTATTTGAGGGGGAGGTTTTATCTTGATGTTACTTTTCTTGTCTCCTCTGTAGGTTCACCTCTTCTTTGGTCATTCTGAGGGAATCCGCTGCGGGATTTGAAACATCTTATCCAGGTTTCTGATCCCAACATCTCCAAGGGTCAGTCTGGGGGGTGTGATTACTCTGATTCCTCTCACCCATGGGCAGGCTTTAGGAGTGTGGGGAAATTCTCGTCGCTCCTTTGGATTGGGCCTAAAGACATACCACAAGGATAGTGTCATCGGCAACACACCCCAGCTCAGGAGCAATTATTCAGGGGGAGTGGGACCACCCCAGGCAAGCCAAGTAGCTGTTATCAGGTTATGAGGTGGAGGGATGGCTTTCCAGAGACCACTCTAGGCAGAGCTTATGTAGATAATCGTACAGCTCTGAAATCAAGCACACAGGGCTTCACAGGGAGCAGACATGAGTAAACGTGCACCAGAGCTCAAAACGCTGCTCCTGCATTCCTTTGAATTATAGGAGCACTGAAGGGTTCTAAAATGGTCGCCACATGGATCAGTTGTGTCTAAATAGACGCACGTCCTCGCTCCCCTCTCCTTCTCCACTTAGAAGAATCACAGGCGCGTAGCTCCCTGTCTGGAGGCAGAGCGCTCCTGGATCGCGCGATCGCTGCACACAAGCCCAAATGTAGGATAAATAAACAACACTAAAGTGCCAGGAGCGGGAAAACACAGCGCTCGAATGACCAGGTTGAAGAGCTCAGGTCGCGCGGAAACGCCGCTATGTCCCCAAACGCAAGGCGCGTTCAACTCACGCAAAGATAGAGCCGATCAAGACAATGTAAGTACAATAGCATAAAGTAACCTTTGCAATCATGCATATCAGAGAAATAATGGAAGAGCGCTTTAATGGCTTCGGAACAGCAAAGAAAGAGTGCACTATTACAGTTGTGTGTGTTTATATATGTATGTACTCTATGGTAATAGTGATCCAGGCCCTGATCAGTTTGTGTTTGGATTACGCTAATGACCTGTATTTAGGAGCAGCAGAAGCTCAGATGAATAGTTTGCAGGTGGTTCAAAAGGCGTCAGCCAGCCAACTTTGTCGTCTGCCCTGGAGTTCTTCGACCACAGCTGCTCTAAAAGCTCTGCACTGGCTGCCCATTTTATTAAACGGATTTTGTTTACAGCCTTATCTTTGGTTCACAGGGCAATGCATCTTTCCATTCCTGGTTACTTGGCTGAAAGATTCGCCCAGTATATTCCCTATAGAGCTCTCGTTGTGCTTCTTTCTCACTGCTGGCAATCCCAAACTTTAGGAGTGCCTGAAGGGGCGGTAAAGCCTTTTCCTTCCTTGCAGCCAAGGTGTGGAATGAGCTTCCTCTGGAATTGCGTTTGATCTCTTTTGAGCTCACTTTCTGGAAAAAACGAAAAGACTAGCGGGCTGGGGGTGGGGGTGCAGTAAGATCTCTGTTTAAAGGCTGTGTACCGCAGCTCTGCCTATCAGTGCAGACACTCCTCGGAGCCGCCACACACTCAACTAGTCCCTCTCATTCATTCATTCATTATACATTGATAGTAAAAGTCAAAATATCTCTTTCATTATATAATTTCAAATTGGTAGTAGAAAGATCTAAAAATCTAGCTTACTATTGTACAAGCTCCAAATACTTAAAAAGATATGATCCAAATCCTGTTACCCGTTGTTACACAGAGGACAAATGCACTGTTCATAAGAGATGCCTCTCCAAGCCCCTAAGTCTGCTGCAATAATCAATCTATTAGGTCTTAGCATGAATAGAGTTCTTCTGATATTATGTAAAATGGTCATTAATAGGTACTGTTGCATTTTGCCTATAATCGAATTTGCGATAACATAACTTTTAAAAGAAACACAGTTATGTTATGTTATGTTATGTTATATTTATTCTTATATAGCGCACAGCTACTCAAAAAGAGTGTCCCGGCGCTTTTTTTTGGTAATGAGACCTATAGCAGAATAACACAACACAGTGATAAAACAACATAATGGAAGACAGAACAGAAAAAAAAGCCTGA
Organism: Lissotriton vulgaris; assembly: GCF_964263255.1. Taxonomy (NCBI): domain Eukaryota; kingdom Metazoa; phylum Chordata; class Amphibia; order Caudata; family Salamandridae; genus Lissotriton; species Lissotriton vulgaris. The sequence continues at coordinate 370,083,319 of NC_141699.1, read as the reverse complement.
AGGGCAAACAGCCAGGTTTTAAGGCCCTTCCTGAAAGCAAGTAAATTAGTAGCTCCGCGAAGTGTCAGCGGCAGAGTGTTCCACAACTGTGGCGCCAGCAATCCAAAGGAGCGGCCTCCAATGCGAGCTCTTTTTACTCGCGGCACAACCGCCAGAAACAGAGATTCTGATCTGAGAGAACGGGCCGGATGGTAGAAGGCGAGTCTCCTTTGAAGATACTTAGCTCCCACAGCATGAAGAGCTGTGTAGGCCAAAGTTAACGCCTTGAAGGCAATCCGTTTTCGGATAGGCAGCCAATGTAGGGACTGCAAAAGGCCAGCAGCGCTGGCACGCCTGTTTAGGCCATAAATGGCCCTAGCGGCCGCATTCTGCACAACTTGAAGCCGCTGCAGCAGATACTCTGGCAGGCCCAAGTAGAGGACGTTGGAGTAATCCAGTCTTGAGCCGATCAGAGCCTGCACAGTCAGCTTCCTGTGTTCCTCAGAAAGAAGAGGCAGAAACTTCCGGAGCATCTTGAGGAGGCCGAAACATGTACCCGTCACACCTAGGATCTGGGACCTCAGCGTCAGACCCTTGTCCATCTTGACCCCCAAGTTCTTGGCTAATTGGGATGGGCAAGACGGGGGGAACATGTTAATGGGCCACCAAGCCTGCCAGTCCGGATCCGATGCACACCCGAAGAAGAGTACCTCAGACTTATCTGAGTTGCACTTGAGGCTGTTCAGCTGGAACCATTTAAAAACAGCCCCAAGGCAATCCCGGATACTCTCTCCATCGAAGTCTCCTCCCTTCTTACATGAAAAGAGGAGCTGGGTGTCGTCGGCATAAGATACGATCTGGGCCCCGAAAGACTCCACCAACGCCGCCAAAGGGGTCATAAAGATGTTAAAAAGAGTCGGGCCCAACACAGAGCCCTGCGGAACCTCGACTCCCAATGGCGGCATCACGGCAGAGTCCGGGGAGGCCCAGACCGTTTGTCGGCGGCCAGCTAAGAAAGATGTAAACCAGCTAAGCACCGTCCCCCGTAGGCCGACCTCATAGAGTCTAGCGAGAAGGCCCTCATGGGGGACGGTGTCGAAGGCCGCCGACAGATCTAACATGACCAGCATGGCTTTGTCCCCGGAGTCCAGTACCCCTTTAATGGCTTCTGACACCTCCAAGAGCGCGGTCTCCGTTCAATTTATCAAGCCCAAAACTAGTAGAAAGAACTATTTTCTAAAGCAAGTCTCAAACGGCTGTGTATAAAATCTAATACATATTTAAATGGAATTTCCAGACCAGTTAGTGCCTACTTCAGATTTTATTTAAAACATTTGACTTAAAGCAGTTCTTTCTTTAGGTACCATCGAAACATGCCTTGTCTCGATTGTAAAGCACTACTGCTTCACAAAACAAAACGTTAGCACTCGAATTCCAACTGTGGTCGAAGTGCCTGAACCGGTATGCTGGATTCTACTTTAAGAAATTACCATACATTTTCCCCCTTTGTATTTTTCAAGTAATGGCGATACTTTATGGGGGATATAATATATCCCATAAGACAAAGTGGATGGAATATTTATGATATACATCTTTATGAGCTGCTTAAATTTCCTTTTACTAACCGCTTTATAGAGTGAATTTATCACTTCACCATGACTTAAGGACTCCAAACTTATGTGTGCGATATGGGATTTTGAATGTAGGTTTTGGGAGAGGATCCTATGTACATAGAGATAAACTTTCTCACAATTCATTGGGTCATCTCCCAAATTACAGCAATACCTTAAAAATAAATTATTACCAACAAACACTACAATTTACTTTTCACCGACATTATACTTTCTTTCTTTATTTCTTTGTTTCGGTTAAAACAATCATAAAAGAATACAGTACATATTTATACATTCATCGTAAAATAAGAAAAGGTACCAGTGAAAAGTAAACTTAGTTCAAACTTGCATAAAATATCTGCACAGTTAGGGGTTAGGTCCTTAGGGCACAAAATTTTGTCAGAATGGAAAATCTTACAGAGGCAATGTGAATTCACCAACATTAAGTTTGCTGAAGTATTTCCCAGATTAGTCATATAAAACATTTACATTTCTTTGTAAAGCAATGGAAGTAAAATCCAATACAATTAAATCATAGGCATATAAAAGGGAATAACATTTAAAGTGTCCTAATTTTGTAGGGAAATTATTAATTGAACAAAACTGGTCAGTCACATCGCTTGAAAAAGAGAACATATAGGAGCTAATTACAACAACCTTGATGGTGTCCATCTTCACCCATATTTGTATCAGAAATCCCTCTAGCCCCACCCAAAAGTACTTTACACCAACTTGAAGAATGCAGAGCAACTTAATTTTCGGAAGCAAACGTAGAGCTCCCGATCATGTAAGTTTTTTCCCCCAAAGTAAAGGACGATCCACATAGTCACAGGCTGTTGAAAAACTAATAAAACCCCTCCAAATGGGTTGATTCTCCAGTTTCACATATTTGTTGAGAATTGATTGGACAGGACAGCTATGTTCTCAGTTGTCAAGTGATTAGTCCTAACGCCGGATTGTTCACAAGGTAAAACCCTTCAGCTCAATCTAAAAGGTTTTAATGAATAATCTTTGCAATGACTCACCCACCGCATCCAGCAGAGTAATCTGCCTATTGCTTTGGTAATTATTTTGTTTACCTTTTTATACCAAGGAAATTATTGCTCCCTATCATTGATATAGGTATATTACCTGATTGGTAATAATACGTAAACTCTGGTGCTAAAATGTTGGCCAAGCCTTTCTTTCAGATTTTACGTCAATACCCAGCCAGGGATCTGAGCAGGACCCATCTCTCCAGACTACCCTGAAGAGCAAATATAGTTTTCAGTCTGTTTCATTGTCAATGAAAAAATCAACTTCAGCACTTTCTAATCATGAGGATAAACTAACAAATGTTGTGCTACATTTCAAATTACACTTATGAGCTAACCAGATACAATCGCAGTTCTTCTTGCAGTACAGCAATAGCTGAAGATTTTACTCTTGAATAACATGGTTTTGCTATGATTTTTACAGAAATTTTTTTTTTTTTCTTTAATCATTTTCACCTGCAGCTTTAGATAAATCCTGCAATAAAAGATCTGCTTGTAGTTGCTTGTGTCTTAGTTTGGCCTTATTTCGTTGTCAACTTAGCTATGTTATTTTAATAGCCCTTAATGGACAGGGAGAACAAAATTGTTTATGTGTCATGTAATGCAGCTATACCGTGAAAATATGCACAGAATAGTCACACATTTATCATGTTTTTCCCCATATTTTGGGAGTTGATTTTCCATAGTAAGATACTACGGAAACTATTAATAAAAGCCAATACACCAACATTTCAGTCGTTGTCTTATTGATAGCTTGCCAAATCTCATCATGGAATGCTAGCAGCAGGTTCTCAACTGCAAAAAGGAAAATGTTATACATACCCTAGGGTAGGCCCTGGACAGCCCAAAGAGCATGGTGCAATGTTTTTAAAAAGTAGGACATGTACTATTAAGTTTTACATGTCCTGGTGGTAAAAAAAACTCTTAAATTCCTCCTTTTTCACTACTGCATGACCTTTCTCTCTCATAGGATAACATTAGAGTTACCTCATTATGTTATTATATGTTAAAGAGACTTGTAAACCGCGTAGCTGGCCCAGCAACTTAGCTTCTCAGCGCTAAGCCATAAACATGTAATTCACCACACAGTATAACCACAAGGGGGAGTCACATTACCTAAAAAAGTGAAGCAATCTAAACTGTAAATCGCCCGGTTTTAATAAAGTTTTCTGAAACTAAGCTGGTTCCGTGGTTTCCTTAGATAGAAGGGCAGTTCATTCCATAAGGCCATGTCTCGAAAGGAGCGTCCTCCTAATTTCTTTCTTTTGATCAGAAGAACAAAAGATAGATTGAGATCAGCCAAATAGAGCGACCTTGTTGGAGAGTATGGTAGAAAGAGTACAGAGAGAATGACAGCTCCTTGTGCACACATGATCTTATGTGCTATGCACATGGTTTTAAACTGTACACATTTCTCCATGGGTAACCAGTGGAGTTTATGGAGGAGCCCAGATGCTTTACAGAATTTGGGAAGAGAGAAAATCAGTCTGGCTGTCGCATTTTGGGCAACCTGAAGCCTTTTTATAACTGATTTATTGGTACCCAAATACAATACATTTCAGTAATCCAGGCAAGACAAGATTAGCTATTGAATCATTGTCTGCTGGATTGGAGGGTCAAAAAAAACAAAAATAGGTTGAAGTCCTCTCATAAGACTGAAGCAGGTACCTTCTAGTGATCTGACTTGGGTGTCAAAGTAGAGAGTATCATTTTGAATAAAATCAAAGATATTGGCATGGTGTAGTACTAGTGAGCGTACTAGTGGCTGATAACTAGACCACTAACAGAAAATAACTGATGGCCCCACCAAAATGGCTGACCTAAAGAAGACCAGTCTATTCCACACATGCCCCTGCTCAGCACACTTCTCCCTAAGAGTTGGGCTGAGCAGGGGCATGTGTGGAATAGTGTATGTGTCGAGTTTAAGTGTAGTTTCCAAATTGGAAGAGATAACCAGTTCATGTTTGGATCTTTATAATCACAAATTAACATCCTCACTTATGGTGAAGTTTCATTTTAAATTGCAATTTGAAAATGCCACTTTAAGAAAGTTGTAAAATCAAACTGAATATTTAGTTGCCTATTGTTATTATATTGAAAGGACCAATAATCTAATTATCATTAGTCCTTGTGATTTATTTCACATTTCTCCAGAGTTCACTCAGTAACATTTAGGACAGCTTATCACGTGTCTGTTGAAGGCCAAACTTTTGTTTGAGAAGAGTTCAAATATCAGACAATCAACATAACAAAAAATACATAAACATGTAATGACTAAAACATAACAGTTATTTCTTTCAATTCAATGAGTAGTGAAAGTTATCATTTATAGACCAGTCCTTCATTCAAATGAACTTTTCTTATTTTTGACAAAGTCTTTCCTGGCGGTATAGGCTGCTGGGGGCTGCTAACTATAAATGTTTGCACTAGTGGAATAGGCAATCTTCCAATTTTTTCCAACCAGGATGGTTTCTGGTGGATATTTATTTCCAGGCGCCAGGCCAACGGGTTTCGAACCCCCTGCAATTATGGGGTTCTCCTCAGAACCGGGACTTGGTCAGTTCTGCAAATGGAAATACCGGACAATGTGTTAGTAGTCTAAAAATAAACCACACGTCTCTTTTGTATCCAGATTGGACTCCAATGGTATGAAATACCTCAAATTCTCCTTGTGCTTAATCGAAGGCCAAAGCCGATTCTGTTGTAGACTCGATTGGGACCACCGGCAAGTTTGTTTGCCAACTGCTTCATGAGGGCATACCTATGAAAGCATTGATGAATCTTGGTATTAAAAATATATGTTTTGTAGTTGGTGGTTAAAACCTTCAGCCCATTTAATATGTTTAACCCTAGTGAAACCCGCATTTGATGTGACTCTGACAAGAAATGTTATGATTGCGTATTTGCTCAGGCCGTTATATGCTGTTATCGCTGGCAATTTTAATGCATTTGCGACTCGCCTTAACATTGTCTAAATGTGATTCTAATGTGTACCTTGTAGGCGAAGTGCGCGCGACCGTTGTGAAAACGGCGCTGTCAAGCAGTCAAATAACTTGCCTACCGGGTCTAGATTGAACGGGTTGCTTTTGTTTCTTTTCTTCAACGAGCAGTCTGCTAATTGTGTTCTGTACGAGCATGCCTGTGGAAGAAGGGACACATTTAATCTTTGAAACTTTCTTGCTAAATCAAGGCTACAGTCATGTCTCTTTTTAACAACATTGATTCATGTCGACACCCGTCTATTTTACTTGCCTTCCGGGTTGAACGTAGTTCATATCCAGTCTCCACGGTTAGCTGTCTGACTCTGCTCTGTGAGTAAACTGACGTCGATTATCTTTTTGGCGGTAAACAGATCAGGTTTAACAAGTTTTGGGTCATTGCGTGTCAGTCTGTGTAGTCCACTGTAGCTTGATGAAACGTATGGAATTGCATACTGGGTCTTGTCGTTTTATCATAAATTGATGTGACAACAAATAAACGTATGCATTCCACGGGCAGCATTCTCCTCCCTGCTTTATAATTTGTTAATCTAAGTCATCTCATTTAATCCACGTGTAGCTGTATTAAACTTCATAATCAAATAGGCTTCTTTTCTTGTTACTAGAGTTCCAGGGTCACCACCCCTGCGGTTTGGCTTAATGACGCGTAGGACAGTCCCCCTAAAATCTTTCTGTGTGACCCATATCCCTGAAATGGTTGACCATGGGTGCCGCTGTGATTTTATTTTTTAATCTTGAACACTGTTGGACAACCCTTTGTTTGACTTCCTGGTTCGTTTTTGCCAGTATAGATTTTTGGGCAGGGGCAGATTATTGCGTGCACCACTTCTTTGTTTTGCAGTTGGAGAATTCGTTATGTCCCCATTGTACTTGACCATCAGTATAAATGGGCCCTTCATTTGTGGAACTGCAAACCGTACAATTGCCGCATTTGTGATGACCTTGGCCGGGTTTCAAGTTCATGAGAGACCATAAGTTCTCCGATCTTCTTTGTTGAGCATCACTGGGTCTGATTAGTTGTTGTCCAATGCTAATGTTCTTCTTCAAGGCAAATAAAGGCAAGTCAAAACCGCATTCCATGCCTCTAATGAGGTGCCAATGATTCCATATGATCTTCATGAAGGCATTAGTTTGAGGCCCATATGTTGACACACACACTCATCAATCTGTCTGTTGGTGGTGTTGGCTTCTTTGTCAGTAAATGCTCTCTTGGTGGGTACCATTCCCTCTTCATAGAGTGCTTCAACAATGTTAATGTTAACTGGGATTTATAGAGCGCATAGTCACCGACAGGTCTCTTAGCGCTGTGTACATACTCCAGGTCAGAGCCTATGATGTGCCCAAGCCTCTCTAAATAAAAGAGTCTTTAGTCTATTCCTGAATGGGAGAAGGATAGGTTCTTTACGTAGGCTCTATGTTAGCTTATTCCAAATTGAGGGATCTGTACTGAGAAGGCTCTGCCACCTTTTGAGGTTGTTTTGAACCGTGGACAGGCCACTAGGCCTGCCTCGGACGACCGGAGGGTACTCTCTGGCACATAGCTCCCTAGGCGCTTCTTAATGTATACTGGGGCTCCACCATGGAGGTCTTTGTGGGCGATGTAGAGGCCCTTGAACTTGGCTCTCTGTTTAATGGGGAGCCAGTGCAACTGCTGCAGTAAAGGTGTTTCATGTGCACGTCTTGGGAGCCTGAAGATCAGTCTATCTGCATCGTTCATGGCCGCTTGTAGTTTACTTAGCAGCTTCTCAGGAAGTCCAATATGCAGGGCTTTGCCGTAGTCCAGATATGACACAATCATTGCCGCCACAACCATCTGCAGCGTGGCAAATGAGAGGAGGGGTGCCAGTTTCCGCAGTTGTCTCAATAAGCCCACGCAGGTCTCGACCACGGTGGACACTTGGTTTGACATGCTGAGCTTGGCACTATTTTGATGCCTAGGCTCTTTACGACAGGGATTGGCGTAGGGTGGTACCCAGCTCTTATGGCCAAAAGAGGTCAGTCCAAGGATTGCTTCCGGTGGTAATGGCTAAGACCTCTGTTTTTTCGGGATTGATTTTAAGCGATTTGGCTGTCATCCAGTTGACTGTGTACCTAAGTATATTTTGCACGCACACATGAGCATGGGAGGAGTTGTCAATCAGGAGGATTAATTGTGTGTCATCTGCGTAGTTGAACACCTGGCAGTCCATACGGGCCAGATATTCCACAAGTGGCAGAAGATAGATGTTAAAGAGTAGGGGGGACAGCGTCGAATTCTGGGGGACTCTGCAGGCGGTCTGCCAGTTGTAAGGGTAGCCCCTCTCCTTCAATTTTTCTTTCAATGTGTGGCCATGTAGCTCATAATCTTATTTGCAAGTGCAATTGCACCTAGTTCGCAGAAATTGCCCATATGGCAAGTTGTCTTTTAGATTCCTGGGGTGAAAACCTTTATATTTTAAGGCGTTAATTTTATCTGTGGATTTGGTGTACAGAGTGGTGATTAATCCTACTTTGGAGAGTCTAACCTCGGCTGTCGGATCTCGAAGACAGTGTTGCCACTGTCCAGTTGAGAATGCCCAGCGGGGATGATGGAAAGCAGATAATTTCCTGCCTCCCTTTCACATTGCAACACAGAGAGCAAAGGTAAGTATCTTACTGCCTCATGAGAAGCGTTACAGGTAAAAGGGAATGGGAGAAAACAATAAATGAAGCTGGGTGGAGGAGGCGTCACTCACAACATCTACAAACAGTAATGTGAAGTACCCTGTATGCAAGAGTGGAGAGAGAAAAGAGGGAATAAACATATGCACAATCCTTTCCTATTATAATGCACTCCAACTTAATATCCAGCAATACTCACATCCACCAGCATCCACCAGGGCAGCCAGCAGAACACAGTGTCTAATTTCCTGCACTTGGCTGTAGACACAGGAGGAACAGCAGACCTGTGCTGTTCTAATATCAAAGTCAAAAGTAACTGGTCCAATTAGAAAGCCAGAGGAAGTGGGCAAGCAGCAGCAAGCAAAATGCGTAATCCACAAGAATAAATGAGCCCAGGCACATGCACACCCCCAAACACTTATCGGATAGTTTGTAGAGGAGCTCCGTCCTACACAGGCTGATGCACGTTGTGGCAGACAACTTGAAAACAATATATTCCCACTCCAGCTCTGGTAAAAGTAAACAACTTGCTCCTTATTTCATCATAGGAGCGGAGAACAGAAAAAGAACAAAAGGCTCAGGAAACATTCTCTTCCCACGTGGTTCAGGGCACAGTACAACAGAATGGCTCCTTCCTCAAAGCCGCCGGTGTGGAGAAGGAAAGGACTCCCATGCAATACGGAGTCGAAGCGAGGGCGTGAGCGTGTAAGAGCACACAACAGAAATAAGGCAAGAAGCTCTCCTCAGCGGGAATGCAAGATGCAGGAATCACAGGGCGACAGGTCAGGTACATCCTAGCAGGAACAACAAGGACAGAGCAGCGGAGTCAATCAGGCTAAGTACCACCTACTCACAACAGCTGATTTCCGTCGCCTCTTCCTATACTTGCCCCCATGGATGCTGGAAAATGTAGGAAAATGTAGTCTCCTCAGCACTCATCTCCTAGTCATTTCGCAATACCAGTAAAAGGGGTTCTTGTGCCTGCTCCTACCTTGCTGCAGAACCCTGGACACAATCATAAAAGTACCCCCTGCAAAGGTCGCCGACCCAGCGGCCTCCCAGGTTTCGACAGGTAATGCCCATGAAAGCACCGCAACAGGTGAGGACAGTTAAGATTACGGACAGGCTCCCAAGAACGCTCCTGCGGCCCATAGCCGTCCATTTGACCAGGTAGAGAACCTGCCCCCTCACTAACTTTGAGGCCAAAATACTCTGTGCCTCGTATTCTTCAGAACCATCTACATCAACAGGGATTGGTCTGACAGGCAAACGGGTCTGAGGCAAACAGGGGTAAAGAAGAGAGACATGGAAGACAGGGTGAATCAGACAAGAAGAAGACAGCAGGCTAAAACACATCGCCACAGGGTTAATGATTTTACTGATGGAATAGGGCCCTATGTATTTGGGCTTGAGCTTATTGACCCCCTTCAATCGCATATGTTTAGTTGCCAACCCCACCTCCATCCCCTACACAATACTCAGGAGTGTCTCATGTCAGTGTAGTGTTTGTCATCCAACTGAGCCTTGGTAAGATGAGTCTTTGCATCTCTGTGCACCGCTCACAGAAGTGCATGGTGTTCGCGCACCGAGGGAAGATTCGAGGTGATGGGCCATTTGAATGGTAGCACGTTAGGAACACACCCATTCAGGCAATAGAAAGGAGAACAACCCAACGAGGAATGTTTGGCGTTATTGTATGCAAACTCCGCCATCCAAAGTAAGAAGCCCCATTCTTCTTAGTGCTAGAGTGTGAAGCACCGCAGATATTGTTCAAGGATTTGATTTAACCTCTCAGTTTTGCCATTGGTTTGAGGATGGAAGCTGGTAGTTAGCCGGACATCGATCTTCATTGCTGCGCACAAGGCTTTCCAAAAACGTGAAGTAAACTGTGATCCCGGTCAGTTAAATGCACAATGGGTATCCTATGAAACCATACCACGTTCTGCAGGAAGTTGTTTGCTAGTTCAGAGGATGTAGGTACTTTCTTCAGAGGAATGAAATGACCCGTATTGGTCAGATGGTCCACAACCACCAAAATCACAATATATCCCCTGCTGGAAGGCATCTGCAAAATAAACTCCATTAAAAATGTGTGCCAGGGAGAAGGGGGAACAGAAAGAGGCTGGGGCAGTCCGGCAGGCTTATTGTAACTGGGTTTCCCTTGAGTGCATACATCACAGCTCTTAATGTACTGTTTAACGTCTTGTCGGAGATTCACAGTCATGGGAGTTTTCCATTCGGTAATGGCCCTCACTTTCTTGTCGTCCATTCTCAACCCGTTCTCGTTGATGACATATCCTAAGAACTTGATCTCTGGTACATGGAACAGGCATTTCTCCAATTTGGCATAGAGGGAATTCTTACATAAGCGGGCTAGCACTGCTCTCACATGGTCAACATGGTCCTCCATATTGGTGGAGTAGATAAGAATATTGTCAATGTAAATGATGCAAAAGACCTCTAGATACCCTCTCAACACCTCATCCATAAAATACTGGAAGGCGGTGGGGGGCGTTTCAAAGCCCAAAAGGCATCACTTGGTATTCATACAGTCTGAATTTGGTCCAGAAGGCCGTCTTCCATTCATCTCCTCATCTGACTCTTACCAGGTGATATGCGCCACGGAGGTCCAATTTGGTAAACATCTGTGCTCCCTTTATTTGATCCTGCAAGATGGTTATGAGAGTAGCAGGTAGCGGTTTTAACTGTGACCCAGTTGATTGACCTTTAATCAATACAGGTTCTGAGGTCCCCTTCCTTCTTTGGAATAAAAAAAGAGGCGAGGAGGCAGGTGAGAAGGAAGGTCGATTAAACCCTGATTGGAAAATCTCCTCTATGTACGCCTTCAGGTGTTGTGTTTCAGGCTCTGTGAGTGCGTACACTCGGCTGCAAGGAATAGTGGCTCCAGGGAATAGGTCTATCCTACAATCATATTCCCGGTGAGGGGGTTACTGACTTGCTTAATGTCTGTCGAACACTGCATGATATTGTGTGTACTCCAACGGAACTGATGCAACGTAACAAATCAAAGGTATACTACATCCGGATGTCAAGTAGCTTAATTGTGTGGCTTGGACCTTCTGTAAGCAGTCTTCTTTACTCATACAGCACAACGAAGAGTTCATAGTCACTGAATGAGCAGACCATTGCATGTAGGGATCGTGCAAGGTCAACCACGGCATACCCAGAATTAGGCGGAAGTGGGGGCATCAATTAAGTCGAACTGGATATTTTCATAATGTTCGTCCCAAATTCCATAATAAGGGGTTGTGTGTGATATTTCACCAGTCCTGATGTCAAGGCTGTCCCATCAACCGGCTTCACTGGTTCCGGGGTGTTTTTCATCACACTGGGGATGCCTAACTGCTGAGCATGGGTTTGGTCCATGAAATTGCCTTTAGCTCCAGAATCGAGTAAAGCAGGCATTCTTTGGCATAGCTCCTGATTTAGCCATAAGGTGAGAACCAAGTTAATATGAGACACAGATGTTTGGCCGGTATTGGCCACAAAAGGAGAGATCGCAGGATATACATTGCTCAAACAAGGGATCCCAGTCTTGCCCGTGCACCTCAGTTTTCCAACGTCTCCCACTCGTTCCAGTCTTGCTGAAGGACCGCTTGTGTTTTTGTCACTGCTCCTTTTTCTGAAGCCAATGTACGAACCCTACCTTACACTGTCTGAGGAAGTGATCTCCCTTTTCACAGTATAGACAAAAACACTGTTTACGTCTCCTTTCTTTCTCATCCGAGGTAAAGGGTCCACGAATTCCATTTATTTACATGGGTCCAGTACCATCTGTAGCGAGTGCGGCTTCCTCTACTACTGGTCTGTGTCGGGGTAGATAATACAGTGGCTTTGTTCTACCTTTGTCACCTTTTCATTCCAAAAGACAGTGATCAAGTTGTACTGTGAGAGCGATGAACTCCTCACAGGAGTCGGGCATGTGAACCACTTGGGCTAGTACGTCGTTCAGCTCTGTCCGCAAACCCTGATAAAACGAGTTCCTTTTCTCAGGTGGACAGCCTGTCTCAGTCACCAAACGGTTGAAGGTGGTGATATAGGTCAAGAGATCTTGAGTTTCTTGTTCAGGGTGATCAATTCTCTGTCTAAGGTAAGCAGATGGGACCGTCTATCAAAGAGTGTTCTCATTGCATCACAGAAGGCAGAGTAATTATACAATACCGGAGCGTCATTTTCCATCAATGGTATTGACCAACTGGCAGCATTCCCCTTAGATGTGACATCATAAAGGCGTGTGGGATCATTTTGTATGGTGTTTTAACTTTATTTCTGTCTGAAGTGTTGCACTAATATTTTACACATTGCCTCTAAGTTAAGCTTGACTGCTCTGTGCCAATCTACCAGCGGGTGAGCGCAGATTAATTTGGTGTTCTCATGTGCCTTACCCTGACAGGAATTGTATTTGCTGCTTGACCAGGGTTCACGCCGCAGTCAGCCAACAACATGATTTCTCACAGATACCAAATTGTATCCTTTACTGAGGGCCATTTTAAGCTAATTGACAGAGTAGAATGATTACTTAATGTGTACTGCATTACCTAGACTTCAGACAAAAGATTAAACGTTGCATAGTTGCAGACCATGTAATCAATTATATAAGAACTGTCGGCTCCTCTGAAGCCCCCTCTTTAAACTGCATGCATATACATGCCAGTCCAAGACAACAGCAGATCAGTAGCACAGTGAGTAAAATGACCAACGTTACAGCATAGGAAGAAGGAGGTTCATGTCAGCAGCCACATCTAGCACCTAAATATATGCTTTAAGCAAAACCGTACATTAAGAAGACATTTATTATCTTCAACGTTGATATATGTGAGTAGCTTTCCCAGTTCTGGATTGCCTTTGTTGTTTGTTAATTTTGCTTTTTTAAATTAGAAATAAACACCTTGAAAGAAGAAAACAACAGTTGATGATCTACGTATACAGAAACTGGGATAACTCGAGTTCTCCATTGGCATATGTGCTGGGTTTTGAAAACGTTTGGACACTTTCCTGTAAAGACCACACTTCTGAATGTATTGCATTATACCAACACTTTTAAATACCAACGGCCTATTCAAATTATTTTCATCTTCTTCAGCAATATTCTAGTAAAATCATTGATCCTTAGTTTAAAGGTACGCCTTGTCTTTCATTTAAAGATGTTCTGTAATATGCTCTTTCCTACTTTAATTACGATATTTGAGAAAATAAAGTTATATGGTTAACGGAAATGAAACATTCCCTATATTGTATTAGACTTTTAAAAATGACATTATATGTTTATTGATATCCAGTGTGTTTTAAAACAATTACCACGTTTTGCATACTCGGTTTCAGACACGGAGAACATATTTGCGGGTTCAGAGTAAAGTTATCACAGGAGATGAATGAGAACCATAACCCCCAAGACTGCATGCCGGCTTCTACCCATAGCTGCCTGCACCATACAACTCTGAAGAAGGTTGTGACATTTTTCCCAAACATTTCCCTTCATAAAGATTAAAATTAGCTGAATTAAACAGAGCTAGGAATTCTGCTCGAAACAGAATCTATGATATAACCTTCTCCCTGAATATCCATTCTAGCAGTACATTTGTAAAACCGTCATATTGGTGATCAAATCGCAGTAGGCCATTGGTAGGCCGTTAGTTGGTAGTCCCTGCTTATCTCATATGCTGCTGAGTTTATGTAACACAGAAATGGAGTGAAACTCCTCATTTGTCATTCTCATTAGCTATTTTCCTCGCTTACAAAGACCCATACTGTTAAAACCTAGGCTACAACATCAACATTATCGGCGCCATCTTGCCCCCTTTTCGAGCCCATTCATGCGCGTAAGCGGCAGCCATTTTGAGTACCATGGCCTCACTGCCCATCGTTGATAGCCAGCGCGTCTCTCTCTCTCTCTCCTGACCTCGCAAAGCATCCCCCGCACGCTGACAGCCCCCCGCTCTCATATGCCTTGGGTCATAAACCCCTCTTCCACGCAGCTCTGCCTCGGAACCCCATCCTGTTCCCAGCGCGACACCTCCCTCCATTCCTTTCATGGTCCCGGATCCTTTGATAAAACCCCCTTTCCTCTGTACCCGTTTGTCTTCCTCGTTCCCAGGCCGCCACCTGGCCCTGCGGATACTGTTATTGCCCCCCCCCTGTACAGTAGGAAACTTCCCCCATCAAAGGATCCAAGAGTTGATCAAAGCCCCCACCCCATGAGATCCGATCAACCTCGCACATTCCGTGAATCGGCGGAATGTCCAGCTGCGCGATAATCATCACCTGTTGTGACCGGGGTGGAGACTGAAGCGGAGATTCCGAGGATGTCTTTCCTTACATCAAAGTAATGACAGAGATGTGTTTAACGTAATAAAGCAATAAACTCGTGTATAAGAGGCCAGGCCTCGGAGATGCGGTTAGAGCACCTCGAGAAGATACCCTGTTGTCCGATTTGATGTGTTATGCTCCGTCGGAATAAAAACTTCTGTTTCCTGCCTTCCAGTCTTCAGCGCCTGCCTCTTTGTTTGGTAACTTGAGTGGGTATAGAGGCGGTTAACGCCGGTCAACTCAGAAAAAGGTCACCGGCCCTACCTTTTTCCACAATTGGCGTCCCAAACGTGGGGCCCATCAGCGACTCGTGGATCCAGTGGGAGAGGTCCCGACGACAGAGTGAACAACTGCAACGATCGGGAGAGCTCCTGTCCGATAGACCCTCGTCTGACAGCCGATCATCCGAACTTCACTGGTTCCGAACAGACCTCTCTCGAGTGATCTACGGTCCTGACTGGGAACCATCAGGAGTGCCGCGAGGACTACAAAGAATAGAGGACGATCGGGCGCTGGATTCGGAAGACAAGAAACTGTCCATGCGGTCCGGGTAAGGTCGTGTAAACACGACGAATTGCGAAATGATTGTTTGATTTGTTTTGAAAATACTAGTATTACTCTTTTGATTGATTTGTTTGGAGATTCGCTGTCTGCAAACGGAGAAACAACAGGCTCTCCCTTTGCAAGTAGCGAAGGATAGGTAACGCAGACTTTTGTCCCCATTGTAATCCATCGTGCCTATCTTTTCTCCCCCACTGATTGATTGTTTGAACCCGAACTACTGTTCGCGGATTGTTTTCTGGAGATTCTCTGTCTGCAAACAGGAAAGAACAGGTTCTCTCTTTGCAGGTAGTGAAAGGGTAGGTAACGCAGACCTTTGTCCCCGTTGTAACCCGTCGTGCCTACTTATTCTCCCCATTGATTGTTTGATTGACCGAACATTGACTGTTCGATATTGGTTCTTGAGGTATTCACTGCCTGCAAACAACGAAGAATAGAAATATTCTGTCTAGTCTTTGCACGCAGTGATAAGATAGGTAGTGCAGACTTTTTGTCCCTATTGTAATCTGTCATGCCTGTCTTCTCCCCACTGATTGGTAGCCTGTTTAGCCCGGACCGCTTATTAGAGATGAACCATCCGGCTCCACCGGAAGGCACCCCTAATAAGGACATGTTCATAAAGCATGGATTGACCGCTATAGCATATAGCAAGCTGTGGCATAAATATACGAAAAAGGATCGAGAAAGTCAGTGGCCACTCATAGGATCCTTCGATGATGATAAAATAAGCGCGCTAGAAACAGCCCTTGGGAAACACAAGACAACGCCCACTATGCTTGATAGTTTCGGCATGTGGCGCAAAGAAACCGAACAGCGTAACAAGAGAAATGAGAGTAGGTTGGGAAAAGAGCTGCGAAAGGCAGCCCACCTAGCTGCTAAGAAACTAGAAGAAGAGATTAAGGAAAGAGAGGAAGCCAACCAGAAACCAGAGATAGAAACATCAAACCAGTGTCCGGTTAGAACGCCCCCTACGCTCTATCCTGAATTGCCCTTGAAACAACGAGCCAACAATGATCTTTTGTTAGGACCTCCGATCATCTATATGCCCCCTCCATACGCCCCTTCCCAACCCTTAGCACAGCACCCACTACCCCCAGGCACAAACGAGAGTAGCGCCACAGCTTCGGCCCCCATGGCCTCTGTGCCGGCCGAACTCCTTGTATTAGATACTACACAAACGACAACGTTAGGCGACCCTGAGACCCGAAGGGCTGGTTCTGCAAGAACAAACAGATTAAGCAAAGATGAGCGAGCAGGGATTGACAAGATAGCAAGGACATTGGTAGAAAGAAAGGAAGATGAAGAATACATCACTGATATGTTCAACTCGTATACAGGGAGTCACAGACGACATTTTACCGTACGACTGTGTTATCATATCTTGAACGCATACGAGGACCGATATCGAGACAAAGGTCCCGAGAGCCTAACGACTCTGTACCGGAAGGTCGATATCGGGGATGAGGGTGAGTGTGATGTGACGGACCTCCTTATGCGTACGCTTGAGGTTTTCCGCCACCTCACTGAACAAGAATCGGGAGCTAAACCCACGACATCCGTAGCGACCGAACCACAAACTGAGCGATCTAACGCCATGATGCCGATACGAGAGGCTGCCCCTTACTGGGTTCCTCCACGAGGTGAAGGAAATAACGATGATGTAAACCACAAAGATGCAAAAGGGAGGGTAGTGTACAACTGGGTCTACCAACCATGGGACCGGCAAGAGATTCTGACGTTCCGGAAATCTCTGCCTGATCTACGTAAAAACCCCACTGCCTTCTATACTGAATTAGGTACAGCCCTAGGTTCAACAATTATGACCCTGGCTGACATCGACTTGTTTTTCGGGTTATGTCTACCAGCTGATGTGTGGAAGCAAATCCGGAAAGTCGACCACCTTGAGCTGTTCGGACATACCTGGTCACAACTCGATGGCATTGATAAACAACGGGAACCTGGACAGAAGCCTTTGAAATCCATTTTAGACCTCCCAGACAAGATTGTACAGAAATTGAAAACCCTGATTCCAGAAAAGAAAGTGGACTGGTCGATAGTAACGGCCTGTCGCCAGAAACCCCAGGAGGATGTATCGGACTACTTCTCCCGGTTTGAAACGGTGTTCTCCGATTACAGCGGCCAGGACATGACCACTGCAACCGGACACCATCTGTTTGTCCAGAATTATGTTAAGGGTTTGTCACCAGAGGTCTCCCAGAAACTGCAGGCCAGCGAGAGTAGTTGGGCAGCCTCCAAACCTGCGGCTATCCTCCAGATGGCCCAATATTACGAACATCAGAAAAATTAAAACGATAGAGCAACAGAGAAAAAGAAGAAAGACTTGAAAGAGAGGGTGATGATTGCACAACTGCAAGGGGTGACTATAGGACGTGACCAATACAAGGGAAACTATCAGACGAACGTCCATAGGACTGCACCTCCCAAGGACCGCACTTCGACTCCCCACATTGGACGTACAGACATTAGAGAGGACCAGTGTGCTTTCTGTAAAGGAACCGGCCATTGGAAATCCCAGTGCCCGGTTCTTTTGGAAATAATCAGAAATAAAGACCCCAAGGACATAGCAAGTGGACCGAGAAATAGGGGACAGCAGCGAGGGCCCACAAATGACACGACTAACGATAGATTAAGCAGACCAAATACATTTGATCGACCCAGACAGAACCAGTGCCAGCAATCTGACTACGATGACGCCCACGACTTTGCATAGGACTGCCAAGGGCAAGGGAGGGATCCAGTCGAGCTCTATGTTGACCAGCAAGGCCCTTATGTCACTGCTAAGGTCTTGGGTACAAAGTCTCCATTTCTGGTAGACACTGGCGCAACACGTAGTGCGTTATCTAAACTACTGATTCCAAGGGCACCCTTGTCTGGCTCACTTATAACATCGACAGGTTTCGATGGAACGCCCTCCACTAACCCTTTGTCCGCTCCGATCCTCTTCGACTTAGAAAACAACACCACTGACACCACGTTTCTGCTTTCCTCCAATAGCCCTGACGCCATTATGGGACTTGACTTATTGAAACACTTCCGAGCGACAATTAGATGTTCTCAAGACGGAGTTCGAGTTTTCCTTTACGACAACCCCGTTCTGCTTAGACATTGCCCTCCCCGACGCATGTTTTCCATCACTGACGCTGACACATCCCTGCTTGACACTCTGCCTCCGTATCTGTGGGCCAAGACAGATTCGGACGTAGGGCGCATGATGATTGACCCAGTACACATTACTGTCCGACCGGACGGGATACTCCCAAAACTTCCACAATATCGGATATCGCCCGAGGGCGAGAAGGCATTGGTAAAGATTATTCAGTCACTGATAGACGCAGGAGTGGTAGAGGAAGTGGTTAGCAACGTTTGCAACAGTCCTATCTTGCCCATCATCAAGAAACAAGGAGAAGGAGATGAGAAAGCATACCGCTTTATCATTGACCTTCAGTGAGATCAACAAAGTGGTTGTACCCCAGTACCCCGTGGTCTCAGACATCACCACCATCCTGACTTTGATTCCTTCTACTGCCACCACCTTCACTGTCATTGACCTCAAAAATGCATTTTTCTCTATCCCCATCCACCCAGACAGCCGATATCTCTTCGGCTTCACCCTAAAAGCCCGCTCATATAGGTTCTGCCGAGCACCCCAGGGCTACACGGAAAGCCCTAGCATCTACAGCCAGGCCCTCAAGAGACAGCTAGATCAAGTCCAGTTACCCGATGGAGTGGTGTTAGTGCAATACGTCGATGACATCCTTTTAGCAGCCGACACCACTCCATTAGCAGTCACAGCCACCATTCAACTCCTGCACTTCCTTGCGGAAAATGGCCACAAGGTCTCCAAGAAGAAGTTGCAATTCTGCCAACCCCACGTCACTTACTTAGGCCACCTTTTGTCCAAAGACGGAAGGAAACTCACTCTCGACCGGATCCAAACCATTCTCGACACTCCTGTCCCTAAGACTCAGAAACAGGTTCGCTCCCTACTGGGCCTCACCTCCTTCTGTCGACAGTGGTTGCCAAACTTCAGTCATATTGTAAAACCGCTGCTTTCTCTGCTAGCCAGAGATGTCCCTTCCCCCCTCCCTTGGACTACTGAATGCCAATCCTCCTTCACGGAATTACGAGATGCCCTTTGTTCGGCCCCTGTCCTAGGTACCCCTGATTACACAAAGCCCTTCTCCCTTTACACTCACGAAAGGGAGGGGTGCGCTTTATCTGTCCTGACCCAGTCCATTGGCCCAAAGCAACGACCGTGCGGTTACTTCTCTGCCACTCTTGACCCTGTAGCCAGAGCCTTACCTGCCTGCCTTCGAGCTGTAGCTGCCGCTGCTATCTCTATCCGACAGAGTGAGGGGATCGTACTCTCGAATTACCTCACGGTACTAGTACCCCATGCAGTTGACACCCTTCTGAACCAGACCAAGACCCAACACCTGACGAGTGCACGACTGACTGGATACGAGTTGACTCTGCTTGCTCCCCATATCACCCTGAAACGATGCACCACCCTGAACCCAGCAACTCTGTTACCCCTACCAGAGAACGATCCCGATGCGCCCCCTGTGCATGACTGTGTGACCCTTACGGACGAACAGACCAGAAGTAGAATTGACCTTAGAGACACAGCTTTTCCTGACCCCGACGGAGAACTGTGGGTGGACGGCTCTTGCGTCAAACTCCCCGATGGCACCACTCCAGCTGCCTATGCAGTCACCGCGGCTCAAACTGTAGTCGAGACAGCCCGCATCACGCAACGATCTGCCCAGGCAGCGGAACTGATTGCCCTGACACGAGCCCGCATTCTAGCAGCAGGAACCACAGCGAACATTTACACCGACAGCCAGTACGCCTTCGGGGTGGTTCACCATTTTGGGCTCCTTTGGAGGGAAAGGGGATTCTTGACCTCACACGGCACCCCCATCTTGCATGGAGATCTAGTCTCCGCCTTGATCGAAGCTGTCCTTCTCCCCAAAAGGCTTGCGGTCATCAAATGCCAGGCACACAAGAAAGTGACAGACATTATTGGACAGGGAAATGCACTAGCCGACATCACTGCTCGAACGACAGCTGAAAATAGGACGACAACACGTATGTACGTGACCAGGTCACAAGCAGAAAAATGGACTGACGCTAGGGACACTATTAGAGACATTCAAATGGCTAGCACACAACACAAATTGACTGAATGGGCACGGGTGGGATTAAAAGACGACGAAGGCTGCTGGTGGACAAAAGACACAAACAAATGGTTGTTACCTGACTCATACCTGATTCCCATACTGACTATGGCACACTCCCCTGCCCACATAGGATCAGCCCCCATGATTGAACTTGTCTCCAGAGTTTGGCACAATGATAAAATCACAGACTCCGCCAAACGTCTGGTCCAACAATGCTTGATATGCCTGCAACACAACCCCGGGAAAGGAACTGTAGTACCCCGGGGAGGGTTTGGGGTCCCAAATCACCTGTTTGAAGTCCTGCAGATGGACTACATCCAGTTAGACAGATGCCAAGGCCTGAAATACGTACCGTATTTTCCGGCGTATAAGACGACTTTTTAACCCCTTAAAATTTTCTGGAAAGTCGGGGGTCGTCTTATACGCCGGGTACAAAATTTTATGGTATGTTTTCATGCGCTTTTTCATAGCGAGGACTTCACTCGAAGGTGTCAGACCGCTTCACAATACGAAATAACAAGAAACAACACACCTTATGTTAAAAAATACAGCCACCGACCCTGGCAACGTCCACACCCAGGCCCCGCGCCATGAATTGTGCAAGTATCGAAAGCGAGCGTTTTTTTGTCATAGCGAGGACTTCACTCGAAGGTGTCAGACCGCTTCACAATAGGAAATAACAAGAAACAACACACCTTATGTCAAAAAATACAGCCACCGACCCTGGCAACGTCCACACCCAGGCCCCGCGCCATGAATTGTGCAAGTATCGAAAGCGAGCGTTTTTTTGTCATAGCGAGGACTTCACTCGAAGGTGTCAGACCGCTTCACAATAGGAAATAACAAGAAACAACACACCTTATGTCAAAAAATACAGCCACCGACCCTGGCAACGTCCACACCCAGGCCCCGCGCCATGAAGTATCGAAAGCGAGCGTTTTTTTCATAGCAAGGACTTCACTCGAAGGTGTCAAACCGCTTCACAAGCGAGCAAATGGCGCCATGAGTCTTACCTCGACTGCCGCTGCCGCTGTACACGCGCCTCCAACCGCTTGCACATCCCCAGGCAGACGAGGCAGCAGGACGAGGCAGCAGGACGTCCGAAACACGGTACATGGTAATGGGCAGCCAGCGCCGAAGATGGCAGCGCCCAGTGTGTTGACACGTTTGGCACGTTTGGCACGTTTTGGCACGCGCACCTCTCCCCTTGACATGGGCGTGGCATAGAAAGGGGACTGTAGAATGTTCCCGAATGTTACCGAAGGCAGTAGAGCACTTGCCGTGATTGGCTGGTTGTTGCGAAGAGGAAAGGCAGTCTCGTGACCAGATAGCGTATTTGCCGTACCGTACGTGTGGTGTTGAAGACAGTCTCTGCACCTGTTCATACTGTACAGCACCAGTACATCAAGTGCAAATGGCTGACAGTCAAGAACCCGGCAAGGCTCCAGCACCACATTCCATGCAAATGGCAGACAGCGAAGAACCCGGCAAGGCTCCTGCAGCACATTCCGTGCAAATGGCAGGCAGCGAAGAACCCGGCAAGGCTCCAGCAGCGCATCCAGTGCAAATGGCTGGCAGTCAAGAACTCAGCAAGGCTCCAGCAGTGGCAAGAAGAAGGAAATATGAAGCCAGTTACAAACTTAAAGTTGTGGCTTTTGCCACGGAACATAATAACTGTGCTGCTGCTAGACAATATGGAGTGACAGAAAAGATGGTTCGGGCCTGGAGAGCAAATGAGCAAGCATTACGGAGTATGCCAAGGGGCAAGTGTGCACTAAGAAGAGGCACCCCACATTGGCCAGAACTGGAAAAGCATGTAGCAGACATGGTGGCCGAGCATCGGCAAAGCGGGTATGTCGTGACCCGAAATAAAATCCGATTGGTTGCACTTCAGTGGGCCAAATCTAATCCAGATCTCAGCCACAGATTTAAGGCCACTGTATCCTGGTGTACCAGATTCTTGGGAAGGCATAATCTGGTATTGCGGCAAAAGACAAAAATTGCCCAGAAATTACCTGCGGATCTTGATGCCAAAATGCATAGCTTCCATCGCTACGTTATTAGGCTGCGCAATGAACATGTCTATGCGCTAAGTAGCATCGGAAACATGGATGAAACTCCAATGAATTTTGATATGATTGCCAACAAAACTGTCCATCAAAAAGGCGAAAAGACAATTTTAATAAAAACAACAGGACATGAGAAGTCCTGTTTCACAGTGGTACTTGCATGCACAGCTGATGGTGGCAAACTGAGACCAATGGTTATTTTTAAAAGAAAAACAATGCCGAAACTCAAGTTTCCTGTTGGTTGTTTTGTGCATGTGAATGAGAAAGGATGGATGGATGAAGAAGGGGTAAAGCTATGGCTTGATAACGTATGGAGCAGGCGACCAGGTGGACTTCTACAAAGGCGTAGTCTACTGGTGTGGGATATGTTCAGGGCTCATTTAACTCCCAGCACCAAGCAAAGGCTGGCAAGACTAAAAACGGATGCTGCAGTTATACCTGGAGGACTGACATCGTTGGTGCAGCCACTGGATGTGTGCCTAAACAAGCCATTTAAAGATCGCATCCGAGAACAGTGGAATGAGTGGATGGTTAGCGGTGAAAAAACATTCACAAAAGGAGCAAACATGCGTGCTCCACAGTTGGATGTTTTGTGCACCTTTGTTATAAAGGCCTGGAACGACATCGATGCAGAGACTGTAATAAAGTCTTTCAAGAAGTGTGGCATATCAAATTCATTAGATGGTATGGAGGACGACTATCTGTGGGAAGGTGAAGAGGATGCCGAAGAAGAGACCACATCATCTGATACGGAATTGGTACAAGATCCATACGATGACTGCCTTACAGATGTACCACAAGATCTCATTGACTTACTTATGAGATCAGATGACGAAGAGGAGGATTTTGAAGGCTTTTAAAGGGAACGTTGTAAATCCTGTAGAAATCGCTTGGATTTATGGGAAGTTATGGAACGTTTAATCCACTTGCACTGTTTCATGCACTAATTTATGTTTGCCGTACCGTACCGGTATATTCAGAAGTGACAGTTTTTGATATGGTTTTAAATAAAAATATTCTGAGTAAAGCAAGATTGTTTATACAACCAATTTGTTTGCGTTCAGTCTTTGAGTTTGTAAAATAAACGCTTATAGGTACCCACTGCCCACTGATAAAGCCTTACTGCTCACCCACAGGGAGGAGGACTAGACTAATACGGTAAGTTCAAAATACCGGTACATTCTCGGAATGGCTATGCTGCGCTGGAAGTGGGGGGTCGTCTTATACGGCGAGTATAGCACAAAACCTAAAATTTTTCTGGCAAAGTAGGGGGTCGTCTTATACGCCGGGTCGTCTTATACGCCGGAAAATACGGTACTTGTTGTAGTGTGTGCATTTAGCAAGTGGGTGGAGGCATACCCAACCCGTGACAACACTGCTATGGCCACTGCAAAAGTACTGTTAAAGGAATTCTTCCCTCGCTACGGCCTTTGTCGAATTTTATGGAGCGACAATGGCCCCCACTTCATAGCCGAAGTCATCCAGCTCATCTTAAAGGGGCTGGGCATCAAGCAGAAGTTCCACGCAGTCTTCCACCCCCAGTCTGCTGGACTTGTTGAACGACACAATGCCACACTAAAGCTTAAGCTGGCCAAGATAGTGGCTACCACGGGTCTGAAATGGCCAGATGCCCTCCCACTGGCATTACTATCGATGCGTTCCACCCCCACCAAACATCACTTGACACCTTACGAGGTCGTTTTCGGTCGACCCATGAGTGTCTGGTCTGCACCGAAACCAACTTCCATTCATGACGTCCCGGACGTCCTAATGTCCGATTATCTGTATAAATTGACTGAAACTCTGTCTGTCATTCATCAGCAGGTGCAGCAGGCCATCCCCGATGCTTTCAGGGGTCCGGGTCACAACATCCAACCCAGGGATTATGTGCTGATCCGGAATTTTCAGCGGGCGAAGAGTCTGGAACCCCGGTGGACGGGCCCCAGGCAAGTATTGATCACCACCCGGACGGCTCTTCGAGTGGAGGGGAAACGGCACTGGCTGCACGCACACCCCTGCAAAAAGGTCTCCTCGACCTTGGCCACAACAGAAAGCATCGACAACCAAGAAGAGCTCCTGAACAAGGACCGACCGTCACTAACCTGCTATCCTGATACCGAGGCACTTGAACTTACAAAATTCACTGATCCCACTGTGCCATCCAGAGAAGGGTATTTCCTGCGTCGAAAGGAGGGAGCTTCGGCTAAGCAGACCACGGACTAAGTTAAATCTCAGAACGGTGACCTCAACACCACCAAGGGTCACCCGGAGAGAAGCTACACGAAGTCTGTGGTTCTGCCCGCTACCGAGCACCTTGAAGATGATGGAAGCGCCAGATAAGAAGATGATGGAAGCGCCAAATAAGAAGATGATGGAAGCAACAGGAAATACCCACTACAGAAACCCAAAAACAGACAGACTCCACAGCTCAAAGACAATTGCACTTTTCATCACAATCCTTTTCTGCTTTCTCCTCATGACCACACTCTGGATTGTGGAAGAAAATGCACCTGCTCATGAAACATTCCTGACCACTGCTCAGCCTACCACCATGAAGGAACATTATCTGATTTCGCTCTCTCCTCAACTCAGAGAGAGACGAAAAGAGTTTTGGAATAACTCCTTTGTACAGCTGCTGCACCAGCACAATCTTGCCACCAATGCCACCAACTGTTGGATCTGCGGGTTGCTACCCCACGCCACTGGACATTCCATACCTTTCATCCCTTCGCCCTTCTCAATTCACGGCTCCTGCCTTGCTTGGCTGATCCTCCTGCAAGAAAGCTATAAGGACAATGCCACCTCCAGCAAAACCATAACGCATTTCTTCCACGAGGTCTGGCGAAACAAAACCAAGACTCACTTCTGTCCGCAGACCTCCAACAACTCTATCCACATGGACATCCCTGTTAAAGAACGAATTGAAATGCAGGTGTTCAACAATCCAACCAGACCCACCTTCTCCTACCTACGGAAACGAACGGCTGCCACCCTGACTGTGGCTCTATCTGTCATCAACGTCACAGGCCACATGTGCATAGAAGGGCTTGGGACACAGTTGAAAAAGAGATGGGTGGTAGTGTTCCCAAAGGGAAACGTCCGCACACACTTTACAAAGCAAATTTATTATTTCTAAATTTAGTACACATCGAAAAATAGTCTTATTTCTTCCAAGAAAGTAATAGTCAATAGGGTGCTATAGAAACTCAGGGCACCTACCACCTAGAGGTGCCGTTGGTACACACTATAGAGTGTGTCACATAAATTTAAACAAAATTGAGAGACTTTTGACAGCACTCCTGTAGGCTAGTATTTATAACAAAGAGGGCATAAGTTATGAACCCTCAGTATATCCGACTCTACTAATTATAGAGTAAAAAGAAACACATGACAAGGTAGCATTCAATCAAAATTGTCCAAAAAAGGTTCAAGATATAGTCCACTTATTTTAGTTTTCTTCAATCTTTATTCTTTTCATTCCATAAAACAGATATTCCCAGCAGATATTAGCAATCACCAACACGTGTTTCGTCCTACACAAGGACTTTTTCAAGGCATAAACAGAACAAACTGAGATGTATGTTGGGCATCATATATAAGCAGAATGGGCCGATATTGTAGGAAAGAAGCTTAGTATCCAATGTAATAGTAACACGGTGAGAAATAAAAGTAGGGTTGTACAAATAAGACAATCTTCCGGTTCAGGGCAACAATCGCAATGGTCAGGTGCGACCCAGCTCGTACGCTAGCTACACAATTATGTCATCAGTAGAAGCAAGTTAGTTAATGTCAGGTTCTAGTCAACGAACACTCGAAGGCAAACTGGTGTATTGGCAAAAGTAAAGTTAACAACCATGATAAGTTGATAAGCATAAATCAGGCTATTGCATGTCCTCACCCGTGCGATTCCCGTAACGCGACTTTTCTAAAATATCGCCATGGCAACCATGAGTCAGGTCACCAGTCTGGGAGGGGCGGGATTCATTATCGCGTTTCCGGCTATTTTTTTGTGCATTTTTGCAGTCATTCCTGCGCATTCCTCGGCGGTGGAGGAGGTAGGGGAGAGGCGGTGATGGTTTTAAATGTATTTATTTGTTTACAGTTTTTATATAGCGCCTCCTAGTATCAGGGAATAGGAGCGCTTTAGCATATACCGTGAAGTAGAAGGAAACTCTTTGGAAAGGCATCTGCAGTCGCATGGGAAAGGTAGCTCGGAATCTCCGTTTGAAGCGCCTAGAACAGGGTCAGCCGAGCTGATTCGAGGGGCAGACTCGCAGTGAACACCTTATGTGGAAGAGATGGATGATAGGCGGGCTTTAGCAAGCTTCTGACACCGCGTCAGAGGTAGTAGGCGCTATATAAATGCAATTTAAGCCTGACAACCTCCTTAGAATAATCAACAATCCCAGACAAACGTGGGCTGGCTGTAGTGCGCTGAAAACCTAAGCTTCATTCAGACTTTTAATTGGAAAGTGCCGGCACTTCTCAGAAGCAAGCAGGTACTCTGTTACAGTCAGAGAGAGTACCTGCACTTTTATTATATGCTCCGGCCTTAACATTCTGCAAACAAGCTGTAGCCTAAAACTAAATAAATATCTAACTGTAACTTGCGGGGCAGGGAAAGGCAGGAGACGTGTTTTTGTCAAAGTACTACCAAGTTTTCTTTGGTGGAAAAGTAGGTCGGTACAGGTTTTCCTGGGAACTGCTCTCCGTGGGGATCGGCTCCTCTCCAGGCGACTCTTTCGTAGCACCCCTTCCTCCCTTCTCCTCGTTGAACTCCTTCTCTGGGTTCCTTTGTCGGGCTCCGTTGTGACCCCGTCTCCGCCGTTGGGGAAAGACAAGAGAGGGAAGTATCAGGATAGATGCTTTCAGTGCTGACAGTTTCGAGGAAGGGGAAGTGAGGAAAACCCAGTGCTCTAGAGTACTAGTGAAAGTGAGTGATGTGGAAACCATCAATTAAAAAGGGCTCAGGGGGTGCTTTTACCCTTCCCTTTCCGTCCAGCCCAGCCCGCTATACGTTCACGCACCTCGCTTAGCCACACCCCTCCGTACTGGGTCTTTGTCACCTCCTACTCTGTCATGGTCTACATCTGAGCACCAGGAGACAGTGGATAAGCCCTTCCATTATTTCCAATGGGCATAGAAATAGAAGGACAGTTAACACGTTGCCATTTCATTATATTGTCAGCCCTTTTTCTATTTCCATGAATCTGAACGGAATTAATATGGAGGACTAATGCATGTTTTTCTTGGCCGGTGCAAGCATGCTGCTCTATCACCAGGCTGACTGTGCAACTGATGGGCTGGCCGCTTGTAGAGATGGTCAGTGGCTTCAGGCAGCAGTGGCACAGAAGGTAAAGCCTGTCTCCCTCTTCGGGTACAAGATCTTCCATTATTATGAATTAAACACTGGATTATATTAGGATATAATACTAAGCTATCTCAGTATTGAGTTTTCTTCATGAATATCCGATTTGCAATAAATTATGTGAGTTTATAGCTACAAGACCAGACCAAGAGGCTTACGTTCCGGTCAAATCTGACTTCATGGCCCCTTGGACGTATAAACATAATAAATATGTATATTTTACTTAATTTCTCTACATCTGCAAATCAATCCTATGCTATCTGTATCATTCTTTTGTGGATCACTTAAACTTAATTATTATAAATTTCTTTGGGGACAAAAAAGCATGCCTATTTCCTAAGTGGCTGTCTTACTTAAAGGGAGGATGTGGACAAATAGATTTTGAATTCTAATGTTATGTTATGTTATGTTAATATTATTTTTATAGCGCACAGCTGCCCCAGCAAAGGGGCGTCCTGGCGCTTAGACAGGTACTATAACATAACACACAGAAAGAGAAAAAAATGGAGGGAGCGGCTACTCAGAGACAGGAAACAAAAAAGTTTTAATAGCGCGCCTGAAGGCGGACAAGTCATTCAGAGCTCGGATGTGCACCGGGAGCGAGTTCCACAGCCCGGCGGCAAGCACCCGGTAAGAGCGGCCACCCATTCTACTGAGTTTGAAACGGGGGCAGACCGCCAGATGAAGAGCCTCTGATCTTAAAGATCTCGGAGGGATGTAGGGGATGAGCAAGTTAACAAGAGCCGGCGGCGAGGAAAGTTTCATGATTTTAAAGGCCAGACAGAGCGCTTTAAACTTAATCCTCTGTCTGACCGGTAACCAATGAAGGGCAGAGATGGTGCCCGAAACAGAACAATGTCTGGGAAGACCAACAATGGCCCGCGCCACTGCGTTTTGTACCCTTTGAAGTCTGGATGCCTCAGCCTTTTTTACCCCTAACATCAGCGCACTTCCGTAGTCCAACCGGGATAAAACCGAGGCTTGGACCACGAGCTGCCGGGTGGGAGGGTCGAAGTATTTAAGAACCGGCCTTATGCCTCGCAAGATACCGTAACAGGTGGCTGCAACCTTCTTCGTGTGACCTGTGAAGGTGAGCGCAGGATCCAGCCAGATCCCTAAGTTTTTCACTTCGGAAGCTGGGATGGGAGTAATGCCCAGCTCTGGAGGCCACCACTGGTCTCCCCATAGCTCAACATGTTTCCCCAAGACCAACACTTCAGTTTTAGTGGCATTCAGTTGTAAGCAATTGGTGCGTAACCAACTAGCTACTGCCACAAGTCCGGCTCGGAATCTGGGGGCCTCCACTTCAGGATCTCCACTCAGTGTCACCGCCAGCTGCGTATCGTCAGCATATGAGGTCATCGTCAAACCCCACTGTTTGACGACTGCAGCTACCGGTTTCACATAGAGGTTGAACAGAGTGGGGCTCAACGTGGAGCCCTGTGGGACCCCCAGGTCCAAGGGATGAGTAGTGGATTGGCAGGGTGGTATAGCCACTTTAAAGGTTCGATCTGAAAGGAAAGGCGGTTCCTGCTACTCCAGCTTCCTCGAGGCGCTGAATCAGTATACAGTGGGACACAGTATCGAAAGCAGCGCTCAGATCTAATAGCAGGAGCGCTGCCGTACGTCCGGAGTCAAGCACCAGGCGTAGATGCTCGATAATATGGAGCAAAGCGGTCTCAGTACTGTGTCCTGGCCGGAAGCCATTTTGGCTAGAGTCCAATATCTGATTACGGGCAAGGTGATCAGACAAGATCGAATTAACATGGGCTTCGGTAACTTTAGCAGTCCAAGGCAGAAGAGATATGGGGCGGTAGTTCTCAGGCAAGAGGGGGTCTGAATTTGCCTTCTTCAAGATTGGGGTAACTACCGCCTGCTTCCATGAGGAAGGGACCGTCCCAGTTGACAGCGACAGGTTGATTAGAGTGAGTATTGGAACTCGACACAGCGGAGAAAGCGTACTGATAAGAGCTGGCTTCAGCGGGTCCAGAGGAGAGCCTGATTTAACGCTGAGGCTAAGTTTGTCAAAAGCCTCAGTGGACAGATCAGGTAAGAAGGTCAAAATCTCGTAACCCAAGGAATTAGGGTCAACTAACTCTGGATCCGGTCGACACAGGTCAAATCCTCGGCATATATTCTGCACTTTCTCCAGAAAAAAGGCTGCCAGGTTTTCGCAGTGGGAGTCGGTGCAGATCTCTGCCGAAGTAGCTCTTTTATTCATAAGGTCTTTCAAGACCTTGAATATTAATTTGGAGGGGTTGGTGCTGGCTTGAAATTCCTGAGCATAGAATGCGGCCCGAGTTCTGCAAATTGCCCTGTGATAGGACTTGAGTTTGGCAAAGTACAAGGTTTTCAAGACGGGATCGTAAGATCTTCTCCAGTCCCTTTCCGCTTTCCGGCAAGTTTTTTTAAGCTCGGCAAGGGAGTCATTATACCACGGGCTGGGTACCTTCGAATGACCTTTCGACCAGCGCATGGGTATAAGGGAATCAAGAGCGTCTGAAATCCATGTGCAAAACAGTTGGTAACCATGATTCACATTCAAAAAAGCGCTCAGGGGTTTCTGCTCCAGTAGTCTATAAAACTCCTCAAGTTTGAGCTTATGCCAATGTCTTTTAAGAATTAGCCTATCCACAGGTTTAAATGGCTTATTGTGAATAGGACAGAAGACTTCCACCAGCAGATGATCAGTCCATCCCACCGACACCGGGTCAGACACCTTCGCCCTCTCAAGAGTGGAAAAAAGGGATCGAGAATATGTCCTCCAGTATGAGTGGGAAGTGTAACTAGCTGGACCAGTTGAAGTGCTTCAAGATCCGCGAGCAAGGTGTTAATGGCTGTGGACGACCTGTTGTCAAAATGAATGTTGAGGTCACCTATGATGTTAAAGTTCGCACAGCCGGGCGCTAAAGAGCTTACCATATCGGCAAGAGCGGACTTGAAGACTGTATCATTGCCAGGTGGGCGGTAGATGAGAATGCCGCTGAACGTAAAATGATGGCTAAAAGCCACTTTGAAGAGGGCGCTTTCACAAGCAGGCAGCCCAAGAGCTTTCCATTCTGCAGGGAAGCAGGATTTTACTGCCATTGCAATGCCACCTCCTCTCGTGGTCCGATTCAAAGTAAAGATCGTGTATTCCGATGGGAAAGTAAGATTCAAGATAGCAACATCTGAATCCTGAAGCCAGGTTTCGGTAAGGAGAAAAAGATCAGGGTCGTCTTTTTCAATGAGGTCATGTATGAACTGGTGATGTTTAACCAGTGACCTCACATTCAAACTCCAGATCCGAAGCCCCCGGTCCGCGGTGAAATTGCGCTTGATCGGGGTGATATCTTCCAAAGAGCGGATCTTAGTCGGGCTATCTAGAGACCAACCCTTACAAACGCAGACATATGGGCCCGATAGGGGGTCCACAGGGTCACATGAGCAGACCGCAGCCCTATTCCCAATAGATAGCAAATCCGCCCGAGTGTAGGTGAGCATTGGTAAAGCGTGTATGATGAAAATAGCAACTAGTGATCAGAGCCCTACCACGTCTCACGCTTCCTCGTCGCTGACGGGCGCAGACGGGCAGGACTCTGGCACGACTCAGGCTAAGCGAGGGCGCCCCACCTGCGCGGGAGAGGAAAGCTTTAAATCGGCGTTCCAAGCCCAGCGCGAGCGCGAGGACGCTCCAAGATGGCGCCCGTCGATGGAATTAGGAGCCCAAAGCAAGATGGCGCCTACACAGGACCACCCCCGGGACCCGGACCCGCCAAAGAGGCGGTGATTTTGACCTTTTAAATGCGGTAAGAGGGAGGGAGCGAAGCCCAGCCTAATCCCGCTTAAAAGCAGGGGAAAAAGTGAAAAATATGAATAAATGAAATACAAAATCAGGGCGAGTTAAAATGCAAAAGCGCCAGCAGCAGCGCGTGCGCAGCAGTGCCAGTACCTGTCAAGGCTGCAGGAAACGTGAATCCGCCTTAAATAGGCGATCCAAGCCCAGCGCAACGTTTGGAATAAGATTAGCAGTTCTGATAAATCTAGACACATTTGTGAATATACCATCTGCTTTTTTGCAGTTGATATTTTGACAATATCACATTGGCAAGTATATGCTATTACATTTTATGACTCAGGTTACAAAAATGAATGTGTCCGTCTCATTGGCGTTACAATAGAGGGGGCCCTCCTGCAAGTTACGTGGAGGGGCCCCCTCCGGAATCTATCAGTAGCTCTCTGGCCGAAGTGCTGTGCTGAGGGGGCCCCTGGAGCTTACTCCGTCTGTAACGTAACTGGTGATCATGTAAAGCGCTTTGATAGCTTCAGGTCTAGTTTGCGCTATATAACCCCACCCCCTCCCCGAAAAAAAACAGATAAAAGTGTTTGATGACTAGTTCTGCTTTGTTACAAACTTGTAACTTCTCCATGGACTATTGCCCACCTGTTTCTAGAGATTGGGTTAAGACATTCCTCTGTAGCGTTGATAGGTGATATCATGACCTTCTGAATGGTTGTTGTTCTGAACAACTTAGCCTATGATATAGTAGGGGTCATATCTTCTATCCCAGTTAGAATCCTCACATCAAATATGTTGAGAAACAAAATGAATTGTTAACCAAAAGGAACTTCACTACAAGATGTATGGCTAATCATGGTGATTATGGAATCATTACTTTTGTTCATCTTGTTAGCAGAGCTGTATATATTTTGTTAAGTATTATTTATATTTGTTATCACTTGAAGTACCTGAGTGCCCAACTGTACTGATGTCTGGATCTGTTATGCTGATTTTTGTTGTCATAGGCAAATACTGAAAATGTGTGTGCAGCATGACATATGCCTGTTTCACAGATTATGGTCTCCTTTGACTGGCAGAGGCGCCCAAAACACTACCCTCAGAGTGGTGGAAGGCTACTTCCTTCATCAGGAGTTAAGCAGCACCAGTGTGGTGCTGGCAGCTTACTGTGTAGTGATCAGTAGGGGTGAACAGGTCTTTTTTAACCGGTGTCACTGGAGTGGGGCCTACAGGCTCACTCACTTTTGAAGTTTCGCTGCTGGGTGCTTATTGCACCCTTGGCTACTTTGGTGATTTTTAGTAACTTTTACTGCCTTTTCAAAAAGCCGTTCGGAGTGCGGTTCATTGATCTTACAACGCTCGAGGTGTAAGAAAAGCAGGCAGGTGACAAAGGAACGCTGGCTTGAAGCTATAAGAAATAGAATTTCCATAGATAGAGAGTGTACAATCTAAGCTGCATAAAAGTACATTAAGTGCCTATCACACTTTAAGGAGGCAGTATAATAAAGTTTTATGTATGGTTTATCCCCTGCAGTGAAAATTATCAAAGGGAGCAAAAGGTGACTCACATCTGGAGTAATCTAGAAACACATGAGGGTTTCGTCCTCTCGGCTGGTATGAGCCCAGGTGGCCGATCGAGGGTAAATACTATGGAATTGTGTGCATTTGGGATCACTTCTTTCTAAGGTTTTCTTTGAGGCTTTCTATAAGGCAGGTCTACATTTATGTGTTTTTTATGTCTTTTACAGTTGTGAAGACTACGTATGTCCAATGCAGTGGCTTAAAAATGTGTGACTCCCTGAAGAAATTGTCAAAAATGTGAATGGCAATGAAACATGTCGGCAAGTAGAGTATGGTTGGATAAGGAGTAACCATACCCACTTTTTTAGATTCCACAACCAACACGAAAGAGACAGAATAAAAGCATATATTCGTGTTGTTTGTGGGTTATATGTTGTTTTGACACTATATGTGTTGTTCGTAGTTTATTTACACTGCACATTTTCACAAACACACTGTCTTGTTTGTTATTGGACACATTTTTCTTTTGAGCTTGGTGGTGCCAATGATGAGATCAGGGCAATCCTGGTGAGTACCTGCCAGGTTCCCGTTGGTGGTGCGCCCTTGGGGCGCCATCTCGCTCTCACACACGTTTTTCTGTTTGTCTGAGTGCGACACAAAGGTGTGTGTTATTGGTCGTCTCACAACTGTTGTTTTATACAAAGGGATTGGGCAATTTTTAAAGATGGCACAATATGGATGTAACTCCTACCTCATTAATTAAAATAGAGGAGTTAGTTGCAAAACCTTTGCAACGTATGGGACAGCATGAAAATAATTAGTTTGTAGGTGCCTTGTTGGTCTGGGTCATACTTGTGATAGTACTTCAGAACGGTGCCAAGTGGTATACAGCGCAGACATGGTGTATCTGCCCTGGGTGCATGTGTGTCTGGGGAGAGTGCTATGCAGGGACAATGCACTACTGAGTAGTGCGTGCATGGTGCATGCATGTGCTGGAGGTGCATGTGCCTGAGAGTGGTTTAGTACCGGAAGGATGTAGTGATGTGCAGTACATGCGGGATAAATGCATGCGCTGAGTGTATGTGCACCTCTGATTGTTACAATGCATAAAGTGTCCAGTGCATGCAGGATAAGTGCATGTGCTGTGTGTATTTGTGCCTGTGAGTGGTTCAGTACATAAAGGATATAGTGTTGCGCAGTGCCCGCATGTTAAATGTACGTGCTGGATGTATGTGTGCCTCTGAATAATATAGTACATGAAGGGTACAGTACTGTGCATGTATGTAGGCTGCATATATGCACTGGGTGTATGCGTGCCTGTGGATGGCACAATACATGTAGGGTCCTGGATTCCACTTTGGGAGATCTAGGGCTGCATGGTGAAACATGGAGTGGAGGTAAAGAAATCCCCCTGACAGATTTGTATATTGCTGCATTCCTGAAAGCTGGGTGGGACATGCACTGGGGAGGTGAGGACCAGACCTCACCTTTACACTTCAAAGGGTGCTCTTTGATCCAGTGAGATGTCACAAGAAAGGGGCCTGGACACATCTCAGGAACAAGATGGAGCTGATAAGAGAGTCAAAAAGAGTAGGACTGCCTCCTTATGGCGACGACCATAATACTGATATATAAAGAGGGTAAGCCGGTACACAACTGTGCGTCGCATCGTCCCATTTCACTCTTAAATGTAGAGGTGAAACTCCTTGCGACGATGCTTGCACTCCGACTCCGGAAGGTGATACCGGGCCTGGTGCACCTTGACCAAATGGGGTTTCTTCCCGATAGGGCCACGAGACTGAATCTCCGTAGGACCCAAAACTGGCTGCATGAGGTGAGCTCGAGGACAGACCTACATTTGTTCTTGTCATTAAACCCCTAAAAAGCGTTTGACGCTGTCCATTGGCCGTTCCTAGATGGGGTCTTGCTGCGCTTTGGCTTTAGCTCCAATTTTCGGAATTGGTAAAATTGCTGTACACTGACCCCAGGGCACGAGTTAAGGTCAATGGGATACTATCAAGTGATTTTCCGGTGAGGCGGGGAACCAGGCAGGGATGTCCCTCTCTCCCCTGCTCTTTGCCCTCACAATTGAGGTCTTGGCAGGCGCGGTTAGACAAAATGGGGACATCAGAGGGTTCCGAATAGGGCAGGCGGACACGGTAGAGGAGAAGATATCGCTGTACGCGGACAATGTCCTCCTGTATATAACACACCCTGGCATAAGTCGATTCTGTATGATCCTGGGGTCGAGAGGACCGGGCGGGCCTGCCGGGAAGGCTGGAAATGACAGGAGTGGGGTTTGTATATTTGGGAGTATATGTGACACTGGATAGGGCTCTCTCCTATGAAAAAAACATTAAAAGAATCTCAGATAACTTTGCGGAAGATGTCGCTAGATGGAGGCTCCTCCCCCGCACGATTCTGGGCCGCACAGCCCTATTCAAGATGATGACGCTCCCCAGGTATCTTTATGCGCTCCAGAACGAATACTTCCCCATCGCGAGAAGGGTATTCCGAGAGATAAATGCGGAACTGAGGGCCTTCTTGTGGTTGGGTAAACATCCACGGGTGGCATTGACGACCCTACAGAGGAACCAGTATAGTGGGGGGATTTCATTACCCAACATAGAGGGCTATTACTGGGCGGAACATTTAGCGCCCATTAATGATTGGATACATGCCCCAGCCACACACCCTACTTATGCACTAGAGAGGCACGTCATGGCAAAGCGTACATACCTCCACTATCTATATGGGGGCTCAGGGAAGAGTAGGTTGCTGCCAGCCACCAGAGTTACCGTAGACGTCTGGGAACAGGCGACAAGATGTACGGACTGGCAGCGGAAGCCAACAAGGCAGACGCCGCTGTGGCAATGTAGTTGGCTGAGGGAATTAAGTAAACTAAAGGGATTCCAGAGATGGGATGATATAGGAATATAGACAAAAGGGGATGTAATGCAAAGTGGAACGTTGAAATCCTTCCAGACCTTCAGGACAGAATACGGACTGGACCGCAAGCAATATTTCAAGTATGCACAGTTGAAGTATCCCTGGAGGGCGGAGGGGTCTTTGAGAGGCACACTCCCAGAGTATGCTCCACTGGAGGGCCGCCCATTGCAGGAGCACATCCCCGCTAAGGCAGTCTCTCTGACGTACAGATCTGTGATGAATAACTTACCGGATGGGCTGGTAAAGCTTAAAGAAACTTGGGAGACCGACGTAGGAGACATGGACACGGTGGATTGGGACACTGTCCTGATGCTCCCAAGGGAGGTGGCCGTTAAATCCCGCTTAAGACTAACCCAGTATAATATCCTACATAGGACCTACTTTGACCGGGTCTGCCTGCATAAAATGGAAAGGGCTGGTGACCCGAGTTGCCTGCGCTGTAGTAGGAAGAGTGGTGATTTTTTCCATATCATTTGGTCTTGCCCTGAAATTCAAGTCTTCTGGGGTGAGATCCTGAGAGAGTTAGGGGAGGTCCTAGAAACTACGATACCTCTAGATCAAAAACTGGTGTTTTTAGGAATGATTAATGACATAGAGCTCCCCCGCCCACTGATAATCTTTCTAGTTCTGGCGCTTGTGGTGGCCAAGAGACATGTGGCTAGGAAATGGGGGTCTGCCACGTTACCGCAGGTAGAGGAATGGAGAAGAGGCATGGATCTATACATGGCAGCCGAAAGAGTCACATACAAAGCACGGGGATGCCCTAAAAAGTTTGGAAGAGTGTGGGGCAAATGGCATAGGTACCACGTCCTGGATGGGGGACTGTGAGCTGATAGAGGAAGGGATGTTTCCTCATTGGGTCGAGAGAGAGGTAATGGCAAGAATCTGTGAAATTCAAAAAGGGGTCCAGGGAGTAGATCAACTCGGGCTTGATGGTGCAACAGAGAATACATTGTTTCTATTGTCGATATATGGAGGGAGGGGGGCGGAGGGGTGGGATGTGATGATTACTGCTGATATGCTCATTATGTGTATGTGTTATGGAAAAGCAAATAAAAATGTTTTTTTTAAAAAAGAGTAGAACTGGGCAGGGTGGATAATGCTAGACCAGTTTGGAACATATTCAGGCTTGAAGTTGGATTAGTCGAAGGCATGCCTCTTCCTACTTCGGAGGATGACAGAAGCGGAGGAAGCATACTAACCAATGTGGGGATCCAGTGGTGACCTACAACTTTTTGCTATTTGGGGATCAGTGACTATCATTTAGACAAAGACAGCATACTGCTATCTGGGGTTGGCACTCCCTAATATACGTCAATTGCTGACCTTCTGGTCGATCATGCCCCTCTCTCCGATGGGTAGGGTGGCCATTACTAAAATATTGATACTACCGTGGCTATTATATTATTGTTCAGCACTTCCAGTCATCCTGCTCAATTTGTTTTTTGTACTTTAGCAAGTGTTCTCACTGACCTAATATGGGGGCCGGACAGAAAAAGTGTGGCTTTGTGAAACCTGTACAACCCTTTTGACAGGGGAGTCTATAGGTACCTCACTACAATCTGTATTAAATGACCGAAGGATACTAACAGGGCGCAAACTAGACATGAAGGATGTGAGCGATAGAGACACTACCCTGAGTTTAACCCAGTTTTTGGTTGGGAAATGGATGGTTTGTTAACTAGTTATTATACAGTTCAATACACAACCAGGTGAAAGAAGGGGTCTAAGGGAAGTTTTTAAGGACCTGCACGGATAAATCCCCACTCTATATATGTCAAAAACACAAGATCCGCGGGTCTCAATTAAAGGTACAGACAAAGCACGACAACAGACAACAGAAAAACAAAATAAGGAAGTCCTATTTAAGAGGACGGAATCCCATCACCCACCGAAGTGGCATGCTTCATCATTTGGGATCTCCTCTTGGCTACATACCTAGTGCAACCAAGGAGCTAAAACTCCTTGCACGTGTTAGGAGGAGCTCGCGGATGTTTCAGTGTGGTCCAGTTGCTAGATCTCTTAAGATCAATGGAGCATGAAGACATTGTGGGTGAAAAAACGTAATGCAGTGTGTGACGTGAAAAGTAAAATTGACTACCAAGAGAAAACAAATGTATTAAATATCTTGTGGTGTCAAAGGTTAAAACACAGTGTAGGTGCGGTCTGATAAGATTTACGAGCGCCCTGGTCAAAGAAGTGGAGGGTCTACATGTTTCAGCCAATCGTGATCATGTATTGATCATGAACTTCCTCAGGACCTACTTGT
Source organism: Lissotriton vulgaris (assembly GCF_964263255.1). Taxonomy (NCBI): domain Eukaryota; kingdom Metazoa; phylum Chordata; class Amphibia; order Caudata; family Salamandridae; genus Lissotriton; species Lissotriton vulgaris. The sequence continues at coordinate 370,045,008 of NC_141699.1, read as the reverse complement.
TACTACTACTGCAAAATAGAATGTGTATGAGTGAAAAATTCACAGAAAATACAATAATTAAATAGAGCGATACAACCAAACTTTCACCTGTGTAATACTTATTGGTATACACTACAGGGATGTATGTGGACACCCGTAAGCATTCAGGCGGACTGCTCAAAGCTCCTGGTAACAACTCAGGGCGTGAGGCATTGCTCTATCCGTCGCTACCTAGGGCCGACATCCAGTTTTCCTGATCACTGCTATTTTGCAGTAGTAGGACTGTTGCAGGACTGCTTTTAAAAAATTTTAAACAGGGGCACTCCTCCTCTAGGGCGGATGAGCATGGCCCCACTGCTTTCTCGCAGTACAAGAAAGCCAAAACATAAAATGGTAATAAGTAAAAGTTATTACCATTTTATGTTTCCTTTGCGCATTGTGGATGGGCGGGCAGGGCTGCTTTGCGCTTTGAGCCGGGTAGAAGTGGTTTGCCCACTCCTGAGTTCGCAAAGACTGTTTGGTCTGCTCTCTCGAGCCGCCCAAACCATGCAGGCTGCACATGGCCACCCCATTAGCCCCTGGCTGGGCGGCGTCACAACCAATTACAATGCTGCTTGCAGCCTTGTGATTGGCTTAGGGGAGGGAGCCTGGTTGCCTGCTTCCTGTTCTGTCAGAGGCAGGAGAGCAGGAGCAGGAGCCGAGAAGACGCGGGACCTGGCTGAAAGGTACTTTTAAATTATTTCTTTATTTTAATTTCCCTGCGGTCCCCCGCAACACCCCGTGACCCCTCGCGCCTGCCCTCACCCGCAAGCAAGGCAGAATGCTACTGAATGTAAATTGTGCCCAAACTCGACTTTGGTGTTTGGGGTACTTAAAAATTAATAAACTACAACATTTTGGCATAGTCAGCACTCCTAGGGTCCCCCCTAGGTGTCCCAGGGGTGGGGGTCAGAAACTTATATGGAGGACCCTTAGAAAATAGGTTTTATATGCCCCGGGGATAGTGAAATTGTACATTTCACTTCCCTCATTGTAGTAAAGGGCTTCCCAAAATCGACTTTTGTGCTATTAATACTGTGGGTTGAGGATCTGTAATATATTTACATATTCAGAACCCCTAAAATCTCTCCTAGGTGTTCCAGGGATGGGGGTCTTATAGGTATAGGCAGGGTCCTTATAAAATATGTTTTATAAGCCCTGGTGTTGGAGTAATTGCTCAGTTCAATTTCCCTATTGCAGATTCTCAGCCACATAGGTTAACATGGCATTGAGTTATTAATTAATTAATAACTAACGCTAGGCTTTGCGGAAAAATTTCAGTCAGAGACTCTGGAGAAAGGTATTGATATATCCAACAACGTGCTGTTGTTGAATTTACCCTAAAATGTTCAGCAAAGAAGTTATAAGACTTTCTTGTCTGTAAGTCATAATTCAGCCTTCTAGTGGTCTGCACTGGTTGATCAGAGTAAAGTGAAGTAGCAAGCCTGCTTTGATAAAATGATAAGTGGCACCTGGGGTGAAGATCCGTTCAGGGTGGAGAGGGTTCTGCTGCATAGGAATGACAGAGCAACGGGGAGGGGACATAAACCATGAGCTTTAAAGGGCCAGTGGGACAGGCAGAGAAAGCTAGGTCCATCTATGCAAACCCCCTTTGAACCCAGCCAGATGGCAGGCTTAAGGAAAGAATGAGCAGATGCACGGGGAGGGAGACTATGGAGAGGAGCCACCCTGGTGGTTGGTTTAGCCAGTTCTTGCCTGTAAGCTGAGCCGTATTGAATTATGGAGAAATAGTGCTTTCTAGGAGACCATTGGGCCTCACTTTGGAGGAAATGGTCATGCTCTGGGGTGTTGCTCTGCACCTCATTGGACAGGAGTGCCCTATTGTGACCCCAGAGAGCACCGAATACATACCTGAAAGGGGCAGTGCCTTTCAGGTCTGCTGCTTGAAACTACAGAAGAAGAAGGGTCCATGCTAGAAGTTTGATTTGCCCCAACAGGTACTGCACTCTGACTGACTATGCATGCTGAACAATCTGGAACTACAGTCCTTTGGATCAAACCTGCTTCAAGAGGACTAAAGAGCAGACTACCTGCAAGCTACAGGATAACAGAGCTCGCCTGGACCTTCACCACCAAGAATACCAGCCTGGAGTGGCTCCAGTTGATTTGTAAGGGTTTTGTATAAATAGATTGTGGGATTTGAAATCCCAAACTTTCAAAGATCACCTTGGAGCTTCCAGATCCTTGGAGGAAGTTTTGGACGCTTGGGGACCTTCAAAGGAACTCCAAGAATAAGTTCCATAAGTTTGGAGAACATTGGAGCAACTTTGAATAAAAAAGCTTTATAAGTGGACCAACTCGAACTGGCCAACCAAGCCGGCGACCCTCAACCATAAACCTGCCTGTCCTCGAGGTCCATCCCGCTGAAACGCTCCAGAGGTCCGACTTCCAGAGTTTGACCAGGAGGTAGTCGAAACCCAAGCCAGCGAAGCCTCACCAAACCTGGCCTGGCAAAGGGCATCGAGAGACCTCGCAAGAAAAAGCTCCATAAACATTTTTAAGTCTGAACGTAGAAGAGGTGATCGGGATCAACCGCGAGAGCAAAACCACCCACCTTCAACTGCGAACTGGCCTGAATCCTTGGTTCGTCCAGCTGGAAAGCTCTGGAGGTCTGATTTTCATAGGTTTGACAGGGAGCTTGTCGCAAGGCAAGCTGGCGAACCCTCACTTATTCAGGACTGGTGGATAACTACGAGGGACCCTAGGAAAAAAAGCTCCAAGAATATTTCTAAGTCAGAAGGTAAAAACTTTGACCGAGGTCTACTACGATGGGTAGACGTGCAGGGCTCCATCGTGGTCAGCCTGAAACTTTGATTTTGTCCCGGTCTAGAGCGACCAGATGTCCCAATAGGCGCTATAGGTTTCTATGTTCTATGAGTTAATATCTCCAGCTCCCTACATTGGATATTTTTCATTTTTGTGTCATTTTAAAGATACAATTATTTCCTATTTTTATAAATTGGTTTCAGATTTTTTACTGTGTGTTGTGTTTAATTATTTACTGAATTGTTGTTTTTAAATGCTTTACATACCCATCTCTGAAGTTAAGCCTACCTGATCGCAGCAAAGCTACCTAGGGTTGAGCATGGGAATAATTTTCTGAGACATAATCTGAGCCCCATATTGTGTTAGTGGCCTTATTGCCAGTGGTAGATAAATATTTACCACTACTACCAATCCACTTTCCAACAGCCTCTTTTTGTATGGTTACCCCCAGGTTTTTTAACTGATGCTGCTGGTTTTTCGACTCTGAGTGTGCACTGAGGCCTGCTAACCAGATCTTAGTCCAAGTGCCCTGACACTAAACTGCATGTTGAATTGGAAATGTCAGGCTTACCTGTAAGTCCCTAGTAAATGGTAACCTGGTACCCAGGACAAGTAAGTTAGAGGGGCACCCCAGGGCATGTAGCACCGGATGTGCCACCATGGAGGCCCCAAAAAGTATAACATGTTCCACAGTCCACCACTGAGGACTGGTATAGAAGTAGTGCACTGCTAGCCTGACTTTGCCATTGAGAATAATGGCAAGGTCATCATTTCCCCTGGACATGTGTGTATGTCACACCTCTGGCAGGCCTATCGAGCCCTAAAGGCAGGGTGCAACATATGACACGGATAGGGCATGTACTTTACATATGAAGTGACAGTAAAACAAGCAAAACAACCGTTTTTATTGTGGAGACACTTAGTCGCCCAATTGGCGAGTACAGGATTACATATTGATCCCCTCAGCTGTGCTAACTCCTGAACAGTGCAACCTAAGTGAGCACTCCAAGATATCAAACTTGTTACATTAAGTCCGACTTGTATCTCAAGTTGAAATTAATGTAGCTTGTTGCAGTGTGCAGCTTATTAGGCTACCACTTTGTTGCCTTTAAACCTTTAAAACTCCTGTGCCTTCCTGAGCACACACAGAGCTTGCTCCATAAGCCAGCTTTCTGCCCTCCTGGAGAGACATGTTAAAAACTCTCAGAAAGGATAACAATAAGGCATTGCAGGCCAGAGAGGTGTCACCTCCCTCCTGCAAGAATCCACTTTGGTATTAGCCCCAAAAGACAGGCTTCAAAGGTGTAGCCACATTTGAAGGACAGATTTGTAGCACCAGGGTGGAGTACTGCCCCATTGTTGAAGTAGATAGGCTAATACGGGAGACAAAACCAGTTGCCAAATTGTGTTTTCCTCAGGGGCGTTTAGCCCTGAGATAGCCACACACCAGGGGTGGGTAAGGAAGGTCTGTACACCAGGAGAGAGGTCTCGCTATCTTGTGAGTGGCCAGAATGGTGCATCCTGGGGTAGCCAGATGGCACACTACACAGGAAGTGGTCATAAGATGGAAGGGAACCTGGTGGCCCATTGTCTATTAACTGCATCATGCCCAGAGGGCACTTTCAGAGCATGAAGGGGGCACCTTTGGCATCCAGGCCTCGGTTCTCGACCGATTCAGAAAGACCAAAGAAGGACTGTCCTGCTGCACTGGGGGACCAGCAAAAAAGGCTGCACTGATGAGGATTGTACCTGCTGCACCTGGTGGCTAGCGAACAGAAGGACTGTGCCTGCCATACCCTGCGTAAGGAGAAGCCATTTCAAGAGCCCAGGTAAACCAAGAGGACTCCAATGGCCAGCTGATTGGCCTCCTGTTTGCAGCATAGGGACGCAACAGCTGAAGAAGTCTGCTGGGGAAGATTGGTAGCCCAAAGTCTTAAAGCTGCTGCCACAGCCTCCATGCAGCATGAGGACCAAGACCTGATGTACAGAGTTACAAGTAAGTTCACTGAACCTGAGTGTGTTGTCAGAAAGTTGCTGGAACTATCAGAAGGAAAGTTACCAACCCAGGAAGGATTGGCCTGTGACCGTGACAATTGGCGACTGGACCTTGGCCAGACCGCAGGATACTTAGTGGGACATCGACCCTGCCGCCAGGTTCCCTCACCTTCTTCGTGGACCAAGGAATCCCTGCAGGAAAACCCAAATCGACCTTGTCACATCCACAGCATCCTTAGAGCATCTTCAGCATCCTTCATCCATTTCATCAAGTGCCTGGATCTGCTGAACGACTGCTTTACCTATTAATGTAACTGTTCTTGAGGACCTTGCTGGTCCCCTTGACTAGCAACCTGTCAGAGCTGGTCGCCCCAAGTACTTCTAACCGACAGCAGTGACACTTACCTACATTTTCCTTGAAAAAGTTTCTGTGTCCAATTTGTTGATTTTGCCAAGGCTTGCTCACAGTTCAGTGAAATTGCATTGAGTTATCATTGCTTGTTAAATCTTTGGAACTCTTCGGTGTATCTTTTTCATTCGAGTGTCTAAACTCTTACAAAAATACAGTCTTGTTTTATACATTGGTTTCGGATTTCTTGAGTGTTGTGCCGCTTTCTTCTTTAATTGTTTTGGTGCTATGTAAAATACTTGTTCCTATGTGTAACTCTTGCTGCTCAGTGCCACACCTACCCAGGACTGAGCTGAGGTTTTGACAGATGAAACTCGAAGGTCCTAAAGGGGTTCGTAAGTGTCTTACAGTGAGGTTGCACTACCACACCATCTATTACACTCCATTTCCTCACTTGCGGAGAGCCAGAAATTTCCTATCACATTTAGTTCCCACATGTCCCCGTTAAGAATGGTACCCCAAAGGGGCAGGCATTACCATTGAAAGTGGGCTAGATTTGCAAACAGAATCAACAATTGCTCGACCTAGAGACGGAGCTTCGACAGCTGGAAGACCAAAACGTGCGCTCACCCTGTGAAGCCACCACCCACTAATTGGCCATTAAGCAGCTGGAATACAGACCTCTAGCCAGGGACAAAACTCGGGCCAAATTGTTACACACCCAACAAATGGTTTATGAGATGGGAGAATGGGCGGGGAAGATGCTGGCATGGCTAGAGAGACGGGAACAGGGAGAGTGCTGGGTATCCAAGCTGACCTTGCCTGCAACAGGGCCAATTACGGACCAACAGGGTATTGCGGAAGCCTTTGCCAATCACTTAGAGAGGGTTTACAACTCCTCCACTATATATGCAGCAGAGGATTCTCATCAATTTCTAGCTGACATGACATTGCCTACCTTATCTGATGCTGATAGGGAGAGGTTGGAAGAGGACCTCACAGAGGACGAAATTTGCCGGGCCATAACTAATATTCACTCTGGGAAAGCAATGGGGCGTTCCAATTGAATCCCTTAGGACGGTGGCCCCACGGGTCGTCCCCCCACCTTAAAAATATGTCCCCTGAAAGCTTTGATAAGGGTATCCTCCTGGACGATCAGCGACTTGCTAGTGGTCATCCGAAAGCCTGGGAAACCGGCAGATAGCTGCAGTTCCTATCGCCCGATCTCTTTGATCAATGTCGAAGCCAAAGTCCTGGCCAAGCTCCTGGCTAACCGTCTTATCCCACTGCTTTCATTCTTAGTTCACGCCAACCAGTCTGGCTTTATGCCAGGGCAGAATACAGCTTGGAATATTTGCCATCTCCACAATGTCTTGGGTCGACAGCGATACATACAGGAGGATGCGGTGGTGCTCTCTTTGGATGCTTCTATGGCATTTGATTCCATAGAATGACCCTACCTTTTTCAGGTGCTGGAGCGTCTCGGGTTTGGCCCAAAATTCCTGGGTTGGATTAAATTGTTATATACGGACCTGCAGGTCCAGGTCAAGGTTAACAACTGAGTATTGCGAATGTTTATGCTGGACAGAGGCACCCGGCAGGGCTGCCCGATATCCCATCTTATCTTTTTTTGATTCGGGAGCCGCTGGGCTTCTGGGTGCAAAGAGATGTCTGAAATGGAGTGACAATCATGAAGACAGAATATTGTCCGATGATATTCTGGTGTACTTGGCGTCTCCTCGCGTGTCCCCAAACAGCCTCCTACATATTTTTACCAACTGCTGCAAGTACTCAGGCTACGCTATTAACTGGACGAAATCAATAGTAAACGTTCTTTACGGCCAGACCCTCGATTGCCCCCAGGTTGCGACCTGGAGGTGGCCTTTGACGGCTTTCGTTATTTAGGGATCTTTATCACCTCCAACCCTCGCCTCTCCTATGACAAGAACTTAGCTGCCCCTCTAGATAGACTCAGGAAAGATGTCACCCACTGGAAAACCCTACCTGTCGTTCCCGGAACTGCAGGAGAAATACAAAATGGCCCAGGGGGAGGCGTTTCGATACCTGCAGATTCGTCATGCCCTAACAGCTGCTCTCCCAGACATGGGTAACATCCCGGAATCGTCTCCTCTTGAGGATCAGCTATTCTCTGAATCACTCCCTGACAAAGCAATTTCCCTAACATACCGCAAGCTGTGTAATAACCTACCTCACCCTTTCCCTAAGTCTTGGCAGCCAGTGGTAAACCGACAGTGATGACATTGACGAAGACGATTGGCAAACTGCGCTGATGTCACCGAGGGAGGCAGCCATTTCACTTTGCTTCCTGCTGGTACAACTAAAAGTTCTGCATAGAACTTACCTCACCGGTTTACATTTTGGGGCACGACAGGACACATCTTGTCTGGATCACTGAAATAATATCGAGGGACAAAATATCGACTTGCCAAAATATCGTGGACAAAATATCGACAGTCAAAATATCGAGTTTGTATCTACAAACAGGTAAGTACAAAAATATCGAGTACAAAATATCGTTAACAATAATATAGATGTAAAAAATATCGACTTTATTAAAAACAGTGTTAAATTAAATTAATATTACATTTTAATTACTAAAATATACTTAAAACGACTTAAATTAAATTATAATAATTAAATAATAAATGAAAACAATAAAAATAATTTTTTACAATCTTATTTGTTGACCCTGAACCCTAAAAATACCCCTTTACCCAAAAACCCAAAACTGACCCTGAACCCTAAAAATACCCCTTTACCCAAAAACCCAAAACTGACCCTGAACCCTAAAAATACCCCTTTACCCAAAAACTGAAAACTGACCCTGAACCCTAAAAATGCCCCTTTACCCAAAAACTGAAAACTGACCCTGAACCCTAAAAATACCCCTTTACCCATGAACTGAAAACTGACCCTGAACCCTAAAAATACCCCTTTACCCATGAACTGAAAACTGACCCTGAACCCTAAAAAAACCCCTTTACCCATGAACTGAAAACTGACCCTGAACCCTAAAAATACCCCTTTACCCATGAACTGAAAACTGACCCTGAACCCTAAAAATACCCCTTTACCCATGAACTGAAAACTGACCCTGAACCCTAAAAATACCCCTTTACCCATGAACTGAAAACTGACCCTGAACCCTAAAAATGCTCCTTTACCCAAAATTTATCAATATTATTTAATTACCAATTAATTATTAATTAACAATAACAATAAAGTAAATATATTAGAACATTAGCTGTAATTATTTTAATAATTAATATTATTTTTTCCAAATTAATTACTTAAAAATAACACAAAATTATATATATTAAAAATGTACTCTAATTAATGTAATTAACTAATTACAATTAATTAATTAACAATTATTTACTAATACAAAATATGTTCAAAATTATATTAATTAATTAACTAATTAATATTAATTAATTATCAATTAATTATTAATTAAAAATATTAACACACATATATTAATTAATTAATTATTATTAAATTACTTCCCACCCTATTCCCCTATAAACCCACAACCCGCTACAGAATTACATTACGCAATTATTATAAAAACAAAATTCATTTAATAAAATATTTTATAACATTAATACACACTATTCACACATATTATTACATAAAAATACACTATAAAATATTATATATTATTAAAAAATCGATATTTTTGCTATCTATATTTTATACAGTCGATATTACTTCACTTACCTGAAAAACGATATTTTTGTAGTCGATATTATGTCCAGTCGATATTTTGTCCAGTCTATATTTAAAACTCGATATTATGTCCAGTCGATATTTTGGAGTCGATATTTTGTCTCTATACCATCTTGTCTACGATGCAACCTTCTACCATACTATCTGGGATCGTCCTTTATGGGAAGGGGCTACTGATGGAGCAAGAATTCGCATAGTTCGCGACTTGCTTGTATTCATGAACCTCGAATAACGTTAACGTCTTAACCAACGTGTTTTGTCTTATTAATATTGCACTTTTACACTACACGGGGGTGTCCCAGTGACGCTTGCCTATGTGTTTACTAATCCTAACTACGCTAGCATATAAAATGGTCACTGCTTTGCGGGATTCTAGTCTGCGCATGCGTCGGTCATACCCATGTGATGTGACGCACTCACAGTTCTGGAGGGAACTTGTCACTCATGCGCAGTACAGCTAAAATGGCTGCTTTGTTTCTCACATGCTCTTCGCTTGCACTGCTGCTTTAGCCCAGCTATTCCGTTCTGCTTAACTCCTAATGCTATAGTTATTATAAAGTAAGGGATGTAGTATAGCCAACCATGGTATTCAGTGTATTCAATTTTTCCCCTGTTTCTAAATTGTTTTCGCTTACTTTTCATGTAACATTCTTCGGGGGCCTGGGAGAGAGGTGCTACTCCATCTTGGAAGCCCGTGCGGTACCAATGACGTGATGTGGGAAAAGAGAGTCATACAGCAGTGGAACCCAGCCAGCTGGCTGCCGAAGCTAAGATGCTCATGGGAACCTGAACTGCGCCCCAGCGCGAAGATACAAACCTGTACCTGCATCTGTTACATTGTAGTGTTGTACTGTGTACTCTATTGTTTTCTTTACCTCACATGGCATGGGAACTGGAATGTAGAGGGTGGGTTCAAATATTGAATATTAATTATGAGAATGTCTTAAAATCAGGAGGTACAATGACCTAACCACCTCCCGTGTCCAATCAGAAGTTGGGGATCCTTTCACTTGCAACATTGGTGGGTGGTACACTGACCCGAAAACAGTATAACTAGCCTAGGTTTAGCTAGAGAAATTGTCCGACTTGTCCGAATAGCTGACCTGTCACTGACCCAACAAAATCTATAGGTGATTGATACAGAAAGCTGCAGAGCACTCTGTCCGTAATTTCCACAAACTCAGTCGGAGTTTGGAAACCTTAAGTGCTGGCAAAGCACTTTGCTGGGAGATTCGAGAACCCATTCGGGGTTATTGGCAGATTCCTTGCAGAGAGGGAGTAGCGCAGGCGTTGCATCCGAAGCTGCAGGTGTTGGTCGTACCCTTTGGTGAGCCCAGTCCTGATCCAAATCCTGGGGTTATCCTGTCCTGACTGTCCATGAGCTGTACCTGCTCGCCTACTGGCATCCTAAGTCCTTGAGGGTCCTTTCCCGCCTTTCCCAACTGACCCGTGGCCAGGGTTAGTCTCCATCCTGTTCTAGGTAAATATATTCCGTGTGGGTATTTGTCCATCTAAATCTTTCTCTCTCCCGTCTTAAATAAAGCAAACTTGCCTATGTCAATTTCTCTGTCATTTGACTCTCACGTAAAGTATTTTACTAGCATGTTCCATATCTTCTCTCCACCTATAGTTAAATACTGAACTGTTTATATATATAATATGTTCCATTCTTACCCTCCCTATAGAAAATAAGCACTTGTTGGTATAGAAACTTTCATGAGTTTCGGTTTTCTTCTTAACTGTTAGAATATTTGAAAGCTTACTTGATTAGTATGTTCCCTTTCTCTACCCGCCTTTAGTAACGTTGTGAAAGTCTGATAGACTAAAGTAGCGTGTTCCTTATTTTTCCCCTCCCTTTATTCTTCGATTTATAAATGATTCTCACTCTGATTCATAGCTACACTATATTTCTAATCTTAATTATTGACAGTCTGATCTGTGTAAATTTCATTCTCATGGCATATGATGACTAAAATTTATTAGATAAAGGTGTTGAAAATCTCTTGCGTTTGTGGTTATTACAAAAGTATAAACATTTTCAATTGTATAAAGTATCAATTCATGTTGATTTGCCTATCCACTAATATCTCCTGATCCATTGTGATCTTGGGTACCTGTTTCCGAGGATTGGTAAGTCAGGTACTCTAAAATAAGTAAGAGGAAACAAGGATTACTGATAGGGGTGTGTTGGTCATCTGATTTATGAAAAATAATGATATATGCGTCATGGGCCCAAGTGTGCATTTTGGATAAATAAAGAGTCGGGTGACCTGCGCGCTCTATCACTACCACATGTGAGAAGTTGGCCTGGTATATGATGTTCATTATTCTAGTGAGCACCTTGCACCAGTCCAAACAACCCTTATGGTGATGGTTGTAAAGTCAACCTTATAGACCAGCTATCCTAGAGGTAGCGTGGACAGAACAGTCTTAGGCTAAAAGACTCTTGAGGGCGTGTAAAGCCAGCTGTTTTACCATATGTAACCCCTTGAATACCAAATGAAAGGACACCACACAGGATATATATAAAATATATATGTATTTATTCACTAACACACTCCTCTGAACTCTTTATAAGATGAGAGGCAAAAGCACATAACAAGTTACACTCAGAAATACTTTAAATAGCACAATTTACAGTCAGGCCCTAGAGCGCGTAAAACCATATACTAAGTAAGTGGTATAAGAACCACGACTTGGGAAAGGAGAAGTCCTAGGGCCTAGGGAATCGCTGGGGCTACACTATCTGACCCTTAGGTTAGGAGTAGGAGGCCCGCAGGCGGCGCGTGCAGTGTCAGTACACTCACACGAGAATCAACGGGAACGTAAAAAGGTAAGTAATGAAGTTTTAGGACACTTCCTGTCTAACTAGGAATACACAACTAACAAAACTAGACACTAGGATAGTCAATCCCTACAGGAGCACTGAAGTACTCGCCTTACCTCACCCACGGGCTGCGGGTGCATAGGTGTCAAAGTGTGTCGGGTTTTCTCATTGTTTCCTATGGAGCCTTGGAATAAGATGCTGCAGGCGACCAGGAGGAAGATGTCCGGGTGGATCCAAGGGTGGATTGGAGTTGAAGAGGACCTGAATGCAGAGGGGACAGAGTCTGGGTCACTAGCCAGCGACCGGGTGGAACCAGGAAGGAACCAGACGTCGTCGGGGAGCAATCAGGTGCTGTCATGAAGCTTGTCATTGCAGCCACGCGGACCAGGAGGCGTCAAGGACGACCAGGTGCTGGAGAGGAGCTGTCCCACGAAGGTTCTCGCAGATGGAGGGGTCGGCTTCAAGATCGGAGCCAACAAACCTAAGCAGAGGCAACCCACACAGGATACACAAAAGGCTTCTGGTGCAGACCAGGAGGGTCTGAGGTACTTCACCTTTTCAGGGAAGCGAGGGCCAGTCTGGAGCAACCAGACCAGCGATGGATTTTCACAAGGATCGTTGCCACAAGGCTACTAGTCAACGGGCCAGCAACCGGACAACAGGTCGAGCAGAACACAAGCAGAAGGGCCCCAGGCAGACCTCGTGGAGTGTGGAGGGCTGGTCTTCGGTGCAGGTGGAGCTCGGTGTCGGGGTGTCTCAGTCCCCAGTGCACAGCTTCGAGGAGGCCTTAGGAGCTGCGCTGTTAGCAAGGTGAAGACTTTCCAAGTTGCCTGGTTCCACGGGTTCCGACGCCTTCCACGGGGCTCAGCTGTGCTGGAGTCGTGCAGTTGGGTCAGAGAGATCCGGGAGTTGAGGTCTTGTCAGGCTCTGTGCTCGGGTTCCGGCGGGAACGGGGACAAAGCAAGCCGTCGAGTTGCTGGATAGTACCTGGTTGCCCAGGGTGGTCACTCCTTGGCCACAAGGGCGATTCTTCAGTCTTCAGCTCAGGTGAATGTCGAAGGGTCCAGAGTTTTGTCTCAAGTCAATTCCAGGATTAATCTAAAGTCTCCTGGGTCAGCTCCTACCTTTATACAACTAAAGGGGGCTGGTTTACTCACTAGGTCCCTCCTGTGGGTGGGACCAGGAAAGAGGGTGGTTACACCCCCTTTCCTTTGAACAGTTTCGCGCCAGAGCTGGGGCTGGAGTGCCCCAGCAACCGGTTTGAACTGGGGTATGCATGAAGCACCTAGTGTGCTCCAGGCAGTGCCGCAATCTATTCAGCCCTCCCTGTCCCAGTACACATCCTCCTGTCTGGGGTGGTGCTCGCACCTCCCCAAGCAGGAAACCTATTGTCCAAACCTCAGTGACTGGAAGGATTCCCAGCAGCAGGAGGTCAGAATTGTGTCTGTGGCAGCAGCATCCATTTTGTGATGCTGGGGCTCTGGTTCACTTTAACCGGGATAGTCAGAACTAACATGTCTTCCCCCTCTAGAAGGGTGGAATGCTACCCCCGTCGCCAGAATTGGTGAGGGGGTAGTATTCCAAAGCGTATGACACCTTACACGACATGTTTGGATAAAGCCAAACCAAAGTTAGCAATTAACCACGAGGTTCATAATGCACTTAAGAGTATATGTGTAGTATTCTTGCATCTTGTTTATATGTTATATGCTTTCTCCACTACCTGTCCAGCTTGTAGAATGTTGCAGCTATGATGCACAAGAGAATGTTGGGATTCTGTGGTTTGAGGTGGACAGTTGATGGATGCTCCTGGTGGGGCTGCTTTACCATCTTATCTACTCATCTACAAATAAACATCTTAACATCACTTTCTGTGTGGGACCTGATTACTACAATATAGTATGGCAATATCATAGAACAGCTATAAGGACATGGTTCCGAAAGCTGCAGACAGGCTCAGCTCATGCTAGAGCACCATCTCACACATAACCAAGCACTCTGCCTCCAGGATTGTTAAGGCCTGCCATAGGAGTGACTTATAGGTTACTATGTGTCTATATGTAAGTAGGTATAGGAATACTACACCTAAGCAAGGGGTGGTTACACGACCTTGCCCCAGCTGAGTGATCAGCTGTTTGTGTCTATTTGAGTGGCCAGCCAGGGGTGGCATAATACATGCTGCAGCCCCTGGTAGGCCTTGGTTACACCTATGCCCTGAGTACCTAGGGTACACTTCTACAGGGGCTGCGAAGGTGAACCAATTCACAATTGTGGATGTACCTAGAGTACATGGTAAATTTAGAGAGAGTGCCTCTGGGCTGTGGGTCTGATTAGCAGGCCCACAGCCACATCTAAGTTGAAAACCAGTAAAGCAAAAGCAAAAAGTGGGGGTGACCATAGGAAACAGACCCTACTCTCCTACACAACCCCCGCTTCCAAACGTAGGGAGATTAAACTAACCATGACCAGTTGAGTCTTCATGTTCTAAGTGGAAATATCTGGAGAGTCCATCTGCATTGGCATGGTCAGTCCCAGGTCTATGTTCCAATGTAAAGTCCATTCCCTGTAGGGAAATGGACCACCTAAGTAGTTTGGGATTTTCACCCTTCATCTGATTTAACCATAGGAGGGGCTTGTGGTCTGTCTGAATCTTGAAGTGAGTGGCAAACAAGTATGGCCTCAGCTACCTCAGGGCCCAAACCTCAGCAAAGGCCTCCCTCTCGATAGCTGACCAACGTTTCTCTCTAGGGGTCAGCCTTCTGCTTATGGAAGCAATTGTCTGGTCTTGGCCATCTATATTCAGTTGTGAAAGTACAGCTCCCACACCCAACTCAGAAGCATCTGTTTGGACTATGAACTCTTTGGAGTAATCTGGACTTTTCAGAATAGGGGCAGTGGTGTAGTGGTTGCTTTAATTATTCGTGCTCATCGCGCGGTGTGTCGCTCGATGTGCACGCATCCAACATATTATTATTTGATTATGCGTCCACGCGTGATGTGGTCACATGCAATGTATTATTGTTTGATTATGCATCCACGCGCGATGTGTCCGCTCGGTGGTTACTTCCAACGTGTGGTCAGTCACCGTTGAGGTTTGCCTCTGGATGGAAGCATCGCGCATCGGGTGGAGTTTGTTGTTATATTGAAATAAACCTAACTTCAACTTCTCTACATTTATCTGTGGATTATTTAATTTAACAAGTACACATGGCCTGCTTCAGGTCATCAAATGCCTTTTGACAGCTAACTGTCCACTGAACTTTCTTTGGCATCTTTCTGGAAGTGAGGTCATTCAGTGGTGTCACAATGGACCCATAGATTTTTCACACACTACCTGTAGTACCCAGACAGGCCCAAGAAAGCTCTGACCTGTGTCTTAGTGGTTGGAGGAGTACAGTCTCTGATGGGCTGGATCTTACTCTCCAGTGGTTGAACTCGACCCCCACCTACCAGGTGGCCCAGGTACACAACCTTGCTCTGCCCTATCTGGCACTTGTTAGCCTTGATAGTGAGGCCTGCCTTTTGCAGAGCCTCTAAAACATTCCTTAGGTGGACCAGGTGATCCTCCCGGGAGGAGCTAAAGACAGCAATATCATCTAGATAAGCTGCACAATAGTCCTCCACTCCTGTGATAACTTGATTCACCAACCTTTGGAAAGTGGCAGGTGCATTCTTCAAACCAAAGGGCATTACCACAAATTGATAATGTCCTCCTGGGGTCGAAAATGCTGTCTTGGCTTTTACATCCTCAGCTAATCTGATTTGCCAGTAGCCTGCTGTCAGGTCAAATGTGCTCAAGAACCTGTCAGAAGCCAATCTATCAATGAGCTCATCAGCCCTGAGGGTGGGGTGGGAATCTGTCCTAGTGACAGCATTGAGACCTCTGTAGTCTACACAAAACCTCATATCTCTCTTACCATTTTCGGTGTGAGGTTTTGGCACCAGGACTACTGGACTGGCCCAAGGGCTCTCTGAGGGCTCAATAACTCCCAGCTCCAACATCTTTTGGACCTCTGTCCTTATGCAGTCCCAGACATGGTCAGGTTGCCTGTAGATCGTACTCCTGACAGGCACACTGTCACCAGTGTCCACCTCATGGGTGCACCAGCTTGTCTGACTTGGAGTCAGAGAAAACAAATGTCTGAAGGACTGCATAACTTGTCTACGATCCTATTGCTGATGGTCAGAGAGGCTGTCTGAAAAGACCACACCATCCACTGAGCCATCATCAGTGTTTTGAGTAAGCAGGTCTGGGAGAGGGTCACTCTCTTCCTCCTGCCCCTCATCTGTAGCCATGAGCAAGCCCATGTCTGCCCTGTCGACAAATGCTTTAAGTCTGTTGACATGAAGCACCCTGTGGAGGCTTCTGGGAGTCCCAAGGTCCACCAAGTAGGTGACTTCTCCCTTCTGTTCAACTATTGTATGGGGTCCAGACCATTTGTCATGGAGTGCTGCTGAGGCCACTGGCTCTAACACCAATACCTTCTGTCCTGGCTGGTACACAGTCAGTACAGCCTTTTGGTCATTGTGAGAAGTTGGCCTGATATGTAGTGTTTCCAATTCTGGAACCACTTGGTATCAGTCCAAACAAACCCCAAAGATGTCAGGTTGTAAGTCAACCTTGTAGACAAGCTATCCTAATGGTAGCATGGACTAAGCAGCCTTAAAGGCTTAACTTAAGAGGTCGTGTTAAGCGAGCTGTTTTACCACATACAATCCTGTAATCAAATGAAAGGACACCACACAAGTATATATTATAAAAATATATGTATTTATTTCTAAATTACTCCCCAGTACTCTTTATGAGGAAAGGGGCACAAGCGTTAAATCAAAAGCACTGTTACACATATAAAGTTGCACAATTATGGATGAGGGCGGGTGGCCACTCAGACCATATACTAAAAAAGTGGTATAAGTAACACTTCTCGAACAATGGTTAGGCCTAGGGCCTAGAGATTCGCTGGGAGCAGTCAGGACTAGCAATGATGAAGTCGGGAGTAGCCCACAGGAGACGGGTGCAGCACGGAAAGTGCGGCGCGCACCAATGCAATGTCAATGGTGCGTAAAAGTTGCATAAAGTGAATTAAAAGATACTTCCGCTGAACCTAGGAACACAAAACTTTAGACACAGACCCTAGAGGTGTATACCAGTGTATAGACACCGGCGTTGCAATGTTACCTCACCCACAGGCCGTGGGTGCACAGGGTCGAAGTGGCGTCGGGTTCTGTCACGCAGGTTCTTGGTGCTTGAAGCTGTTGCAGCTGCAGGCGCTGTGAAGCAGAAGTGTCCGGTGCGATCCAAGGGTGGATCGAAGTAGAAAAGTACCTGAAAGCAGAGGGGACAGAGTCTGGGTCACTCAGCAGTGACCAGGGTGGAACCAGGACGGAACCAGGCAATGTCGGGCGCAATCAGGCGGTTGTTGATAGGCTTCTCTCCGCTGTCACGTGGGCTCTGGGGCATCTGCGACGTCCAGGAGCAGGTCACGATCTGTCCCACGTAGGCTCTGGCCGTCAGCACCGTCGGCTTCAAGATTGCAGCAAACAGCACTTGGCAAAAGCAATCCACGCGGAACCGGGAGATTGCTTATCACTCGAACCAGGAGGGTCAGAGTGGGTGCTCCTTTTCACAGGAGCTGGTGCAGATCTGGAGCAACCAGAAAAGCGAGTCGTATTTCAAGTTTCGTCGGCACAGGGGCCACAAGCCAGCTGGCAAGTGACCGGGCCAACGCGTCGAGCGCACACAAGCAGAAGGGCCCCACGCAGCACTCGTCAAGTGTGGAGGGGTGAGCTTTGGTGCAAGTGGAGCTCGGGGCTGGGGCTTCTCAAACCCCGGTGCATAGCTTCGAGGATCACTCGTGGGCTGCACGGTCAGCGTCTCGTGGCCTTTTCAAGATGGCGTGCCCCACGCTTCCGGTCGCCTCCACGGGTCTCAGCTCTGCAGGGACTGTGGATCGGGCAGGTAGAAGGCAGGCAAGCTTAATCTCGTCGATCTCTGTCACTCGAGTTCCGGCGGGAACTGCAACAAAGCAAGGGTCGAGGGCTGGATGGTGCCTGTTTGCACAGGGTGGTCACTCCTTGACCACAAGGGAGATTCTTCAGTCTTCTCACGTCGTGTAGAAAGTCGAAGGGTCCAGAATTCGTTTCTTATGTTTCTTCAGGATGATCTGAGTTCCATTGGGACTGCTCCCCCTCTTATTCGAATCTCGGGGGTTGGACATCCTGCTAGGTCCCCTCCTATGGGTGGGACCCAGGAAGGGGGTGGTTACACCCCTCTCCTTTGATCCTGGCCGCGCTGGGACAGGGGCTGGGAGGCCCCAGAACCGGTTTGGCCGGATCCTGCAAGGGGCAGCCTTGTGCTCCCCAGGCAGTGTCTGGTTTCTTTGAAACCTCCCTACTCCAATCCACTATCTCCTGTCTGGGGTGGTTTGACACCGCCCTGTGACAGGAAACTCTTTGTCCAGGCCTCCTCTGCTGGGTTTCGGTCAGCAGCAGGAGGCCAGACCCGTGTCTGTGGCAGGGGCATCCATTTTGTGGATCTGAGGCTCATTTTAAATCAACCGCGTTTCAGTAAAGTAACATGTCTTCTCCCTCTAGGAGGGTGGAATGCTACCCCCGTCGCCAGAACTGGCAAGGGGGTAGTATTCCAATTCGTTTGACACCTTACACGACATGTTTTGATAAAGCCAAACCAAAGTTGCTATATAACCGCGAGGATTATAAGGCGCTTAAGAGTATATGGTATGGCATTATCCCGGATCAGCTTAGGGAGTTGTTCCCGACAGCTGCAGACAGGCTCAGCTCATGCCAGAGCACCATCTCACATAAAACCACGCACTCTGCCTCCAGGATTGATGAGGCCTTCCATAGGAGTGGCTTACAGGCTATATATGTGTCCAGATATAGGTTTAGATATAGGTATACTATATCTAAGCAAGGGGTGATTACACCCACTTGCCCCAGCTGAGTGATCAGCCAGTTGTGTCAATTTAAGAACCAGCCAGGGGTGGCAAAAGCTATGCTTCAGCCCCTGGTAGGCCTTGGTGGCACCTATGCCCTGAGCACCTATAGTGCATGGTACAGGGGCTGACAAGGAGTCCATTTCCAATTGTGGTATGTACCTATAGCACATGTATTATAAATTTAGAGAGAGAACAGCAGGCTGGGGGTCTGATTAGCAGGCCCACAGCCTCAGTAAGTCGAAAACCAGTGAAGCAAAAAGCAAAAATTGGGGTGACCATAGGATAGCAGACCCTACTCTCCTACATAACCCCCCCCCAACGCAGGGACATTAAACTTAACCTTGACCAGATAAGTCTTCATGTTCTAAGTGGAAGTACCTGGAGAGACCATCTGCATTACCATGGTCAGTCCCTGGGCGGTGCTCCACTGTAAAGTCCATCCCCTGTAGGGAAATGGACCACCTGAGCAGTTTGGGATTTTCACCCTTCATCTGATTTAGCCACAAGAGGGGCTTATGGTCTGTCTGAATTAGGAAGTGAGTACCAAACAAGTATGGCCTCAACTTCTTCAGGGCCCAAACCACAGCAAAGGCCTCCCTCTCAATAGCTGACCAACGTTTCTCCCTGGGGGTCAGCCTTCTGCTAATAAAAGCAATGGGCTGGTCTTGACCATCTTGATTAAGTTGTGAAAGCACAGCTCCCACCCCCAACTCAGAAGCATCTGTCTGTACAATGAACTGTTTGGAGTAGTCAGGACTCTTCAGGATAGGTGCAGAGCACATGGCCTTCTTCAGGTCATCAAATGCCTTTTGACAGCTAACTGTCCACTGAACCTTTTTGGGCATCTTCTTGGATGTCAAGTCATTCAATGGTGTCACAATGGACCCATAGTTCTTTACAAATTTTCTGTAATACCCAGTCAGGCCCAAGAAGGCTCTGACTTGTGCCTGGGTAGTTGGAGGAGCCCAGTCCTGTATGGTCTGGATCTTGCTCTCCAGTGGTTGAACTTGACCCCCACCTACTAGGTGGCCCAAGTACACAACCTTGCTCTGCCCTATCTGGCACTTAGTAGCCTTGATAGTCAGGCCTGCCTTTTGCAGGGCCTCCAGAACCTTCTTCAGGTGGATCAGGTGATCCTCCCAGGTGGAGCTAAAGACAGCAATATCATCTAGATATGCTGCACAAAAGTCATCCAGCCCAGCAAGGACTTGATTCACCAACCTTTGGAAGGTGGCAGGTGCATTCTTCAAACCAAAGGGCATCACCACAAACTGATAATGTCCACTAGGGGTAGAGAATGCTGTTTTGGCTTTTGACTCTTCAGCTAGTCTGATTTGCCAGTAGCCAGCTGTCAAATCAAATGTGCTCAGAAACTTGGCAGAAGCCAATTTATCAATGAGCTCATCTGCTCTTGGAATGGGATGAGCATCTGTCCTAGTGACAGCATTGAGACCTCTGTAGTCCACACAAAACCTCATTTCTCTCTTCCCATCTTTGGTATGAGGTTTTGGCACAAGGACCACTGGGCTAGCCCATGGGCTCTCTGATGGCTCAATCACTCCAAGCTCCAACATCTTTTGCACCTCAGCCTTTATACAATCCCTGACATGGTCAGGTTGCCTGTAGATCTTATTCTTCACAGGCAGATTGTCACCAGTGTCCACCTCATGGGTGCACCAGTTAGTCTGACTGGGTGTGAGTGAAAACAAATGTCTGTGGGCCTGCAACACCTGTCTGCAGTCCACCTGTTGCTGCTCAGTGAGGCTGCCTGCCAAGGCTACTCCATCAACTGAACCATCATCAGGGTTCTGGGAAAGCAGGTCTGGGAGAGGGTCACTCTCTTCCTCCTGTTCCCCATCTGTGGCCATGAGGAGACTCATGTCCTCCCTGTCAACAAATGCTTTCAAACGATTTACATGGAGCACCCTGTGGGGGCTCCTAGGGGTACCAAAGTCAACCAAGTAGGTGACTTCTCCCTTCTTTTCAATGATAGGGTAGGGTCCAGTCCATTTGTCCTGGAGAGCTGCTGGCCCCACTGGGTCCAACACCCACACCTTCTGTCCTGGCTGGAACTCAACCATAACAGCCTTTTGGTCATGCCAAGCTTTCTGTAATTCTTGGCTTGCCTCAAGGTTTTTGGATGCTCTCTCCATGTATTCAGCCATCCTGGAGCGGAGACCAAGTACATAGTCCACAATGTCTAGTTTAGGCTTTTTGAGAGGTAACTCCCATCCTTCCTTCACCAAACTCAATGGACCTCTTACAGGGTGGCCAAACAAAAGTTCAAAAGGGCTGTAGCCAACCCCCTTCTGTGGGACCTCTCTGTAAGCAAAGAGCAAGCAGGGTAAAAGGATGTCCCATTTCCGCCTGAGCTTCTCTGGTAAACCTTTTATCATTCCCTTTAGGGTCTTGTTGAACCTTTCCACAAGCCCATTGCACTGTGGATGGTAGGGTGTGGTAAACTTATAGTTTACTCCACACTCTTTCCACATTGCTTTTAAGTATCCAGACATAAAGTTAGTACCTCTGTCTGAAAGAACCTCCTTTGGAAAGCCCACTCTTGAGAAAACTGCAATGAGAGCTTTTGCCACCACAGGAGCTGTGGTGGTCCTCAGGGGAATTGCTTCTGGGTACCTGGTGGCATGATCCACTACCACCAGTATAAATCTGTGCCCAGATGCTGTTTGAGGATCCATGGGACCCACAATGTCTATTCCAACTCTTTCAAAGGGTACCCCCACCACAGGTAGTGGTATCAGGGGGGCCTTTGTTGTGCCACCTGACTTACCACTGGCTTGGCAAGTGACACAGGAGCGACAAAACTCCTTGACATTTTCTGACATGTGAGGCCAGTGAAAGTGTGGAACAAGCCTGTCCCAAGTCTTATTCTGGCCTAAGTGTCCTGCAAGGGGAATATCATGGGCCAAGGTAAGAAGGAAGCCCCTAAACTTCAAAGGTATAACCAACCTCCTGGTTGTGCCAGGCTTGGGGTCTCTAGCCTCTGAATAAAGGAGTCCTTCATCCCAATACACTTTATGGGTACCTTGAGCATTCCCTGCAGCCTCAGCAGCAGCTTGCTGTCTGAGGGGTTCAAGTGAAGGGCAATCTAATTGGGCCTGCCCCAGGTCTGCCCTTGAGGGTCCCCCTGTCCCCAGAAACTCAACCTGATCAGGTTCAAGCTCCTCTGAGACAGTCTCCTCTTGGACTGCAGAATCAGTTTCCTGTGAAACTTGATCCTCAACCTGGGGCAAGTGGGAAGGCACAGCCTTAACCCTCTTGCTCCTTCTCTTGGGTTGTGGTTGGTCTATTGTTTCAAGATCCACCACTGGTTCAGGAAGGCACTTCTTAGCCTGAGACCTTGTCACTGCAAGGACATGAGCTGAAATCCCTAGCATTTCTGCATGAGTCCTGTACTCCACTTCTGACCAAACTGAGCTTTCAAGATCATTGCCTAACAGACAGTCTACTGGGAGGTCTGCACTCACAACAACTTTCTTTAGGCCATCTACCCCTCCCCAGGAGAAGTTCACAACAGCCACACTATGGGAAGTAGTGGAGTTGCTTGCATTGGTCACTAGGTAACTTTCACCTAGTACAATCTGT
Source organism: Lissotriton vulgaris (assembly GCF_964263255.1). Taxonomy (NCBI): domain Eukaryota; kingdom Metazoa; phylum Chordata; class Amphibia; order Caudata; family Salamandridae; genus Lissotriton; species Lissotriton vulgaris. The sequence goes on along the minus strand of NC_141699.1, from coordinate 370,022,720 downwards.
CCAGGGTCCACAAAGTCAGGTGTCACCATTGTGACACTGGCACAAGTGTCCCTGTAGGCCTGAGCCAGTTTCTCATTGATTAAGGGAGTCTGCCTATATTTGCCCAGGTTACTGGGGCTTACTGCAGTGGGCAAAGATAAGTCCACATCATATAGGAGAACTGCCTGTGTGGGGATTCTGACTAGGCCAGATTCCACCTCAGTACCCAGGGTCAACCCTACTAAACCCTTTGGCTGTGTACCACCACTGTTAACTGTACTAGGGGGTGCAGTTGCTTTAGGAGCTGCAGTGGTGGGGACTGGATTTTTCTTAGTGCATTCACTGCCCCAGTGTGAAACTGATTTGCAGGTATTACACCAAGGTTTCTTTGGGCCATCATTCTTCTTTTTCTTGTTTCCATTTTGGGAACCCCCCTCCTTATTACTAGTTTGGGGGCCTGAAGACTTCTGGTCCTTTTCTTTATCTTTCTGATTCCCACCCTTCTGGTCTATTTTCTTCTGGTCACCTTGGTTCTGGTTTTTCTGCTTAATCCTTGTTCTGACCCATTTGTCTGCCTTCTTTCCCAATTCTTGGGGAGAGGTCAAATCAGAGTCAACAAGGTATTGACGCAACAGCTGGTTCTGACAGTTATTAAGGATCTGCTCTCTCATCATAAGATTGTACAATCCTGTATAGTCTGAAACTTTACTTCCCTGCAGCCAACCCTCCAGAGCCTTAGTGGCACAATCTACAAAATCAGTCCAGTCCTGAGTCTGTGCTTTTTGGGTGTCTCTGAACAACAACCTGTATTGCTCAGTGGTTAGGCCAAACCCTTCAATAAGAGCACTCTTCAGAACAGAGTAGTTTTTGGCATCCTCAGGTCTAACAGTGAGGAGCCTGTCCCTCCCTTTCTCAGAAAAGGAGTACCATAAAATTGCTGCCCACTGATCCTCAGGGACCTGCTGTACCATGCAGGCCCTCTCAAGAGCAGTCATCCATTTGTGGATATCATCCCCTTCCTTGTAGGGGGGCACAATTTTTGTCAGGTTTCTATTGTCATAGGCCCTGTCTTTTTCTTTAGGAACTTTGCTGCCACCAGTGGCATCTAAGCCACACAATTTTCTTTCTCTTGCTAAAGCAAGTTTAGCTTGAGCCAAGGCTACCTCTTCCCTTTCTATTTGGAGTTGGACAGCCCTCATCCTGGCCCTATGCTCTTTTCTCTGGGAGGAAGTCATCCCTCTTTGAGATTCTCTTGAGGCACTAGAAAGGTGAGAGTCCCTTGATAGAGATCTCTCCCTTCTGTTACCTGGGAGAATTTGGTTATGAGATCTGGAGTGGTGCTGGCCCTCTCCATTCCCATGTAGGTCCAAGTTGGCCTGGTTAAGCCTGGCAACCTGTACCTGGTTTCCCTCCTGATCCTGATCTTCAGGCTCTTCTACGTCAGAGCCTTCCTCTTCCTCTTCCTCCTCCTCTTCTTCTTCTGGAAGATTCTCATTCTCAGGGGAGTTTATCCCTTCACCTGAATCTAAGGGAGCCTGACTCACCTTGTCTAGATCATCCTTTTCTAGGAGAGCTACTAGGGAAGGAATGGTAGGGCCTCTGCCCTTTTTTAGCCCCCTGGCTGTGCACAAGGCACTCAGGTCTTTGTGGCTAAGGTTGTCATATCTGGATGTTGTCCCTATAGGATCAACTATTACAGGAGCAGAGCCTGAGGCTCTACCTGTATCAGACATGACTGCTAGTGAGGTGTAAGTGATGCACTTACCTACACTAAGTGGTTTCCTACTGTACCTTGCTAGTGAGTTGTAGTCAGGGTGTGCTAATCCCTTTAATCTACAACTACTAAGTTCAGTAGAACTTAATATGCTAAGCTTTTGATTTATATGTACCTAGAGGTACTTGATGTGATCTTTCAATTTGATAAAGATTGCAATGGTAAAACAAACAGCAAGCTCAAATCCGCACCGCTGCACACCAATGTGAGAAGTTGGCCTGATATGTAGTGTTTCCAATTCTGGAACCACTTGGTATCAGTCCAAACAAACCCCAAAGATGTCAGGTTGTAAGTCAACCTTGTAGACAAGCTATCCTAATGGTAGCATGGACTAAGCAGCCTTAAAGGCTTAACTTAAGAGGTCGTGTTAAGCGAGCTGTTTTACCACATACAATCCTGTAATCAAATGAAAGGACACCACACAAGTATATATTATAAAAATATATGTATTTATTTCTAAATTACTCCCCAGTACTCTTTATGAGGAAAGGGGCACAAGCGTTAAATCAAAAGCACTGTTACACATATAAAGTTGCACAATTATGGATGAGGGCGGGTGGCCACTCAGACCATATACTAAAAAAGTGGTATAAGTAACACTTCTCGAACAATGGTTAGGCCTAGGGCCTAGAGATTCGCTGGGAGCAGTCAGGACTAGCAATGATGAAGTCGGGAGTAGCCCACAGGAGACGGGTGCAGCACGGAAAGTGCAGCGCGCACCAATGCAATGTCAATGGTGCGTAAAAGTTGCATAAAGTGAATTAAAAGATACTTCCGCTGAACCTAGGAACACAAAACTTTAGACACAGACCCTAGAGGTGTGTACCAGTGTATAGACACCGGCGTTGCAATGTTACCTCACCCACAGGCCGTGGGTGCACAGGGTCGAAGTGGCGTCGGGTTCTGTCACGCAGGTTCTTGGTGCTTGAAGCTGTTGCAGCTGCAGGCGCTGTGAAGCAGAAGTGTCCGGTGCGATCCAAGGGTGGATCGAAGTAGAAAAGTACCTGAAAGCAGAGGGGACAGAGTCTGGGTCACTCAGCAGTGACCAGGGTGGAACCAGGACGGAACCAGGTAATGTTGGGCGCAATCAGGCGGTTGTCGATAGGCTTCTCTCCGCTGTCACGTGGGCTCTGGGGCATCTGCGACGTCCAGGAGCAGGTCACGATCTGTCCCACGTAGGTTCTCGCCGTCAGCACCGTCGGCTTCAAGATTGCAGCAAACAGCACTTGGCAAAAGCAATCCACGCGGAACCGGGAGATTGCTTATCACTCGAACCAGGAGGGTCAGAGTGGGTGCTCCTTTTCACAGGAGCTGGTGCAGATCTGGAACAACCAGAAAAGCGAGTCGTATTTCAAGTTTCGTCGGCACAGGGGCCACAAGCCAGCTGGCAAGTGACCGGGCCAACGCGTCGAGCGCACACAAGCAGAAGGGCCCCACGCAGCACTCGTCGAGTGTGGAGGGGTGAGCTTTGGTGCATGTGGAGCTCGGGGCTGGGGCTTCTCAAACCCCGGTGCACAGCTTCGAGGATCACTCGTGGGCTGCACGGTCAGCGTCTCGTGGCCTTTTCAAGATGGCGTGCCCCACGCTTCCGGTCGCCTCCACGGGTCTCAGCTCTGCAGGGACTGTGGATCGGGCAGGTAGAAGGCAGGCAAGCTTGATCTCGTCGATCTCTGTCACTCGAGTTCCGGCGGGAACTGCAACAAAGCAAGGGTCGAGGGCTGGATGGTGCCTGTTTGCACAGGGTGGTCACTCCTTGACCACAAGGGAGATTCTTCAGTCTTCTCACGTCGTGTAGAAAGTCGAAGGGTCCAGAATTCGTTTCTTATGTTTCTTCAGGATGATCTGAGTTCCATTGGGACTGCTCCCCCTCTTATTCGAATCTCGGGGGTTGGACATCCTGCTAGGTCCCCTCCTATGGGTGGGACCCAGGAAGGGGGTGGTTACACCCCTCTCCTTTGATCCTGGCCGCGCTGGGACAGGGGCTGGGAGGCCCCAGAACCGGTTTGGCCGGATCCTGCAAGGGGCAGCCTTGTGCTCCCCAGGCAGTGTCTGGTTTCTTTGAAACCTCCCTACTCCAATCCACTATCTCCTGTCTGGGGTGGTTTGACACCGCCCTGTGACAGGAAACTCTTTGTCCAGGCCTCCTCTGCCGGGTTTCGGTCAGCAGCAGGAGGCCAGACCCGTGTCTGTGGCAGGGGCATCCATTTTGTGGATCTGAGGCTCATTTTAAATCAACCGCGTTTCAGTAAAGTAACATGTCTTCTCCCTCTAGGAGGGTGGAATGCTACCCCCGTCGCCAGAACTGGCGAGGGGGTAGTATTCCAATTCGTATGACACCTTACACGACATGTTTTGATAAAGCCAAACCAAAGTTGCTATATAACCGCGAGGATTATAAGGCGCTTAAGAGTATATGGTATGGCATTATCCCGGATCAGCTTAGGGAGTTGTTCCCGACAGCTGCAGACAGGCTCAGCTCATGCCAGAGCACCATCTCACATAAAACCACGCACTCTGCCTCCAGGATTGATGAGGCCTTCCATAGGAGTGGCTTACAGGCTATATATGTGTCCAGATATAGGTTTAGATATAGGTATACTATATCTAAGCAAGGGGTGATTACACCCACTTGCCCCAGCTGAGTGATCAGCCAGTTGTGTCAATTTAAGAACCAGCCAGGGGTGGCAAAAGCTATGCTTCAGCCCCTGGTAGGCCTTGGTGGCACCTATGCCCTGAGCACCTATAGTGCATGGTACAGGGGCTGACAAGGAGTCCATTTCCAATTGTGGTATGTACCTATAGCACATGTATTATAAATTTAGAGAGAGAACAGCAGGCTGGGGGTCTGATTAGCAGGCCCACAGCCTCAGTAAGTCGAAAACCAGTGAAGCAAAAAGCAAAAATTGGGGTGACCATAGGATAGCAGACCCTACTCTCCTACAGTCATGCCAAGCTTTTTGTAATTCTTTACAGGCCTCAAGGTTTTTGGAAGCCTTCTCCATATACTCAGCCATCCTGGAGCGGAGACCAAGTACATAGTCCACTATGTCATGCTTAGGCTTTTTGAGAGGTAACTCCCATCCTTCCTTCACAAGACATAGGGTTCCCTTTACAGGATGCCCAAACAAAAGTTCAAAAGGGCTGTAGCCAACCCCTTTTGTGGGACCTCTCTGTAAGCAAACAGAAGGCAGGGTAAAAGGATGTCCCATCTTTGCCTCAGCTTTTCTGGTAACCCTTTTATAATCCCTTTGAGGGTCTTGTTGAATCTCTCCACAAGCCCATTACACTGTGGGTGATAGGGGTGGTGAACTTATAGTTGACACTACACTCCTTCCACATTGCAGTAAAAAATCCTGACATGAAGTTTGCACCTCTGTCAGAGACAACCTCCTTTGGAAACCCCACCCTGGAGAAAACTCCAAGTAGGGCCCTTGCCACAACAGGAGCTGTTGTGGTCCTCAGGGGAATAGCTTCTGGTTTCCTGGTGGCATGATCCACCACCACCAGTATACATAAATCTGTGCCCAGAAGCTGTTTGGGGGTCCATTGGTCCTACAATGTCTATCCCCACTTTTTCAAAGGTTACCCCCACCAGAGGTAGTGGTATGAGGGGGGCCTTTGTGGTGCCACCTGATTTGCCACTGGCTTGAAGAAAAAAGTCGCTGCAAAAAACTAGAACGCAGCTGGAGATTAACATATGATACAGAGGCAAAAACTACCTACAGAACGGCCCTAAAGAAATTTACTAAACTAAAAAAATCTGCCATGAGAGAGTTTTTCGCCTCACAAATTAAAGACGCAGACAACTCGGCAAAGACACTGTTTAAAATTGTTAAAGACTTTGTAAAACCCCCTGCAATGACACCTAACAATCTAGCCAACCAGTCTCTTTGCAATGGACTATCAGACTTCTTCCAAGAAAAAATTGCAAAAATTGCATCCTCCTTTCCTCCAGTTGAGGCATCTGACCTTTCCCTCCCCCCGGTCTCAATCAACCATGACACTGCTCCTACCCTAGTGGCATTTAAGGACCTCACTCCTAACATTGCACTTAAACTACTCTTACAGTGCAAATCAGGCTCTCCTTTGGACCCGGTCCCCCCAAAAATCATGAGTGAACTGGCTAACATATTGTTAGAGCCACTCACTTCTATTTGGAACGCCTCTTTACATCTTGGCCAATTCCCTTCTGCCTGGAAGGAAGCTCTGCTTGTGCCTATCCTAAAGAAAACTGATGCGGACCCCACGCAATTCAGTAATTATCGGCCCCTCTCTCTCCTTCCGAAACCCGCGAAGGTCTTGGAAAAGGCAGTCCAATTACAACTTGCAGAATATCTAGAGACCAATTCCCTTTTACATGACTCCCAGTCCGGTTTCCGCTCTGGATTTAGTACGGAAACAGCACTGCTAGAAGTATCGGAGACTGTGCGAGAATGTGTGGATAAGGGCGAGGAGGCCATGCTGGTCCTCCTCGACCTATCGACGCTTTCGATACGGTGTCCCACAAAATACTTCTACATCGACTGGAGCAGATTGGACTGAGCGGCACGGCCCTGACTTGGATCAGTTCTTTTCTTCAAGGACGATCACAGAGGGTTCTTCTCAGACCGTTCAAATCGGGATGCAAACCTCTTGTTTGTGGAGTCCCGCAAGGCTCAGCGCTGAGTCCTTTGTTCTTCAATGTCTACCTGGCCCCGTTGGCCAAGGTAGTGGAGGCATGCGGAGTCAGAGTGATCTCTTATGCTGATGATACTCAGCTGATATTCTCCTTTAGAGATCACTCTGACTCCAGCCTTTCTAGCTTCCGCCATTGTCTTGGCGAAATCTGTTCTTGGATGTCCTCGAACCACTTGCGGCTTAACACTGACAAGACGGAGGTTTTGTTTTTTAATCAAAAAATGACCATTCCACCCACATTATGGTGGCCAACGGTACTCAACCCCCCCCAATCCCGGTGCACACCGCCCGCAATTTGGGGTTCATGTTCGATGATGCACTCTCCTGCAGCCCTCAAATTAACAAGGTTACTGCTGCCTGCTTTGGTAAATTAAAGATGATGAGAAAGATCTTCCCATTTTTGCCGATGGAGGCACGCAGAACAGTCACCCAGGCCTTAATTACCTCCCACCTGGATTATGCCAACAGTCTATACACGGGGGCCCCTCTATATCAAATTGAACGCCTGCAAGTAGTTCAAAACGCTGCAGCAAGACTGATTGGCAATATCCCGTTCAGACATCCGATTTCAGCGTTTCGCAAAGAGCTCCACTGGCTCCCTATAGCCAGCCGTATTAAGTTTAAAACGCTCATTCTTGCTTTCCGAGCTCTGAACAGAACCGGCCCAGACTATTTAAGAAAGAGATTGAGACTATCTCACTCAGTCAGAGACTTACGTTCCAACAACCTCCGTCTCATGCTTGTGCCACGATTTCGAAGCACAAGAATGGGTGGCAGAGCCTTTGCTGTCCTTGCTGCCAAACATTGGAACAGCTTACCTATTGACCTCAGATTTGCCCCATCCGAAGCACTGTTCCGTAGGCGTCTGAAAACGTGGCTATTTTCATCTATTTAGAGTGTTCCTCCTCCTTCTGCTGACAGTCTGAGCGCCGGGACACCCCCGTTGGGGGTAGCCGTGCGCTTAACAAAATCCATAAATAAATAAATAAATAATAAATTGGCAGGTAACACAGGAGCGACAAAACTCCTTGGTATCTTCTGACATATGGGGCCAGTGAAAGTGAGGGACAAGCCTGTCCCAAGTTCTGTTCTGGCCCAGGTGTCCTGCTAGGGGAATATCATGGGCCATGGTAAGAAGAAAGCCACTAAATTGCAGTGGTATAACAAACCTCCTGGAAGCACCAGGCTTGGGGTCTCTAGTCTCTGAATAAAGGAGCCCATCATCCCAATACACTTTATGGGTACCTTGAGCATTCCCAGCAGCCTAAGCAGCAGCCTGCTGTCTGAGGGGTTCAAGAGAGGAACAATCTAATTGTGCCTGCCTCAGATCTGCCCTGGAAGGTCCCCAAGAAACTCAACCTGATCAGGTTCAAGTTCTTCTAGGACAGTTCCTTCTTGGATCTCAGAATCACCCTCCTGGGAGGGCTGATCCTCAACCTGAGGCAGGGGGAAGGCACAGCCTGAACCCTCTTGCTCTTTCTCTTGGGTGGTCTATTGTTCCAAGATCCAGCACCTGTTCAGGTAAGCACTGTTTGACCTGTGACCTGGTCACAGCAAGGACATGTGCTGAAATTCCCAGCATTTCTGCAAGGGTCCTATACTCCACCTCAGACCAAACTGAGGTTTCAAGATCATTTCCCAACAGACACTCCACTGGAAGGTCTGAACTCACAACAACTTTCTTGAGGCCAGTTACCCCTCCCCAGGATAAGTTCACAACTGCCACACAATGGGGAGTAGTGGCATTGATAGCATTTGTCATTAGGTACTTCCCACCTAGTATGATCTGATCAGGGTCCACAAAGTTAGGTGTCACCATGGTGACATTGGCACATGTGTCCCTGTAGGCCTGAGCCATCTTGTCATTAATAAAAGGTGTCTGCCTGTACTTGCTCAGATTACTGGGACTTACAGTAGAGGACATGGCTATGTCCCCATCACAGACAAGAACAGCTTGAGTTGGTACTCTGACTAGGCCAGAGTCCATCTCAGTTCCCGGGGTCAACCCTACTAACCCTTCTGCTGGGAACCACCACTAACAGCTGGACTAGGGGGAACAGTTGCCTTAGGGGCAATGGCGGTTGGTGCTGTGCCCTTTTTGGTGCACTCACTAAACCAGTGAGAGACTGACTTACAGTATCCACACCAGGGCTTCTTTTGGCCTTCTTGTTTCTGTTTGTTCTTTTTGGAGCCACCCTTCCCCTGTGCCTTTTGGGGGCCTGGTGAAGTCTTCTGGTCTTTTGGTTTCTGGTTAATAACCCTTCTGGTCTGCCTTTTACTGATCACCCCCTTGGTTCTGGTTTTTCTGCTTAATCCTGGTTCTGACCAATTTGTCTGCCTTCTTTCCCTATTCTTGGGGAGATGTCAGATCAGAGTCAATCAGGTATTGATGCAATAACTGGTTATGACAATTGTTAAGTATTTGCTCTCTCATGATCAAATTATACAATCCTGTATAGTCCTTAACTTCACTTCCCAATAACCAGCCTTCCAGAGCCTTAGTGGCACAATCATCAAAATCAGTCCAGTCCTGAGTCTGTGTCTTCTGGGTGTCTCTGAACAACAACCTATATTGTTCAGTGGTTAGGCCAAACCCATCAATCAGAGCACTCTTCAGGACAGAGTAGTTGTTAGCATCCCCATCACTAACTGTGAGGAGCTTGTCTCTATCTTTTTCTGAAAAGGAGAGCCATAAGATTGGTGCCCACTGACTTTGGGGTACCTGCTGCACTTTGCAGGCCCTCTCCAAACCAGTTATCCACTTGTGGATGTCATCCCCTTCTTTGTAGGGGGCCACAATCTTGCTTACGTTTCTATTCTCATAAGACCTATCTTTATCCTTAGGGATATTGCTGCCGCCAGTGGGTTCTAACCCACTCTCTCTATGCTCTCTAGCAGGAGCAAGCTTCTCTTTGGCCAGGGCAACCTCAAGTTCCTGTCTTTCAATCCTAAGAGCAGCTTCTCTCGTTTTGGCCTCACGTTCCCTTCTCTGAGGGGAGGTCATCCCTCTCTGAGCAGGGCCATGAAAGCCATTTGAAGCATGAGATTGGAAAGATTCCCCGGAGTGGGATCTCCCTCTTCTCTGCCTCTGGTTAAGCCCACTTGGGGGTCTGTATGAGGGCTACCCATACTGACTCCCATGTATGTTTAAGTTAGCCTGACTAAGTCTTCTGACTAAGACCTGACAGTTTGTCTCAAGATTAGAATCATCTCCTTCTCCCCCCTCTTCTTCTTCATCTTCTGGTACTGGAGTATCAGCATTATCATCTGAGGAGGGAAGGACTTTATCTGCACTGCCCGTGTCACCTGTCTTACGTGGCTGTTGAGCATCATACTCTTCTAAGAGCTCAACCAGGAACCTGAGGGTAGGGTTTGAACCCTGTTTTAGCCTTCTAGAAGTACACAATTGTCTCAATTCTTGGAAGGTTAATGAAATGAAATGAAAAGATAATTTATAAAGCGCGATGGCTACCCTGGGGCGTCCCAGCGCTGCAGAGGGTGGGCTAGGCGGAGTACGCTAGACTTAAACGAATTATTAAGATGATTTATTAAAAAGATGGTTTATTAAAAAGCCAGGTTTCAAGGAGCTTTCGGAAGGTAAGTAGTTTAGGTTCTGATCTGATTGAGAGGGGGAGAGTGTTCCAGAGGCTTCATATCTCGAAGCAGTCCTCAAGGGATCTACTTCTGCAGGCAGAGAACCACTGGGGTTCACTGCTTGAGACATGTTTTCTAGTGAGGTGGGGTGTTGCACCTACCTACACTATGTGTTTTCCTACAGAACCTTTCTAGGAGTTGTAGTCAGGGAGTGCTAGACCCAGGCTCTACAACAGCTAAGTTCAGTAGAACTTAAGTATGCTAAGACTTGTTTTTATATGTACCTATAGGTACCTATGTGATCTTTCAAATGATATCTCAAGATTACAAGTGGTAAAACAACAGCAAGCTCTAATCCCAACCGTTGCACACCAATGTGAGAAGTTGGTCTGGTATATGATGTTCACTATTCTAGTGAGCACCTTGCACCAGTCCAAACAACCCTTATGGTGTTGGTTGTAAAGTCAACCTTATAGACCAGCTATCTTAGAGGTAGCGTGGACAGAACAGTCTTAGGCTAAAAGACTCTTGAGGGCGTGTAAAGCCAGCTGTTTTACCATATGTAACCCCTTGAATACCAAATGAAAGGACACCACACAGGATATATATAAAATATATATGTATTTATTCACTAACACACTCCTCTGAACTCTTTATGAGATCAGAGGCAAAAGCACATAACAAGCTACACTCAGAAATACTTTAAATAGCACAATTTACAGTTAGGCCCTAGGGGCGTGTAAAACCATATACTAAGTAAGTGGTATAAGAGCCATGACTTGGGAAAGGAGAAGGCCTAGGGCCTAGGGAATCGCTGGGGCTACCCTATCTGACCCTTAGGTTAGGAGTAGGAGGCCCACAGGCGGCGCGTGCAGTGTCAGTACACTCATGCGAGAGTCAATAGAAAGTCAATGGGAACATAAAAAGGTAAGTAATGAGGTTTTAGGACACTTCCGGTCTAACTAGGATTACACAACTAACAAAACTAGACACTAGGATAGTCAATCCCTACAGGAGCACTGAAGTACTCGCCTTACCTCACCCACGGTTGAAGAGGACCTGAAAGCAGAGGGGGCAGAGTCTGGGTCACTAGCCAGTGACCGGGTGGAACCAGGAAGGAACCAGACGTCGTCGGGGAGCAATCAGGTGCTGTCGTGAAGCTTGTCGTTGCAGCCACGTGGACCAGGAGGCGTCGGAGACAACCAGGTGCTGTAAAGGAGCTGTCCCACGAAGGTTCTCGCAGATGGAGGGGTCGGCTTCAAGATCGGAGCCAACATGCCTAAGCAAAGGCAACCCACGCAGGATACACAAAAGGCTTCTGGTGCAGACCACGAGGGTCTGAGGTACTTCACCTTTTCAGGGAAGTGAGGGCCAGTCTGGAGCAACCAGACCAGTGATGGATTTTCACGATGATCGTTGCCACAGGGCTGTTAGAAAACGGGCCAGCAACCGGACAAAGCGTCGAGCAGAACACAAGCAGAAGGGCCCCACGCAGACCTCGTGGAGTGTGGAGGGCTGGTCTTCGGTGCAGGTGGAGCTCGGTGTCGGGGTGTCTCAGTCCCCAGTGCACAGCTTCGAGGAGGCCCCAGGCGCTGTGCTGTTAGCAAGGTGAAGACTTTCCAAGTTGCCTGGTTCCACGGGTTCCGACACCTTCCACGGGGCTCAGCTGTGCTGGAGTCGTGCAGTGGGGTCAGAGAGGTCCGGGAGTTGAGGACTTGTCAGGCTCTGTGCTCGGGTTCCAGCGGGAACGGGGACAAAGCAAGCCGTCGAGCTGCTGGATGGTGCCTGGTTGCCCAGGGTGGTCACTCCTTGGCCACAAGAGAGATTCTTTAGTCTTCAGCTCAGGTGAATGTCGAAGGGTCCAGAGTTTCGTCTCAAGTCGATTCCAGGATTAATCTAAAGTCTCCTGGTTCAGCTCCTACCTTTATACAACTAAAGGGGGCTGGTTTACTCACTAGGTCCTTCCCGTGGGTGGGACCAGGAAGGGGGGTGGTTACACCCCCTTTCCTTTGTCCAGGTTCACGCCAGAGCTGGGGCTGGAGTGCCCCAGCAACCAGTTTGAAGTGGGTATGCATGAAGCACCAAGTGGGCTCCAGGCAGTGTCTCAATCTATTCAGCCCTCCCTGTCCCAATACACATCCTCCTGTCTGGGGCGGTGCTCGCACCTCCCCAAGTAGGAAACCTATTGTCCAAACCACCATGACTGGAAGGACTCCCTGCAGCAGGTGGTCAGACTTGTGTCTGTGGCAGCAGCATCCATTTTGTGATGCTGGGGCCCTGGTTAACTTTAACCGGGCTAGTCAGAACTAGCATGTCTTCCCCCTCTAGAAGGGTGGAATGCTACCCCCGTCGCCAGAATTGGCAAGGGGGTAGTATTCCAAAGCGTATGACACCTTACACAACATGTTTGGATAAAGCCAAACCAAAGTTAGCATTTAACCGTGAGGTTCATAATGCACTTAAGAGTATATAGTATGGCAATATCATAGAACAGCTATAAGGACGTTGTTCCGAAAGCTGCAGACAGGCTCAGCTCATGCTAGAGCACCATCTCACACATAACCAAGCACGCTACCTCCAGGATTGTTAAGGCCTGCCATAATTTAATTTAATTTAATTGCGGGTTTATATAGCGCTAGGCCTTGGTTACACCTATGCCCTGAGTACGTAGGGTACACTTCTACAGGGGCTGACAAGGTGAACCAATTCCCAATTGTGGATGTACCTACAGTAAATGGTAAATTTAGAGAGAGTGCATCTGGGCTGTGGGTCTGATTAGCAGGCCCACAGCCACATCTAAGTTGAAAACCAGAAAAGCAAAAGCCACATCTAAGTTGAAAACCAGAAAAGCAAAAGCAAAAAGTTGGGGTGACCATAGGAAGCAGACCCTACTCTCCTACACCACATATCTACAAGATGCCCTGAATAAGCAGATTACCCTCACTCCATCGTTGGGGCTCCTCAACATTTGGGAACCATCCGACTTTACTGTGGTGGAACAACTGATTACTTTGGGTTATATGTTGGTGAATAGGGCCATTGCAATTACAATGAAGTGGGGGTGGTGGGGCAGCCTTCAACACACACATGGGCGGCTGAGCTAGACAAGTGTAAGGTGGCCGAAAAAGAGGTGTTCAAACTCATAGGATGCCCCAGGAATGGGACAGGAAGTGGGGTGTGTTGAATGCTTATCTTGAAAACCTATGCTCATCTCCGACTGTAGAATTGGAAATGGCTAAGAGGGAAACATCTTACACTTGACATGATAGACTGAAATAAAATTCTGTTCAGTAATCTGTACCTGATGTTGTAAGATCGAACGGTCTGTAATTTATACCTGAGATGATTGGAATTTTCTTAATATTAAAAAAAACAGTTAAAAAAAAAAAGAATGGTATCCCACTTGCGTGGGTGGACCAAGAGACCACGACACAAAAGGCCCTAAAGGTCTACATTGATAGATCGGCAATAGGGGTAGCTGCTATATTTGGGGCTGTGCTGTTGCGCCACACATGCAAACCTACAAACCACAGAAATCTATCAAAACTAGATAACTGGGCTATTTCCGGGCAGGGTGCCTTGCATGTGTCACATGAGATTTGTTGCCCACAATGACATGCAAACCTCAACTTTGCCTGAAATCACATATTTTCCTTACATTTTTGTGATGGAAACTTGCGCAATCCACAAAATTCATGCCACCCAGCATTACCCCACATGTGCGAATAAAAATGCTGCATCACTAGTGTGACTGGGCCTAGTCCCCATGACAGAAATAGAGAAGAAAAAAAAGTTCGTAGTGTGGCTCCACAGCACAGCCCCAAATACTGCCGCTACCCCTACTCTTATCTATCAATGTAGTGCTTTAGGGCCTTTTGTGTTGCAGTCTTTTTGCCCACCCATACATTTGGGGTACTGTTCTTATCGGGGGAGATCTGGGAACTTGGGTGTTATGAAATGTATGGCTCCCGGCAGAATCCAGAAGTTTTCCTCACAGAAATATGCAGAAAATGTATGTTTTTAGTCAAAGTTTGAGGTTTGCAGTGAATTGTGGCTAAGACAATGTTGTGGGATCCACATGAAAAACACCACCATGGACTCCTCCGGGTGTCTAGCTTTCGGAAGTGTCAGGGTCTGGTAGATTTTCCCAGGAGGCAGCCTACCCAAGCCCAGAAAGTGCAGCCATTTATCATTGCAGGTTGGACATATTGGGAATTAGCCACACTCTCCTGGCCTATATGTAAAAACAACACTCAAAAGAGTCAAATATCCTTTCACTTTTCCTTGAGATGAAATGTCGTTTAGTATGCAGGGGAGCAGGCAGAAAGACTGTTGAGGGTTGCACTGCCTAATTTGTTAAAAATATAAGTAGTGGACCCTTGTCAGGAAGCCACTGCAGCTTGCACCACCCATTGCTCCAGACTATTCACACTATTCCAGGCCCTCAAAGCTATAAGAATGGCTTGAGCACTGGTAATAGCAGTTTTTAATGTATCTTGAATTAATAAACATCTGTTGTTGTGCTCATCTCTAAATTGGATAGTCAGCGCCACCATGGTGCAGTTCATAAGTTCTGGTGTTGACAATTAAGTGCCGGTGCTAAGCACCGATACCACTTGCTCAAATTAGGCACTGTTTAGGGGTGAGGGTGGGGCCTGCTGTAAGGATGGGCCAGGCGCACCCCATTATTTAAAAAATATATATATATTCCTGCTATAAAGGGGCAAATTGGCGGTGAACCTCCTGTCTGTCCCTTGGGGGGGGGGGAAAGATTGGTTTATCCCACTTGGGGTGGGAGTGTGGCCAATGCCAAAGGGCAACACCCACACCACTTTTCTTTGCCCAAAAGGAAAAATATATGGTGTCAGGTGGACTTTCTACGCCCCAGGAGGCAAATTTGGGGCATTCTCCCCATTTGTGGCAAACCTCCTTTCTGCCCCCAGCGGAGTAGATAAGACACTATTGAGCCTTCTGGGGCAGGGGTATGGCTCGATGCCAGGGTAGGCTGCACCCTCCTTTTTTTCTTTTGGCGCCATTTTGAATTCCCTGTGTGTAGTGGGCTTTATGCCCCCCTTCGGGGCAAATGAAAGGCAAACCACCTGTCTGGCCCAGGGAATGGGGGTGGGGGGGACGCAGGCCACACCTCTACCCCAAATGGGACAAACCGCACCCTTTGCTCCCAATTTGTGGGTTCTTGCAGTAGACTGTTTCGATTTCCAGCCATGGTACTGTTTGTATCTGCATTTTACTGTGCTTAAGCACCTTTATGTCATGTTTGTGCTCTATTAAACTACATAAGCTAAAACACCAGGGTAACATTTATATGACAAATTAATTATTTAGCATTTCATCTGTGCATTACAAAATAGTATATATTTGTATTTTTTATTTTTTGGAAATCTTTTTATTAATCTTGCTCACAGGTACACAAAAAACATAGCAGCGTACATATAGCAGGAGATAGTCAGCGAACACTGATTCATACAATAGGCAGGTCAAAACATTCCCAACGACCACCCCACGCCTCACACCCCACCCACCTCCCCCCCGGATCCTCGATATTTTCGCCAGGGGCCCCAGACCTTCCTCCAGTTCTTCACACACCCCCTCGCCTTGAAAATCGTATCCTCCGCCCTCTGGCACCAACAAAAAAGTATTTTTTGAATTACCAAGGTCAAAGATTCTGATTACACGCACTCCTCCTCAATATATATATACTATAACTCACAAGCTATACAAGAGACACTAAAGACTTCCTATGTTACATCGAGGGGAGTCCGTGGGACCCTGATTTCCTAATGGTGACCCTAGATATAGCCAGCCTTTACACTAACATCTCCCATGAGCAAAGCCTAGATGCTATCACTCAGACTTTGCAACAAAGACCGCATGAACTCAGAGAACACAGTGAGATGCTCATTGACTTTCTTCGTTTCTGTTTGTTTAACAACATCTTTATCTTTCAGGAACAGATCTATCACCAGAGACGGTGGACAGCCATGGGAGCCTGCTTCGCCCCCAGCTACGTGAACCTATACGTTGGCTGGTGGGAGAAGCGGGCGGCATGGTCTGACTCCTGTGACCATTGGGTTGACAAGACCATAATTTGGAGGCATGATATCGATGACCTCTTTTTGGTCTGGAAAGGCAATAGAGAGTCAGTTGAGGAGTATATCAGACATCTCAATAATAATGATTTAAATTTAAGGTTCTCTGGGGAAATCAGCGATACTGAAGTAACCTATCTTGATGTGAGAGTGATAACAAATTGCAAAGATCACTCTTTAGAAAGCCCACTGCGGGAAACTCAGTGCTTCATGCACGGAGTAGTCATCCCACAAGCCTAAAGAACAGCATCCCCTATGGGGAACTTTTGCGCATTAAGCGCAATAGTTCCAGACCAAGTGATTTCCAGCAGGCAGGGGAAGCGAGCCTTCAAAGATTCAGACAACGTGGCTATAAAGAAAGAGTCTTAAGTGAGGCATGGAGAAAGGCGCAGAGTAGAGACAGAACCGATCTAATTAAAGATACACCAAAGAATAGAACTGTCTCGAATACCAATCTCAGGCTCATTACCAATTTTTCTAATGCTGCAAAGAGCTTGAAGAAAATAATCTTTTCAAATTGGAAAATTCTTAAATCCGACCCCATCATCGGCCGTGATATACCTGCACAACCATCCATAACCTTCCGCAAGACTAGATCACTTAAAGATCTATTGGTACAAAGTCACTTGGCACCAGTTAGCAGAGGCATTCAGGGCCTAAAGGGCTTTTATCCCTGCAATAAATGCAAGGCATGTGCTGACAGTAAAAAAGTCATCAGCTACCAGGTACCAGGCAAAAGTGATCCAGTAGTGATTAAAAAATTCATGAACTGTTTGACAACCTATGTTGTATACTGTCTGAGTTGCCCATGTGGCCTCAGATACATAGGGAGCACTAAACATCAAGCTAAGATTCGTATCCTGGAACATCAAAGAGCGATGCAGAACAACAACAGTAATTATCCAGTAGCGCGTCATTTTCACATACAGCATAACAGCAACCGCAAACTTTTGAGTTATTTCTGTCTAGACCATGTAGCTGTAGACTCCAATGGAGGAGATCGAGAAAAACGCCTCAGGAGATTGGAGTCTCGCTACATTATTGATTTGGCCACAAAAACTCCTGTGGGTCTTAATATGGGAGAGGAACTGAAGGTACACCTGTAAATACTGTATAGATTGTATATATCAATTGACATTTCTTTTTCATTTGCTTCACCTTGGGAATTTAGAGCTCTGGAGATGAACTAAAATAAGTTTTCTCTTTAGTTAACATTGATTTTTGTACATATTAGCTCATGAATATCTGTATATATCATCCTTTAGTCGGGGTAGGGTAGCACCAGTTAGACCACAGTGAGATTGAATTGTGTACGATAACTTTTGTTTTGGATGAATTATTTGATTTGCCCATCTGAGGGCTTCAACAGTTTTTTAACTGGTATTAGGGGATACAGAAACCACAAGCATTTGATTTATGTATTTCCACGATCAATCATTTTTTATGCATTGTTTGGTTTCCCGCAATTTGTATTATATTCATCCATGCCACACAATTATCATTTACTGTCAGTTTACCATATCTGTAAATAATGTTTACCCCACCCATGCAAACATCAAGTACAAAAGTCAATATTTGTTTATTGTTTTGAAAAACGCCAGTGAATGTGCCTGATGTTAACATGGCGTCCTGGCGAGACCATTCCCGCGAGATCTGGTGAATCAATGTGTTTATATTTTATAGCGTTATGGCGGTCGCCTGTAACTGACGAAGGCGTACCGCCGAAACGCGTCTGAACCTCACTATCAGTGTGCAATAAATCCTTCGTGGATTTGACCCCCGCGAGTGCAGTTTCTTTGTTCTTTTGCATATATATATATATATATATATATATATATATATATATATATATATATATATATATTTTTTCTACCAAAGGCTCCTTTACAAGGAAAAGACCGCACTCCAACAGGATCAGAATTAACAGCGATTTATTCTGTGCAGTAACAAACACCCTCGACCACCACCTCAGTGAAACAGATTGAAGGGCGAGCCTGTCCCTTGCACCGGCACCCGCTATGAAAAGTGTGCTCTCCTTGGGGCTGTTTGTTTTGTGAAAATATATATATATATATATATATATTCAGAAAATCACAATTCGCAAGTGCTTCTTTTCAAAGAGGCTGAATAACGAAGGAGCCGAACCACAGTTTTTGTTCTTTTTCCTCAGTGCTTTATTTGTGCAAAGTTCTCAGCCCGCAAACCGCCATGGCGCGTTTCGCCTCCATCAACGAGGCTTAATCACATGACGTGTCATAGACATAAATGAGGACATTTATAGCTCAGAATGTTATATGGGAGCAGCTGTTACCACTAAGTTCATAGGCAGCAAAGAAATACTACATGTTTATAACGACAATGACAATGTAATAAACGACATAGTGCTCATTTAAATACAAGAAGGTTCTAGATGTAAATTCATGGATAAAACCTTTCCACAATTTCATATATATACACATATCTCACTAATTCATGAGAAACTATATATATTTTCTGTATACCTTTGCATATTTACATATAAAAAAATAATACATATATATACTTCTTCTGTACAAACTAATTACAACTATATACAAACATGATTTTTGTATCATAATTTGTCAGAACCATATCAATACATGATGTGTCGTATTGAAATAGAATATAGCTCCTTTCTGCCATAATAATTTAACCCAAGTGGGTCATAAAAAAACAGTTAAACAGCTGATTGTAACCATATTGATAGATCATCCCTAAAATGCCCTCCTAGGGGTGCTGTAGTAAGTTTGTGTGTTAAATCCAAGCCTGAGCCTCGGAGTGATCCCTGGGGCTGTGGTAGCCCACCACGGAGACGCCTTACAATGCCACCGGTATAGGAGCAAGGGGCTCTTGTTGGCAGACAAAGGACAGCTGCGTCTTGCGATGCGATGCAGCACACCCCACTGTCCTCCTCAGTGGGTAGCTTGCCCTTGAGCACACATCTTATTAAAAATTAACCACAGTGGGGTGTGCCGCTCCAAATACAATCACAAGTTTGCCTGCAAGAAAGGAGGAGCCTAGGAGCAAGGTAAGTTTCACCCTTTTAATTTCCTTGTTGGAAGCAGCAGTGAAATGGATGCAAATTTCAGCAACAGCATAGAAGTCCAGCCTGACGCGTTTCGTATCTCTACTTCATCAGAGGCTCGGGCTTGTACATAAAAAGGCAAACGTTTTTTCTGGCAGCTACACAGCATTATAACTGACTGGCTACGCCCACTGAGGTGGGAGTTATAATGCTGTGTAGCTGCCAGAAAAACGTTTGCCTTTGAGTACAAGCCCGAGCCTCTGATGAAGTAGACACACGAAACGCATCAGGCTGGACTTCTATGCTGTTACCTTGCTCGTGGGCTCCTCCTTTCTTGCAGGCAAACTTGCGATTGTATTTGGAGCGGCACGCCTGAGCCGTGGAGTGAGCCCTGGGGCTGTGGCAGCCCACCACGGAGACGCCTTACAACGCCACCGGTATGGGAGCAAGGGGCTCTTGACAGCTGCGTCTTACGATGCGATGCAGCACACCCCACTGTGGTTAATTTTTAATAAGATGTGTGCTCAAGGGCAGGCTACCCACTGAGGAGGACAGGTTACTACAAATACCAGGATGCCATCTGACTGGCCACGCCCACTGAGGCGGGAGTTATAATGCTGTGTAGCTGCCAGAAAAACGTTTGCCTTTGAGTACAAGCCCGAGCCTCTGATGAAGTAGAGATACGAAACGCTTCAGGCTGGACTTCTATGCTGTTGCTGAAATTTGCATCCATTTCACTGCTGCTTCCAACAAGGAAATGAAAAGGCTGAAACTTACCTTGCTCGTGGGCTCCTCCTTTCTTGCAGGCAAACTTGCGATTGTATATATATATATATATATATATATATTACCTACTGGCGATAGCCAGTAGGTATATATAGTTAGGATTTTTTCCCTATGGGATTTTTGAAAATTCTATGTCTAATAACTTTGGCGTTTGTGGACGGAATCGGCTGACATTTTCAGAAAAATGGCGCATTATGTTTCTGAGCAGCCCCTAAAAATTTGGTGGGGTTTCGTCAAGGGGGGGCTGAGAAAAAGGGGGGTCCCAAAACACGTTTTTTACATTGAGTTTTCCATAGGGCGGTTGGACTCACTTTTAGCTCGAACGGCTGAATGGATTTGCACGAAACTTGGCAAAATTGTAGGGACTGTTAGCCCGATGTGCCTTTGCTAGGTCTCAATATATGTGCTTCAGTGGATTTTGAGAAATTAACGTTTAAATCAAGATATATATCTGTAACAGCGCTCCGGGCAGCGATCCGGTCCGCTTACTTTTCGCGTTTCGGAACTTTGCGCGCAGAAAGCTGATTGGCTCTCTGGTGTCTGTCAACATTCTAAACAGTCCAGAGCGGCCGCCATCTTGTCTCTCGGTAGGATCGAGAGAGAAGAAGAGGTGAAAAACGAAGGGGGAATTTAATGAAAGGGGGCAAGGTATCCCCCTCTTGACCCCCTAGGAATGTTGTTGGGGTTATTAAAGGGTCCCGTGGGGAAAAGAAAAAAAAAATGATTTTTCACGGTAGAAGCGCTTCACGGGCCGCGAACTGGGCCGCAAACTGGTAGCGAAACGGGAATTCGCCATTTTGTGCTTCGTTAATTAAATTACTAGGTATAAGGGGGTGCGGGAGACGTATCCTAATCACCTATGTTTCCTGAGGGTGGCTGAGGAGGCTGATATATGTTGATACATCTCTTCCAGCGGCTGTGCGTGAGCTTTTTTTTTTTTTGCTGCGTGACAGTCCGGAGCGGCCGCCATCTTGTCTCTCGGTAGGATCGAGAGAGAAGAAGAGGTGAAAAACGAAGGGGGAATTTAATGAAAGGGGGCAAGTTATCCCCCTCTTGACCCCCTAGGAATGTTGTTGGGGTTATTAAAGGGTCCCGTGGGGAAAATAAAAAAAAAAATGATTTTTCACGGTAGAAGCGCTTCACGGGCCGCGAACTGGGCCGCAAACTGGTAGCGAAACGGGAATTCGCCATTTTGTGCTTCGTTAATTAAATTACTAGGTATAAGGGGGTGCGGGAGACGTATCCTAATCCCCTATCTTTCCTGAGGGTGGCTGAGGAGGCTGATATATGTTGATACATCTCTTCCAGCGGCTGCGCCATCTTGCCTTTTTTCCAATGCCACAATTTTGTCGTGCACGGCAGCCATTTTAGATGCCAGGCTGGTCCCAGGCTATCACCTACCCCTGCGGATGTAGTTTATGGCCCCAGCTGTAGAGAATTCAGACATGCCAACCCTCCCGATTCAGGCGTGTGACTACTGATTTCAGTGCTAGTCTCCCGCCTCCCGATTTCTGCAAGCAAAAACCCGGGGGCATATTACGAACAACTAGCGATAATTTTTGTCTCTAACTTGTTTAGAGACAAAAATTATCGCCGCACATCGGCGATTTTTATCGCAGATAAACCTTGCTATTATCGCAGAAAAGTCAGCGATATTCATGTATTATCGAGCAAATGCTCTTAGCCATGTTATCCACCTCCCATTGGATAACATGGCTAAGAACTGCTCAGGGCAGGTGTTAGATTTTGGAGATATTCGCGCTTAGCGCGAATATCTCCAAAAGTTGGTAATAGGAGATAGCGATGTTAGGGACTGTTTCCAGTCGCTAACATCTTGGCACGCCACTTTGCATGTCATTAGTGATAAGTATCACTGACATGCAAAGCGGGGCCCAAGATGGTCGCTATCTCCTTTTAGCTGTCACTAACTGGTGTTAGCGACAGCTTGGTAATAGGGAGATAATTTTATCTCCGCTTTCATGGCTTTTAAAGCCAAAAAAGCGGAGATAAACCCCCTTGATAATATGCCCCACGATTCCTTGGGGGTTTCAGCTGACAGGGCTTGGTATTGTGTTACATGGTAATTTTTCCAGGAAACGTCAGAGGGTCGATGCAGGGGTTCTAGAAGAGGTGATAAACCATTTAAGCCTCATGAACAAGCGCATGGTCTTTTAAAGATTTGTGAAGTACTCGGGGCGGCGGTGTGTGTGTGCCCTCTTTCAGGAGCGGGCGGGGGGGGCACTGCCAGCAACTTGCCAGGTCAGGTAGTGTTCAACACGTGCATCACCCTTTCTCTGCCTGCTATTGCGCTCCATGCTTCGGAAAGGTAAGAAAAAGAACGTGCATTTGAGTTTGAAATGTCCGATCCTGCAGCAGCACACTTCCAAAGCCCACACATGACAATA
This sequence comes from Lissotriton vulgaris, assembly GCF_964263255.1. Classification (NCBI taxonomy): domain Eukaryota; kingdom Metazoa; phylum Chordata; class Amphibia; order Caudata; family Salamandridae; genus Lissotriton; species Lissotriton vulgaris. Next base: position 370,000,355 of record NC_141699.1, on the reverse strand, counting down.
ACCCGATTCAAGGCCCTATTCACCCGTTTTTAAAAAAATAGATAACACTCCAACAAAGTAAGATTATAAAACTTTATTAACTTTTAACTATAATGAACGGAACAAAAACTAAAAACATTTAAACATTTTTCAACTCAAAAAGCAACAATGGTTAGAAGCTGTCTTTTGTGCGAATAGTCCCAAGGCAGCACAACGTGCAGAGTTCTGGACGGCACCCAGGTGATGTCGCCTGGGTGCCGCACTGGTTTTGGGATCCTACAATGCAGCACAGAAAAACAGCGTGGGGCGTCCCGGGTGGTGCGGGGGGAGGCCTCGTCGGTAGCGGTCTGTTGTGCGAATAGTCCCAAGGCAGCAGAACGCGTTGAGATGTTGATGGGACTGTGTCCAGTGTCCCATGGCTGACACAACATGTACGACAGGCACCCAGGTGATGTCCAGTAAACTGCCGCACTGGTTTTGGTATCCTACAATGCTGCTCCGAAAATTGGCGTGCGGCGGCCCGGGGGTGGGGGAGGCGGCGTGAACGGGCCTCCCCAGGTGGCGGCCATCTAGCTGAGTTGCGCCCGCTCTTGCGGCTACAGCGTCTCGCTCACCATGTTGTTGAGTTGCTCCCACTCTTGCAGTGCAGCGATAGGCGGCTGCCACATGGCTCTTAAAATGGCGGACGGCTCCTCGGTTTTGGGCCTGGTCCACTGAAATGGCCCTGGGACACCTTGGAACTCGGACGCTTGCCTGCTAGGGCTTGGGCTCCATTCTCGAAAAGCGTCCCCTCAGCCGTGAAGATTCTACAAAAGTCTTGGGGGCCCCCGACTCCCGCAGGCTTCCGGTGGGGAGCGGCTGCCATGATTGCTCGCGGAATGACCACGACGGAGCCACGAGATGGTGGTGCTCTCATGCTGACGCCAGCTTCAGTCTGAATGATCCAGAAACAAGGTGGGGCTTTCATCGTTTGGGAAAAAAAAATGTTCTAAACCAATGAAAAGTGTTATTTTTAGGTCATATGACCAAGCCTTCCATCTTTAGGAAACCAAAAGTAAAATGAACCAATGAAAAGTTTTATAAACAAGTCACATGACCTGTTATGCGGCATAGGGCTACAAAAAGCGTAGAAAATCCGTTGGCACGTGAGGCGGCGTCAGTAGCGGACCGATGTGCGAATAGGCCGAAGGCAGCACAACGCGCCGAGATCCGGATGGCACCGAGGTGGTGTCCAGCAAATTGCCGCACTGGTGTGGCCATCCTACAATGCTGCGCCGAAAGACTGCGTGTCCAGCTGAGTTGCGGTCACTGTTGCGGTACAGTGACTCGAACGCGCCGAGATCCGGATGGCACTGAGGTGGTGTCCAGCAAATTTCCGCACTGGTGTGGCCATCCTACAATGCTGCGCCGAAAGACGGCGTGTCCAGCTGAGTTGCGGTCACTGTTGCGGTACAGTGACTCGAACACGCCGAGATCCGGATGGCACCGAGGTGGTGTCCAGCAAATTGCCGCACTGGTGTGGCCATCCTACAATGCTGCGCCGAAAGATGGCGTGTCCAGCTGAGTTGCGGTCACTCTTGCGGTACAGTGAGTCGAACGCGCCGAGATCTGGATGGCCCCGATGTTGTGTCCAGCAAGTTGCCGCACTGGTGTGGCCATCCTACAATGCTGCGCCGAAAGTCGGCGTGGGGTGCCCCGTTGGCTTATGAGGTGATGTCAGTAGTGGACCGATGTGTGAATAGGTCGGAACCAGCACAAGGCGCCAAGATCCGAATGGCAAGTCCTGGATGTTGAGTGCCTCAGTTGAGAGTTCTGAGCAGTGCTTGTAAGACTGTCTGAAGCTTATTTGCACCTGCTGCAGCTTCACTATTGCCCTGGTGTGGCCAAAGGTGGCACATGACATAGGCGGCCGGCTCCCGAGGTCCGGCGGAACTTTTTTCCTTTTCCTTTCTGCTTCTTTTCCTACAATCCGTTTCATCTGAAGACACGACCAGGTCCCTGAAAGTGTGCAGGGGGACGCTATTGATTGAATGAAAATGGCGGCTTGACATAAAGCTGACTCAAGCGTTACTGTTGATGCTATACAGACAAAAATTGGTTTTCAGTTTGTACATTCTTCAGGTTTTTTTTTTCCATCCAAGTCTGATTGAGAGTTTGTAGAAAAATGGCTTCAGATTTTCCACATACTACTCTTCAACATTCTTCCTAAATGTAACAATGTGAAACTCACTAGGAGAACGGCTGTTTCTGTTTCCTTTCAAAATGCTGCCAACAATATTTTCTGAATGGAAGACACCATCTTGCAGCATAAAGGGCCGAAAGGGGTTCTGGTCTGGCCGATGGTTGGTGGAGACATTTTGACTATATCTTGGACCTGCCCGGCCTCGCCCAAAATGGCGCCGGTATAAATGGGACTCGTAACTCCTTGCCCGCAAATGTATATCTAGAAAATGTTATTGTAAGTGGCCCTGTCGTATTTTAATTACAAAATGTACGTCCACCGATTCCGCAACTGTTAGACACCTTTGTTCTTGCAACCTAATGGCCCGCTCGTTACGTTCCTCTACAGTGTAAATGTCTCCTCATCAAATACGATTTCAGTTTGCTCCGTGGCCGGCCCACGTGGTTATAGGCCCGTATTTGTATACTGACATTTTCACAATAAAGGTTTTTAAAACAAAACACGGTAGTAGTATTTACATTGGTAAAGTTTTTACTTTTAGTCACTGTTTTCGAATCAGTAAAGGCAAGTGAAATAAAGCAGTCCAATTACATGACGGATAAAAGGTATAATATGTAGGAACGCAGTAAAGATAAATGGTCAAGGGCAGTTGTGTTTTTCATATCTGCAATATAAAGTGATCGATAAGAATCTGATAATCAGGCGTATCGGCGACTAAGACAGCAGGCCGAATCTCTTTTACTCAACGGCTCCGTCATGGAAGGAAGAAACGCCCTTTTTCTCGAAAAAGGAATATATTTTACTTACAAGACAGTTGTAAATTTTCCGGGAAAGTACATTAGCCTGGAATATTATAACATATGTTTGAAAAAAAAATATTGTTCGAAAACAATAAAAAGCGTAATTTTTAGGTCATATGACCAAGCTTTTCATCATTAAATTAACAAAAGTAAAATGAACCAATGAAAAGTTTTATTAACAAGTCACATGACCTGTTATGCTTACGTTACGCGCTGCGCGCCGCGCCTCGGATCACTTCCGGGTGCGGTAACGCGGCGTGTCATATAACGCATTACGCGACAACGTAGGTCAAGAATATAGTCAAAATGTCTCCACCAACCAGCGTTCGGAACACAACCCCTTTCAGCAGTCCAAAAAGTTCTGTTAAATGACAACAGAGGGGACAGGCAACAAGAACCATCAGTCAAAGAGGGGAGGGCAAGTTCTTCTCTTCCGGGTCATGTTGGGGCGCTACCGGAACTGATCGAATTGGTAGTCTACAGTGTTTCTGGATGTTTCAGACTAAAGCTGGCGTCAGCATGAGACCACTACCATCTCGTAGCTCCGTCGTGGCCATTCCACGAGCAATCATGGCAGCCGCTCCCCACCAGAAGCCTGCGGGAGTCGGAGGCCCCCAAGACTTTTGTAGAATCTTCACGGCTGAGGGGACGCTTTTCGAGAATGGGACCCAAGCCCTATCAGGGAAGCGTCCGAGTTCAAAGGTGTCCCAGGGCCATTTTAGTGGACCAGGCCCAAAACCGAAGAGCCGGCCGCCATTTTGAGAGTCCTGTGGCAGCCGCCTATCGCTGCACCGCAAGAGTGGGCGCAATTCAGCTGGATGGTGGGCAAGACGCTGTAGCCGCAAGAGTGGGCGCAACTCAGCTGGATGGGACAAGGTTCAGAATTGAAGAGTCATCAAAAGGCAAAAAGTTCCGCCGGACCCCGGGAGCCGGCCGCCTATGTCGGGGGCGATCTCAGGCTACACCAGTGCTATAAGACTTGGGGAGGGTGTCGGAGCCAAGCGTCTTCTCCGAGTCCATGGCCATCACACCGCCCCTCAGGGGCCTCCGTCAAGCTGTTTAGGAAGGTAACATATCACATTGTTTTCTAATGCAGTCAGGTCCACAAACGACACTCACTTACTTTGAGAATAGTGAAGCTGCAGTAGGTGGAAATAAGCTTCAGACAGTGTTACAAGCGCTGCTCAGAACTCTTAACTATGGCACCCAACATCCAGAACTTATGCCATTTGAGAATGGCAGTGACATCGAAGCAACTCAGGGACCAAAACCATTAACGTACTTTCACGTATGAAAATCTTACTTGGGGAGGGGGCAGGAGCGAAGCGCCCCCTCCCAGTCAGCGCCACCACACCGTATGTTGAAAATTTGAAGCCATCGTTCTACAAAGTCAACCAAACTTGGATTGAAAAATCTAGAAAAATGTACAAACTGAAAACCAGTTTTGGTCTGCATAGCATCAGTAGCAACGCTTGAGTCAGCTTTGTGTCAAGCCGCCATTTTGATTCAACAAAGCACAGGCATTGAAAAAGGCTCAAAGTCAGAACTCTGAACTATGGCACCCAACATCCAGGAGCTTGCCATCCGGATCTTGGAGCCTTGTGCTGCTTTCGACCTATTCACACATCGGTCCACTACTGACATCATCTTATAAACCAACGTTATGTAAATAGTTTTTTAATAAAATGTTTTACCCTGTTTCTTTGCTGGTGTGTTTTCTATATTTTTAATATTTGCATAGGGTTTGTCGTTATTTTGTGCGGGATGGGTGATGGAGCCGAGCTGTCTTGCAGCCCTCATGGTGTGGAGCTCAGTTCATCTCACTATTTTCGTATTTCTCATGAAGGGTTGTTCCTAATATTTCTATTTTAGCGAGGTCAAAAAGAGATCCAATTAGTGGCCTACTGATTTTGCTCGATTACTTTTATTTTTTTACACGATTTTTCACTATCTGCAAAGACTAAACAGAGTATTGCGACTTTGTGCTTGTTTGTAAATAGAGAATGATCCAAAGAGAACCAATTCTAAAACAGTAAATGCTTGGACAACAATCAATCAAATGGAGAGACAAGCAGGCACGACGGATTACAACGGGGGTAAAGGCCTGCGTTAACTACCCTTCAGTATCTGCAAAGAGAGAGTACTACTAAGACAAAAGAGGGGAGGGGGGGGGGTGCAGCGTTCAAAGCACATCAGCGTGCATAAATACGAAAATGTTTTTATCTATCACGTACTTGACATTTTAAAGCTTTTCATATTTGCTATTAAAAAACCAATGAAATTCACAGAAAAAACCATAGGTTATAGTGGATATATAGTTAGGAATTTGCATTTACAAAACCTTGAAAATTCAATGAAAAAACCATTGGTTTTAGGCCATATATAGTTAGGGATTTGCATTTACAAAACCTTATTTTACTCGCATAAAACCATTGAAATTCCATATATAGTTATAAGCGCTAACTATATATCGCGCACCCGCAATCCACTGCTGATGATGTCACATATTACATCATTCATGACATGGTTAGTGACATCACTGATGACATCACTGATGACATCTCAAATGACATCACTGATGACATCACTGAAAACATCTCATTTGATATGACTGATAACATCACTGATGATATCATGCATGTGATAATACGATGAACCTCTTCAGACTCTAATATAACCTTAGATACAATCAGTGTAAACAGACACTCACAGACTGTCACTCATCCATGGAGTTACTCACACACCTAGTCAGTCATGCAAAGAATCAATCACACCTCCATTTCCTCAACTATACAGTTATACAAACTTTACTTATTCAAACATATACTAACACATATTTACTCTCTTATACAATCCCTGATACAAGTTCACAATGATCCATACAGCCACTCACACATTCACTGGCTCTTATGCACAGTTATTTATATATGTCAACTCTCACATGTACTGTGTTTTACATATGTACTTACTTTGACATGTAGCACTGAGATATCCATTCACTCACCAATACACTCATGCACACAGTCAACCGCCCATACAGCTGTTTCCACATGCACTTTTGAAACCATACATCTAGTGAATCAACTGCTCACACATCTATGCACAGAGTCACACACCTCCCAGCCACCCACACACACACTCAGTATCCCATACAAATACTTGGGCAACCAATCAATAACCCATATAGTTACTCATATAGCTACTTATCAACACATGCAACAGTTTACAGAACAACAGACATAATGATGCACAAATTAAGACAGTTTAGTCACTAACCCATGCACTCAGTGAGACACATTTAATCACTCACTCATACAGTCAGTCATGCACCTACTAAATCCTTCATCCAGACACTTATATATCCACTCATTCTTCAATATGTAAGAGATATTTTAACTTTACAGAAACATACAGTCACTGGGTGTTGTCATCAGTGATGTCATCAGTGATGTCATTTGAGATGTCATCAGTGATGTCATCAGTGATGTCACTAACCATGTCATGAATGATGTAATATGTGACATCATCAGCAGTGGATTGCGGGTGCGCGATATATAGTTAGCGCTTATAACTATATATGGAATTTCAATGGTTTTATGCGAGTAAAATAAGGTTTTGTAAATGCAAATCCCTAACTATATATGGCCTAAAACCAATGGTTTTTTCATTGAATTTTCAAGGTTTTGTAAATGCAAATTCCTAACTATATATCCACTATAACCTATGGTTTTTTCTGTGAATATATATATATATATATATATATATATATATATATATATATATATATATATATATATATATATATATATATATATATGTGTGTGCGTGTGTGTGTGTGTGTGTGTGTGTATGTTATGTTCTCCAGTATTAGGGTGTCTTTCATAGATTCACATGCTTGAATATTCCCCGTCGTCAAAGTGGGAGCCCCACAGTAAATAAAATAGCAATAAAATCCCAATAAAATATGTATGTAAAAACATAACACAAAAATACACAAGCCAGAAATACAATACTAAGTACCAGGCTAGTATTCTCACATAGGAATACATAGAGAGAGAGAAAACTTTTGTAACATATCCCTGTCATTATGTTCTAGAACTCTGCTGAAGGAGAGACCAGAGGCACGTTTTTTTTTGCACGACTACGAGCAAACGGGGAAAGGCATTCTGCACCCACAGCAGCCCGAACATCTGAAACGACTTGTTGTTTTTTTCGATACATGTGACTTGTGAAGTGCCCCCCGGTGAAGCAATTCAAATTCAATACCGGACACTCCAAGCGTGCTGTGCAGCTTGTGAGTGTCCACACATCAATCCTTCTAAATATATCACAAAAGTTTTCCTATCTAGGTGGGCAAAGAAATTGTAGTGATCCTTAGGAGAACCCCGCTAATCAGGGTGTTCGAAACGTGTCGATCATTAGGGCCAAGTGTCAACAACATGAATGTTATGTAAAAGATTAGATTCAAACTAATTAGACTGTTTTCTAATTCAGAGAAGATTTGCAAACTCTAAATTCATTTGATTTTGTGAAACACTTTGTATTTCAACCATTTTTTGTTGACACTGACCTATACCTCAGTGGTATTGTTTAAACTATTTTGTTTTTGTTAAGAGTGTGTGAATGTTTATAGAGCGATTGGAGTGAGAAAGGTGTATGATGGTTGTGTTGTTAATGTAACAAGGAACTGTCCTTTATTTGTGTTTGTAATTGTTGTATATATTTGTATATTTTGTATATTTATATTTATATATGCACAGAAATGTTTTTGAAAAAATTATAAACATTCTCTGACCTAAAATAATGGTTATAATAAACTAGCAATAAAACGTTATACAAGACTGCCGTGTTTAATTCATAGAAGCTTCTATGAGGTTACATTCCCCCCCGAAAAAAACGTTATTCAGTACTGGCATTTGTGTTGTTTTTCGAGTATAATTAGGCTTAGCCTTACTGTTGAGGAGCCAAGACCCAGTTTTGTTTCTCCTTTGCCTACAGCATCTGCACCTACACCGGCTCCGGCCGATGTTCCACTCCCGCAACCGACACCGCCATCTGCCCCAGTTATGGCCTCTATTCAGGTCCATGCTACGGAGTACGAAGGGGATGATGATAATAATCTTCGCTCAAACAAAGAGGATGGCGAGCTTCAAGATGACGATGATGGTGATATGCAAGATTGGGACGATTATCAGATTTAGACACCGTACCCGCCTCCTGCAACTCCTGGGGATTCCCCTCCAGTTGGCATTGCAGGCTTTCACCAGCTCATGGACAGAGCGGCACTCCGCTTTAAGCTTCCTATGGTCCAAAGGGAAGAAGACTGCTTTCCTTACAACTTTAACCACATCGCTGCTGTGGTTATTTTTGCCCTGTGCTGGAAATTGCCATTTTGCTGGTGTCATGACGAGCTCAGCTCGTCATCAGCACAGCTCAACTGTGCCTCATGACGAGCTGAGCTTGTCATGAGCATGGAAGGGGTTAAGAGTCAACCTTTCAAACAGGTTCGGACAGTCCCCATCATCGACTTCATTTGGAATGAGGGAGTCAAGTTGATGCAAACGCCGAATTCTATTCCGGCTCAACCACCGCGTTTGGAGAAAAAGTATAAGGCGTCCCAGGATTCTCCAGCTTACTTGGTGGCGCAGCCGAAGCCAGATTCCGTTGTCACCCAGGCCGCCCAGCACCGTTCCAGAAACCCATCTTTCCCGTTTACGGCTCCGCCTGATCGGGACGGTCGTCGCCTCGATGTTATCGAGCGAAAGTTTTCAACTATGGCTTCCACAACTGGCCATACTGGGACGCTAAGACCTCCAGATGTGGTCCGACATGTCTGCCTTTGTTGCCCTCATTCCTGAGTCCTCCAGGGCAGGGGCTCTTAAAATTCTTCAGGACGGTGAAAGAGCGTCAGAAGAGATCATAGACTGCTATATCGCCTGCACTGGCTTCCGTCAGCTCGCGGGAGCAGCTGTTCTGCGCCGTCAGGTTTGGCTCCGCTCTACCTCTTTTCACCAGGAGGTTCAGCCGAAAAATATTGATATGCCTTATGACGGCGAGTCACTCTTTGGTCAACATGTCGATGAGGCACTGCAGACGATGAAGAAGGATACGGACACTGCTCGTTCCTTGGGCACTTTACTGTTCCGCAAACAGCCCTTTCGAGGTGCCTGCGGACGTGTCACCACCTCTTCCTTTCGTGGCGGATCTAATCAGTACCGCTCCTACGGGTAGGAAAATCAGCGGTATTACAACCAGCCACAACAGACCTCTCGTCAGCAGTCTTCCAAATCATATAGAGGAAAGTCTTCCTATAGAGGATCCGCTTCCAAAAGGCAATGACTTGCCTTCCCCGCACAAGGTTGGAGTTAGAATCTCCCCGTTCTTTTCTCAATGGTCCTAAATCACCTCGTACCATTGGGTGCTGGACATTGTATCGAAGGGACATGCTTTGGAGTTTGTAAATTTTCCTCCTCACACTCCTCCAGCTGGTCCCCATCCAGCGCACCTAAAAGAAATTTTCCAGCAGATTCGCATCATGATTCAAAAAGGTGCCATCGAAGTGGTTCTCGAACATCAGAAAGGGATGGGGTTTTATTCCCGCTTTTCCTCATCCTCAAAAAGACAGGCGACTGGCTTGCAATCCTCGATTTATGGGCACTGAACAAATACCTGAAGTGCCAGTCCTTCCGCATGCTCACGCTAGTGGAGATTCTACGTCTTCTCTGCAAGAACGATTTCATGACCACAATCGACCTCGAGGACGCTTATTTCCATGTGCCAATTCTTCCTGGACACCGGAAGTACTTGCGCTTCCGAGTGGGGCGGAGAGACTTTCAATTCAAGGTGCTGCCTTTCGGCCTACGCTCCGCCCCTCGTGTCTTCACAAAGGTCTTGGTTCCAGTGGTGGCTTACCTACGACTACAGGGTGTTCAAATTTTTCCATACCTGGACGATTGTCTCATCAAGTCGCAGTCTCGCAACCAGCTGTCTCGAGACACTCAGACCTTATTTCGCTCCCTCGGTCTTTCCATCAATACCGAGAAGTCTCAGGTCAACCGAGCTCCCTGCAGGACCTTTCTAGGCGCCAATCTGAATATGTCACAAGCCAAGGCGTTCGTGTCTCATGAACGTCAGCTGCGGATTCTACGCTTAGTGGCTCTCATTTGTTCGAAAGAGTCTGTTTCCGTTCGTATGTTGAAGTCGTTTCTGGGAATGGCGTCTGTTGTATTTGCCTGTGTTTATTAGATTCCTTCTCTGGAATCTCCCTGTTGTCATGGGGCTCTGGATGTTCCAGTTCTCTGTATTGCCAGTTGGTGATCTGCTGTGCCAGTGTATGGTGCGGGGGCTCGTTGCTCTTCAATAAACTCACCAACCAACTATAACCTTGTTTCCAGAGAATCATTTGACACCCACAACATAATTTTGGCGACTGAGGACTTGGGGTCAATTGAAAACGAGCCACTGCTTCGAGATCTGTGTTTTTTTTTTGTCTTATAAAAAAAAAGAAGTCTCACTGAAGCTTTAAATTCCCTCTTTACCCTACTTTGACCTTCTCCAGCGGCAAAAATGTATAAAGGGAATTTATTTCCCCAGCGGCAGTGTGTCATCTCCAATTTCTAAAGGTGAGGAGGTCATAAGGTGGGTTATTTTGAAAGAAAGTCGAGTGGTGAAGCTGACTCTTAATATTCAGGTTATCCTCGGAAAAGTGCTTCGAGAAACATTAAACGTATTGCTGAAATAACTGACCTCTTTAGTGCTGAGTCTTACCGGTTTTCAACTGTCCCGTGAGATCGTTACATCTTGAGCGCTCTTCGCATCTGATGACGTTATCGAATGCACGTTGGGAGATGGTGATTTCTTTCCACGTCACATTTCAGCACCGTTCGGAGATTCTAGCAGCCGCGCTCACTCTAGCATTCTAGCATTCTGCCTAGCAACATTTTCTCGACGTTCTGCGTAGCGTGACTACAGAGCATTGAGAATCGGTGTGAGTGTAGAGTGTCGCTTGGGCATCAACGAGTCTCACGGAGCCGGTTTTTCTCCACAACGTTGGTTTCTGTTGCTTAATAACGAATCTTTTTCCTCATAGTGCCATTGCATGGGACAGTCTTTTAGTTTCTGTACGGCCACGGAGGAAATTCAAGCAATCTGATGAAGTAATGGAGTGAATGACATATCGACTATAAGATTCTATATTGGACATCAAAGTTGTGTTTACAACTGTGGTAGTAAGACATTTATTTTTTTACTGTGGCATTTCAACTGGTAGTAAGACATTTATTTTTTTACAGTGGTATTTCAACTTATTTTTTCTTTAACAATATTCTTCACATTTTATTCTGCTTCTTATTCTTTGATGTTAAATTGCATTTTATCTTGTGATTGTTTATTGTTATTTTTCACTGTTTAAGAATGCAATCTGTCAATCAACCTCCCCCTTTTTTGGAAAGTCCTGGTACACCGCAAATTCAGTGGAGGCAGTGGTTTTATGCCTTTGAGACATTTATTGGTGCCATAGGTGCTTCTAGATACAGGGCAGAAAGAAAGAAATTCTTACTTTTAAACTGTTTGGGATTTGAAGGAAGGGAGGTCTATAAGCAGTTACCAGATTTGGTCCTTGCTGAGGGTGAAGTTATCGATGAATATCAAGAAACGATAAAAAAGCTTGTTATCAAGTTCGATGTTCAACCAAGTTTAGTTGTATTAAGGCACAAGTTTTTTAAAAGAGCGCAACTTCAGAGTGAGGATGTTGATTCCTATTTAAGTGCTTTACGTAAACTTTGTGCTGAATACCAGTTCGGTGATTTTAGGGACCAACTGGTGAGAGATCATTTTATCGCACACTGTTGTGATAAACATATTCAACAGAAGTTACTTACAATGGGAAACCCAACTTTGGAGGAAATCATAAAGGTAGCAAAAAGTCTAGAGCTTGCTCAAACTTCTATTAAAGAATTGAGCAAAACAGAAGTACAAAAAGAAAGTGTAAATGCTGTTGTTTCTCAAACAAAGTCTAGTTTTTCCAGGAAAGATAAGTCCAATGACAAAGGTGTCTACAAAAAAAATATGTGTTATAGATGTGGTTATTCTCCGCATTCTAAGGAGAATAGTTTTTGTCCTGGAAGAAATGCAAAGTGTTATAAGTGTGGAAAATTTGGCCATTTGGCTAAGGTTTGTGAAGCCACATTGAGTAAAACTGAAAAAGTCAGTTGTGTGTTGGAAGATGAACATGTTTCAGAGTGTGAAATGGTGAAAGAATTCAAAGACATGATTGTCACTGTTACTGATGATGGTGTGGTTACTGGTGATCCTGCAGAATGCGTGGATCCTTATGTAGATATTCTTGTGGGTGATGTGTGTTTAAAGCTACTTGCGGACTCCGGTGCAAGAATTACCATGATGTCTTTGGAATTGTTCAAGCAATCTTGGGCAGATAGGGAATTATTTCCGCCTGACAGAGCGCCTGTTTCCTATGAGGGACGCAAAATAGTTTAGGAGGGTTACATTGAAGACATCTTGCAGTTCAAAGACAGAAGGATACAAGGAAAGATTTATGTTGCTGTATGGGGCTTGAACATTTTAGGTTGGTACCATCAGGGCTTATTTGGTATGTTGCTGAGACCAGGTGCAAAAGAACAAGTACTGGTTGTGCTGGATATGCCTGATTCATTGTCTCTGGAGAAGGAATTTCCAAGAGTTTTTTCTGATTCTCTTGGTGAAATTTCTGGGTTCAAGCATAGAATTAAAATTAAAAGTGATGCTGTGCCCATGAAACATAAAGTAAGGTCTGTACCTTTTAGTTTGAGATTGGATCTCAAAGCAGAACTCGAAAGGCTGGAGAAAAATGGGATTATAGAGCCCATTGAATCTAGCTTGTGGCTTAGTCCTTTGGTGGTTGCACGCAAACGGAATGGAGAGATTCATCTCTGTTGTGATCTCAGGAGTCTCAATAAGGAGATTTGGGTGGATGCCCATCCTCTTCCTAAGATTGGGGATTTACTGGAAGAGCTGAGGGATGCGCAGTGGTTTTCTAAAATTGATTTAGCCTCTGCTTACCATCAAATTGTCCTGGAAGATGAGTCCAGACATTTTACTGCTTTTAATTCTCCCTTTGGCACTTTTCAATGTTGTAGAATGCTGTTTGGGCTTGCCTCTGCGGCTTCAGTTTTTCAAAGGATTATGCAGAGTGTGCTCAAAGATGTCAAGGGTGTTGTCATTTTTCAGGACGATGTTTTGATTTTTGACACATTTTTGGATCAACATGATCATATTTTAAGGTCAGCCTTGAAGAGATTTGATGAAAGAGGGATTGTTGTCAAAAAGACAAATGTGAATTTTGGAAGAAGGAAGTTGAATTTCTGGGTCATTTGGTTTCAGGTTTGGGAGTTTCTCCTAGACCTGGTTTAGTTAAGGCTGTTGTTGATTGTCCAGCACCTAAGAACAGAGATGAATTGCGTTCATTTTTGGGTTTTTGTGAATTTTATTCACGTTTTATCCCAGATTACACCACCAAAATGAAGTCCCTTTCGAATATGCTTAGATCAAGTGTTACTTTTGTTTGGGATCAGCTTTGTCAGTCAACTTTTGATTTAGTTAAATCCGAATTGGTCAATGCTAAGTTTTTGAAGGCGTATGACCCCAGTGTCAGTTGTGTTATTACTGTTGATGCGAGCAAATATGGTCTTGGAGCTGTGCTCACTCAGATAGTTGTTGGAAAGGAAGTAACTGTTAGCTATGCTTCAAGGGTTCTTAGAGATCCTGAAATCAATTACTCTGTCATTGAGAAAGAGTTACTAGCATGCTACTGGGCTTGTGAAAAGTTTCGGACTTATGTTTGGGGAAGGAAGTTTGTAATCCAGACAGATCATAAGCCGTTGATCTATATTTTGTCTGGTGATCGTATTAAGTATGCCACTCCTCGCATTGCTCGTCTCACTACAAAGCTGTTGCAATATCAGTTTGTTGCAAAACACATACCCGAAAAAGACAATTGTACAGCAGACATGCTCTCTAGATTACCTTTGCAGGAAAATGATGGTCCTGAGTTGGAGGAGGATAGAGAGGATTGTTTTATCGCCTCTTTGGATGCTATTGTCAGTGGTGGTTGCTCTGAAAGAGATTGGTTTGACGCCATGAGTGCTGATGTGACTTTGTCAAAAGTAAAAGATTATATTGTTGCTGGATGGCCAAGGGAAAAAAATTTGCCTCAACATATTCAACCATTTTGGAAAGTTTCTGATGAACTTTCTTTTGAAGATGGGGTTGTTATGAGGGATGACAGCTGTATTCCACCTATGAATTTACGTGTGAATCTCATTGATAAGGCGCATGAGGGTCACCTTGGTCTAACTATGAGTAAGAGACGTTTGAGATTGCATTACTGGTGGCCTTCGATGGATGGTGAAGTGGAAGAAAGGGTCAAGCTATGTTGTGTTTGTGCTACTGCTGAGAAAGGTTTAAAAGTTGTGGTTCCTCCTTTGCAGCCCATTCCCTTTCCTTCTAAACCTTGCCTTAAGATTGGTATTGATCTTGTTGGACCATTTTACTTTCTCCCACCTCATCTTAGATTTGCCTTTGTACTGATGGATTTTCATAGTAAATGGCCTGAGGTTAAATTTTATGCCAACCCTACTGCTGGATGTGAAGTAGTGTGGCTCACTGGTTAGAGGCGGCAGACCCGAGAGCAGAGGACGGCCCGGGACCAGGGTTCGATTCCTGGCGCGGCAGGTTTCTGGACCAGGGTCAGCGGACTCGATAATTCTCTCGCCTCGGTGCCCACTCTGATCAGCGTTCACACTCGGCAACTCTGGGCATTAGCTTGCCTCATCTTCACTAACGGCCCCACCAGACCGCCGGGGATGCCTGGCCTCACCCTGGAGATACCCATTAAGGGACCATCTCTCAGGAAAAGCCAGGAAGGGTTTCGCAGCGGTCGAAGCGCCTTGGGACCCTCCGGGTAAGTAGTGCGCTATATAAATGCCTATACATACATACATACATACTGCTAATTGGGCCATTCTTTTCCTAAGAGAAATATATATGAGGGAAGGTTTTCCTGAAAGTATTGTTTCTGACAATGGCGTGCAATTTGTTAATGCTGAAATGCGTGTCTTTTTAGAAGAGTCTGGTGTAAAACACTTAAGAAGCTCTGTTGGACATCCTCAAACTAATGGTCAGGTTGAGAGAATGAACCGTGTGCTTGTGGAGTGTATTAAGTGGGCCAAGGGCAATAGTTTTGATGTGGAAAATGCTGTGAGATCCATGATTTGGTTTTATCGCACCATTCCGCACTCTGTCACAAAAGTTGCTCCTTTTGTTTCTCTTAGAGGAAGATTTCCTACTTCTTCTCTTTACCCTGCCTGGCTTTTGAGAACTGTGGGTCATAAGTTTGCTTTTCACACAACTAATAATGATGTAGTGCAGATGCGTGTTCAATGTGCTCAAGACAAAATGGCCAACAGGTTTAATGACAAGATGTCTGTTAAATCTTTGAATATTTCGCCTGGTGACATGGTGCGTGTAAAGAATTATAGGACTGTTAAGAAGGGATGTGAAACTTTCGGTGAACCTGTTCGTGTTGAGAAAGTGTGTGGGAATGCTGTTATGGTGGAGGGTGGACATTGGTGGAATCTCTGCAAAGTTATCAAAGCGAAAATGGGTGACTCAGGCTCTTGTCCTACTGAGTCTCAACGTGTGTTTTCAGATTCTGTACAAAAACCTTTACTTTCTGCTTCTAGTTCTTCATCTGCAGCGTGTCCCATGGCTAGTGGCTCTGTCAGGAAATCATCACGTGTTACTCGCCTTCCTTGGAAACTTCGCTAGTTTTGTTTTATTTAATTTCTTTAGTTCTTCTTTTGTTTTCAGTTTTTTTTGGAAAAAGAGATAATGTTGTATTTGCCTGTGTTTATTAGATTCCTTCTCTGGAATCTCCCTGTTGTCATGGGGCTCTGGATGTTCCAGTTCTCTGTATTGCCAGTTGGTGATCTGCTGTGCCAGTGTATGGTGCGGTGAAAATTACAAAAAACAATTTGATGGACAGAATGTAGATCAATGTCTTACATTCACCCCAGTACAAGGATCTGGGCCTAAATCCATCGTTTTTTGCACTCCACACCACCCTGGGTTAGATAATGGCTTAATGCAAATCAGCTCTGACCCTGTGCCCCATGGGAACAGTCCAGTCCGAACTACACAGCCATATCTTTCCCAGACCGGAATCAAGCATCCGAGGACCGGACCGGTTTCGAGGTAACACCTCTCATCAGCCCGGCTAGCTTGAATCCAGTGGTGTGGAGGCTCTGGGACCCACGTCTGAGCTACCCCAGTACACTCAGGGAGAAAATTACAAAAAACAATTTGATGGACAGAATGTAGATCAATGTCTTACATTCACCCCAGTACAAGGATCTGGGCCTAAATCCATCGTTTTTTGCACTCCACACCACCCTGGGTTAGATAATGGCTTTATGCAAATCAGCTCTGACCCTGTGCCCCATGGGAACAGTCCAGTCCGAACTACACAGCCATATCTTTCCCAGACCGGAATCAAGCATCCGAGGATCGGACCGGTTTCGAGGGAACACCTCTCATCAGCCCGGCTAGCTTGACTCCAGTGGTGTGGATGCTCTGGGACCCACGTCTGAGCTACCCCAGTACACTCAGGGAGAAAATTACAAAAAACAATTTGATGGACAGAATGTAGATCAATGTCTTACATTCACCCCAGTACACGGATCTGGGCCTAAATCCATCGTTTTTTGCACTCCACACCACCCTGGGTTAGATAATGGCTTAATGCAAATCAGCTCTGACCCTGTGCCCCATGGGAACAGTCCAGTCCGAACTACACAGCCATATCTTTCCCAGACCGGAATCAAGCATCCGAGGACCGGACCGGTTTCGAGGTAACACCTCTCATCAGCCCGGCTAGCTTGACTCCAGTGGTGTGGAGGCTCTGGGACCCACGTCTGAGCTACCCCAGTACACTCAGGGAGAAAATTACAAAAAACAATTTGATGGACAGAATGTAGATCAATGTCTTACATTCACCCCAGTACAAGGATCTGGGCCTAAATCCATCGTTTTTTGCACTCCACACCACCCTGGGTTAGATAATGGCTTAATGCAAATCAGCTCTGACCCTGTGCCCCATGGGAACAGTCCAGTCCAAACTACACAGCCATATCTTTCCCAGACCGGAATCAAGCATCCGAGGACCGGACCGGTTTTGAGGTAACACCTCTCATCAGCCCGGCTAGCTTGACTCCAGTGGTGTGGAGGCTCTGGGACCCAAGTCTGAGCTACCCCAGTACACTCAGGGAGAAAATTACAAAAAATAATTTGATGGACAGAATGTAGATCAATGTCTTACATTCACCCCAGTACAAGGATCTGGGCCTAAATCCATCGTTTTTTGCACTCCACACCACCCTGGGTTAGATAATGGCTTTATGCAAATCAGCTCTGACCCTGTGCCCCATGGGAACAGTCCAGTCCGAACTACACAGCCATATCTTTCCCAGACCGGAATCAAGCATCCGAGGACCGGACCGGTTTCGAGGTAACACCTCTCATCAGCCCGGCTAGCTTGACTCCAGTGGTGTGGAGGCTCTGGGACCCGCGTCTGAGCTACCCCAGTACACTCAGGGAGAAAATTACAAAAAACAATTTGATGGACAGAATGTAGATCAATGTCTTACATTCACCCCAGTACAAGGATCTGGGCCTAAATCCATAGTTTTTTGCACTCCACACCACCCTGGGTTAGATAATGGCTTTATGCAAATCAGCTCTGACCCTGTGCCCCATGGGAACAGTCCAGTCCGAACTACACAGCCATATCTTTCCCAGACCGGAATCAAGCATCCAAGGACCGGACCGGTTTTGAGGTAACACCTCTCATCAGCCCGGCTAGCTTGACTCCAGTGGTGTGGAGGCTCTGGGACCCACGTCTGAGCTACCCCAGTACACTCAGGGAGAAAATTACAAAAAACAATTTGATGGACAGAATGTAGATCAATGTCTTACATTCACCCCAGTACAAGGATCTGGGCCTAAATCCATCGTTTTTTGCACTCCACACCACCCTGGGTTAGATAATGGCTTTATGCAAATCAGCTCTGACCCTGTGCCCCATGGGAACAGTCCAGTCCGAACTACACAGCCATATCTTTCCCAGACCGGAATCAAGCATCCGAGGACCGGACCGGTTTCGAGGTAACACCTCTCATCAGCCCAGCTAGCTTGACTCCAGTGGTGTGGAGGCTCTGGGACCCACGTCTGAGCTACCCCAGTACACTCAGGGAGAAAATTACAAAAAACAATTTGATGGACAGAATGTAGATCAATGTCTTACATTCACCCCAGTACAAGGATCTGGGCCTAAATCCATCGTTTTTTGCACTCCACACCACCCTGGGTTAGACAATGGCGATATGCAAATCAGCTCTGACCCTGTGCCCCATGGAAACAGTCCAGTCCGAACTACAAAAGCCATGTCCTTCCCAGAACGGAATCAAGCATCCGAGGACCGGACCGGTTTCGAGGTATCACCTCTCATCAGCCCGGCTAGCTTGACTCCAGTGGTGTGGAGTGCCTGGGACCCACGTCTGGGCATCCCCAGCGCACTTAGGGCGGAATATGCAAACACAACAGGTGATGGACCGAACGTGGATCACTTCACACACTCACCCCAGTCCAAAGATCTGGGCCCAAATCCATCGTTTTTTTGCACTCCACACCACCCTGGGTTAGACAATGGCGATATGCAAATCAGTCTGGGAAAGATATGGCTGTGTAGTTCGGACTGGACTGTTCCCATGGGGCACAGGGTCAGAGCTGATTTGCATAAAGCCATTATCTAACCCAGGGTGGTGTGGAGTGCAAAAAACGATGGATTTAGGCCCAGATCCTTGTACTGGGGTGAATGTAAGACATTGATCTACATTCTGTCCATCAAATTGTTTTTTGTAATTGTCTCCCTGAGTGTACTGGGGTAGCGCAGACGTGGGTCCCAGAGCCTCCACACCACTGGAGTCAAGCTAGCCGGGCTGATGAGAGGTGTTACCTCGAAACCGGTCCGGTCCTCGGATGCTTGATTACGGTCTGGGAAGGACATGGCTTTTGTAGTTCGGACTGGACTGTTCTCATGGGGCACAGGGTCAGAGCTGATTTGCATATCGCCATTGTCTAACCCAGGGTGGTGTGGAGTGCAAAAAAAACGATGGATTTGGGCCCAGATCTTTGGACTGGGGTGAGTGTGTGACATTGATCCACATTCGGTCCATCACCTGTTGTGTTTGCATATTCCGCCCTAAGTGCGCTGGGGATGCCCAGACGTGGGTCCCAGGCACTCCACACCACTGGAGTCAAGCTAGCCGGGCTGATGAGAGGTGTTACCTCGAAACCGGTCCGGTCCTCGGATGCTTGATTCCGTTCTGGGAAGGACATGGCTTTTGTAGTTCGGACTGGACTGTTCTCATGGGGCACAGGGTCAGAGCTGATTTGCATATCGCCATTGTCTAACCCAGGGTGGTGTGGAGTGCATAAAAACGATGGATTTGGGCCCAGATCTTTGGACTGGGGTGAGTGTGTGACATTGATCCACATTCGGTCCATCACCTGTTGTGTTAGTGTATGGTGCGGTGGCTCGTTGCTCTTCAATAAACTCACCAACCAACTATAACCTTGTTTCCAGAGAATCATTTGACAACCACAATAGCGTCCTCATGCATTTCTCTGATCCCAAATTGCAGACTCAAGAGTCACCCCATTTAGGAAGAACTGGACGGTCAGTGGCGTCAGATCACAGGCTCTTTTGGATGAGGTCGGCTCTCCAGTGGTGGACGCAGCCGTCCAATGTGGCTGCCGGCACTTCGTTCCTCACCATCACTCCAGAACTCATTCTGATCACAGATGCCTCCTTGGAAGGTTGGGGCACACACCTTCAAGGGCTGTCCATAAAAGGCAAGTGGACTCAGTCTCAAGGCTCCCAGCACATCAACAGCCTGGAGTTGATGGCAATCTTTCTGGCTCTCAAATCGTTCCATCTTCTGATCCAGGGAGAATCGGTGCTCATCCAAACCGACAATACCACCAGCATGCACTACGTGAACAAGCAGGGCGGAACCAAATCTCCTCTCCTGTCTCGATTGGCGCAGACTATCTGGGATTGGGCTCTTCATTGCCACATTACCCTGACAGCAGTTCACCTTCCAGGCATCTCCAAAATCCTAGCGGATGCCCTCAGCAGGTCCGCTTCATCGACTCATGAGTGGGAGTTGCATCAGCCGACTCTGGACTTCATCTTTCGGCGTTGGGGTCATCCGCACATGGATCTCTTTGCGAGCTCGGTGAACCAGAAATGCCCGTCCTTAGCAAGTTGGCTTCCCCAACCAGAATCATCCAAGAATGCCCTTTTGATGGACTGGTGCAATCTATTCGCCTACGCTTTTCCGCCGATTCCACTGGTTCCTCGAGTGTTATGGAAGATGTGGAGACAGCTGTGCCACATTCTGCTGATCGCTCCCAGATGGCCTCGACAAGCGTGGTTCTCGGAACTGCTGCTTCTTTCACGGTGCGAACCCCTTCTCCTTCATCCTTGAGCAGATCTCCTCACGGTGGATGAGGGTCAGATCTGTCATCTGGACCCCTCCTCTCTCAAATTATCAGCCTGGAACCTGAGCACCTTGAATTTGCCCACTTGAACATTCCACCAGCATGCAGGGACATTCTTGCCAGTGCCAGGGCTCCATCTACAATAAAAACGTACAAACTAAAGTGGAAAAGATTCTGTCACTGGTGCGCAACGGCCAACATTCATACTGTGCATTCCACTCCAGCTCAGTTGCTACTGTTCTTTTGCGAGCTGGCACAGTCAGGGCTTTCCCATTCCACTTTGAAAGTTTTCTTGACGGCGATTTCTCGCTTCAGGCAGGATGGCTCCTCCTTTCTCTGCTCGTCCAGAGTCATTCGTCAATTCTTCAAGGGTCTGTTCAGGAAGTTCCCGCCCATTCGGCGTCCTCCTCCAACCTGGCCCCTCAACATCGTTCTGGCGCAATTAAGAAAAGCACCATTCGAGCCCATCCATAAGGCAGATTTAAAAAGTTTAACTTGGAAGGTGGCCCTTCTCCTTGCTTTGACCTCTTCACGTCGCGTAAGCGATATTCACGCCTTTACAATTAAGCCTCCTTTTCTCCAATTCAAATCGGGCTGTGTTGTGCTTCGCACCAACCCGGCTTTCATGCCTAAAGTACCCACTGACTTTCACCTTAATGAACCTGTTTTCTTAAAGACTTTTATTCCCAATCCTCAATCTCCAGCGGAGCAACGTTTGCATTCTCTGGACGTTAAGCGATGCCTTAAGTTTTACATCGATAGGACGGCACCCTTTCGCAAATCTGATCAGTTGTTCGTAGCCTACGGACGCATGTGCAAGGGGCGTTCTGTTACCAAGCCAACTATTGCACGTTGGATTTCTTCAGAAATTTCTTTCTGCCATCAGAAAGCTGGCAAGTCTCTTCAATCCTCGGTGAGAGCTCATTCCAACAGGGCGATGTCATCCTCTACTGCCCTGTTTGCTGGTGTGCCGATTCATCAAATTTGCCAAGAAGCTACGTGGTCCAGCAGGCACACTTTCACGAGACATTACTGCCTTGAAACGATCAACGAAGCTGATACGGCAGTGGGACAGGCAGTGCTTCGCGATCTTTTTAACTAAGGTGAGCCTCTGCTTTCTACCCTCCACCTATATGGTTTGTGTAATGATAGTATCATTCTTCTTCTTCTTCTTCTTCTTCTTATTATTATTATTATTATTATTATTATTATTATTATTATTATTATCATTCCTACCTGGCTATGCTATGCTATCTTGCATCTTTATGCCTATGCATTGCTGTTTTTTCTCTTACAGCTGGCTGTTACTGCTCACTATTCTATTCAAGCATGTGAATCTATGAAAGACACCCTAATACTGGAGAAGAACAATTGTTACTTACCTGTAAACAGGTGGTTCTCCAGTATTGGTGTCTTTCATAGATTCACATGCGACCCACCCGCCTCCCCTCAGAGGCTCGCTTCTCCTCCTAGACTCTTTTGTCACTCCTGTGCTACGAAAAGCTGAGGACCTGAGCCTCTGAGGAGAAGGTTCTAGAGGGGTGCTTGCGCCTGATTGGCTGTAGTTTGGACTAACATAATGACAGGGATATGTTACAAACGTTTTCTCTCTCTCTATGTATTCCTATGTGAGAATACTAACCTGGTACTTAGTATTTCTGGCTTGTGTATTTTTGTGTTATGTTTTTACATACATATTTTATTGAGATTTTATTGCTATTTTATTTACCGTGGGGCATTGTTCTTATGTTATGTTAAAAAGGTTTCTAAAGCGCTCGAATACCCATGGGTGTCTTGGCGCTATTTGAATGGCAGTCAGGTGAGGGTATTAGGTGCTTAGAAATAACTAGGCACCTAAAAATTGAAAAGACAGGTTTTTTATTAGATTCCTGAATCCCAGCAATGTTGGAGCTGCCTTGATGTTTATAGGTAAACTGTTCCACAGGACAGGGGCTTCGGTGGTAAAACAACTGCCTCCCCATTTTAATCTCTTAAACCTGGGACAGGGCACTGTCAAGGTATTTTTGGATCGAAGTTCTCTATTTGGAACATACCATGAGAGAGATTATTTTAAATAACAGGGACATACATCGTGCAAGACATTGAAAATAAGGCCTAATGCCTTACATTTGATACGGTTAGGTACAGTCAGCCAATGCAGTTCCTTGATGGCCGATGAAACTGGGTGGAATTTGGGCAGGTTGAAGACAAGCCTGGCAGCTGCATTCTGCACGCTCTGAAGTTTCTTCATATGTTGTTTTTTAAGTTTGGCAAAAAGACTGTTAGAGTAGTCCAATTTCGATAAAATTAATAAAGAGACAACTGTTTTCTGGTGGTTAAAGGGATTAAAGAACAAATCTTTCTGATAATCATTAGGGTATTAAAACTGCAGAAACAACCAAGCTGATGTGTTTATTAAAACTTAAATTGTCGCCTATTATTACACTAGCAAAAAACAAAATATGAGGGAGGACCCTAGGGGAATATGTGTTTATAGATCTGCTTGTATCTTGTCCCCCAACTGAACAATATAACACACGAAAGATACCAAGGGTCTTTTCTTATTTTGTCAGTGTTCGGTACCTATTTTTGGTATCCAAAATCACACATACCAAAAGGTTGTTTAAGAGATTACAAAGGAGAGGAAAGAAGAGCGAGAATTCAAAGATGAAGGAAAAATGTACCCATCAGCCCACATAATAGCTGAGCTTCATCATCTGGGTTGTTGTGGAGAGTTGGTGTCCGATGAGCACTTCCACAGGAAAATTCCTGAGGATAGCTAATGTCGGATCCACAGGTTGGACCATCAACCAAAAGATGAGAGTTTTGAGGCTGTGAGGGCAAGTTGCAGTGCTCAGAAAGTGTGAAAAGTGTAAACAGATATGGTGGTGATCTAAAAATGCCTGTCTTGATGTCTCAGGAAACTTTATTAGATGCGACCATCAAAACGGCATAATTAAAAGCAGAGTGGAAATAGTATGTAAAGAATTACTATTCACCATGAATGGTAGTTGGTCAACATGTTTCAGCCCCCACGGGCTTTCATCAGGACCTATGATGTTCACTACTGCAACACTTACCACGTGAGGTGATAAATAATCTCGATTATGTAGACATACCAATTGTGAAGTAGTCTCATATCTTTGTTTTTCAAATTTTTGTTTTTCAAACCTCTCCTATGAAACAGGAGGAACATTCAAAAAAGTCCGACGTTCCTCAGTACTTTATCTACCAATAACGGGCCATTCCTAAAGAACGCTGATAGTAAGGTATATTGGTATATGTGCAGAAATTGAGGTACGGGGAGAGCAAAACCATTACACCTCTAATAGACATATGCTTATGGTGCCTTGGAGGGGTAATGATGCCATTGGACAGATATCCCAAATTACTAATTGTACACCCGTCCATGTATTGCAGGCTGTGCGGTGGCGAACTAGAGGCTCACTTGATGGATTAGAACATTTAGCTTTATAAATGTGGTACTATAGGACCATTTTCCAGACATTTACATATATTTCTCTTTTCTTGGGAGATGAGACATATCCATTTTTCTGAATATGGATATTAGAGATATATTTCTCTCCTCATGTAGTATTATTTAAACAGCTGAACATGCCTAACATTGATCACTTGAATTGAGCTCTAATGTCAATGGGGTCTTGGACCTGCATCTGTGTTTTTCCTTGTCACATAGTAAGTGTATGTCACATAAATCTAAGTTACATAACACTATTCATATTCTGAAAATTTCAGTGCGTGGCCTCTTTGTCCTGAGCGAGTGCCAGGCGAGGTGAGGCTGTTCCTCCCTACAAATCTGGGTGAGTGAAAAATATAATGGATACATTAAGTATCAACACTAAAGATGCGCTTGTTCATGTTTTGACATCTGCACTGTTTTGCATGTGTTTTCTTTTTGTTTCCTGTTTCATAGGAGAGGTTTGAAAAACAGAAATTCGAAAAACAAAGATATGAGACTACTTCACAATTGGTATGGCTACATAATCGAGATTATTTATCACGTCACGTGGTAAGTGTTGCAGTAGTGAACATCATAGGTCCTGATGAAAGCCCGTGGGGGCTGAAACATGTTGACCAACTACCATTCATGGTGAATAGTAATTCTTTACATACTATTTCCACTCTGCTTTTAATTATGCCGTTTTGATGGTCGCATCTAATAAAGTTTCCTGAGACATCAAGACAGGCAGGGGAAGCCGCCGGGGAATCTGTGGAGCTGCTGTGCTGACAGAGGAGTGTTGGGGCATCTGCTCAGGGCTGCGAGCATTCTGCAGGGACTACATCTCCCAGGAGTCCCTGCCTGGCCAATTTAGATCACCTGGCCCGCTCTCCCTGTTAGCCCCGCCCCCTGTGCACAGATCGTGTAAAAGAGACTCCCTGCCTCTCACCTGTGGGACCCTTTGCTGGATTGGACTTCGTGCTACTGGGAACTTTGCTCTTGGAATCCTGGTTCTGGGCTGCTGACCTGCTTCTACACCACTGCTCGCCGGACCCGCTTCGCGGGTCCCGCTTCGCAGGGGAAGCCGCCAGGGAATCTGTGGAGCTGCTGTGCTGACAGAGGAGTGTTGGGGCATCTGCTCAGGGCTGCAAGCGTTCTGCAGGGACTACATCTCCCAGGAGTCCCTGCCTGGCCAATTTAGATCACCTGGCCCGCTCTACCTGTTAGCACCGCCCCCTGTGCACAGATCGTGTAAAAGAGACTCCCTGCCTCTCACCTGTGGGACCCTTTGCTGGATTGGACTTCGTGCTACTGGGACCTTTGCTCTTGGACTCCTGGTTCTGGGCTGCTGACCTGCTTCTACACCACTGCTCGCCGGACCCGCTTCGCGGGTCCCGCTTCGCATGGGAAGCCGCCGGGGAATCTGTGGAGCTGCTGTGCTGACAGAGGAGTGTTGGGGCATCTGCTCAGGGTTGCGAGCGTTCTGCAGGGACTACATCTCCCAGGAGTCCCTGCCTGGCCAATTTAGATCACCTGGCCCGCTCTCCCTGTTAGCCCCGCCCCCTGTGCGTCACACCTAACCTATAATAGTGGTGTCTACTTCTGCTGCGCGGGAGCGCGTGGGAGAAGCCCGGGACAAGCCCGGGACAAGGGCAGGACCGTCTGTGGCCGTCAGGGGCCGAAGGAGGCCGGGCTGGGCCTACCCTCTAACATTGTGCCTTTATTTTACATGATATAGTTGGTTATCAGGAAATACCTGGTGTTTGCATATATATTATTGTTAATCCTATAGTTTCTTGACTGTGAAGTATGTCTTTGAACTCAAACCCAACTGCTCTGATCCCCACTCAGGCCAAGGCAGGGCCAGTTGTCCTGGGCCCTTTAGACAAATATTTCAGTTGGGCAACCCAAGATATTGACAAAGAAATAGCTTTGGCCGAGAGGCGCGCCGAGCGTAGGTTATCCATTGAACTGCTTAAAATTCCCTTAGAGAAAAGGCCACCCCAAGGTTTCCCTGCATTAGCATTGGTTCCTCCCTTGTCATCTTTAACCCTGCCAGTTGTATTGGAAACGCCTTATGCCTTTCCCCCTTCACCAGAGCTGTTGTCTGGCTCGTCTGTGGGCCCCATTGAGCCTATTTTTTCGCCCACCTCGCACACATTAACAACCAGTTCACCTACAGTGCAGGTGATTACTGCCCAAGCGAGTGTGCCCATGTCGTCCCCCACCTCGCCCTTAACAACAACTGGTTTATTTCTAGGGCAGGTGACTACAGCCCAGTTAAGTGTGTCGGCTCACATTGATAAAACTAAACCAAGTATTAAAAGGAAAAGAAGTGCTGCCCCGAAGAAGTGTACTCTTTCCAAACACCCGAAAAAAATAAGGAAGGTTGGAGTAGCCCTGCGCCCTTCTAGTGAGCCTACTAAGCATGGGTGGAAAATCCGTTCCGCTCGCGAATTTTGCGGATTTTCAAATTCGCGAGCGTTCACGGATTGCGAATTTACCGAAAATCCGCAAATTCGCACGCAGCGTTTTTTTTTTCTTGGTGATACAATTTTGCGGCGTGCGGTGTAAGTTCGCAATTGCGAACATGTAGGCGCAGCGGGCAGCAACAATCTCGCACTCGCGAAATTACAAAAATTGCAATTCTGCACAAGAAATCCACTAGCAAGCAGCATAGACCTTCTGAAAATGATGATTTTTATCAGAATAACTCCTCAGGTTGACATTTGCCTGCACTTTTTTGGATTTGAGGCCTTTTGACTTTCTTTGGATCACTTTTGTATTAGAAATCAACTTTCACAAGTAAGCATGTTTGGGGCATTACAGTTGCTGTAATGCTGTTCTGCAGAAAAACGAGTTTTGCAAAAGTGAAAGCATTCAGCAGGTTCAAAAGTTCAAACTCATCATTAGTAACAATTCCCTGTAGTGCTTCCTGACTGGGGCCCCTCCAGAGTTCAGTTGCTAGTTGCAACAATTGTATGACCCTGCTCTGACCCTCACAGCAGGCTCATAGAATAGCTACAAGTAGGCCACAAAGGTCCTGGGAAAAAAAATTGCACTGCAACAGAAAGCAAATTACAGATAAGGAAGCAGGTGCCAGACTGGAATTTTAAAACAGTGACACTTTAATAAATCAACACCAAATTAATTAATGTCAGTTGAAGCCGGGCAGGTGTGCTTGCTTTTCCCCCCATAATCTACAGTGATGATGAACCAGAGGGTGGCATTGATGTACCAGAGGGTGGCATGGGTGAAACAGAGGGTGGCAGGGGTGAAACAGAGGGTGCTGGGAACCTGTGATGATGAACCAGACGTAGAAACAACATAATCGCGACCGTTGCGAGCCGACATCTAAGTTCGCAATTGCGAACTTGTACAAAACCCTCGCGAACTGGCAGAAATCCTTGCGAACACAAAAAAAAATCCGCAAATTTGCGAGAATTCGCGGATTTTGCGGATTGCGAGTTCGCAAATTGGCAAAATTCGCGAACGCCAGATTTGCAAAATTCGCTCATGCTTAGAGCTTACTGGGGCTGCCCCTGGTGGGGAAGACCCTACTAAGGATGGAGTTGTTTCGGTTAGTCCTGCATCTAATACAAATGTCCCTTCGGCGATGGGATTGGCTGAGACATTATCTTCCGCTCCAGTTCTGCTTCTCGAGTTGGAAAGGTTGATGAGGTCTCTCCTTAACCCTATCGAGGAACGAGTTAAAAAACTAGCTGATCGATTAGATCATTTTGAGCAGGCAACCCTAGATAACTTCTTTTCTACCAAAGCCCTAATCAAGTCCCATCCCAGGACTGGGGGAAGTACCAACTCTTTGAAACCAAATGTCCAGGCCAATGGTGTGTCCATTGTAGTGCCCTCTCCACCTATAGTTAGCATTGCTAGCAAGCCTCAGTCGGAGGGCCAAACCCTTAAGACTAACTCAGTTTTGTTGGACCGCCCAAGTAGTAATACTAGCAAACAAACCAAGCTGCCTGATACCATGGCTATGGGTAACAAGGAGAGTTCTAAAAATGGTAATCCTGTCTTTAATGGTTCGCAGCCTTTACCAAGTCGCTTAAAACCCCATTCTGGTGTCCCAGTTAGGGGTAACAAAGACAGTTCCAATATCACAAACACTGCATTGAGTTGTTCCAAGCCACTACCAAGCATCTCAACAACATGTCCTGCTGCTCCTGATATAAGCCAGCCTATTAACCTCCCGGTGAGAGCTCCGCGTAGGATACCTCCCATGAATCTCACCCCGGACTCTTACCCCTATGTGGTTGTCCTCACTAATGTACCACCTCTGTTGGCCGGGCAAAGAGAATCCTTCCAGATGCTAAAGAACAAGGTAATGCACTGGTTGAAGGCAAATAGACCATTGCCCGGGGAAGTGGACGGGCTGATTATTGGAGTGAGAAGAACAGATTGGATAGGTTGCACTCCGAAGAACCTGGGGGGGGAGTGTATAGTTGTTAACTTTCAAGATCCTAGGGTGGCATGTTTGATTACGAAGGAAGAACTGGACGGTCAGTGGCGTCAGATCACAGGCTCTTTCGGATGAGGTCGGCTCTCCAGTGGTGGACGCAGCCGTCCAATGTGGCTGCCGGCACTTCGTTCCTCACCATCACTCCAGAACTCATTCTGATCACAGATGCCTCCTTGGAAGGTTGGGGCACACACCTTCAAGGGCTGTCCATAAAAGGCAAGTGGACTCAGTCTCAAGGCTCCCAGCACATCAACAGGCTGGAGTTGATGGCAATCTTTCTGGCTCTCAAATCGTTCCATCTTCTGATCCAGGGAGAATCGGTGCTCATCCAAACCGACAATACCACCAGCATGCACTACGTGAACAAGCAGGGCGGAACCAAATCTCCTCTCCTGTCTCGATTGGCGCAGACTATCTGGGATTGGGCTCTTCATTGCCACATTACCCTGACAGCAGTTCACCTTCCAGGCATCTCCAACATCCTAGCGGATGCCCTCAGCAGGTCCGCTTCATCGACTCATGAGTGGGAGTTGCATCAGCCGACTCTGGACTTCATCTTTCGGCGTTGGGGTCATCCGCACATGGATCTCTTTGCGAGCTCGGTGAACCAGAAATGCCCGTCCTTAGCAAGTTGGCTTCCCCATCCAGAATCATCCAAGAATGCCCTTTTGATGGACTGGTGCAATCTATTCGCCTACGCTTTTCCGCCGATTCCACTGGTTCCTCGAGTGTTATGGAAGATGTGGAGACAGCTGTGCCACATTCTCCTGATCGCTCCCAGATGGCCTCGACAAGCGTGGTTCTCGGAACTGCTGCTTCTTTCACGGTGCGAACCCCTTCTCCTTCATCCTTGAGCAGATCTCCTCACGGTGGACGAGGGTCATATCTGTCATCTGGACCCCTCCTCTCTCAAATTATCAGCCTGGAACCTGAGCACCTTGAATTTGCCCACTTGAACATTCCACCAGCATGCAGGGACATTCTTGCCAGTGCCAGGGCTCCATCTACAATAAAAACGTACAAACTAAAGTGGAAAAGATTCTGTCACTGGTGCGCAACGGCCAACATTCATACCGTGCATTCCACTCCAGCTCAGTTGCTACTGTTCTTTTGCGAGCTGGCACAGTCAGGGCTTTCCCATTCCACTTTGAAAGTTTTCTTGACGGCGATTTCTCGCTTCAGGCAGGATGGCTCCTCCTTTCTCTGCTCGTCCAGAGTCATTCGTCAATTCTTCAAGGGTCTGTTCAGGAAGTTCCCGCCCATTCGGCGTCCTCCTCCAACCTGGCCCCTCAACATCGTTCTGGCGCAATTAAGAAAAGCACCATTCGAGCCCATCCATAAGGCAGATTTAAAAAGTTTAACTTGGAAGGTGGCCCTTCTCCTTGCTTTGACCTCTTCACGTCGCGTAAGCGATATTCACGCCTTTACAATTAAGCCTCCTTTTCTCCAATTCAAATCGGGCTGTGTTGTGCTTCGCACCAACCCGGCTTTCATGCCTAAAGTACCCACTGACTTTCACCTTAATGAACCTGTTTTCTTAAAGACTTTTATTCCCAATCCTCAATCTCCAGCGGAGCAACGTTTGCATTCTCTGGACATTAAGCGATGCCTTAAGTTTTACATCGATAGGACGGCACCCTTTCGCAAATCTGATCAGTTGTTCGTAGCCTACGGACGCATGCGCAAGGGGCGTTCTGTTACCAAGCCAACTATTGCACGTTGGATTTCTTCAGAAATTTCTTTCTGCCATCAGAAAGCTGGCAAATCGCTTCAATCCTCGGTGAGAGCTCATTCCACCAGGGCGATGTCATCCTCTACTGCCCTGTTTGCTGGTGTGCCGATTCATCAAATTTGCCAAGAATCTACGTGGTCCAGCAGGCACACTTTCACGAGACATTACTGCCTTGAAACGATCAACGAAGCTGATACGGCAGTGGGACAGGCAGTGCTTCGCGATCTTTTTAACTAAGGTGAGCCTCTGCTTTCTACCCTCCACCTATATGGTTTGTGTAATGATAGTATTATTCTTCTTCTTCTTCTTCTTCTTCTTCTTCTTCTTCTTATTATTATTATTATTATTATTATTATTATTATTATTATTATTATTATTATTATTATTATCATTCCTACCTGGCTATGCTATGCTATCTTGCATCTTTATGCCTATGCATTGCTGTTTTTTCTCTTACAGCTGGCTGTTACTGCTCACTATTCTATTCAAGCATGTGAATCTATGAAAGACACCCTAATACTGGAGAAGAACAATTGTTACTTACCTGTAAACAGGTGGTTCTCCAGTATTGGTGTCTTTCATAGCTTCACATGCGACCCACCCGCCTCCCCTCAGAGGCTCGCTTCTCCTCCTAGACTCTTTTGTCACTCCTGTGCTACGAAAAGCTGAGGACCTGAGCCTCTGAGGAGAAGGTTTTAGAGGGGTGCTTGCGCCTGATTGGCTGTAGTTTGGACTAACATAATGACAGGGATATGTTACAAACGTTTTCTCTCTCTCTATGTATTCCTATGTGAGAATACTAACCTGGTACTTAGTATTTCTGGCTTGTGTATTTTTGTGTTATGTTTTTACATACATATTTTATTGAGATTTTATTGCTATTTTATTTACCGTGGGGCATTGTACTTATGTTATGTTAAAAAGGTTTCTAAAGCGCTCGAATACCCATGGGTGTCTTGGCGCTATTTGAATGGCAGTCAGGTGAGGGTATTAGGTGCTTAGAAATAACTAGGCACCTAAAAATTGAAAAGACAGGTTTTTTATTAGATTCCTGAATCCCAGCAATGTTGGAGCTGCCTTGATGTTTATAGGTAAACTGTTCCACAGGACAGGGGCTTCGGTGGTAAAACAACTGCCTCCCCATTTTAATCTCTTAAACCTGGGACAGGGCACTGTCAAGGTATTTTTGGATCGAAGTTCTCTATTTGGAACATACCATGAGAGAGATTATTTTAAATAACAGGGACATACATCATGCAAGACATTGAAAATAAGGCCTAATGCCTTACATTTGATACGGTTAGGTACAGTCAGCCAATGCAGTTCCTTGATGGCCGATGAAACTGGGTGGAATTTGGGCAGGTTGAAGACAAGCCTGGCTGCTGCATTCTGCACGCTCTGAAGTTTCTTCATATGTTGTTTTTTAAGTTTGGCAAAAAGACTGTTAGAGTAGTCCAATTTCGATAAAATTAATAAAGAGACAACTGTTTTCTGGTGGTTAAAGGGATTAAAGAACAAATCTTTCTGATAATCATTAGGGTATTAAAACTGCAGAAACAATCAAGCTGATGTGTTTATTAAAACTTAAATTGTCGCCTATTATTACACTAGCAAAAAACAAAATATGAGGGAGGACCCTAGGGGAATCTGTGTTTATAGACCTGCTTGTATCTTGTCCCCCAACTGAACAATATAACACACGAAAGATACCAAGGGTCTTTTCTTATTTTGTCAGTGTTCGGTACCTATTTTTGGTATCCAAAATCACACATACCAAAAGGTTGTTTAAGAGATTACAAAGGAGAGGAAAGAAGAGCGAGAGTTCAAAGATGAAGGAAAAATGTACCCATCAGCCCACATAATAGCTGAGCTTCATCATCTGGGTTGTTGTGGAGAGTTGGTGTCCGATGAGCACTTCCACAGGAAAATTCCTGAGGATAGCTAATGTCGGATCCACAGGTTGGACCATCAACCAAAAGATGAGAGTTTTGAGGCTGTGAGGGCAAGTTGCAGTGCTCAGAAAGTGTGAAAAGTGTAAACAGATATGGTGGTGATCTAAAAATGCCTGTCTTGATGTCTCAGGAAACTTTATTAGATGCGACCATCAAAACGGCATAATTAAAAGCAGAGTGGAAATAGTATGTAAAGAATTACTATTCACCATGAATGGTAGTTGGTCAACATGTTTCAGCCCCCACGGGCTTTCATCAGGACCTATGATGTTCACTACTGCAACACTTACCACGTGACGTGATAAATAATCTCGATTATGTAGACATACCAATTGTGAAGTAGTCTCATATCTTTGTTTTTCAAATTTTTGTTTTTCAAACCTCTCCTATGAAACAGGAGGAACATTCAAAAAAGTCCGACGTTCCTCAGTACTTTATCTACCAATAACGGGCCATTCCTAAAGAACGCTGATAGTAAGGTATATTGGTATATGTGCAGAAATTGAGGTACGGGGAGAGCAAAACCATTACACCTCTAATAGACATATGCTTATGGTGCCTTGGAGGGGTAATGATGCCATTGGACAGATATCCCAAATTACTAATTGTACACCCGTCCATGTATTGCAGGCTGTGCGGTGGCGAACTAGAGGCTCACTTGATGGGTTAGAACATTTAGCTTTATAAATGTGGTACTATAGGACCATTTTCCAGACATTTACATATATTTCTCTTTTCTTGGGAGATGAGACATATCCATTTTTCTGAATCTGAATATGGATATTAGAGATATATTTCTCTCCTCATGTAGTATTATTTAAACAGCTGAACATGCCTAACATTGATCACTTGAATTGAGCTCTAATGTCAATGGGGTCTTGGACCTGCATCTGTGTTTTTCCTTGTCACATAGTAAGTGTATGTCACATAAATCTAAGTTACATAACACTATTCATATTCTGAAAATTTCAGTGCTTGGCCTCTTTGTCCTGAGCGAGTGCCAGGCGAGGTGAGGCTGTTCCTCCCTACAAATCTGGGTGAGTGAAAAATATAATGGATACATTAAGTATCAACACTAAAGATGCGCTTGTTCATGTTTTGACATCTGCACTGTTTTGCATGTGTTTTCTTTTTGTTTCCTGTTTCATAGGAGAGGTTTGAAAAACAGAAATTCGAAAAACAAAGATATGAGACTACTTCACAATTGGTATGGCTACATAATCGAGATTATTTATCACGTCACGTGGTAAGTGTTGCAGTAGTGAACATCATAGGTCCTGATGAAAGCCCGTGGGGGCTGAAACATGTTGACCAACTACCATTCATGGTGAATAGTAATTCTTTACATACTATTTCCACTCTGCTTTTAATTATGCCGTTTTGATGGTCGCATATAATAAAGTTTCCTGAGACATCAAGACAGGCATTTTTAGATCACCACCATATCTGTTTACACTTTTCACACTTTCTGAGCACTGAACCAGCAATTAGTGTAAACATTATCAGTAGCAATCATATGAACCTATAACTGAACTCCCCCCCACCTCCTGACTCCCCCCCTTACTGGGCCCACCCATCCCGAGGTCCCTCTAACCACATCTCAATCAGGAGTACCCTCCCGTCCCTCCCCCTATCTGGGGGATGCTGTCCCCACGTGACTAACACCAGTCAACACTGTCTGCGTGGAACTCGGAGAGCTTCCCCCTATCTCCTGGACCATTAGCCCCTGGGAGTTTAGCGTCCCTCCTAGTACTGTGTATGTGCCCCTCCTCTGCTAGCGCCCATTCCTTCAGGTCCGCTTACCAGTTTGTTACCAGCAGTCCACTCTGTGTCAGCCAGTGAATTGCTATTCGACGCCTAGCTGTTACAAGTCCCAACATCAGGCATTTCCTGCTGGTTTTACATTTAGGGTCCCTTGGGATCTGTCCAAGGAGACACGTACTTATCTCCAGGGCAACTCTCCACCCCGTTATTCTGTGTAAGTCCTCTAGGATAACTGTCCAGCACTTCTGAATCATGGGACATGACCAAACCATATGTGGAAAATCTTCCTGTACATAGTGGTATCTGGGGCACCTTGTGTGTCTTGAGCTATCGATGGCGTGGAAGCGTTTAGGTGTGAGATATGTCATGTGGACCATGTTGTATTATATCTGCTTAAATCTATTGGAGACCGCCACACGGTCCCAGGTCAAAAGAGTCTACTGCTTCTTGGTATGTTATGAACCATTGTTCAGGATAAAGGTCCACCAACATGAGGCAGCCTCCCGCCTTCCATTTATCGATAGACATGACCTGTTCAATGAGCGCAAAAGGCGGCATCAGCCAAAAGTATGCCTCCGGGACAAACGGTCATGCCTGTATAAGCAGTCTAACCACTCTAGCCCAGATAGCAGCCAGCAGTCGGACCAGTGGAGGACCTTGGTACTGCCGTCCTTTTGTATGCCATAGAAGCGCACCTAGCTGTCGATTCCCATTTGTGTCCACCAGGAGCGACCGTTCCCATGACGGGTCCGTATCTAGCCAGGTCAACACGTGCTATTATTGCGACACAAAATAATAAAGTTCAAGGTCAGGGATTTCTAAACTGCCTCTTCCCAAGGTACGCTTCATAACTTCTAGGCTCACCCGACAACATTTCCCATTCCACAACAGTTGTAAAAGCATAGCATCAAGGTCACGGAAGACCTGATGTGGGAGTTCAAAGAAAGAGCCCTGCATTGGGAAGAGACAGCGAGGCAATACCACCATTTTAATCAGGGCGATCTTCCCCATCAACGAGAGACTAAGTGTGTTCCAGAAGTCAATACTGCTCAAGGTCCTATTATACTTGCCCAATGACTCCCAGAGATCCCCCATCTTTTGTCTCTGCTCCGTCCATTAGGCCGGCCCCTCCGGGGCTGTGAGAAGGGTTTTTAAGCGTTCCTCCTGTTGTTGTAGGTCCCGTTCCAACACCTTCCGCACCCCCACCTCTGTGGACATACATTTTCCCCTCAACAACACTTTCATTGCGTTCCATTCAAACGCCCTCAAGCTAGCAGTGTTAAAGTTTACCTCAAAATAACCTTCCAACCCTGCCGTGATCACCTCCGTATAAACCGGGTCTGTCAGCGCCTCAGTGTTAAGTCTCCACAACGGTATTTTGGAGCGTGGACGGCCCAAAGTGTAGACCACCAGCAGGGGGGAGTGATCGGACAGATATTGGGCCAGGTACTGTGTCTCTAGAATCCGACCGGCCGAAGTTTCCTGAACGAAACAATAATCCAGCCTGCTGTACGTATTAGCTGCCGGGGCATAACAGGAGTATATCCGACTACCAGCGTTGCGGTGTCGCCAAATGTCTAATAAGTGATAGTTGCTAATCATCTGGCGCAGGGATTCCTGTGTCTTGGGTATAGCATCCACCTTAGGAGGATGCGTATCCCATTCCCCAACTAAGGCACAATTAAAGTCTCCTGCTGCTACAATGAGTTCCACGTTAGGTGCCAAGTCCAATTTCCCAGAACCTTAGCCAAGAATTCCCCGTTGTCGGTGTTCGGAGCATAGACATTTACTAAACACAGGTGTCTCCCATCCACCGTCCCCTCCACCACTATGTATCTCCCTTCGGGGTCAGGATTACATTTTAAAACCTTAAAGGGGACTCCAGGCGCTACCCATATACGTGCCCTCCTGGCATACCCAGAGTATGAGGTTGCAAAAAACTGTCCCACCACAGCCGTTGACCATACTTCAGGCAATCCCCCCACAGATGCGTCTCTTGTAAAAAGGCCACGCTTATCTTGTACCTTGGACCCTTTGCTGGATTGGACTTCGTGCTACTGGGACCTTTGCTCTTGGACTCCTGGTTCTGGGCTGCTGACCGGCTTCTACACCACTGCTCGCCTGACCCGCTTCGCGGGTCCCGCTTCGCAGGGGAAGCCGCCGGGGAATCTGTGGAGCTGCTGTGCTGACAGAGGAGTGTTGGGGCATCTGCTCAGGGCTGCGAGCATTCTGCAGGGACTACATCTCCCAGGAGTCCCTGCCTGGCCAATTTAGATCACCTGGCCCGCTCTCCCTGTTAGCCCCGCCCCCTGTGCACAGATCGTGTAAAAGAGACTCCCTGCCTCTCACCTGTGGGACCCTTTGCTGGATTGGACTTCGTGCTACTGGGAACTTTGCTCTTGGAATCCTGGTTCTGGGCTGCTGACCTGCTTCTACACCACTGCTCGCCGGACCCGCTTCGCGGGTCCCGCTTCGCAGGGGAAGCCGCCAGGGAATCTGTGGAGCTGCTGTGCTGACAGAGGAGTGTTGGGGCATCTGCTCAGGGCTGCGAGCGTTCTGCAGGGACTACATCTCCCAGGAGTCCCTGCCTGGCCAATTTAGATCACCTGGCCCGCTCTACCTGTTAGCACCGCCCCCTGTGCACAGATCGTGTAAAAGAGACTCCCTGCCTCTCACCTGTGGGACCCTTTGCTGGATTGGACTTCGTGCTACTGGGACCTTTGCTCTTGGACTCCTGGTTCTGGGCTGCTGACCGGCTTCTACACCACTGCTCGCCTGACCCGCTTCGCGGGTCCCGCTTCGCAGGGGAAGCCGCCGGGGAATCTGTGGAGCTGCTGTGCTGACAGAGGAGTGTTGGGGCATCTGCTCAGGGCTGCGAGCATTCTGCAGGGACTACATCTCCCAGGAGTCCCTGCCTGGCCAATTTAGATCACCTGGCCCGCTCTCCCTGTTAGCCCCGCCCCCTGTGCACAGATCGTGTAAAAGAGACTCCCTGCCTCTCACCTGTGGGACCCTTTGCTGGATTGGACTTCGTGCTACTGGGACCTTTGCTCTTGGACTCCTGGTTCCGGGCTGCTGACCTGCTTCTACACCACTGCTCGCCGGACCCGCTTCGCGGTTCCCGCTTCGCAGGGGAAGCCGCCGGGGAATCTGTGGAGCTGCTGTGACTAACAGAGGAGTGTTGGGGCATCTGCTCAGGGCTGCGAGCGTTCTGCAGGGACTACATCTCCCAGGAGTCCCTGCCTGGCCAATTTAGATCACCTGGCCCACTCTCCCTGTTAGCCCCGCCCCCTGTGCACAGATCGTGTAAAAGAGACTCCCTGCCTCTCACCTGTGGGACCCTTTGCTGGATTGGGCTTCGTGCTACTGGGACCTTTGGTCTTGGACTCCTGCTTCTGGGCTGCTGACCTGCTTCTACACCACTGCTCGCCGGACCCGCTTTGCGGGTCCCGCTTCGCATGGGAAGCCGCCGGGGAATCTGTGGAGCTGCTGTGCTGACAGAGGAGTGTTGGGGCATCTGCTCAGGGTTGCGAGCGTTCTGCAGGGACTACATCTCCCAGGAGTCCCTGCCTGGCCAATTTAGATCACCTGGCCCGCTCTCCCTGTTAGCCCCGCCCCCTGTGCGTCACACCTAACCTATAATAGTGGTGTCTACTTCTGCTGCGCGGGAGCGCGTGGGAGAAGCCCGGGACAAGCCCGGGACAAGGGCGGGACCGTCTGTGGCCGTCAGGGGCCGAAGGAGGCCGGGCTGGGCCTACCCTCTAACATTGTGCCTTTATTTTACATGATATAGTTGGTTATCAGGAAATACCTGGTGTTTGCATATATATTATTGTTAATCCTATAGTTTCTTGACTGTGAAGTATGTCTTTGAACTCAAACCCAACTGCTCTGATCCCCACTCAGGCCAAGGCGGGGCCAGTTGTCCTGGGCCCTTTAGACAAATATTTCAGTTGGGCAACCCAAGATATTGACAAAGAAATAGCTTTGGCCGAGAGGCGCGCTGAGCGTAGGTTATCCATTGAACTGCTTAAAATTCCCTTAGAGAAAAGGCCACCCCAAGGTTTCCCTGCATTGGCATTGGTTCCTCCCTTGTCATCTTTAACCCTGCCAGTTGTATTGGAAACGCCTTATGCCTTTCCCCCTTCACCAGAGCTGTTGTCTGGCTCGTCTGTGGGCCCCATTGAGCCTATTTTTTCGCCCACCTCGCACACATTAACAACCAGTTCACCTACAGTGCAGGTGATTACTGCCCAAGCGAGTGTGCCCATGTCGTCCCCCACCTCGCCCTTAACAACAACTGGTTTATTTCTAGGGCAGGTGACTACAGCCCAGTTAAGTGTGTCGGCTCACATTGATAAAACTAAACCAAGTATTAAAAGGAAAAGAAGTGCTGCCCCGAAGAAGTGTACTCTTTCCAAACACCCGAAAAAAATAAGGAAGGTTGGAGTAGCCCTGCGCCCTTCTAGTGAGCCTACTAAGCATGGGCGGAAAATCCGTTCCGCTCGCGAATTTTGCGGATTTTCAAATTCGCGAGCGTTCGCGGATTGCGAATTTACCGAAAATCCGCAAATTCGCACGCAGCGTTTTTTTTTTCTTGGTGATACAATTTTGCGGCGTACGGTGTAAGTTCGCAATTGCGAACATGTAGGCGCGGCGGGCAGCAACAATCTCGCACTCGCGAAATTACAAAAATTGCAATTCTGCACAAGAAATCCACTAGCAAGCAGCATAGACCTTCTGAAAATGATGATTTTTATCAGAATAACTCCTCAGGTTGACATTTGCCTGCACTTTTTTGGATTTGAGGCCTTTTGACTTTCTTTGGATCACTTTTGTATTAGAAATCAACTTTCACAAGTAAGCATGTTTGGGGCATTACAGTTGCTGTAATGCTGTTCTGCAGAAAAACGAGTTTTGCAAAAGTGAAAGCATTCAGCAGGTTCAAAAGTTCAAACTCATCATTAGTAACAATTCCCTGTAGTGCTTCCTGACTGGGGCCCCTCCAGAGTTCAGTTGCTAGTTGCAACAATTGTATGACCCTGCTCTGACCCTCACAGCAGGCTCATAGAATAGCTACAAGTAGGCCACAAAGGTCCTGGGAAAAAAAATTGCACTGCAACAGAAAGCAAATTACAGATAAGGAAGCAGGTGCCAGACTGGAATTTTAAAACAGTGACACATTAATAAATCAACACCAAATTAATTAATGTCAGTTGAAGCAGGGCAGGTGTGCTTGCTTTCCCCCCCCATAATCTACAGTGATGATGAACCAGAGGGTGGCATTGATGTACCAGAGGGTGGCATGGGTGAAACAGAGGGTGGCAGGGGTGAAACAGAGGGTGCTGGGAACCTGTGATGATGAACCAGACGTAGAAACAACATAATCGCGACCGTTGCGAGCCGACATCTAAGTTCGCAATTGCGAACTTGTACAAAACCCTCGCGAACTGGCAGAAATCCTTGCGAACACAAAAAAATCCGCAAATTCGCGAGAATTCGCGGATTTTGCGGATTGCGAGTTCGCAAATTGGCAAAATTCGCGAACGCCAGATTTGCAAAATTCGCTCATGCTTAGAGCTTACTGGGGCTGCCCCTGGTGGGGAAGACCCTACTAAGGATGGAGTTGTTTCGGTTAGTCCTGCATCTAATACGAATGTCCCTTCGGCGATGGGATTGGCTGAGACATTATCTTCCGCTCCAGTTCTGCTTCTCGAGTTGGAAAGGTTGATGAGGTCTCTCCTTAACCCTATCGAGGAACGAGTTAAAAAACTAGCTGATCGATTAGATCATTTTGAGCAGGCAACCCTAGATAACTTCTTTTCTACCAAAGCCCTAATCAAGTCCCATCCCAGGACTGGGGGAAGTACCAACTCTTTGAAACCAAATGTCCAGGCCAATGGTGTGTCCATTGTAGTGCCCTCTCCGCCTATAGTTAGCATTGCTAGCAAGCCTCAGTCGGAGGGCCAAACCCCTAAGACTAACTCAGTTTTGTTGGACCGCCCAAGTAGTAATACTAGCAAACAAACCAAGCTGCCTGATACCATGGCTATGGGTAACAAGGAGAGTTCTAAAAATGGTAATCCTGTCTTTAATGGTTCGCAGCCTTTACCAAGTCGCTTAAAACCCCGTTCTGGTGTCCCAGTTAGGGGTAACAAAGACAGTTCCAATATCACAAACACTGCATTGAGTTGTTCCCAGCCACTACCAAGCATCTCAACAACATGTCCTGCTGCTCCTGATATAAGCCAGCCTATTAACCTCCCGGTGAGAGCTCCGCGTAGGATACCTCCCATGAATCTCACCCCGGACTCTTACCCCTATGTGGTTGTCCTCACTAATGTACCACCTCTGTTGGCCGGGCAAAGAGAATCCTTCCAGATGCTAAAGAACAAGGTAATGCACTGGTTGAAGGCAAATAGACCATTGCCCGGGGAAGTGGACGGGCTGATTATTGGAGTGAGAAGAACAGATTGGATAGGTTGCACTCCGAAGAACCTGGGGGGGGAGTGTATAGTTGTTAACTTTCAAGATCCTAGGGTGGCATGTTTGATTACGAAGCAAAATTGGGGCCCAAGTAGTGGTGGAATTGGTTTTGTTGGTCTTACATTTTTTTACCCAAGACCAACAGGTATACAATTTGGAATGATCAGTGAACCAGGTTGTTTTAATAATTTCCCCTCCCAAGGGTTTGCACCTGTTACTGTACCTTCTCAACGGGGCAACTTCCATTACGGATTAATGTATAATCAGTTTGAAGTAATGAATGATCTAGGGTGGAGCTATTGACCAAGTTCCGATTACTGCCAGAACAACAGGGA
Source organism: Lissotriton vulgaris (assembly GCF_964263255.1). NCBI lineage: Eukaryota > Metazoa > Chordata > Amphibia > Caudata > Salamandridae > Lissotriton > Lissotriton vulgaris. Next base: position 369,959,569 of record NC_141699.1, on the reverse strand, counting down.
AAGTATGTCCCGTAGGGAGATATGTGGGAAACCTATGTTAACTGTTTTGTCCAAAAATGTGGTATCAAATGAAATAAGAACTTGTGGGGAGACTATGATTTTGGATGAAACTTGTGGGGAGTGTATTCCTACTTCCGGGGACTCCAAAAGAGCGGTATCAATTATATTAAGTACCGTGGACACCCAGGAGGTTGATCATAGCATGGAGGATACCACCCGAGGGAGGGGGGATGGGCGAAATGGAACTAGGGTGTCCTGTACAGGAGAGTTATCTATGGACAGCCCCGGGAAGCTCCTCTCATGGAACATTGCGGGGCTGAACAGTAAGCTGACGTCCCAAAATTGGATTGATTTCATTAATGGTTTCGATCTCTGTTTATTCCAGGAGACGTGGGCTTGCGACCCTATATTTCTTCCTGGTTATTTACATTTTTCAATTCCAGCCATTAGAGGTTTTAGGGGCCAACCAATGGGAGGCCTGACTATTTGGGTTAGGCAATGCCTTCAGTTGACAATCAAAGTGGTGGATCTGGGTTGTAAAGACATCCAAATGTTAAGAATAACCTTAGAAAAGCGTGGAGGGATAGATTTGTATAACATTTATGCCAGGGGTAGTACCATTGGGAGCTCTCCCATTTTAGAGGGACTTGGCCACTTACCTGGAATCTCAGTCTTTGGGTAACAAAGTTGTAGTAGCTGGTGACCTAAATAGGACCTTTGAACCATTGGATAGTTCGGACGATCCCCTAGGGCATGAAGAAGATACACAGTGGGGTGTTCCGACTTTACATCTGGTTCCTGACAAGCGATGGACGAAAGATATATTACAACTGAATGCCATCTGCTTGGAACATGGTTTGAGAGCCCTAAATGGGAGGACGAAGGGTGACAGGGAAGGTGCTTGTACATTCGACAATGGTCATGGTCAAAGTCGGATAGATTATGTCCTTTGCAGCCTTAACTTGTGGCAGTTGGTATGTGACATGAAAATTGAGGGTAGACTAGAAAGTGACCATAATCCCCTCTGTGTGACTCATGATTGGTGGATGGCCACATCATGGAAACCCCAATTAAGTAATGGCCTAATGCCTACTATGGCCAATGACATGCGCAGACTTAACTGGCCGAGGGTACTAGCGAATGCAGAGGCTATGAACTTTATAAGTTCTGAAGTGGATACTGCAATCGCTGCTATGGAGGCTGCAAATCCTGTAACCCCAGGTTCAAGGGAAATAACGGACATACATAACAAGCTCTTTTCCACTCTAAAACCGCATTTTTTGAGGTCCAGTAATACAAACAGGAAAAAACCACATAAACCAGCTAGTTGGTATAACCACCAGTGCAGGGAAGCCAGGCTAAGCTTGGGATGTGCAATTAGGAATAGGGATAAGGTAGCGATTGGTGAGGCCAGGAAGCACTATAAGGCTTGTGTATTACTGGCAAAAAAACATGGGATGAAAACCACTGGGCTGAGCTAAAGGAGGCCGCAGGGGCGAAGGATTCCAGGTTGGTCCGGAATATTGTCAAGTGGGGTAGAGGAGGACTTCCAAACAAACCTGATAACAATGTCGCAGAGGGTGCCTGGGTGGATTATTTTGAACCGCAGTACGCTGAGTCAACGGAGTTTAATGACGTGAAGGTAGTTTCAGCTGTATTCCCTACAGGGAATTTATTTTCCATCAAAGAAACTGAAGCTGCAATAGGCGCTGCCAAAGGGGGAAGGGCCCCGGGTTTAGACGGGATACCCTCTGATGTTTTTATAAATGACAAGGTGAGGTGGGCTAGGTATATATTTCTCCTAGGAAATGCAATTGCAAAGGGAACAGTAGTCCCAGAATTATGGAAGGGAGCAACTATTATACCCATATATAAAAAAGGAGATCGGTCCCTTCCGGCCAATTATAGGCCGATAAGCTTGATTGCCACTATCCAAAAAGTGGTGGGGAGAATGGTGGTAAACAGGCTAATGGACTGGGTAGATGAGGAAAATGCCCTGTCCCTATATCAGGCTGGATTCCGGCGGGCAACAAGCACCGTCGATCAGGTGTTTCGTTTTGCTCTGCTGCAGTGGGGGACGGTGGTGCTTGGCGAGGGCAGCCTGTATGTCGCTTTTGTTGACTTGCGGGCTGCCTTCGACCTGGTCCCAAGGAGAAAGCTCTGGGCAGTCCTGAGTGATATAGGCCTTCCAGCTGAGTTGCTCACCCTGATAATGAGGCTACATGAATGTAACTTCGCCAAAGTCCAGTGGGGCACGAATGGCGAATCATCTGCCGATTTCCCAATTGGACGCGGAGTACGACAGGGGTGTGCTATGGCCCCCCTGCTTTTTTCCCTTTTTATTAACGGAATTGTGGCTAGGATGCTGGATGCCAGTGTCGACGCACCTTCGTTTGGCGGGCGTCAGGGTTCCGATCCTGATGTTCGCCGATGATACGTTGGTTTTATCTAAAACACCGGCAGGCTTGCAGCGAGCCCTAAACATCTTTGATCTCTTCTGTGGGGAACATGGCCTGGAAGTTAACGTGGGTAAGACCAAGCTGATGGCCTTCTCATCTAAGCGTAGACCCCGGCCCAAAATACTTTTGAATAACTGTGAGTTAGAGGCTGTTTCTGTATTTACATCTCTAGGGGTGCAGATAGCAAATAATCTAAAAAGGTCCCAGCATGTTGAAATGGCGTTATTGAGGCACCAACAGATTTCGGGGGTACTCCGGGTGGAACACAAAAAGTCAAAATCAAAGCCCATAAAACCTGTCCTAGCAGTATATGACGCTAAGGCTATTGGGTCTGCTCTATATGGGGCAGAGTTATGGGGCTTTGATAAGCTTCTCCCTCTACAGATATCGGAGAATCGGTTCCTAAGGGGAATCACAGGTCTCCCCCAGAGTACACCACTGATCCCGCTTGGTCTTGATCTAGGGAGAAGATCAGTTAGTGACCGAGCGCGATTGCGCCCGATCCTTTACTGGAGACGCCTCTGGACTACCCCGGAGATAAGGCACTACGCAGAGGGGTTCCTTGCCATAATCAAAGCTGACATCTTCCACAAAATAGTGTGGTTAAAAAATCTTAGAGCGGCTTTAGGGGACCTCGGACTCTCTAAACTATGGGACAATCCATCTGGAGAACCCTTTCCATGTAAAAATACAATCAAAAGTGTATACTGGGATTGGATAGATGGTAAACTTTGGAGTAGAACGAGGTCAGATACAATGGCGGGGCGCTTCCTAGAAATCAAACTGTGTCCTATACTGGAACTATATTGGGACAGTATTACAAACCCAGAGGATAGGAAGCTTTTCTTCCAGTTGAGATCAGGTGCCCTCCCTCTGAGATCATTGACGGGTAGGTGGAGGAGTGTAACTACCTCGTCCTGCCCGGTTTGTGGTGCAATTAAGGAAAGCACAGGTCACTTTTTATTCGTGTGCAAAGCTTATGCCACCCCGAGAAGAGTTTGGCTAACTCCTGTCTGCAGAAACCTAGGGACATCCAGGGGTGTTGAGGCACTACGAATCATTTGTACCACCACTGATATGCCTATTGTTTTAGGAACAGCAAAGTATCTGGGGTGGGCTTGGTCTATTAGACGGAGGACAATCTCTTCCAATGTAACATAATTAGGGTATCAAGGGATATTTGTGCAAATGTGCAAATGTATACTAAATAATTTCTTTTATTGCTCATGTATGTACAAATGTTTTAAATAGTCTTTATAAACAAGGAAAATTTTATTATTATGTATTTTAAATGTATGTTTGTGCTTTTATGAGTATATTCCTCGAATAAAGCCTTGAAATCGTCTTGTACCTTCTAAGGTACATTGCTATCCGTATCCGCTTGACCCTGTTGTTGAGCCCCTGACATTCCATGTTATAAGTTTATAAGCCTGCTGATCCCCAGCCATAGGTACGGAATTTTGGTTAATTAACATTATCTGATACAGGAGCAGTTGGAACCACTATGTATAGTGTTGGGAACCCCTCCGTCTCCTCCGAGCACTCCCTTGACCTCTGGTGACCCAGTTTAAAACATTCCCCTGGTAGAACAATAAAGCAAAACAATGCGAAAAGTCTCCCCCAGCCCGCAAGCAGTAGAACCTCATTCGCACAGCCCAACCTTGGTCTGAGAACTCAGGATTCTGCCCCATAGCCACCACCCACCCCTAAAGACCCCCCCGCAACAGTGCAAACAGCAATGACAATCTACAGAAAAAGGAATCCCAGTCCTTGTTGTACAACCAAACTGCCCGGTGCTGCGCAGCCCCGCCCAACCGCCGGTCTAGCCGGGCTAACACAGCACACCACAGTTGGGACACCTAAACTGCAGTGTGGCGGAATAGCGCCCCACCCCCAACCCCTATGTTCCCACCCCCCCCCTCCCCCACAGTCCTCTACTATTCTCTAAAAGGGAGAATGCTCTCAGGCGTCACATAGTAGAGTTAGATCACAGCAGCGGTGAGGACTGTGCTCACCGCATCCAATGCAACCCCACTGACCACCATCCCCGAACGGCAGTCCTCATACTTGCAGACATATATCTCACGAGCCACCAGCTAGTGTGTCAGCAGTAATTTCCGGTTCAGATTGAGTTTCCCGATCAAGGCACAGTGGGGAAAACTGATTTTGTGTCGGTATGCCCCCCAGTTCTTCTCTGAGGGTGCCATCTGGCCCCACCATGATGCGACCTCCGTAAGGTGTCCCCTTTGACGCGGACCATTGTCCTCCAGTGCGACCAGGCCGGCACCGTTGGCAACCGCTCCGCCTCCTCTGTTCCTGCCCCCCTCGATGTTGCTCTTGCCCCTCCAGCCCCATTGAGTCTATCCAGTCCATAGCCTCTTGCGGCTCAGTAAAGAAGTGAACCCTGTCTGCAAGCTGCACTCTGAGCCGGGCCGGAAACATCAGGCTGTTTTTTATATCAAGATCCCTCAGCCTCATCTTGACCCTCAGGAAGTCGTTCTGCATGTTTTGCACCTTTTTTATGTAGTCCGGATAGATATGGATTTCATGGTTCTCAAACCTGGTTGGACCGTTCTTGCGGATGCACTGCAGGATCATGTCCCGATCCCTAAAATTGAACTAGCGGGCGATCAGGGTTCTAAGCGGGGATTCCGGTTTCAGAGGGGGGCCAAGGGAGCGGTGGGCTCGCTCCAAAGCAAACATCTTGGATAGTCAGAGACCCGGGAGGGCCAAACAAATACACTCCTCCAGGAAAAAGGACCGCTGCCGGCCCCTCCGTCCCTTTCCGGAAAGCCCAAAGAACGGAGGTTGTTCCTCCTTGACCGCCCCTCAGCGTCTTCCGCCCTGTCTTTGAGATGAGTGGTGAGCTCCTTGAGTGCAGACACCGTCGCCTGCAAGTGCTGGACCTCCGTCCGTAAGGAGACCAGGTCCCCCTCTGTGGTAGTGACTTGGTCCGCCACCTTTCGCAGGACCAGGCGCAAATGAATAATATCCATGGCCATGCCGTCCATCTTAGATTCCAGCGCCGCACGGGAGTCTCTAATTGCCTCCAGGATGTCAGCCATATCCTGGGCCGATGATCCCTGTGGTGGTCCCTGCTCAGGGTCCGGTCTAGTGCGCTCTGCCAATGTTGGGCCCGGTACCGTGTACCGCGTGATCTTGTTGATCTGCGCTCCTCTAAGGGGTCTGTCTTTCCCCATCCCCAGCGTGGGCCCATCAAGGTTTTTGCTGCGATCCATCGCTCCGCAACACCAGGCACAAGAATCTGTCTCGGGCCAGGGGGTGTATCTGAAGGTCCCCCACTGCTTCCTGCTTCCAGGACAGCCGGACACCACTGGAATAGCGTCCCCCCCAGCTCCCACCACTGAGCTCCAGGGCAACCAAGGGCCGTTTCAGGGGTTAAAATCCAGCAGGATCTACTGTGCGGCCCCCAGGACCCTTCTCATGGAACACCGGGTGAAACCGCCACCAAGCCGCGGAGCACCCCCCTCCGTCGATGGCAGTCACAGGAGTTATCGTCTAGGAGCCACGGTCTTTAGTTTTATTTTTGTATGTTTAGAGCACCCCAAGACAGGAGCCCAGGCCCCCCTACTCATCAGGCCACCCACAGGGGGGAACACAATCGGAGCGGGCCCGGATAGAGCCCAGTGCAGCCGGCTCATGGGTTCTTGTGACTCCCCCCCTCTCACTTTGGCAGTAGTCCAGGCCTCAAACAGCTCCTCAGCATAGGCCTTCACAGTAGGGCTGTGTCCCCATCTCCAACGGCAGTCTTTAGAAGGAAAGTCCAGGTGTCTCCCTGAAGGGGCCCCCGAGCAAGTATGCAGGCCTGACTTCTTCCCAGGTCACACACGGTGACTGCGCCTTGAAGAGACACAGCCGAACCGGGTCCCCCAGAGCCCTCCAGAAACCTCGGGGTCGCATAGCATGCAGCCCCGGGCACCCCGTCAATCAGCTGCAGTGCTAGCTTTCGGGGCTCCTCACCTCAAGGTCAGCACTCCCCGAGGAATCCACTTCAGATCAGCCAGGAGTCGGCCCCCCAGCACGAGTCCCCGCAGCAGGGCGGACGCAGCGTAGCCGTCAGGAGGCTGTCTAGAAGGCAGTCAGGGTCCACGCCGCCATTTTACCCGAAGGAGCACCTCCGCAGCAACCAGGCTGAAAAATGGTTTTCCCGATCCGTGGGCACGTAAAACAGCGGCGGCTTAGATCCTCGGGAACAGGGGGGGTTCCGACCCCGGTTTCAGCTCCGTGGGCACGATTCCGCCAGGATTAAGGTAGGATTTACGAGTTATAGGGCAGGAGCAGCACTCAACCGCAATTAGCCCGCCATGCTGCCCGGCCACGCTCCCCTCCAAAAAGAAGGGTTATTGCCAAAGAGTATAACCTCAGGTTTCTCAGCATTAAGCTTGAGACAGTGCGTTTCCATCCAGCCACTAACTGCTCTCATACAGTTTTGAAACTGAGAGGTAGTTGCTTCTTTGTTGTTCGAGGCTGCCACCACAATTTGGGTGTCGTCTGCATAAGACGTAGGGGAAAAACCAAAAGATCTAATCAGAGGGGCTAGTTCTGAAACATAAACATTAAAAAGCAGAGTACTCAATGAAAATCCCTGTGGGACCCCACGTGGGAGTGAAAAGGAATCAGAAGAAAAATTCTCCAACATAACTGAATGATTTCTGTTAGTCAGAAATGATTGGAGTAGAGCCAAGGCTTTGTCGGCAATGCCCAATTTACTGAGACGGTTGACAACCATATCAAAGTCTGCCGAAAGATCCAAAAGGATGAGTGCTGCGGAGCCCCCTAATCCAGGATAATTCTTAACTCATCCGTTGTTTTTATTCGAGCCGTCTCTGTACTATGTTCGGCCCTAAAGCCGAACTGAGAAGGATCCAACAGATGATTATCCTGAATAAACTTTGATAGTTGTGTGTTTATCAGTTTTTCCACAAGTTTTGGCCGGAAAAGGTAATCTGGAGATAGGACGGTAATTGGCTGGGTTATCCGGGTCTAAGTTTGATTTCTTTAGGAGTGGTAGGAAAGAAGCCCTTTTCCAAAGATCAGGAAAGATACCTGTAATGAACATCCCATTAAAGATGTCTGCTAAAGGTGTTGCAATTGGAACTGGAATTTGTTTTAATACAGAAAGAGGGCATGGATCAAATGGGTCAAATGGTGATCCTGACTTAGTGGAATTAATTAACTTTCCACATTCCAAAGTCCAGGTTGCCCTATACGAGACGCCACACAGGTAGAAGTATTTCCTTTCATTTATTGAGGGAGAAGGAACACCGTGTTCATTCCCCCAACACAGATTGCCATACCGGTTTCGGGCCAACGCCCTTGTTCACTGACTATGCGCACCGTATTGCAGCTGATATGAACTGAGCCTTCAATATCCCGCCTTTGTAGTTTTGCAGGTAAGTTGCCTTCTGGGTAAGGTAGTTCATCATTTCCTCAATAGGTGCTGCTTACAGTGTGCATGTAATATCATTCCCCATGGTGGGTTGCGTGGAGGAACAGAACAACGCTGTCATGCATTCAAAGTCTCGCAATAGTGGAACTGCCACCTCCACATGGCCCCAGGAGTCCCAGAGCCGTGGTCCGCTGTTATCGCGGCAGAGCGTTTCAGCGGCAAGGCTAGTTTGAATACCGGCCACTACGGTTCACAGAGAGGGCGTGTACCGCATCATCAAGTCATTTCAGGTGAGGAGGCAGCGATTATCCGCAGGCAGCGCGGAAACGCGAAGGGCACAAGTGGATTGCCCATTCACGATAAACAAACTTTTGGACATACAAACTTTCAAAGGTGTGAACAAGAGTACGCTAGTACTCGAAACGTTACATTTTGAAGGCTCGTGAATAAAGACAACTTGCCTGGATATCGCGGGGTCCGCCTCTTCTTTCGCCGCTTGTGTGCAGGTTTGAAGATTTCTCGATATATATATATATATATATATTTTTTTTTTTATATAAAATTTTTTATTAGGAAACCTCAGGATTACATCGTGCACAGAGCAGTGAAAGGCCAAGGGGCCATCATACATTATCAACAGATCCCAAAACGTTGCGCACCACAGGATAGTTACAATGCGTAGTCAGACCTGACTGGCAATATTAAAGCAAAATTAGCGACCAAAATTACCCACAGTGTAGCAGAACATATGAGGATTCCAATTTACAACAAAGTTGAAGGATCATACAAGGCAATATTATGATAACAGTTTCAAACTATTTACGTACTAGAATAGCAGCCTTCAATTGAAAGTACCAATGGGGGAATGAATGGCAGGTAAAACAAGAGCAACCCCACCATCGACAGTGACCCAACCACGAAGCAAGCAATGTCAACAGGATCTAATAGCATGAAGGGACACAAACAATGTTACACCCATGGAACCCATACCCCAGACTTCAACCTTAAGAAAATAGAAAGAGGAAGAATATACCAAGAAGAACAAGAAGGAAAAAAAGAAAAAGAAAGCGGGCCATAGAGACAAAGAAGACACAAAGAGCACATCCCGCCCCCACCCCCCACCCTGCATGCAGCGGAAGGCCACGGCCCACCACCCCCCCCATAGGCATGCCTGTCGCCCCAAGAAACCCCAAAGAAGGGAAAGTAGGAGGAGGGCCCAAGCACCGGCCCCTAACACGCCCCTCCCCCCCGCCCATCCTGAAGGACCAAAGTGAACCCACCAAAATGGAGGGCATACAACAATACAAAATCGTCCCAATCACCCCAAGTCACCATCGCAAGCAATGTTTTCATCCAGCACCAGAACACCAATTAAGCAAACAAGTCTGAGTTCAGCCTTGGCCGGAACGAACCAAGGCAGAAAAACATCGTACATCGGGAAAAAACAAAGTCGATGAGTCCGCAGTCCCTCTTATAGCCAATGCAGCAGCAAGGCAGGGCGGAAGAGTCCACACAGCAAAGCAACTCCATAGCGCTCCAGCGATCGAGGAAGGCAGGCGATGCGAATCGGGAACGTAGGCAGATAGGCAGAAAGCGTAGAAATCAGCAAACATAGCAATCTGGCCACAAATCCCAGCAAGTTCGTTGTCAGGTTGCACGCACGTTAGAGGGTCCCCGTCGCTAACAGACCGGGAAAGGACAGGCTCCGGCACGACATCATGGCCATCCGCCGTTGCAGAACTCACCGACACCCGTGGGGAAGCCACACTCGTCCAGCCACTGATCAGAGCAGAGTGCAGGTCTTTAAGGGCCAGCAGGACGTCTCGCGTTGTAAAGTCCATAACCAGTCCGCCAGTGTGCATATCAGTGTGCATTGCTCACCTCGCTCCCAGCGAAACTCAATGCTGGCAAGGACACACAATCCCAGGCGTGCCCAAAAGTTCCCTTAAAACAGCGATGCGAGGAGATCTACCGGCCGCCGACATTATCCGCGGCAGGTCGGGGATGGAACGGCCGGCAGGCAGGCACGCCGAGGGATCAGGCAAAACAGGCTCCGGCGAAAACCGTTGTCGAGCGGCCCGAGGGGCGCCAGCACTGGACCTCAATCAGCAATCTCCGGTCACGGCCAATAATGAACCCGATCTGACTCACCGGGTAAAGATGGCCGGCGGGGGCCGGTGTTGTTCAATCGTACTCCGGCTGTTGCGTCACTCGAGGTCCCGGCGCACACAATGCGAGGGCCGGGAAAATGGAGACGATGTAGCTCGGCCGTGGAAGACCGATCTCGAACCGGAGAAACACTGCCGGGCTCAGCAAGCACTCATCAGTGCAGGGCCGCTATCAGGACGCAGGATGGGTGTCAGGATAGTGCGGGAGGAAAGGCGATCGGCGGAGCCGGGCTTCTATGCGGCCATCTTGGCCGCCGTCTCGGCTCCTCCCATCATATATATATATATATATATATATATATTTTTTTTTTTTTTTTGCAGGTACTGGATCCCACCAAGTAGAAGGACACAGAGACGGCACACCAAGAAATCTTGCACAAACCCTTTATTGTGCACTCTTTAACAAAGGACGACGTGCTTCGGCGTAAGCCTTTATCAAGTAACCACCATTTTGTGTTTTGCCAAACTTATAGTCCCACAATTGTTTCAATTAACAATAGACATAAAGAAAATACTCGGTAACGTACATAATTACTGATGAACTCATTTAGCATCAAAAATTCTCAAGAAATATGTCTGAGTTTTAACCTTAAATATATACAGTGCTCATCGATTTAGTGAGAGCGTGTGGTATAAAGAATTGGCTATATTTAATTACCTCTCTGGCGATAATTGTCAATGATCGTCAAATATGAATGACAGTGAACCACCCCAGAAAGGAGAATCCCAGTAGGAATTCTCATACGATAGGTGCCCCGCATCAAACAATATAGCCCGTCAATGTGAATATTATGTTCCATAGTGACGTGGTACCGGTATTAACCATCCACAGAACGGCCTAGGAATGACGGGCGGCCGCTAGGTATCTAGGGAATTGTAGTTTGGTAGATACCGCGGAACGAGACTGTAGTCCCGGAATTTTGTAAGGGAGCTCCCTGATTTAGATGCGGGATAGGACACTGGGACTGGATTATGTCAATAGAGGAGAGCTCCCCTCGTGAATTGACCATCATGTATGGCTCGCGAGAGGGTAATTGGTGGTAAAGGTCAAGGTGTGAGTGCTCTCTTATTAAGGATGAGTGTAAGGTGTGATATATCAATCCAAATGAATGTGTTAATGCTGTGAAAATTAAATGATACAATTAAAATATATGTAACAACCAACTCGAATTGCAATCCATTTTCTTGAGTATGGTGTCATGCTCCTATATCTAAACATTGCGATTCAGACAGTGGGAACATAAGGATACAGTCTACTACTCAGTAAAGACTGTGCCTTCCCCACTCATTATCTTTTGCATATATGTACATAGGAGAATTTGTCCAATAAAACGTGAAAAGTGTGACACACAAAACATTCATCAAACCGCGGGTATGCTTCTGCTCTGCACTGGTTAGTTCTAGGAGCCTATGTGGGATGCTAATTCTTCCCCATAATTCAGTCCTTTTGGGGCCTTGCTCTCCATGTCAATGATTTTTCTAGACTCTCTCATCCTCAGCTGTGTTTCGCGGTCCCCACCTCTAATGGTTCTAGGTATCTTATCTATTCCGTAGAATCTCAGGCTGCCGTTATTGCTGCCATGTGTTTCTTCATAATGGCGGGCCATAGGATAATTATGATCCTTATTAGAGATGGCACAGAGGTGCTGTAGAATCCTAATTTTTAAAGGATGTTTAGTGCTGCCCACGTACTGGAGCCCGCACGGGCATTCCAGTACGTAGACAGTGAATTCGGTGTTGCAATTGATTGGTTGATTAATGGTTCTTGTTTGACCTGATCCTGTTTTGTAATTTTTACAGGATTTGCCATTACGATCACACTTACAGCTACCACATGTAGTGAAGCCATTAGGAATTGGAGGCCACTTTGTATTAGTATCTTCTTCGGGGTAACTGTGAACCAATCTATCTTTCAGGGATCGTGCCCGTCGGTACGTTATCTGAGGTCTATTTCCCATAATCCAGTCCCAGTGTCCTATCCCGCATCTAAATCAGGGAGCTCCCTTACAAAATTCCGGGACTACAGTCTCGTTCCGCGGTATCTACCAAACTACAATTCCCTAGATACCTAGCGGCCGCCCGTCATTCCTAGGCCGTTCTGTGGATGGTTAATACCGGTACCACGTCACTATGGAACATAATATTCACATTGACGGGCTATATTGTTTGATGCGGGGCACCTATCGTATGAGAATTCCTACTGGGATTCTCCTTTCTGGGGCGGTTCACTGTCATTCATATTTGACGATCATTGACAATTATCGCCAGAGAGGTAATTAAATATAGCCAATTCTTTATACCACACGCTCTCACTAAATCGATGACCACTGTATATATTTAAGGTTAAAACTCGGACATATTTCTTGAGAATTTTTGATGCTAAATGAGTTCATCAGTAATTATGTACGTTACCGAGTATTTTCTTTATGTCTATTGTTAATTGAAACAATTGTGGGACTATAAGTTTGGCAAAACACAAAATGGTGGTTACTTGATAAAGGCTTACGCCGAAACGCGTCGTCCTTGGTTAAAGAGTGCACAATAAAGGGTTTGTGCAAGATTTCTTGGTGTGCCGTCTCTGTGTCCTTCTACTTGGTGGGATCCAGTACCTGCAAAACATTGAGGTAGCGGCTGCTACTACCGACGGCATCAACGTTGGCTGGTCGAGGGCCGTTCAAGCAGCAGAGTGAACGTCATTTAAAGTGAAACGACTCCGATCGCCTCCCGGAAGAAGATTGTGGAACACTACGGGTAAGCCGTTCTGTGTGTGTGGGGTTGAGAAACGGGGAGGGAGTTTCGTAGGAGATTGCCGACCTGATATCTCCTCCCACTTGCAGTATCGTGCCTCTGCCCCAGCGCTGGAAGAATACGCGCATCTATTCCAATCTGAATACGGAGGCAAACGTGGCTGCCACTCGCATTAACAGTGGCGCGAGGAAATCTAGAGCTGAATGATGAGTGAATGGGAGACAGCGAGGCAAGCAGAAGCCCTGTCCCTGTTTAGTGAGGAGCAAGATACCGCGCTTATCAGCGTATTAAGCAGTACAGCATCGAGTAGCGGGGAGCCCACACTCAGGCAAAAATTGGCACTTTTAGAACGATTGAGTAAACGAGAAATCAACAAGTGGTGGGAAGTGGCCTCCCTCACGAACTATATCGAGGTGGGTAGAGTCCCTAGAGGATTAAGGATAAGCATTGTACCAACCTACGACAATACCAACAAAGACTTACTTACAGAATGGGCACTGTACATGGCCAAGACATGTAAGGGCATGCTTGAAATGCTCGTGAAATACGCTCAAATTGATCTAAATACAACACGCAAAGACCTAGCGGAACTCAAGATTGAATTGGAAAAATACAAAACTGAGAAAGTATTTGAGGAGTTTACCAAGATACTCCCTAAAAGACTGCAAGACTACGAGGAAACTATTAAACAAAAGAAACAACGAAAGTTCATCAGGGACAAACGAGACTACGCTGAAGGACGAATCCTAACATATGCCAGAAAGTACGACAAAGCGCAGAAGAATATCAGGGCAAAGCTAACGAGCAACAAGAAATCTACGACGGTCACATCAGGATCAAGCTCAGACTTAAGTACCGATACAGAAGATCGCACTCGAGGTATCCCTTTAGACGAACTTCCGCTGACCTTCCATCAGGAGTTCGAAATTCTGAATCAGAAAAACGAACCAGGTCAACAGAACAGAGTACAAACGAGGGGCCAAGCTTCCAGAGGCAAGAGCACAAAAAAAGTAAGAGGAAGAGGACGCGGGACGCCAGTCGAAGAAGAAAGCTAAAAAGGCAACACAGGAAAATCAAAATGTGTAAACCTACAATTGATCCCAATGAAGTTAACAAAACTGTTGTAAACATCTCCGATAGAACCCTGAACCATATTGAGATCTTGGTGCTACAATTAGGACTATCCTTTTGCCCCAGCACTCCCTTGGACTATGTCGACACCAGGGTGGACCTCTTTCTATTCATTAGAAAATTAAAATTGATGAAAATGTACGCAACTCGTTCCAGCAGCAAACAAAAAATCTCAGATCCAGTAGGGTCCACTAGTATTAATCTGCAGGTGCATGATTTAGAACTATTAAAGGACATGTATCAATTGGAAACGGCAGATGAAAATGAAAGAAATGATCATGTTGTCCTACAAGCCTGTGGTGTAACAGGCGAACGTATCAAACATAGTGGCCTAAAATTAAAGACTAAATTCAATCCTAATGTCCCATTTGACAATATAGAAGCGTACAACCAAGCAGTGACTAATGAACTCAAACGAACTAGAATGAATTTCAAGAATTCCAAATGGGACAACCTAACGAAAGAACAAAGAATTGCACTAAAAGCATTAGAAGAGGATGCTTCCATCATAATTAAGCCCTCCGATAAGGGGGGCAATGTAGTAATCATGAATTATAAGGACTATAAAGAAGAAGCCATGAGACAGCTGAGTGACTCTTCGTGCTATGAACTCATAAATTGGGAGCGGTACAGACGTACTATTAAGGAATATCATGCACTACTTGGGGACTGGTATCATACTGGTCTACTAGACACCGATGAATATAAATTCTTAAAGACAGAAAATCCATGCATCCCCTGTATATACTTCCTCCCCAAGATCCATAAGGACCCCACTAGACCACCAGGGCGTCCAATTGTATCATCCAATGGAGGATTGTTGGAGAACACATCCATATTCTTGGATCTATACCTGAATGAATATGTTCGGAATCTTAACTCATTTTGCAAGGACAGCACAGACTTTCTTAGAAGACTGCATGATGTAAAATGGGAGGAAGGGTATTATATGATCAGCATGGATGTGTGTTCTTTGTACACTTGTATTAATCAAGTGAAGGGTGTAGAAACATGTATGCATTACTTAAGGAGTCGTCATGTGGATTGTTGGAGGCACAATACCATGCTTCAAAAAATGATGTTATTTTGTCTCCAGGAGAACATTTTTCTGTTTGAGAAGGCGGTATACCGGCAACTCTCCGGGACCGCGATGGGGACTTGTTTTGCCCCCAGCCTAGCAAACCTTTTTCTGGGCTGGTGGGAGGAACAGGTCGTCTGGGCGGAAGGGTCCGAGATGTACACTGACCACATTCTTATGTGGGTCAGGTACATCGACGACCTGTTTTTAATCTGGAATGGCCCTGAGATACTAGCGAGACAATACATCAGTCACCTAGGAAACAATTACCTTAATCTAAAGTTCACATATGTAATTAGTAATACATATTGTGAATTTTTGGATGTGGCAGTTGAGATAAAAAATGGTGATTTGACCACACGTCTTTTCCGGAAGACCACAGCCGGAAACGCGGTCCTGCATGCGGCGAGCCACCACCCAGCTCCCCTTAAGAGAAGTATCCCCTACGGGGAGTTGCTGAGGGCCCGCCGTAATTGCAGCACCGACGTGGATTTCCACAATGAACAGAAGGCCATGATTGAACGCTTTAGCCAAAGAGGGTACAGCGATGAGGTATTAAACAGTGCTCAGACCAAAGTTCAGGGTTTAAAACATGAGGAAGTCCTATTCAGTACATCTAAAAGTGACTCCAAAAGGAAAGCGATGGAAAACAGTATCCAACCGAGTGCACCCCGAATGATAACTAACTACAGTAGGGGAGCCTGGGCTTTGGAAAGAATAATGCGAGCCAACTGGAAATTAGTAACATCTGACCCGATCGTGGGAGGACTAGTGGGAAATAGACCTCAGATAACGTACCGATGGGCACGATCCCTGAAAGATAGATTGGTTCACAGTTACCCCGAAGAAGATACTAATACAAAGTGGCCTCCGATTCCTAATGGCTTCACTACATGTGGTAGCTGTAAGTGTGATCGTAATGGCAAATCCTGTAAAAATTACAAAACAGGATCAGGTCAAACAAGAACCATTAATCAACCAATCAATTGCAACACCGAATTCACTGTCTACGTACTGGAATGCCCGTGCGGGCTCCAGTACGTGGGCAGCACTAAACATCCTTTAAAAATTAGGATTCTACAGCACCTCCGTGCCATCTCTAATAAGGATCATAATTATCCTATGGCCCGCCATTATGAAGAAACACATGGCAGCAATAACGGCAGCCTGAGATTCTACGGAATAGATAAGATACCTAGAACCATTAGAGGTGGGGACCGCGAAACACAGCTGAGGATGAGAGAGTCTAGAAAAATCATTGACATGGAGAGCAAGGCCCCAAAAGGACTGAATTATGGGGAAGAATTAGCATCCCACATAGGCTCCTAGAACTAACCAGTGCAGAGCAGAAGCATACCCGCGGTTTGATGAATGTTTTGTGTGTCACACTTTTCACGTTTTATTGGACAAATTCTCCTATGTACATATATGCAAAAGATAATGAGTGGGGAAGGCACAGTCTTTACTGAGTAGTAGACTGTATCCTTATGTTCCCACTGTCTGAATCGCAATGTTTAGATATATGAGCATGACACCATACTCAAGAAAATGGATTGCAATTCGAGTTGGTTGTTACATATATTTTAATTGTATCATTTAATTTTCACAGCATTAACACATTCATTTGGATTGATATATCTCACCTTACACTCATCCTTAATAAGAGAGCACTCACACCTTGACCTTTACCACCAATTACCCTCTCGCGAGCCATACATGATGGTCAATTCACGAGGGGAGCTCTCCTCTATTGACATAATCCAGTCCCAGTGGCCTATCCCGCATCTAAATCAGGGAGCTCCCTTACAAAATTCCGGGACTACAGTCTCGTTCCGCGGTATCTACCAAACTACAATTCCCTAGATACCTAGCGGCCGCCCGTCATTCCTAGGCCGTTCTGTGGATGGTTAATACCGGTACCACGTCACTATGGAACATAATATTCACATTAACGGGCTATATTGTTTGATGCGGGGCACCTATCGTATGAGAATTCCTACTGTGATTCTCCTTTCTGGGGCGGTTCACTGTCATTCATATTTGACGATCATTGACAATTATCGCCAGAGAGGTAATTAAATATAGCCAATTCTTTATACCACACGCTCTCACTAAATCGATGACCACTGTATATATTTAAGGTTAAAACTCGGACATATTTCTTGAGAATTTTTGATGCTAAATGAGTTCATCAGTAATTATGTACGTTACCGAGTATTTTCTTTATGTCTATTGTTAATTGAAACAATTGTGGGACTATAAGTTTGGCAAAACACAAAATGGTGGTTACTTGATAAAGGCTTACACCGAAACGCGTCGTCCTTGGTTAAAGAGTGCACAATAAAGGGTTTGTGCAAGATTTCTTGGTGTGCCGTCTCTGTGTCCTTCTACTTGGTGGGATCCAGTACCTGCAAAACATTGAGGTAGCGGCTGCTACTACCGACGGCATCAACGTTGGCTGGTCGAGGGCCGTTCAAGCAGCAGAGTGAACGTCATATATATATATATATAATATATATATATATATATATATATATATATATATATATATACATACATATATATATATATATATATATATATATATATATATATATATATATATATATATATATATATATATATATATATATATATATATATATATATATATATATATATATATATATATATATATATATATATATATATATATATATATATATGAACTCTTCCCCAATCGCCCGGTTTACCTCGGCAAGAAAAGAGCACAGACCACTGTGGCTTCGTCAGTTGCACTTTATTTAGGTTCCATAGTAAGTGCAGCAGCAGCCATATATATATATATATATACTTCCAAATGCGCTGCCTCCTGGATGGTCAAACAGCACGCTGTGGACACAAATGTTGAGAAAGCAGTGTAATTTTATTTTGGCTTAACGTCAAGACCCAACGCTTTTCGGGGACAACCCCTTGATCATGAGTTCTTGGGCAGTATTAATGTAAACAGCTAATTACAGACTGCAGATGGACGCACGTATAGTGTGTGACCAGTGGCCTTGCTGCATATTAAAATTATGTGGTCACAGTTCCGTAAATCAATTAAGGAGCCATGGACTAAAAATGTCTTTATTTATTTCGAAAGATATATATATTTTTTTTACATAGAGATGTATATATATTTTTTTACATATATGAAGGTGTACATTTATGAAATTCTGTATATAATTGTGATTTTAACTTGTACATTCCACTGGAATTCCCATGTAAATCTTTTTGCAGTCTGATGTGTATATATATATAGTGCGTTACATAGTCTGTTTTTCAGTTCTATTTTTGTAATGTCACAGCTGTTTACAATTTTGTGTTACCTTGCACTTTAAATTTGGCACCGGTCCATGAGTAACGCGTCATGTGATCAAGGTCCAGGTCAGACCGAAACGCGTCATGGCGGCATACTGATGCAGGGCGGAAAAACTTAAATAAATGAAGAAACGCACGAAAAAATTGGGTCCGCGTTGTCTATCTGAGTCCGTGGTTTGCTTACTGGATTCGGGAAGGATAGAGTACTGCAATATATATATGTATATATATATATATATATATATATATATATATATATATATATATATATATATATATATATATATATATATATATATATATATATATATATATATTCACTGAAAAAACCATAGGTTATAGACCATATATAGTTAGGGATTAGCATTTAAAAAACCTTATTTTATTTGCACAAAACCATTGAAATTCCATATATAGTTAGTTGCACTAACTATATATCGCGGACCCGCAATCCACTGCTAATGATGTCACATATTACATCATTCATGACATGGTCAGTGACATCACTGATGACATCACTGATGACATCTCAAATGACATCACTGATGACATCACTGATGACATCACTGATGACAACACCCAGTGACTGTATGTTTCTGTAAAGTTAAAATATGTCTTACATATTGAAGAATGAGTGGATGTATAAGTGTCTGTGAAGGATTTAGTAGGTGCATGACTGACTGTATGAGAGAATGATTAAATGTGTCTCACTGAGTGTATGGGTTAGTGATTAAAGTGTCTTAATTTGGCAATCATTATTTATGTTGTTCTGTAAACTGCTGCATGTTTAAATCAGTAGCTATATCAGTAACTATATGGGTTATTGAATGGTTGCCCAAGTATTTGTATGGGAGACTGAGTATGTGTGTGGGTGGCTGGGAGGTGTATAACTCTGTGCATAGATGTGTGAGCAGTTGATTCCCTAGGTGTATGGGTTCAAAAGTGCATGTAGAAACAGCTGTATGGACAGTTGACTGTGTGCATGAGTATATTGGTGAGTGAATGGATATCTCAGTGCTACATGTCAAAGTAAGTACATATGTAAAACACACTCCATGTGAGAGTTGACATATATAAATAACTGAACATAAGAGCCAGTGAATGTGTGAGTGGCTGTATGAATCATTGTGAACTTGTATCAAGGATTGTATAAGAGAGTAAATATGTGTTACTATATGTTTGAATAAGTAAGGTGTGTATAACTGTATAGTTGAGGAAATGGAGATGTGATTGATTCTTTGCATGACTGACTAGGTGTGTGAGTAACTCCATGGATGTGTGACAGTCTGTGAGTGCCTGTTTACACTGAGTGTATCTAAGGTTATATTAGAGTCTGAAGATGTATTATCACATAAATGATATCATCAGTGATGTAATCAGTAATGTCAAATGAGATGTCAGTGATGTCATCAGTGATGTCATTTGAGATGTCATCAGTGATGTCATCAGTGATGTCATTTGAGATGTCATCAGTGATGTCATCAGTGATGTCATCAGTGATGTCACTGACCATGTCATGAATGATGTAATATGTGACATCATTAGCAGTGGATTGCGGGTCCGCGATATATAGTTAGTGCAACTAACTATATATGGAATTTCAATGGTTTTGTGCAAATAAAATAAGGTTTTTTAAATGCTAATCCCTAACTATATATGGTCTATAACCTATGGTTTTTTCAGTGAATTTTCAAGGTTTTGTAAATGCAAATTCCTAACTATATATGGTCTATAACCTATGGTTTTTTCTGTGAATTTCATTGGTTTTTTAAAAGCTAATATCTATAGCTGTAAAATATATTCTTTATTAAGTGACGTATCACGTAGCCCGTGAGACGCCTCATGATGCATCGCATAACCGTGACGTATCGTCTCTGCAGCGCAAACCAAACCCAAAACGTAAGCGCGCCAGAACACGCTTAAAGATATATATATATTTTTTTAACCTTAATTAGACAAAATCCACACGTGCACATATCACAAACGTTCAAAAAACACAAAATGTCGGACTCCCGTTACGCTGCCGGTTAGCTGCCCGGTTAACGTACCAGGAAGCACCTTTACCGCGAAAAATCGCAATTTTTTTTTCTTTTGCCCCGCAGGGAACTTTAATAGCCCCCTCATCAATCCTAGGGGTTCAGGAGGGGTCTGCCTTACCCCTTTCATTCATTTACACCTTTTTTTTTTCCACCTCTTGTCTCTCGATCCCACAGAGAGACAAGATGGCGGCCGCTCCAGACTGTTTACAATGATAACAGCCAATCAGCTTCTCCTCAGACTCCCGTTACACTGCCGGTTAGCTTCCCGGTTAGCTGCCCGGTTCGCGTACCAAGACGCGTCTCCACGGCGAAAAAATCGGATTTTTTTTTTTTTTTTTTTTGGCCCCGCGTGGCTTTATAATATCCCCATCATCAATCCTATGGGGTCAGAAGGGGTCTACCTTGCCCTCTTTCCTTCATTTCCCCCTTTGTTTTGGTCTCCTCTTGTCTCTCGATCCTACCGAGAGACAAGATGGCGGCCGCTCCGGACTGTTTACAATGTTGACAGCCAATCAGCTACTCCTCAGACTCCCGTTACACTGCCGGTTAGCTTCCCGGTTAGCTGCCCGGTTCGCGTACCAAGACGCGTCTCTACGGCGAAAAAATTGGATTTTTTTTTTTTTTTTGGGCCCCGCGTGGCTCTATAATATCCCCCTCATCAATCCTAGGGGATCAGAAGGGGTCTACCTTGCCCCCTTTCCTTCATTTCCCCCTTTGTTTTGGCCTCCTCTTGTCTCTCGATCCTACCGAGAGACAAGATGGCGGCCGCTCCGGACTGTTTAGAATGTTGACAGACACCGGAGAGCCAATCAGCTTCGCTTCGCAAAGTTCCGATACGCGAAAAGTTCGCGAACCGGAGCGCTACCCGGAGCGCTGTTACAGATATATATCTTGTTTTAAACGTTAATTTCTCAAAATCCACTGAAGCACATATATTGAGACCTAGCAAAGGCACATCGGGCTAACAGTCCCTACAATTTTGCCAAGTTTCGTGGAAATCCATTCAGCCGTTCGGGCTAAAAGTGAGGCCAACCGCCCTATGGAAATTAACATGGGAAAAACACGTTTTGGGACCCCCCTTTTTTCTCGGCCCCCCCTTGACGAACCCCCACCAAATTTTCAGGGGCTGCTCAGAAACAAAATGTGCCATTTTCCTGAAAATGTCAGCCAATTCCGTCCACAAACGCCAAAGTTATTAGGCATAGAATTTTCAAAAGTTCCATAGAGAAAAAATCCTAACTATGTATACCTACTGGCTATCGCCAGTAGGTAATATATATATATATATATATATATATATATATATATATACATATATATATATATATATATATATATATATATATATATATATATCTATATATCTATATATCTATATATATATATATATATATATAAGAACTCTTCCCCAATCGCCCGGTTTACCTAGGCAAGAAAAGAGCACAGACCACTGTGGCTTCGTCAGTTGCACTTTATTTAGGTTCCATAGTAAGCGCAGCAGCAGCCATATATATATATATATATATATATATACTTACAAATGCGCTGCCTCCTGGATGGTCAAACAGCACGCTGTGGACACAAATATTGAGAAAGCAGTGTAATTTTATTTTGGCTTAATGTCAAGACCCAACGCTTTTCGGGGACAACCCCTTGATCAGGAGTAGTGATCTTGTTGTGAATAGCACATTTAAACAAACAATCATGTGACATAGCAAACATAAACAACAGATTTTCTTAAGTTAATGCACTCAAAGTCTTTCTTCACAGAAATAAAAATGTGTTGAACAGTGAGAAATGCGTAAATAGCATGTTAATTACTTTAGGTAAATAAGGGAAGAAAGTAAAATTAAAACGAGATTTGTAATGTCTGTGTCTTCAATAAAACTTTATCGACACAGACAGTGTTTTTTCTCTCACATCAAAACTCATGCGTAGTTGCCCTTTAATGGTTCAATTTGAAACATAAACATTGCAACCTAGCCGTCAATAATGGTCTAGCCCAAGTGGGCAGAATTCATTAGTTCAACCAAGATAAATATACATGTAGGTTCGGGAAATTTAATTTAAAATACACGAAACATTGTGTTAGCAAGTTGGACAATCCATTCTCCATGCCTTGAAGCCCCTGTGGGCAGTAATTATAATGTGTCACATGATGATTTAATCTAGGCTAGAAGGGTATGCGAAAAATTGGAAATCATAAAAAATTTGATTTCAACATGACAGACTAGCGTTAAACCAAACAATCAATAACCTGACTTAATTTATTAAAGTAAATTCGTGAAAGCAGTCTTAGTTATAAAGCCCTGGTGGGTTAGTGAATTTGGTATCTCCTCTTGACTCGAGAGGAGAAATTGGAGCCAGGAAGTGGTCAGCCAATCGTCTTTGAGGTTGAAAATCAGATAAGACTTGCTAGCAGTAACAGCTGGTCTTCGACGGAGGTATGAGATTCAAGTTCTTATAACGTTCTTCTATTCATAGACCTGTAATCTAAACATGAACACATTCTCACTATTAATATTTCTAAAAAAGTGATGCCAAACAAAAACATTTAAAATATAAACAAAGATTTCAGCTTCGAGGCAACAGGTTCATAGGTTAGAGTTTTCAAGGGCGGGATACCATGTCCCAGGATCTTATTACTTTAGATGTTCTAGATTCAGTCATCGGTCATCAACATGCATGACTAACACTAATAAAATACAATTCAATATAACTAAGGCAACACCAAATAACAGGATGCACCACGTGTTCTCCGCTATACATAATAACCTAAGTTAACAGATTAAAAATTTCATCAGTAATTCTATTAAAATTCTAGAGGAAGATTCAGTGGAAAAGTTGTAGAAAGACATATCTCAAATAAAAAGCAAACAATCAGGAAAATAGAATTGGTCCGGCAAGGACAAAGTAAGTTGTACATTATTTTAGAGAGGAAAAGGTAGGTCTGTCACCCTAGATGTACTGACAATTCTTCATCACAGTTGTGTCCCTCAGGGGCCATTGTCTGGTACTGGATAATGAGCCTTGATTCAAGGCGTCGCAAGTCTTTAACTCGGTTGCCACCTCTCGCATTAATGCCTACCGAATCCAACACAATAAAAGACAGTAATCTCTCATCCTGGTTATGGTAGGCTTGGAAATGCCTGGCTACTGGGTACTGTTTATATGCTTTGCGTATTGCCCTTATGTGTTCAAGCACTCTTTTCTTCGCTTTGTGTAAGGTGCTCCCTATGCATGCTTTCTTACAGGGACATTGGAGGGCATATACTACATGGTCTGAGTTACATAAAAAAGTGTATATATATATATATATATATATATATATATATATATATATATTGTTGGACAGGCCCCAGGAAGGGCTCGCTCCCTCCCCGCATGACGGAGCCCGGACACCGGCTCTCCAGGTGCTACCCACAGAAGCAACCCGCAACCCGTCCCCTACGGGACGCCTGCCCCGAACATCTCTGTATCACTGGCCCGGGCCACCGTCAGCACCATTGCCCGGGCCCAGCCGCCATCTTGGACACTGCACCACGAGGCTGCGTGGCCTCAGCTCGACCCCAACCCTGGGCCTGGCCAGGGCCCGACATCCCAGCACCACCATCCACCCAGGAGGTGAACGGACCACTTGGCAGGTCAATGGGAGAGAGGAGTGTCGATGGCTCTCCCCCGCCAGGTGCCGATCGCCCCCAGCCTCCCCGGGCGCTGGCTCCACCCCCCTGCTGGGTGTCTGGACTCCCTCATCTCGGACCTCCCGACCTCCAAGTGAGAGGGTCCGGACATCAAAGGGCGCCAGACCTAAAACTGGGGCAGCTCCAGAGCAGGAAGACAGTTGTATCCTGGAGTCGAGAGACACTGTGAAGAACTCATCCTTGACGGACTGCTGGCGCTGCCGCAGCCCTGCCTTGTGAACTGTTGTCCTGCCTGCTGGCGCTGCCGCGGCCTTCTGCAACCTTCATCCTCGTCGGGACCTGCTGGCGCTGCCGCGGCCCTTTGCAACCTACGTTCACGTCGGGACCCGCTGGCGCGGCCGCGGCCCCCTTGCATCCACCATCTTCGTCGGGACCTGCTGGCGCTGCGGCGGCCCGTTGCTACCTTCGACCTTCTCGGGACCTGCTGGCGCTGTCGCGGCCCGACCTTCTAGAACGCCGAGCTCGAGGATTGTGAGCTACCCATCATTCCATCTCAACTACCAGATTGGTAACAAGACTGTCCCGCTACCCCCTTCCCTTTCTAGAGACTAGAATCAAGAGGACCCTCGTGTCCTGATCTCCTTGTACCGTCCTACCTTACGTCAATACTGCTTATAAAGAGCGTTAAACCTTATATTTGTGTGGTGTCCATCTGTGGGGGGGAAGTTACTTGTCTGTACGATCGCTAGGAGACGGCTCTCCCCGGAGGCCTCTCCCCTTGTCCTCGGCCGACCCTCCAGGTCCCGTCTAACATTGGTGGCCAGCGGCGCGATCCGAACCAACGCGTATTCGTACAGAGAGTAACTCACCCCACGACTAAACCACAATGTCAACCAAAGAGAGCGGATCCACAGAGGAATTCCAGATGAAAAAACTGGAAGATTACAGCCATCTAGAGCTAAAACAATTTTGCATAGAACTAGGCATTGCTACCACCGGTCTGAGCACGAAAGAAGACTTCAAACACGCCCTAGAATCTTGGGCAGAAACGGGTGCCGCCAGACCCGGGACCAAAACGTCGAAGCACCAGAGACAAACACCACTCCGACCGAAGAAAGGAGAGCGGGTCTCTCCCGGGAAGAGATCCAGGAACGAGAAAAAAGCAGACTCCACGAATTAGAGTTGGCACGGCTCAAGTTGGATGGAGAGCTGAAACTAGCGGAACAAAAGATGAACTTGGAACACTTGCGGCTCCGAGAAGAGCGGGAAGAAAAGCAAAGACAAAGAGAACTCGAAGAGAAAAAGCTGGCATACGAACAAGAGCGCCACCTAGCAGAAATCGAGATGCAAAAACAGAACAAAGAACTAGGGGTGCCCGAGCGACCGCGCAACCCAGGCGCTACGGAACAAAAAGTCCACATCCCTAAAGATGTCGTCCGAGAATACTATCGGAACGACGACATACAACAGTGGTTCAAGGCCTATGAGATCGCCATGACCTCCCACCGGATCGATCGAAGTGACTGGGGAGCCGGTCTATGGGGGAGGTTTGTCAATGAAGGCCGCGATGCCCTGCTACAGCTCCCGGACCATCAGATGACGTCCTATGACCACATGAAGGCCGCCCTCCTCACTCGATATGGGCTCACGCCCGAGATGTACCGCCAGAGGTTCCGCGACTGCACCCGGATCCCGGGTACAACTTGGGTAGAATATGTGAACTATTTCAGCCGAGCCTTCGAGGGATGGATCAAGGGTAGCCGCGTAACCACCTACGAGCAACTCTTCAACCTCATTGTGTGGGAGCACCTCTCCAACAACTGCTTTGTCGAGCTCAGGCAGCACCTCCTCGACAGTAAATTGACTGACCCGCGGCAGCTCGCCGCTGAGGCTGACCGATGGGAGAGCACCCGAGTAGCCCGGAGTGGGCAAAACGAGCAGAACCGAACCAACCAAGGTCACCATCGTCCCCGAGGAGGAGGAGGAGGCCAGGGCCGGGGCAGAGATGCCGTCCCGGCCACTCTCGCCAACAACACACCACCCCCGGCTGGTCGGGGAAACCCCCCGATGCGCCCAGGGTTCCGAGCCAACGTTACTTGCCACCGGTGCCAGCGAGTCGGCCACTATGCCAGCGACCCGAACTGCCCCAAGAACCAGACTCCCGGGCCCCGCCAGGTCGCGGCCGCCGCCCTAGGAGAAGAGCAGATCTCCGAAGAGCATGAAGAATACGAACAGGAGCAGCCCGAGTGGGAACCTGCCGCCATGGTCCTGGCTTGCCTAGGGGGAAAGACATGATCCCGCGGGTCCCCCTACCCGCCAACACCAGAAAATACAGCCAGTGGGTGAACATAAATGGGCGCAAGGCCGAAGTCCTGCGTGACACAGGGGCCAGTGTGACGGCCGTCCGCTGTCACCTGGTGACCCCAGAACAAATCCTGCCAAACGTTCTTTGCCCCGTCCGATCGGCCGACAATTCTGAGAGCCTGTGTCGGATGGCCTGTGTCCCCTTCGAATGGGGAGGAGTGTCCGGCATGCTAAAAGTGACTGTCCGCGATGATGCCCCCGTGGACTGCCTCCTGGGAAACGATCTCGAGAGTTCCCCGTGGGCGGCCGTTGAAAGAAGAGAACACCTGGGGATGTTGGGCCTCCCGGACTGGGCGTGCGTAACAACCCGGTCCATGGCCGCCCGTGCCATCCCCAGACCCGAAGAACCCGAATGGCCAGCACCTCCTCCCCCGATCACTCCAGAGGAAGACACCATCCATCCTGACCCCCCAGAACAAACCCAAGAAGAGGCCGCTCAGCCCCAGGACCTTCCAGACCTGGCTCAGTGGCGTCAAGAGGGGGGGCCCACCCAAGAACAGTTCCGGCAGGAGCAAAAGACCTGTCCCTCCCTCGAGGGACTCCGACAGCAAGCCCTCGCCCAGAACGCGGGAGACACCGCAGGGGCCCACTGGATCTATTGGGACAATGACCTACTATACAGCGAGCAAAGAATCGCGGAATTGGGGGCCAGTCGGGTGCTGGTGGTGCCCCTACGCTTCAGAGACTTCCTTTTGAACTTGGCACATGATGTCCCCCTGGCTGGGCACTTGGGGCAGGACAAAACCTACAATCGCCTGGTAACCCACTTTTACTGGCCAAAGATGAGAAATGACGTCTCCAACCACTGTCGGGCCTGCCCCACCTGCCAGGCCAGCGGAAAGAGCGGCCGAAAACTCAAGGCACCCCTGCAACCATTCCCCGTCGTCACCACCCCGTTCGAAAGGGTGGGAATAGACATTGTGGGGCCCCTAGACCCCCGAACAGCACAAGGGCACCGATTCATCCTGGTCCTGGTGGACCACGCCACCCGCTATCCCGAGGCCGTTCCCCTTCGAACTGTGACAGCACCAGTGGTAGGCCGAGCCTTGATGGGAATCTTCTCGCGAGTGGGCTTTCCCCGGGAGGTCGTCAGCGACCGGGGCACGAACTTTATTTCCAAATATATGAAATCCCTCTGGCAGCAGTGCGGAGTCACCTACCGATTCACAACCCCCTATCACCCGCAAGGAAACGGACTGGTCGAGCGGTTCAACCGCACGCTCAAAGGGATGATCATGGGGCTGGAGGAACCCCTACGCCGCCAGTGGGACGTGCTACTCCTGTGCCTCCTCTTCGCCTACCGAGAAGTCCCCCAGAAGTCCCTCGGTTTCAGCCCCTTCGAACTCCTGTACGGACACCCTGTCCGAGGGCCCCTCAGCCTAGTTAAAGAAGAATGGGAAATGGCCCCCCTGAAAACCCCTCCAGACGTCTATAAGTACCTCCTGACCCTCCGCAATCAGACCAGGCGATTCAGGGAGATCGCTAAAGCCAATCTTGAGGCCAGTCAGGAGGACATGAAGAAATGGTACGATCAACATGCCTCCTCCATCGAGTTCGAGCCTGGTCAGCAGGTATGGGTGATGTCCCCCACCGAGCCATGTGCCTTGCAAGACAAATGGACAGGACCCTTTAAGGTGGTCGAACGCAAGGGCCCTGTCACCTATCTCATCGACATGGAGTCCCCCCGAAACCCCTTCCGGGTCCTCCACACCAACAGACTCAAACCACACTTCGTGCGCTCGGAGCTCAGCCTCCTGATGGCTACAGACAGTGGGGCGGAAGAAGACTCCGAGCCCCTCCCTGACCTACTGAGGACCCGTGAAAAAGATGGTTCAGTGGACGGGGTCCGACTCTCCGATGCCCTGACCCCGGAGCAGCACCAAGACTGTCGGACCCCCCTGCTGCAATTTGCAAACCTGTTTTCCCTCACCCCCGGGGTCACCCCCTGGTGCCTTCACGACGTGGACACCGGGGACAGTCCTACTATTCGACACCGGGCGTACCGAGTACCAGACCGGGTGCGTGCCTGCATCCAAGAAGAGGTCACCAAAATGCTCACCCTCGAAGTCATCGAGCCCTCGGACAGCCCCTGGGCCAGCCCCGTCGTACTGGTCCCCAAAGCGGCTGCCCCGGGCACCACCCCCGAGCTCCAGTTCTGCGTCGACTATCGGGGTTTGAACGCTGTCACCCGAACCGACGCTCATCCCATCCCCCGAGCGGATGAACTGGTTGACCGCATGGGGGCTGCCCGCTACCTAAGCATCTTCGACCTGACAGCGGGCTACTGGCAGATCGGTCTCACCCCCAGGGCCCAAGAACGATCCGCTTTCTCCACCCCGGATGGGCACTACCAGTTCACATTTATTTATTTATTTATTTATTTATTTATTAAGCAATTTGTATTGCGCAGACTAAACCCGAAGGTATCAAGGCGCCTATCAAAATCAATAAACAGAAAATATACAGAATATAGAATGCCACTAATGCAGATTGCCACTAGGGGTATGCAAGTATGAAAAGATGAGTTTTGAGCGCAGATCTAAAGGATTGCAGAGAGGGGCTAGATTTTACTTCGAGAGGGAGGGCATTCCACCACTTGGGTGCCAGAAAGGAAAAGGCCTTACCTCCCCATCTTACTTTTCTGACACGAGGTACAGAGAGGAGGAGTTTGTGACCGGAACGAAGATTTCTACTAGGGTTGTGCCTAGAAAGAATGGATCCCATACTTGTAAGGTTGGGTTTAGCAAGAGCTTTATACACCAGGCACAAGGATTTGAAACGGATCCGGTATTCAACGGGGAGCCAGTGCAGTTGTTTTCGGGCTTCAGTGGCAGAGGCACGCTTAGGTAGGTCAAGAGCAAATCTCGCTGCCGCGTTCTGGACCACCTGCAAGCGCTGTAGGTGGCTCTTGTTCAACCCTGCATACAGCGCATTGCAGTAATCTAGTCGCGAGCCCAGAAAAGCGACAGCAAGTTGCTTTCTTGCCTGGGGTGACAGGAAATGCCTGATTTTCCTCAGTGTGTGGATAATCCCCCAGCAGGTCGAAACAGTCCTGTTGACCTGTTGGCACATACTGAGGTTGGGGTCGATCATAACTCCCAAGTTTTTAGCTGACAGGGTGGGCTCAGGACATGCACCCAGCGAATCCGGCCACCACTCCGCCGACCAGATCGATTCCTTTCCTCCAAAGACCATCACCTCCGTCTTCTCCCCATTCAGCTTTAGTGAATTGTGGATCATCCACTGGCCAACTGCCTCCATGCAAGATCTAAAATTTGCGGCAGTTGACGTAGCTGGCTGGGAGAGAGAGACTAGGATCTGGGTGTCGTCCGCATAGGAAACTACCTCCATCCCAAAAGATCTGATAAGTCTGGCAAGGGGGGTCACGTAGATATTAAAGAGGGTAGGGCTAAGCGCTGACCCTTGGGGGACCCCACATTGCACAGACAGGGATGGAGATAGGAAAGAGCCCAGCATTATCCTTTGCTCTCTGTGGTCGAGAAAAGAGGAAAGAAGTCCCAGAGCAGACCCGCGGACCCCAATTTCCCTTAGGCGAGATGTTAATACCGCAGGGGAAAGGGTATCGAAGGCCGCAGTGAGGTCTAAAAGGATCAGGAGGGAGGTCTGACCCTCATCAACTCTGGTGCGGATAGTATCCAGCATTATGGTGAGGGCAGACTCGGTGCTATGCTCCCTCCTGAACCCATGCTGGGAAAGATCCAGACAGCCCGAGCTCTCCACAAATGCAGCCAGATGTTTATTTAGATAGGCTTCGAGCATCTTTGCGGGAGCCGGGAGCAGTGAAATGGGGCGAAAGTTCTTTAGCACCCCGGGGTCCAGAGAAGGCTTTTTAAGCAAGGGTTTTACAACTGCATTTTTCCACTGTTGGGGAAAAATGCCTTCCTTCATTGCTCTGTTCATGATGTCAGCCAGAGGAGGAAGGAGAGATTCTCTGCACTGCTTGAGGATCTTTAGCGGGCAGACATCCAGCGGAGAACCAGATTTGGTTTTATCAAGCAGGATTTCAAGATCCTGACAGACAAGAGGAGGAAAGGAAGTCAATTCCTGATGTAGAGAGGATACCGCAACACTGGGTTCGGGGTGGGCAGGCAGCAGGGGGACGGTGGTAAGGGATTTTTGGACCTCCAAAGCGGCATAGATGTCAGCGATTTTAGACTGGAAAAAGGCCGCTATCTTGTTGCACAGGTCCTGGGAGGCAACCACAGGATCCGGTGTCTGAAGTGTCGTAAGGGAATCGACAATCCTGAAGAGTTCTCTAGGAGATGACACTGAGGAGGTGAGTGTCGTGAAGTATTCCTGCTTGGTCTTGATGACTTCAAGTTTATAGTTTTTAAGCAAGACCCTATGGGCTTCTCTATCTTTAGAGGCCCAGCTAGAGTGCCATAAGCGCTCCTGTCTTCTTACTTCCTGTCTCCGAAGCCGGAGTTGTTCGGAGAACCAGGGGGCGGAGGGTCTTTTCCTTGCAGAATAGCAGGGCCTTGCGGGAGCAAGCTCCTCCATGGCTTCAGCAATGGTACTTTCAAATAGAGAGACCGCAGTGGAGGTATTTGCCTCCCGAGGAATGGACAGCCTAGTTGTCCATGGGAGGAAGGAGTCTTCCCTGATCTTTTTAAGGTTCCTTCGCACTTCCGTGGTGCTCGAGGCCCTTCTAATATAGCCCTGTATGGGATACAACAGGTTGAAGGGAACGGCCAGATGGTCCGACCAGGAGAGGTGAAAGGGGCTAGCAACTGCCAACCTGGGATCGTTGGAAAAGATGCCATCGAGCGTGTGGCCCGCTCGGTGGGTGGGACCATTCACCAGCTGGGTGAGTCCACAGGCTGACATTATTTCTACCAAAGAGATCGTGTCGTGAGCCTCCAGTAGCTCAAGGTGAAAATTAAAATCACCTAAGATGGTCAGATTTTGTAGACCAAAGTAGGGTTCCAGAACCTGCATCAGTTTCAACCCAAAGCCTGCTCTTGGACCAGGGGGGCGGTATATCAAGATTCCATTGAATGCTGGGTTAGCAGAATCCGAGAGGGAAAAGTATAAGACCTGAAATGTGTCCTTAGTATTAGAGAGGGGTATAGTGTGACAATGAAATATGTCCCGATAGAGAATGGCCAGTCCACCGCCAACACGGCCTGATCTGTCCAAGCGAGTAAGGCAATAGCCCTCAGGAACCGCTTCAACCAGATCAGGACCGGAAGAGTCTTTGGCCCAGGTCTCGGTAATAAAGACCCAGGAAGGAGTCTTATCTAAAACCAGTTCCTTGAAAGCGACATTATTTTTAATTAGCGAGCGAGCGTTAAGAAGGAGACCAGACTCGCTGGGGTTTTTAGATGTTAATAAAGGACAGGGTTCCGAGGGGATAGAGGCAGGAGTAAGGAGAGGCTCATCCGCCTGAGTCGTGAAGCACGCACAGCTGGGACATGTCAGATAATCCTCAGGTCTATAACGATGAGAACACAGGGCAGGAGCGGGCTTCAGCCGCAGCAACTCACCTACAGAATATTTCAGGACAGGGGCGCCTGTATTGTAAAGGCCAGTGGTCCAGCCGTCCAGCCCGTCCTCAGCGCGGATGGGCGCAGACGGGCTGGACTCTGGCGTGACTCCGGCGGGCATCCGGCGCATCCGCTGCCGCGTCCGCTGCGCGGAGCAGCTGAGTACTCTTTTATAGAGACTAGAGCGCGAGGTCGCGCCTACCCTCAATATGGCCGCCAAACAGCCCTCGCCTCCCCGGGACCAGCTCTCAGCGTCAATACTCAGCTGAGAGCGGCCCAGGAGGTGGAGGGGGAGGGGGGGAAAAATAAATGTGCAGATAAGATCCGCTTTTACAAAAGCAGAAACAGGTAAAATACACGCGTTACACAAGACGCGCTAAAAATGCACAAGGCGATCAAAAAATAAGTCACAAATCAAATAGCATAAAGGATAGTAGAGAGGAACCTCCGGCTTCCGCCTCAGAGGGTGAAAAGCGATCGTTTGCTAATCTCGATCTTAGCCCCCTTTATAGAGACTAGAGCGCGAGGTCGCGCCTACCCTCAATATGGCCGCCAAACAGCCCTCGCCTCCCCGGGACCAGCTCTCAGCGTCAATACTCAGCTGAGAGCGGCCCAGGAGGTGGAGGGGGAGGGGGGGAAAAATAAATGTGCAGATAAGATCCGCTTTTACAAAAGCAGAAACAGGTAAAATACACGCGTTACACAAGACGCGCTAAAAATGCACAAGGCGATCAAAAAATAAGTCACAAATCAAATAACATATTGGATAGTAGAGAGGAACCTCCGGCTTCCGCCTCAGAGGGTGAAAAGCGATCGTTTGCTAATCTCGATCTTAGCCCCCTTTATAGAGACTAGAGCGCGAGGTCGCGCCTACCCTCAATATGGCCGCCAAACAGCCCTCGCCTCCCCGGGACCAGCTCTCAGCGTCAATACTCAGCTGAGAGCGGCCCAGGAGGTGGAGGGGGGGAAAAATAAATGTGCAGATAAGATCCGCTTTTACAAAAGCAGAAACAGGTAAAATACACGCGTTACACAAGACGCGCTAAAAATGCACAAGGCGATCAAAAAATAAGTCACAAATCAAATAGCATAAAGGATAGTAGAGAGGAACCTCCGGCTTCCGCCTCAGAGGGTGAAAAGAGATCGTTTGCTAATCTCGATCTTAGCCCCCTTTATAGAGACTAGAGCGCGAGGTCGCGCCTACCCTCAATATGGCCGCCAAACAGCCCTCGCCTCCCCGGGACCAGCTCTCAGCGTCAATACTCAGCTGAGAGCGGCCCAGGAGGGGCCATTCGGTATGAAAAACGCTCCAGCCACTTTTCAACGACTTGTGAACCAGGTATTGGCGGGCCTCGAAGGATTCAGCGCCGCCTACCTGGAAGATATCGCGGTATACAGCCGCCACTGGTCAGACCACCTCTGCCACCTCCGAGAAGTCCTGCAGGCCCTTCAACGAGCCGGCCTCACCATCAAGGCCAGCAAATGCCAAATCGGCCAAGGGTCCGTGACCTACCTCGGACACCAAGTGGGGAGCGGTCTGGTGGCCCCGCTCCAACTCAAGATCGCTGCCATCCAGTCCTGGCAGCCACCCGTCACACAAACCGAGGTACGAGCCTTCTTGGGGCTCACCGGATACTACCGGCGGTTTGTGAAGGACTATGGCAGCATTGTGGGGCCCCTCACGGAACTCACATCCAAGAAACACCCAAAAACAGTCAACTGGACCCCAGACTGTCAAGCGGCCTTCGAGAAGCTGAAGGCCGCCATGTGCACCGCCCCTGTGCTCCAGGCCCCCGACTACAGCCGTGAGTTCATCGTCCAGACTGATGCCTCAGACCATGGCATTGGGGCCGTCCTCTCCCAACTGAACCCCGAGGGAGTTGACCAACCAGTGGCCTTCATCAGCCGACACCTGCTGACCCGAGAACAGCGCTGGAGTACCATCGAGCGGGAGGCCTTTGCAGTAGTGTGGGCCCTCAAGAAGCTCCGGCCCTACCTCTTCGGTACCCACTTTCGGGTACAAACAGATCATCGCCCCCTGCAATGGTTAATGCAGATGCGGGGGGAGAATCCAAAACTGTTGCGATGGTCCATCTCCCTGCAGGGGATGGACTTCACTGTGGAGCATCGCCCGGGCCAAGACCACGCCAACGCGGATGGCCTGTCACGCTTTTTCCGCCTCGACGAGGAGAGTCCCCAAGAGGATGGGTGACTCTCCCCGTCTTCAGCTGGGGGGGACGCATGTTGGACAGGCCCCAGGAAGGGCTCGCTCCCTCCCCGCATGACGGAGCCCGGACACCGGCTCTCCAGGTGCTACCCACAGAAGCAACCCGCAACCCGTCCCCTACGGGACGCCTGCCCCGAACATCTCTGTACAACTGGCCCGGGCCACCGTCAGCACCATTGCCCGGGCCCAGCCGCCATCTTGGACACTGCACCACGAGGCTGCGTGGCCTCAGCTCGACCCCAACCCTGGGCCTGGCCAGGCCCCGACATCCCGGCACCACCATCCACCCAGGAGGTGAACGGACCACTTGGCAGGTCAATGGGAGAGAGGAGTGTCAATGGCTCTCCCCCGCCAGGTGCCGATCGCCCCCAGCCTCCCCGGGCGCTGGCTCCACCCCCCTGCTGGGTGTCTGGACTCCCTCATCCCGGACCTCCCGACCTCCAAGTGAGAGGGTCCGGACATCAAAGGGCGCCAGACCTATAACTGGGGCAGCTCCAGAGCAGGAAGACAGTTGTATCCTGGAGTCGAGAGACACTGTGAAGAACTCATCCTTGACGGACTGCTGGCGCTGCCGCAGCCCTGCCTTGTGAACTGTCGTCCTGCCTGCTGGCGCTGCCGCGGCCTTCTGCAACCTTCATCCTCGTCGGGACCTGCTGGCGCTGCCGCGGCCCTTTGCAACCTACGTTCACGTCGGGACCCGCTGGCGCTGCCGCAGCCCCCTTGCATCCACCATCTTCGTCGGGACCTGCTGGCGCTGCCGCGGCCCGTTGCTGCCTTCGACCTTCTCGGGACCTGCTGGCGCTGCCGCGGCCCGACCTTCTAGAACGCCGAGCTCGAGGATTGTGAGCTACCCATCATTCCATCTCAACTACCAGATTGGTAACAAGACTGTCCCGCTACCCCCTTCTCTTTCTAGAGACTAGAATCAAGAGGACCCTCGTGTCCTGATCTCCTTGTACCGTCCTACCTTACGTCAATACTGCTTATAAAGAGCGTTAAACCTTATCTTTGTGTGGTGTCCATCTGTGGGGGGGAAGTTACTTGTCTGTACGATCGCTAGGAGACGGCTCTCCCCGGAGGCCTCTCCCCTTGTCCTCGGCCGACCCTCCAGGTCCCGTCTAACATATATATATATGAACAATTGTTACTTACCTGTAAACAGGTGGTTCTCCAGTATTGGTGTCTTTCATAGATTCACATGCTTGAATATTCCCTGTCGTCGAAGTGGGAGTCCCACGATACATAAAATAGCAATAAATGCTAAAATATACATATATGTGAGAACATAACATAAGAAAAACTAAAAGTAATACATAACTGAACCTCTAAAACAATTCCTCCATAGGAATGCATGGTAGAGAAAGAAAATACTTGTAACATATCATTGTCATTATGTTAGTGCAAACTACAGCCAATCAGGCGCCAGCACCCTCTAGAACCTTCTCCTCAGAAGCTCAGGCCCTCAGATTTTCGTAGCACCAAAGTGACCCAGAGTGCATGAGGAGTCGAGCCTCTGAGGGGAGGAGGGTGGGTCGCATGTGAATTTATGAAAGACACCAATACTGGAGAACCACCTGTTTACAGGTAAGTAACAATTGTTCTTCTCCAGTATTAAGGGTGTCTTTCATAGATTCACATGCTTGAATAGAATAGAGAGCAGTAACCTCCAATAAGATTGCTAAACACAGCATGGATGTGCATGAAGACAGTAGTAAACAGTCAAGGAAGCTGAAAAAAGCAATCTTTGAAAAAACAAATATATATATATATATATAAAGGAGGAGGGAACAGAGGCTCACCTTATTTGAAAAGATGACGAAGTACTGCCTGTCCCACTGTGGTTTACGCCTCCTTGATGGCGTCCAAGCAGTAATGCTTGGTGAAGGTGTGCCTGCTGGACCATGTCGCTGCACGGCAGATCTGATGGAGTGGCACACCAGCAAACAGGGCGGTGGATGAAGACATAGCCCTCGTAGAATGAGCCCTCACCGAAGACTGCAAAGGCTTGCCAGCCTGTTGATGGCAGAAAGCAATGGCCGAAGAAATCCAACGGGCAATCGTTGGTTTGGTAACTGGGTGCCTCTGACGCAGTCGTCCATTAGCAATGGATAGTTGGTCGGACTTGCGGAATGAGGCAGTTCTGCTAATGTAAAATTTAAGGCATCGTTTGATGTCCAAGGAATGTAATCGCTGCTCAGCCGGAGACTTCGGCTCAGCGAAGAAAGTTTTCAAGAACACAGGTTCGTTTAAATGAAAGTCCGTAGGCACCTTGGGTAGGAAAGATGGGTTGGTGCGAAGCACCACGCCGTCAGGTTTGAATTGAAGATAAGGCGGTTTGATAGTAAAGGCGTGGAGCTCACTCACACGCCGAGATGAGGTCAGAGCAAGAAGAAGAGCAACCTTCCAGGTGAGGAACTTAATGTCTGCCCTATGGATGGGTCAAATGGTGAGTTCATAAGTTGCGACAGAACAACATTAAGATGCCACGGTGGAGGAGGGCGCCGAATAGGTGGGAACGTCCGGAAAAGCCCTTTGAAAAACACGCGGATAATTCTGGACGAGCAGAGGGAGGAGGAGCCATCCTGCCGGAAGCGAGAGATTGCAGCTAGGAAAACTCACAAGCAGTGTTCCCCCTAACGTGCGCGGCTGCGCTCCTGCGCACCTTTAAGACATCGAGCGCGCAGTGTCCCGTATGAAGCGCGCTCACATTCTTGCCGCCCCCCGCTTTTAAAATTCGAGTGGCGAAAAACTGCAATTTACTGGTTGCCTGAGACCTTTGGGAAAGTATTCCTGTTAATCAGAGCGCCCAACATGCGCTGTAATTAACAGGAATATTTTCACAATGGCCCACAATCGGCACCCAGCAGCGCTGTATTTAGAAAAGAAATGAAGCAAGTCTGAAAGCACGACATGTAAAGCGCACATCGTGCTTTCAGACTTGCTTAATTTCTTTTCTAAATACAGAGCTGCTGGGTGCCGATTGTGGGCCATTGTGAAAATATTCCTGTTAATTGCAGCGTTCTGATTAACAGGAATACTTTCCCAAAGGCCCACAATTGTCATGCTTTCAGACTGATGGTGGTGAGATGAGGTTTCAAGGCCGGTTATGAATAGCGAGCACTGCAAAGTGAACTTTACTAAATAGTCTAGGCAGAGGGGTTCTTGGAATCTGCAGTAAAGTTCACTTTGCAGTTTTTCTAGGGCAGGCTGCTACTATTTCAAAGCTCAATTGTTTTTTTAACAGAAATGCTTAGTATAATGACGTCGAGTACAGTGCAAACCAAGAACGAACATAACATTAGAATTGCTATGTATTCTCAGGAACACTTACGTATCTAAATATTTATGCTTGGCTTGGTCTTCCTTTGTGAGGGGTAAAGCCAAGAATTGTGTTATGCTCGTTCTATGTTATCCATGTTAAATAAAGTGTGTGCTTGGGAAAATCTTGGTTTCCCGTTCTAGATGTTATACCCCTGAGAGCCGGTGGGAGAGAGTTCAGATTATCAGGACCAAGCAAATAGAATGAAAGGAAATGAGATGTGCACAGGAACGGTTAGCTTTTACTAAAAGGTGAAAGTTAGTTTAATGTATGACACTGTACTCGGATACGATCTAATATAGGGCAAGATAGTTCATAGATCGCCTATTGCTTTAGACGCTATAGTGAGGGTTTTAAATAATGTTTAGTTGATTATTTGCCAGTTTGTAACCGTTACCTAGCGCTGATATTCCAGCTAAGGAGACAGAAAATAACACAGGTGGCAAAGTGTTCTGACATGAGCTCCTTTTAATTACCTTTATTGCCCTGGTTTCTTCCTTCATATTCCGTGTTATTCTTCATCTACCCCTTACACTAACCATCGGAATTGTTTGAGCAGATATATTAATTAAAATGATGTTTTTTTAGTTGTCGTTTTAAGTTAACGTCACTAAAACTTGAGTTGACATTTGCAGACTCCCTCTACTGACATGCACATTTGTAATTACGAAAAGAATAATGTTTTATTTTACATGTTTGAAAGGCCTGCTGGAGTTCTTTTCCATTAGCAGAAATAGGGTTTATTTTGGGGTGTGCTGAAATGAAATGTCATTTTTTTTGTAGCTTTGGAAGAAGATTTGTCCTATCTGTACTTTTCTTGCAACAAATCAAGGACTTTTACTGGTCCTGTGGATAATTCTTACTCAGCGAAAGTCACGCAACTCTCTGGCACTATGCCAGGGTGTGTGGGACTTTCCTGGGAGTGGAGAGAAAAATGTCATTATTTAGACAACTAGACAAGGCTTCTACATCTACCTGCTAGAAAGTACTTACTGTTCTATTATATTTACATTCAATAGTTTTCGTCAATGTACTTTTCAATAGGCATATTTCCACTATGGTTAGGGGGCATCACACTTCTTTAACGCCTCAACCGCTGCGGTAATTGCCTTGTGGTGCGGGCGTTCTAAAGAGTGGGCGGGGCTCCGTCGTCCAACACCTGCGAGGTAGTGCTCCAGTCGGCCAATGGCCGACGGGAGCACGGAAGAGGTTAAGCCTGCCCCCTTCTGTTTTCTAAAAACCCTCCCCATCTGAGTAGGTAAAGGGGAAGGCCCAAAAATTCACTGAGGCTCAACCTTTTATGTGCCACAGGCTCTATTATATAGATGCAGATTTGCAAAGCGTAGTAGGATATACACATTGCAGAGTGTGGACAAGAAGCCAATGGTCACAAGAGGTGAAGCATTTATGGTTAGGATATCTTTCCTTCCATCAACAATGGTAATAGTATACTGCTACCTAATATGTACAGGCAGAGTTTGCAGCTTGTTATTTCATGGGCTGAACTTACAAGAAGCAGGAACATTAAGTGGACAGACCTATGCAGCAAGA
The DNA here is from genome assembly GCF_964263255.1 of Lissotriton vulgaris. NCBI lineage: Eukaryota > Metazoa > Chordata > Amphibia > Caudata > Salamandridae > Lissotriton > Lissotriton vulgaris. The sequence continues at coordinate 369,920,585 of NC_141699.1, read as the reverse complement.
CCAAATCTCATTAGATTGGACTTTTGAATAGTGGTGCTTCAGCTTTGGGTTAATAGGGAGAACTTTGGGGCAGTAGTAAACGGTGTCTTGACTTAATTAGGCTTTACAGTGGTCACCACATGGAATTTGACCTGTGCACTTTGCACTGTAGTAATAAGCGTGTGAATGTAGGTCTATTAGCACAACTGTTTCAGCAACGCTTTATTTGTCAGAATTTACTCGGATATTGCAAAATATTTAGACTACAATGCTTTAGAACCCGAAACTCACATCAACATTTGTGACTTTGATGTAACGCCCCAAGTAGCAAGGGTGTGCCTAGACGTGGGTCCAGTGCTCACTGTGCCACTGGACCCAAGCTGCACCCCGCCTGATGAGTCCATAACTAGGGAAAAACCAGAAGCAGCAAAATATCAGTAGGGTGGCACACTATGCGACGCACATATTTTTAGCTTAATTGCTTTTAAGCCACACCCTTAATTGCATCGGTTACGACCCTTTCAAAGATCCACGAGTATTTTCATCCCACTTAAAGACCTGGTCTACACGCGCGGTCAGGTGCTTGGCGCACATAGCCCTGGCTGCAGCGCACAGAGACCTTACTCTGCCACTCACAGAGGAAAATAATTAGAGGGAACATTGCTCGCAAGGTAGAATGCGAGAGTCCCGATTCAGCGAGACCCAAAAAGAACAGAAGAAGCTGCTCCGGAGTAGAGTGGATTGGATGGATATTTGCTGTTATGCACCAATGACAAAACCTTTTACACTTGAGTTTGTAAGTTTTGATGGTAGACGGAGCCCTAGCATGAGCAAGGATCTCTCTGCAGTCTTGCGAGATATTTAAGTTTGCAAACTCAAGGTGCTCAGGTTCCATGCCGACAATTGTAGAGTGGATGGATCCGGATGGCAAACCTGGCCCTTGTCCATCGTCAGGAGGTCTGGACTAGGACGAAGAGGAATGGGCTCGCACTGGAACAGAAGGAGCAACTCCAAGAACCACACCTGCCTGGGCCATCGAGGGCAATCAATAGAATGTGGCAAGGCTGCCTCCGCATCTTCCACAGCACCCGTGGTACTAACGGGATCGGCGGAAAGGCGTAAGCGAATAGATTGCACCAGTCGATCAAAAGGGCATTCCCGCACGATCCGGGGTGGGGATGCCAACTTGCGTAAGACGAGCATTTCCGATTCTCTGGTGTTCCAAAGAGGTCTAGAGGTGGGCGACCCCATCGATGAAACACAAGATCCAGAGTCAGCTGATGCAGCTCCCATTCGTGTGTCCATGATGTGGACCTGCTGAGGGAGTCCGCCAGGATGTTTGAAATGCCCGGCAGGTGCACTGCCGTCAAGGTGATCTGATGACGTAGATCCCAATCCCAAATCGACTGAGCCAGTCGAGACAAGCGTTGAGACTTGGTCCCTCCCTGCTTGTTCCACGTAGTGCATGCTGGTGGTATTGTCCGTTTGAATAAGCACTGACTCCCCTTGAATTACAGGAAGGAATGACTTGAGTCCCAGAAAGATCGCCATCAACTCTAGCCTGTTGATATGCCAAGAGCGTTGGGGTGGAGACCATTTGCCCTTGATGGAAAGACAGTGAAGATGAGCACCCCAGCCGTCCAGAGAGGCGTCCGTTGTGAGCCTGAGATCTGGCACGTTGACGAGGAAGGATGTTCCAGTCGCCAGGTTGGTCGACTGTGCCCACCAGCACAGGCCCTTTCTCATGCGAGCTGTAACAACCACTTGGTCGTTGAAAGATCCGGAGACCTGACGTCACTGTACGTCCAGCGGATGTACCATGTTACAACGCATACCATTACAACTACCTACTATTACAACGCGACCATTACAACGCATACCATTACAACGCATAGCGCTTTGAGGTGCTGGATAGTGGTAAGTATAATTTACTATTCTAACTCCAGTCCCCGTGGACACTAGGGAAGGTGTTGGATAGTAAATTATACTTATTCCCTATCCTAGAGCGCCCCCCAGCGCAATGCGTTGTAATGGTATGCGTTGTAAAAGTTGCGTTGTAACAGTAGGTAGTTGTAAAAGTTGCGTTGTAACAGGTGTATACCACGTCCAGCTCCTCTTGAATGGACGGGTCCGTGGTCTGCAATGTGGGATCAGTGCAATACAAGATGATGCCATCCCCAGAAATGACTTTAACGTCCGGACAGAAACGGACTGCTTTGATAGAATGAGAGACACTAGGCGTAGGATTTTCTGTTGTCGTTAGTGGGAAACGAACGCCTTTGAAAGCATAGTGTCCAAGATCGCTCCCAAGAAAGTCCTTGTTTGATCTGGTGCAAACTGTGACTTGTGGACATTGATGGCCAAGCCGAGGGATTGAAACACCTCCTGACAAAGACGAGTGTCTTGGCTCAGTCGATGACGTGATTGAGACTTGAGGAGGCATTCGTCCAAGTATGGAAAAATTTGGACGCCTCGGAGGCGTAGATGAGCCACCACAGGAGCCAACACCTTTGTGAACATACGAGGGGCGGAGCGGAGTCCGAAAGGCAACACCTTGAACTGATAATGTGTCTGCCCCACCTTGAAGCGCAGGTACCTGAGATGCTGTTGGAGAATTGGGACATGAAAATATGCGTCTTGATGGTCTATGGTGGTCATAAAATCCCCGCTGGCCAGAAGACGCAGGAGCTCCAGTAGTGTCAGCATGCGGAAAGATTGACTCTTTGGGTATCTGTTGAGAGCTCTCAAATCCAGAATTGGACGCCAATCTCCCGTCTTCTTGAGTATGAGGAAGAATCGAGAGTAAAAACCCTCTCCTCTCTGAGATACTGGAACCACTTCGACTGCACCTTTCTGAACAAGTAGACAGACTTGATGGTAAAGCTCCTCGAGATGGGGAGGAGGCGGGCCAGATGGCGGGGTATGAGGAGGAATCTTGACGAACTCTAAGGTATGACCTCTCATCACAATGTCCAAAACCCAGCGGTCTGTGGTGATGGAGGACCACTGAGAATAAACCAGAGAGATTCGACCTCCAACACTTTGGGGATGACAAAAGTCATTGGCGTTTGGGGGTGGATCCTCGATAGGATGATTTTCCCCTATAAGGTTTTGAGGACTGCTGTCGATTGGATTGTTGTTGATGGGAAGAGTAACATTGGTTGCTCTGATTGTAGGAGCGATAATGAGATTGTCCTTCTCGAAAAGTTGAGGAAGTGCCGCGTCTGCGTGCACCTCGAAAGGACTGTTTCCGAAATTGTAAAGTGCCCAGTGATTTAGCCGTATCAGTGTCCTTTTTAATGGACTCCAAAGCGTCGTCAATGTGGGAACCAAATAGCGATTCACCATCATTTTTTTTTTTTAAATGTATTTTTATTGCAGGAATTAGTTCAAGTTACATGCTGGTATCAGGTTGTAAAAACAGTGACAATGGGAATAAAGGGACCCCAGTAAGGGGTATTCGGTTTACACAGCCGTTCAGCCCACATTCCGGAGGCTGGGCGGCGCTTACGGTGATCCCATGCAGAATGGTCGGACAGTCACCTAATATCAGCCAGGAGAAATGTCGATCTTCGTCTGCTTTTCTAAATAACTGTATGAAAATACCCCCCCCCCCTCCTCCCCCCAAAACCAACCCCCCCAGAGGACCTAGTGTCAATCGGATAATATAGTAACATCTTCTATAGTGATAAAAGAGTACCTCATGGTCTCTCCTGCCTCTATCAACCCCCCTCCCGCCCACCCCGCCATTGGTGTGTTGTGTGTGTGTCAAGAGCTTGTGGTAGGGAACCTATCCTGTCGTAAAGGAAGAACGTGGTGAAATAAGGTTACTGGGCTGGAGTTTGTACCTCCTCATCACTATCTGAGTCACTGGAAGTGCTGTAATCGCGCAGGGCCTGCACCAATGTTTCCCATTCCTGTGCTGCCTCTAACGCCTTCTCGTTGCGCTGCCGCCTCGCTAATTGGTATCTAAGGGTGCTCTCCCCAGCAGTCCATTTCAGAAATTCGTTGCGCCATTTAGTGCCCGTCGGACCAACTCGTGCCTTCCAATGCCTAGTGATCTCCCGTTTTGCCAGCAGGAGCCCCAGGTCGATAAATTTACTAGAGAGCTTGTTTCTGGGAGTGTGGGGGAACCAGTGTAGTATTCCAACCGCGGCATCAAACATCAGGTCCCTCCCAGTGACCTCTTTGAGGGTATCCCCTATCAGCGACTAGTAGGAGGACAGCTCTGGGCAAGACCACAGCATGTGTATAAGATTAGCCGCTGGCGTTTGGCATCTGGGGCAAGCCGCCGTATCCGAGGCAAAATATTTCTTGATTTTCTCCGGGGTCAAGTAGGCCCGGTGAAGTATATAAAAGTGGACCAGTTGGAACCGGGCGTGTCGAGTGCCCTTCCATGCGTGACGCATCAGCTGGGCCCATATAGTCTCCGGTATATCTTTTCCTATGTCAACTTCCCATCTGGTTCTGAGTGCCTCCAGCGGGGGTAGCCCCTCATTGATCAGTCTGGAATATAAACACGTTACCACCTTGATCGTCCCGGCCGACATCATAACGTACTGGCATGCCTCTGACGTCGGGGGTTCCTCCTGCCCGGCCTGCCAGTGTGCCTGAACCGCCCTCACCACCGCCGCGTGAAGGAGAAAATCGCCGCGGGGGATATCGAAGTGCTCCAAAATCGTCTGAAACGGTAACAATATACCATCTTCGTAGAGGTCACCCACCAATTGCAGCCCTGCATCTTCCCAGTACCTCAACCGAGACCAATCGCCACCGTGTGGCAGGGCAGTGAGCATCCCCAACGGGATCTCCGGAGCATATGGGCGCTTCAGCCGTATACGGCTATGTATCCGGTTCCAACACGACCGTATGGTCCGTTCGTCATGCGTGAGGTCCCTCAGGGCCAACCGTTGTCGTAAAGCGATGAAGGATATAACATGCCTGGGCATACCGCGTCCCCTCCCTTCCTCCGGGCCTAGGAATTCCCGCGCCACCTCCTGAGTGTAAGTCTGCAGTTGGGCAGCCAAGTAATATTTCTCAAAGTCTGGCACCGCTAACCCCCCCTCTGATTTATAATATAATAAAGTAACTGTTTGGGACCCCAAGGACAGTATTTTAAAACTCACGGAGTCACCATCACAACACATTCACGTCCCAATAAAACCCGCTCCGCAGTAGTCTGGCGTCGCAGCACACCTGAGGCGCACTCAGTGCCTCGGGTGGGGCCCGATGATGAGGCATGCCACCATAGGTTGGTGGGTGAGGGCCTTCCAAAAAAATCAAATGGTTTCCCATGCTAACACATAGTACGCAAACACTACCCCAATAGCTAGTTCTCATTGTTTATTCACTAAGTGAGTAGACCCATGCGGCACACTACCCTAATTCAATTGTGTTAAAGCACACATCATGGTGAAGACCGTAGATACAACCCCTAATGCTTCTATTTAAAATGATGAAAGACCTGAGCTTTGTGTGTACTCGGGGAGTTGAGTTTCCCACCCAGTGAATGGTTTTATGGACACACTATGGCGCTTGCTGCATTGCGAATGCACCACTCAAATAACTTTGAGACTCCACTGTTTATGTTTGTGTTCGCAGGCAATACCCCCCATGTTCTTTATATTTTTATTGACTAAAAAGGTAAAAATCTCAATAAAGAAATGTAAAAAAAATGGGATTTAAGGGCTCATGAATAAAGTGCATTCATGAAATGTAAAACACTACACATTATCCCCCTTTAAAAGAAGTCATTATATTAAGTGGCCCCTGGATTTGGCAGACAACCCTACATTCCGGGAGTTACGACCATCCATCGTAATTCAGTTAAAACCATGGTACCCTCACAAGACATATCACTGGTACTTGTTGGTGCAACAGCAGGAAAGGGGGACATACCACCACCCTGGTATCATTTATAGAAGTTTCAGCTAGTCTTTCACCAGTCAACTTATTCTCACTTTCCCTTGACCTCTCTCGATAATGGTCTGCCTTGAGGTGTCGATTGCACAGCATGTGAAAACTCCTACCATTGCACGTTTTCCAACATCAGTGATGAACCAGAGGCTCTAACACCATGCAAGGGATTGCTAAACTTGTTTCAACTCTGCTCGGTAGGTGGGCGTTTCATCCTTACAAGTTCACCTACAAACACCTTGATATCAGCCACTGCCCTTCTCCTCCCATAATACTGTCTCGTATTTTTTCTGTTTCTGCTACATTTATACGCAAAGCATCATTCACACTTGGTCTTGGGTTTTGACCCCCTCTCTCACATCCATAAACCAACGGGGACACAATTTGGTCATGGGCACCCTTACTCCCAACAGTTTAATAGGGGTCTTGCCAATCACATTGTGGGGAGTAGTTCAATATGCCAACAGCTTTATTTATTACAAGGCATTCTTAACAGGTATATTTTCCTTCAGGGCTAGCTGTAAAGTTTCCTTTATCAGTCGATTAGAATATTTGCCCATTACTTGAGGGTGATACAGTGATGCTTTGCTCCAGGGAATTCAATGTACCTTAAAGTAATTTTCACATCAGCAGTAATTCATTAATTTCCGTTGTTGCTGACGCTCCGGAAATTCTTCTCTAAAGAATATTTGTTTAAGGAATGCTAGGACTTCCTTGGATGTGGGATTTATTTTGTTTGGTTTTTTTTTGTCTTTTTTTTTGTTTTTTTGTTTTTTTTGTCCTCATTTGCCCATACCCTAGTATAAAGAACAACCTCAAACCACCACAACGCCTCCGTAACCAGCCCTCGGATATGTTAACATGGCACGGACCCAGGCGCGCAAAAGCTATTATTGGCGGGAGAAGGGATTCTTCACACAACAGGGAGACCTAGATCTCTCCATCTAGACGTATTAACGCCTGTTGGACCAGCCCAAACCTGGGAAGACCCTTCAACCGGTCCATGGAGTAGGAAACAGGCATAATCATAGGACCCGGGGAAAAAAAAAAAAACAACCCTGGGCATTCTACCTCCAATTTACCAAAAAGTCCCAAAAAGCAAGCTTTTTCCTGCTGCAGGATCTGGCCAGGTCCACCCTAGAAACCTCGTAGAGCGATGTCAACCATCCTGAAAAAGTTGGGGGAGCCACGTCTACCCACAACCTGCAAATCTGTCTCCTAGCCAGGAGGATTGAATAAAACAGAAAGGATCTAGCCTGCCCAGTGATGCTATCATCTAATCCAAAGATAATCAGGGGAAGAGAGATATGCAATGTTGTATTAAGCATAGAAGACAGAGCCTCCAACACCTTCTCCCAAAAATAGCTGATTGCTGGGCAGTCCTTGAACATGTGAACATCCGAAGCCTCCGGCAGATTACATTTGTTACAACTTTTCCCATGTTAATATTTATTTCTGGGGAGAAAGGTATGCACGATGTAGCGTGAAAAGGTGGTTTCTTTTCAGCCAAGCTGGTTTCACAAGCTTGTTTAGCAAAGTAAATGAAAATTGCCACTTCGAATCCCACTGATCTCCCATCTCTCTTGCCCATAATTTCTCAGGGAGATTAAAATCTCCATCTATTTCTTCTAGAATCCCCCAGTACCAACATGCAACCTCCTTGCCCCCCCTTGGTCTCGTGACCAATAAACTTTCCAGTTGACTTTCTTTCCCAATGGGGACCCTCTTCCTTAGCATTGCCTGAGCCCAACTAGTTAGTTGTATATACTTAAAGGTAGAAAGGTGCGGTCCGACTTTCTCCCGCAGATCCTCCCAAGAAATCATGGAGCCTCCTGCCATCAACTCTCCCCAGGACAAAAAACCGGCCTCTTTGATAGGACCCGCCAAACTGTCTTTAAGACACGCTGGAGCTCCAGGTGAGTCCCACAGAGGTGCCGCGTTGGAGAAATAGCTGAGCCCCAGCCTCTTCCTAATTATAGACCAGCTCCTCGCCAATGATTGAAGAGTCTTTAATTTAACTTTTTTGAAAAATTTCTGGTCTCCAAACTTAAAAAGAAAGCCAGCTGGTGGAAGTCCGGCACCTTCTAACATAGCTCGAAACATTCTTCCCCTAGCATTATCCATTGGTGTCTTTAGGAGCATTCTAGAGTAAGATAACTCAAATGCCCAGCGTAATACTGAAGGTCAGGCAGCGTCAACCCCCCTTTTTCCCTCCTCCTCCTCAACTTCTTCCACGCCAGTCGTGTGGCTCCATATCTCCAGACAAATGAATTGACATCCTGTTGGCACTTCGCCAATTGTTTAGGGTCAAAAGCCATTGGGATCGAATTAAACAATTAAACAAAAACGTATATATAGGCAGGATAGACATTTTAACTAAGTTAGTTCTCCCAAAGATGGATAAAGGGAGGTGGTTCCAAGCCTTAAGCTTCTTCCGGCATTCATTATGTACTTGGATGTGGGATACTCTAAATAAATTGGTGATCCATTTTCTGTAATACTTCACAATGACCACAGAAAAGCTCATGGTTAATGGTACCTTGTTCATGGGTCCTATTAAAGCTCCACCTACTTTCTCCTTAGGCCTTCTGGTAAATTTAGAGGTGTTATGGGGCTAGCACACACATTGAGAATTTTGTCAGAGTACTTGCATATCTGGCACTCACACATACACATCAGCATCATAGTCTATGATGGCCACCAATAGTCTGTTCTGAGTTTTTGTTGGTGCCAGTTATTCCCACGTGCCCCTCAAGAGCCAAAGCAATGACTAGTGGTTGCAACGAAATTGGCAAAATCAAAGTGTCATTCATTATGATAACTTCGGCATTGAACGTTCCTCCCTAGCTTTCGAGTATGATCTTAGGCTATTGGCCAAACATTTGTCTTTCGGGCAACCTTCTACAATAAACTTTGTTATCATGGTATAATCTGGATCATCTTGAATCGCACACATCCACTGCTTATAATTCACCATTCGCACGTCATTGGGCATATTGGACAAGCATGCATCTGCAACATCCTCATCTTCTTGAGACCATTCATTATCTAATCTTTGGGTTCCCAATGTATTTTGAGATAAGAAATTTGCAGTGAAATTTGTATTACCTGTGTTATATTTAAAGATAAACACATTGTCGTGCAATTTGCAAACTAACCTAGCAATAGGTGGGTATGCTTTCTCAGAACCACCCTTCCTCAGTATGCTTACCAGAGGTTTGAGATCAGTTCTAATTAGAAATGGTCTTTCCCACAAGAAGCTCTTAAATTTTGTCACAGCCCAAAAACATACGTGAAGTTCCTGCTTTTTTACAGAATAAAATGTTTAGGAACCTCTCAATTTGCATGAGGCAAATGTTACGAGACTTTGCCATGTGACTTAACCTGGCTTAGAACAACACCCAGACCTATATGACTTGCACCAACAGTTTCAACGGAATTCAGAGATTCGTCAAATTACTTAAAGGAGGGAGCATGTTGTTTAGTTCCTGCACGCACAATCGCGACCCAAAATCTGCGCCCTAACTGAATTAAACATCTCATTGGTTTAACTTTTTCTGCATAGTTTGTATGAACCTCGAGTAGAAATGTCATTGTTTAAGGAAAGATGCAAGTTTATCCTTGTTACTAGGTTGCAGTGGCTTGATTATAGCAGAAACTAAAGTTGGTTTGGGGACGACTCTTTTGGCACTCATGACATGCCCTACATTTTTCACAGTTGCTTGTAAGAATTTGCATTTGGCCCTTTTGAGAGACAAGCCACTATTCTGAATTCTTCTTAGAACATCATGCAAAGTGGCAAGATGTTCTTTTATAGTGGTGGAGTAGGTTAATACATCATCTAGGAAGGCATGGATGTCATTCATGCTTTCAAAAAGTTTGCTCATACGTTTTTGGAGCACTGTCGAGGCACAATTCAGGCTGAAGCGCATACGACAAAATCGGAATACCCTGAGGTGAGATAAATGCTGTGAAGTCTCTTGACTCCTGTTGCTAAACAACTTTGTGGTATACAACGATAAAGTCAAGTGTGGGGAAAATTCTAGCATCATCAAGTGTAGTCACCATCTCATGGATAAGAGGTAGTGTTTGGGGGGCATGGCTTCGCCATGCTGCAGAATGGCCGCCTTCTAGAGGGGCTCAGCAAGCCGGGCTTATTAATCCGGCAATATCAACATTAAGCTGGAGGAATCCTATGTTGAAACATTGCATCTGAAGCCCTTGGCCCAGCGTGCACGGCGGATTTGGCCGCGGTGTGAGATTGGCATGGCTGTGAGAGCTGTTCTCACCGGTAATCCTGCTCTGGTGCACCATTGTAAGCCAGGGCCCTCTGGGTGAAGCATGATGTCCGGGCTGCTGACTACTGCTTTCCCGCTAGCCCTGCATATCACTGAGGTGGAAGCCTATGACGTGCCTGGTCACACGCAACCCCTTGGGCCCTGAAGTTGCTGCTGAGACCGGGTGAGACACCAGAGCCTCAGAGGCGGTTCCCTCCCCTCTCCCGCGGACACCGTAGGTTGAGCTGACACCAGCGCAGACATCGCAGGAAGCTGGACAGGCAGAGGCCCGCTGCACGTGTGCATTGTTGCAGCCAACACTGTGCAGTAAGTAACGGCGCGAGCCGGGTGGGCACGTGGCCTTGTGCACTCCCTGCCGGCAGGGCCTACATCCCTCCCGTGGATCTGGGGACCGGGGGATAGTGCCCGGCCTTGGGGTGGTGTGCCTGCCTCCACGGCCAATTCGTGCAGTATCTGGGACTGGGGCTGCAGGTTATGGGGTGCCCCCCGCGCTGGTGGTGTGGTGGTGGGCAGGTTCCTGTCCCCCCTGCTGTACTCCCAGTGCGTGGGGTCGAGGTGCGGGGCTTGGGGCTGGTCTCGCTCTGCCTGCGTGGTGAGTCTATCTGTGTGGAGGCACCCCTCTGCCCTTAAGCGCTGGGCCATCGATTGTTTTTGGCCTCGGGCTGCAGGCGTCATATGGCTGGGTGTAAACTTCGTAACCATATGTAGCGTGAATGCGCTGCAATTCCAATCGCACAGCCGGAAAGCACAAGTTCCAAAACCTCTTTGATTCTTGATCACATTTTATTGAATATTCTTCTTGATTGATTGATGGGTGTAAACTTGCAATAAAGTCATCACAGGAGTGATTTTGAAAGATCTTGCATCACACACAGGTGCGCCAATTATGCAGTGATGCTGATATGTTGCGCACCAATCCACGTTTTGACATTGAGGGTGAAATTGCCACGGAGCTCCAGATATTTAACACTGCCTGTGCACAACCTGTCAAGATGGGGAAGTCTGACCCTGGACAATCCAAGCACCCTTTCTACAGTAAACGTCAGACTCATACAACGGATACCAGCTCTGAGCCAGATACGGATCCTGGCGCTAAAGATGCCGAGGAACACCGAGAGGATGACCTGCGCACCATATTGCTGGATGTGCGTTCCTGCATAAAAACCATTGACAATAAAATTGACGCACTCACCTCCAGCTTAGACAAGGTTAAAAAGCGTGTTGACACTCACGAAACCCGCCTAGACACTCTTGAAAACAGGATCTCCGACTCCCAGGACTTTCAAGTTGAATCAAGAGAACAACTAATGGAGAAAGTGTTAGAGGTGATTAAAGCCGAAAATGAGGACTTAAAAGCGCGCTCGGGGTGCAACAACCTTAGAATTATTGGCCTGCCTGAATCCACTGCTTTCTCAAAAATTGAAACTTACATAGAAAATCTTCTATGTGAACTGTTTGGCTCTGTGCTGTCATCAGTCATGATTGTTGAGCGAACCCACTGCTCACTGGGTCCAAGACCACCGGTGTGAACTGCGCCACATTCTATAATCGCGTGTCTCCTGAATTAAAGAGACAGGGATGCGATTGTCAGGGCTGCCAGAGACCAGAGTCCAATAAACCATCAGGGCATTTCCCTATCATTTTTTTCAGATCACACACCAATGGTGCAGGCCGCACGTAGGGAATTTACACCGATGAAGCGCATCCTACAAAAAGCTTCCATTCCATACGCAATGGTCTACCCGGCCAAACTAAAAATCACACACAAAGTTCAATCACACTTTTTCACTGACGTAAAAGTAACCCTAATGTTCACCAAACATATCAGCAACAAAAAGCCATCTCCTAGCAGCAAACGGGTTCAGAACACAACCTGAGTGGCAATGACTTATGTGTTTTTTTCCCACTTTCAACTGTTCAGCTTACTGAGTCCTTTGTAATATTCTATATTGTACTGGAGTTAAAGTTGCCGTGCCAGGTGGGCCCAGTGTTAACCATCCTTTTACGGCAACACTGGATTCTAATACACAATAGGCAGTTTCCTACCGCACTATCTTCGCCCGACCACTCTGTCACCAGGCAGGGATTACGCTGGCGTCCCAAGCCCCTATGGGAGCTCTCCCACATGTTTGTGTTGCCAGGTTAACAAGGGATTAAAGGGTGGGGGGAATAGGCAATGTAACTAAACCTGTTTGGGGGGTTGGTGTGGGAGGCGGGCGGATAAGGGTGATTAAAGCAAGTTTCAGACAAAATGTTATCCACTAAGCAGTATAATCGAATGAGAGACCAAATTTTGCCTTTCTTAGATGTCACCTCAGGGTCAAATATGCATTTGCAAGGTAACAGTAGCAGTATCCAATATCTCACTTTTTTTCCCTATGTGCATTTTCACTAAACGTGTAACGTACCATATAACACCATTGCTACCTTATGACTGAGACCAATTTTCTCACCTGGAATATTAGAGGGCTTAACGATTTTAGAAAAGCGAGGTTGGTGCATACTTAATCAGACACCACATTGATATCTTTATTTTGCAGGAGACCCACTTGAAGTGCGGCGATGATCCTAAATAACGTAACAAATATTGTGGCGAAATGCACTCAGCTTCATATTGTAACTATGCAAGAGGAGTGTCAGTGTTGAAAAGACGTGGTTTAGGTTGGACAACTTCTCATACAAAAATAGACCCAGATGGAAGATATGTTATTTTACATGGTACACTTATATTGTCTGGCATAAGGGTAAACTGGTCTAAATCATCACTCCTGCCCTTAACGGACTCGCCACTAAGTACCGAACTAGAATTCCCACTTACATGGGCTGATGGCGCAGTAAAATACCTAGGTGTGTGGCTGAGCAGAGAAACGCAGGAAATCTGGTGCATGAATTTTGGGAGGCTCCAGGACTGGCGGAACGCAAGTCAAAATTTTGGTCGTCCTTTCCCCTATCTTTAGCCGGGAGAATAGCCATAACGAAAATGATCATTCTTCCCAAGTTCCTATATTTATTCTCAAATATCCCCATCCCCAAAACTCAAGGTTTATTTAGGTCCCTCAGATCCATTGTAATAGCCTTGGTATGGGCCAGGAAGCAGCAGCGGGTGGGCGGGGAGCTACAAACACGTCCACTCTCACGGGGAGGGCTGGGGGCTCCAGATTTTGAACTCTATGCCCTTTGCGTACGAGCCTAATATCTCCATTTATGGGTGCATCCCACTCCATTTCAGCCACACGTGGCAATTGAGAAAGACATGGCCGATCCCGCCCCCCTACATGCTGCATAATACAAGCCGTACCATAGGACAACGGGGAAGTTAATACAGTCGAGACACTGCGCTGGGCTTGAGAGAGCCTTAGGAAACACGTTGGGACACCATTGCTATACGCGCCATCCAGCCCACTTGCACACCACCCACTCCTTCAAGACAAAGGCACTATTACACGCGTCCGTTAAATGGGCCTAACCACTTTAGGAGATCCCAACCCACAGGATACATTTCTGGACACACAGCAGAGTCAAGAAGGTACTCAAGCACCTATTTTAGAATTGCTCCTGTCTTATCAACTTGGAGCCACCTGTAGAACATTACACCCCTCCTTCCCAACAGCTCCCACTACAATAAAGCGCCTCGAGCATATACTCGTCACTCCTTCTCCCTGTAAATTGATAACCGGATTATACAGCCACATGCAATCAAGCACCCCCTTTCCCGACCCCGAGGGCCCTGGCGCAGTGGAGGGCGGATTACCTACAGATGACCAATGGTTATTCTGCTGTTCCCAGCTTAGATGTTTATCCCAAAATTATACACAGGCTGTACCACACTCCCCTGCAAATACAGAAAATAGGTCTAGGTCCTGACGCGAACTGCTAGAAATGCAAGTAAGAAGACGCCTGCTTCCTACATGTTGCGTGGACGTGCCCATCCCTAGCCAAATTCAGGGCGGAGGTCTATGCACCTGTACACGTGGTTCCAGGGGTCTCATTGAAATGCCCACCGCTAGTAGCTCTGATGGGATATGTAGAGGAAGTCCCTCCTGAGAAATGCTGATTGGCGGCTATGATGGTGCTACTTGCTAAACAAAGACTGGTCATGCACTGCAGTGCCCCTATGATCATCAAAATAACCGATTGGGTGCAGGATATCGCTTACTGACAGGAACAACTAGCTGCGTTCTGGGACCTCATGCCCACAGCATCCCGCCCAAAAGATATCTGGGAGCCATTTGTGACCTGGTTTAGGGAGAGAAATGTAGTGTTGCCAGACACTTCCACATCAATCACAGTCTCACAATCGCCAACGTAATCCCATCCGCCAACCTGACACACACTCCTGAATGCACGCAGATGTTACAGGAGCTATGCATCTGTATTTGTTTGGTCCTGTACCAAAATTATATTGTTGAAGTTTATATGTATTAAGGTAATGCCCAACAAGGTTCCTTAGGTCCCAGTGGTTACCCCAAGATATTGTAATCATGTACCTGTTTCAGTCGTATTTAATGCATGGTATGCTAGAGGTGAAGTCACTCTTTGGGTTGAAACTTAGCAATACCTGTATCAGCTGTTGACTGTTTTATACAAAGGTGTATACTTGTGATGTAACTGTACAGTGCAACGCTGCCAACAATATGTTACATTAATATGTCTGAAAAAAATAAAATACGAGGTAGTGGTTGGCTCTCCAAAACCATCTGATGGCTTATTTAGCAAAAGTCAATACATGGTCTTAGTTCTCTACTTTTCTTTTTAGTCACAACTACAGGAGACCTCTAATGAGAGATTCATTTATTCCCTTGGTTTTCCATTTGTGTAAAACCTCCTTCACATCTTTGCAGGCTGAAAGTGGTAGCATTTGCTTCACTAGTAGGGCAACTTCCTTCAGTTTGATACAGTGCTGGAACCCTCTGAGTCTATAAAGTCCCTATTTAAAAACACTACTATAACCCTGTAGAGCACTTTAAAGATAATTCTCGACACCCTGAAATATTCCCACCTTTTTGGAAGTTGACATATCCACAAAACAGAGATCTGCTTCAAAGACGTCTTCAAATGAACCCCCCTGATAAGCACCTGGTTCAATGTGACTAAGGTGTAGGTCACTATTTGATTGGCATGATGTTGGATGTCTCCATGGAAATTAAAATAATCTTCAAACCTATATACACAAGTACCGTCACATCACTTTCATTGATCTGTACAAAACATCTGGGTTGGCTATTTTCACATCTCTCAGGATTGCCATCATGTGGCGTGGTGGAGAATCAGACGCGGACCAAAAGTTCAGTTCTGTAACCTGATTTTTATTTGCACACAAGGTTTAGGTGAAAACAGGGATTTGTGGGACTTGTAGTTCGGGAATGTTACTTCCTTGCTCCCAGGATGACAGGGCCGTTAGCTCTAACTTCTTTCTCCTTGGAATTTCTTACAGTGTCAGGTGCTCGAGAGTCATTGGAGCATGTAAGAGAAAACAACAACAACAAAAAACACCCGGTAAGGGTAATGGCCATCATTTAAAGTATAGGCGGGTGAGCAGGGCGGAAAGTGT
This sequence comes from Lissotriton vulgaris, assembly GCF_964263255.1. Lineage (NCBI taxonomy): Eukaryota > Metazoa > Chordata > Amphibia > Caudata > Salamandridae > Lissotriton > Lissotriton vulgaris. The sequence goes on along the minus strand of NC_141699.1, from coordinate 369,904,841 downwards.
TGGGGAAGAAAAAAAACACCTGTTCCGTCACCAGTGAGGCAGGCTGTCCTACATGGGAGGGGGGAGGGAAAGGAGAGTGGTTTCCACACAGTACACCCAGTATTCAGAGCTGGTTAACCTTCCGCCCCTCTGGTTTCCCCTCCCTTAGGAAGCCTGCGACCCCAGATCGCCCCAAGGCATTCCCGTACCTTGTTAAGCGAAACCCTCCTGGGTTGTGGCTGGCGTCCTCGCGTTGCTGGATTGGGTCCGGCGTTCCGTTTCTGTGTTCTACTGCTGCTTCCTCTTCGCTGGTCTCTTCCACTGCCAGGGCCTCCTCGTTTCCGGAGACGGTCTTCCGCTCTCAAAGCTGGGGAGCTTATGCAGAACGTCTGTATCCTTCACTGGCGCTCGCCGATCCTCCGGGTCTCGATCACTCACAACACTTTCTTCAGCGTCTTCCTTTTTCAGCCCGTCATAACCAGCTGACTTGGTCAAGTGCTGTAGCTCAGGGACGGGATTAAAAAAACAGTGTCCCTCTGCTGGAACAGTCTGAAAATATAGAAGGGGACAGGGAGAGAAGAGAGTGGGAAAGTGCTCTATTCCTATCCCTGATGTATTGGAGTCCATGTCTTGTGCCTCCTCACCGTTACACACTAACAAGACAAAGCTTCCATGTGCAACTCAATGTTCATGAAGAGCAAAGAGCTTCTTAGTGCGTTTTCATGACTTGTATTCCTTGGAGAAATAATCCTTCTTACCACATATATGACAGTCTTTTGATAAGGTAGGACAGTTCCTATATGATGCTAGATGTTTATTGCCCCCACAAAGGAAGCACGCATTATTGTGAGATCTTTGGACTTGGATTGTTTGCAGTGAATTGCCTTTGGTTGTGGTAAGATCATGTTTGGCTCATATAAGGTTGGAATCAGTAGCCTGCAATTCTAGTTTCTTCAACATTTTTATTACCTGGGCTGTCTGCACTTTTGATTGTACTAATGACAAGAAGCTCGGGTTCTTGTCACAAAGCAGTCTTTTTGTGCCCTTGTACGGGGTAGTTTGAATTCCTGTTTAAGCATTTATCATGTCATCTGTGTGTTTGAATGCACAAGTGGAAGCCAATGGGAACAGGTTTGCTGCAGAGGCCTTAGTTGGTTTTCCTGGAGCATGATACCTGTTATACAAATTGTGGTGCCCCATGGTAATGCACGAAATGTTCTTCCATCTTCGCTTTGCTTCAACATAACTATCCCACATAATTTTCCTTCACGTTCCTCCAATGAAGTAATGATATCAATAGGCATCTGCCTTCAGTTCTGAGACAATTGTACAACAATGTTTATTTCCGTTGGCTACCAAATTATGTCTGATAGATAGCGACTACTTGCATCTCAAAGCTCTTAATCAATTGTCCCCTGCTTTCTCTTGGTGCGCCGCACCTTTCAAGTAAGGTATTTGGGATCATTACAACACTCGAGACTCATGCCATTATGCATAGGATAAAGATGGAAACACATAAAGTCAGGTGATATTGGTTTAAAGCAGTATATGCTTCGCTATGAGGATGAAAACGTCTTGTAGTGGTCTCACAACATGTAGTAGGAGATAAAAATGATAAGAAGATTCAGTCCTATGGTAATTGCCTGGATGTAGGATCAGGAAGGCAAGCATCCCAAAATGCAAACATTAGACCATTCAGCAATGCGCTGTAGAAGTCAATTAAAATGCACTGCCAATGAAGAGAAATTAAATGCAGACAATGGCAGGCAACCTGCTCAAAGTATGCAAAGAAGGGTTAACAGCAGGGTTAGCTCGAAAATTCAGGGTATGCATTGTTGAAAAACGGCAATCGAGAGGGGTGTCCATCAGTGTATTCTGATGTTTACATTACCAGCGTTTTTCAATTATGCATACCCTGAGTGTTCGAGCCAATCAGTTAGCAAAATCATCTGAATTCATGTTTCCATCTTTATCCTATGCATCATGGCATGAGTCTTGAATGTTGTAATGATCCCAAATACCTAAAAACATCATTACCCACAAGACATTACACCAACGCCACAAGTTATAATGCCAACTCAGCCAGAGGATGTGCTTAGTGCCATACACACAGTAAACAACAAAAGAATCAAATATAAAACTCGACATCCAGAAGATCTGCTGGCCTCCGCGAAGATCATCATGCAAGAAAAACAAACGTTGGGGTCGAATGCCATAGTTGGCAGGGAAAGCTTCACAAAATCACTAGGGGAAGCACATACAACAAAATAAGAGTCGAAAACCAAAGATAACAGAAGAACTTCATCATGGGAGGGCCACTAACTCGCAGAATGCATAAAACCGGCTACTCAAGAAGGTAATAAATAAAAAAGAGTCGGAAGCTTCATCTACATGGCCTGGATGTCAATGTGGAAAGGGAGCTGAGGCAACTAAAAGAAACACAGAAAAAGTTAAAGTGCCAACTAAAAAGAGAGTCAGAAGAGACATTATGGGCAAAGCTTCTTTATGATGTAAAGAGCAAAAACAGCATGCGATTGCAGTGTGAGTTTGAGAAACCAGGGTGTTTTTAAAAATAAGCTACTGAGTGGTAAAATGCAAAGTGTGACTCCACCACAATCTTTTTTTTAACAATCCAGGCAATTCACTGATAAAAACGAATAAGCAGAAAAAGATTTTGATGAATTATGCTAGAGCCTGGGTAACTTATGTCAGTACAGAACAGAAATATTCTTTGTTGTTTCAAAAGGAGCAGGGTGAAGATGGGTCAGTTGAGGATTATATCCCCAGTTTAATAACCTTGGTGTCAACCTGTAAATTTGGACGGGGCTTTTGAAAAAAGAATTAGAGATCAATTTGTGCTGAAGAGTGGAAATGTTAAAGTTAGAGAGAGGGTGTGTTTGAAAGATGAGCCAACTTTAGATGAGGTGATTAATATAGCTAAGAGAGTAAAACACATGGTCAGTTGTGGGAAAGAGTTAGGTTTTTAGCTTATAAACCAGACACCCAACCAGTGAGGCCAGAGGAGATGATATGTGTAGTGAGCTGAAAACAAGATGACATAAAGGATACAAAATATGTATTCAATGGGGAGTGTTTTTGAAGTGGGAGACAAGGTCATAGAGCCAATGCTTCTAATTGTTCAGTGTTAAAAGTTATTTGTCATGAATGTGGAAAAAGGACATTTTAGGAAATATTGCAAAAAAATGACAAAGGTAAAACTGTACAGGAGATCATTTTCTAAGTTGGGGATGTGGCTTGTATTACCACAATTGGGGTCTCCTCAATTACTGGAAAAAGTGTTGCCAATAAACAAATGCTTATGAAGTTTGATTCTTGCTCACATTTGAATATTATCTCCAAGAATGTTTTTTTAAAACAATTTGGAGGAGATATGGAAGGTTTCCTATAAAGATGCTTGGCTATTTTATTGCCAAAGTACAGTTGGGAGAAAGTGTTACTGAGGGAAAAGTATATGTTTCCATTAAAGGAGTTAATTTTATCATTTGGCTCAGTCAGAAGCTATTGGGAGTAAAACGTGTTCCTATTTCAAATCCACCGGTGATAGTTCAGGAGGTGAAACCCAAAGCAACCTACTTTGCACAGAAATTTGAGAAACTGTTCAGTGCTGAAGGGAGTTTGAAGGGATGCAAACATCACATTGGACAAAAAAAAGAAGCAAAACCAATTGTAGCTAAGGTAAGATGCATATGATTGAGCATGAAGGACAGTGTGCAAGGTGAGTTTTCAAAAATTATGTGTGCTTAATGAGATTGAGACACTAGAAGCCACTGAGTGGTTATCTCTCATAGTAGCAAGGAAATCAAATGGTGAGATTCAGTTATGCGTTGATTTGAGAGCACCCCATCGGGAGGTGGTAGAGGACAGATCTCCTTTGCCAAATATTGATAAGGTGATTTCTACGCTGGAGGGAGCATATTTTACAACACTGAATTTGAATTCTGCCTATCATCTGGTAGAACTGGATGATGCCTAACAAGAGTTAACAGCATTCATAACACCTATAAGTGCTTTCAAATTTAAAAGAATGCCCTTTGGGTTAATTTTGGCTGCACCAGCCTTTCAAAGCTTTATGTCTAAAGTGTTCCAAAGTAGAACCTGGTGTGAGTTGTTATCAAAATGATTTGTTAGCCTTTGGAAGTAATCGTACTGAGCATGATAGAAGAGTTTGTCATGTGCTTGAAAATTTGACTGAAGCGTTTTTTTTATAACAGATTTTATTACGTTTCCATGGCACGGGGTGGGCAATGCCCAAAGAATACATTGTGAAAACAGTTCGGTATTAGAAGTACCATGTTTTTGAAAAACCATCATCAAACTGGCCGGCCATACAGCTGCCCAAACAACTAAAATGTAGCACAGATCATCATAAAATTCGCTAAACACAAATGACTAGGTGTATGTGTATTGACAACAGTGTTATTTATCTTAGATATTTTGATTAGTAGGTAAATAAACCAGACAACTTCATGGAAGGGCAGTGTGTGGCAGAGGGGGTAGGTCTATGCCCCGATATGTCACCCAGCCGGACCATATCTTCCTATGCTTCTGTGGGCAGCCCCTAACCTGGTAGACATCGATCTCAGCCCCCATACATCTATCCATGGCCGTCTTCCACCCACCCACTGTTTGCGGGGAAGTAGCCTTTGCTGCCTGGGCGAAGTCTCGCTTGGCAAGTGTAACGCCCAGAAGCAGTAAGTGTTGTTTTTAGAGGTTTCCGCCAATCTCTTCAGTACTGTGGAGCAAGAACAGCCTAGGGTCGAGCGGAAGGCTCCAGGACAGGATGCGGCCCAGGCAGGACGAGATTTTCCACCAGTACGGCTGCAGTGCCTCAAAGCTCCAGAGCTTATGAAAGAAGGTGCCCTCCACGCATCCACACTTAAGACAAATGGGGGACTGAATGACACCCATTTTCCAGAGAGGGGAATGGGTGAAATATACTTGGGGAAGGTATTTAAATTGGATGAGGTGGTATCACATGGAAACAGCAGCGCCCCGGGGACTGGCATGGGCCTCAGTCCAGTCATTGTCCGTCATAGTTGGTATATCTGTCGCCATGCCTCCCTGGTCTTGTGTAGTGTAGTTTGAGTGTAGGTAGTCACGGTCTGATAAATTGGTCGTATTGTGTGTGCCCCCAGGTCACTCATCAGTAGACAGCCCTCTAGGGGGTGGAATTCTGGTAATGCACTGAACGGACGAACCAAGGGGGTCAAGGCATGCCTCAGCTACAGGTACTTATAAAACTGCGACTTATGAAGTTGGAATTCGTTTTGCAGTTGTTGGAATGATGTAAGGGTGAGACCCTGCATAATATCGCCAAGTGTGGAAATCCAGTTAAGGTCCCATTCATGAAAACCAAAGTGTTTGGTAATGGGCCGCAGATATGTGCCCTTCCATAAAGGGTCGTTTGTGTTAAGGGCCCGACCAGTCCATGATTTTTTTTTTGTAAATTTCTTTTTATTGTTGCATCATACGGATCATCAAGAAAAGCAGTGTGGCAGTCCGGGGGGAGCGTCAACATTCCGCAACCCCCGGTTATACGCAACTTTTGAACACAGTAGCACACGGTAGTTATCATGACAAGATCATTTCGTGTTCCATCTTTTCACCCCAAACCCCTCCCTCCCAACTTCCACAAAGAACATCCCCGGGCAACTGAGAGACCTCTATCCGAGGTCCCCCTTCCCGCCCTCCACCTCCCCCCCCCCCCCAAGCAGCTCGTCCCCCATACCTCACCCCACCCCCGGATCTCAGTGTCTTCCACACCCCACATGGCAGAAGCCGCAAACATTAGTTCGACTCATCCTCCAGGTCCTCCAGGTTCAACAGGTGCAAATCGTTCGTACATGGGACCACCTCCGTGGGCAATATCGTAACCCTCACTCCCCCCCCCCCTCCACAGTTCACCCCCCTACTCGAGTCCGTGATAGTGCCGCCACTTGGCCCATATTTTTCGAAATTTCCTCGGGCACCCCCTCGCTTTATACGTAACTCTCTCAGCTGCCATGTACATGTCTAGGCCCCGCCTCCAGTCATCCAGATTTGGCCGTCCCGGCGCCCCCCACATTCTAGCTATATCCCTCTTGGCGACTACCAGCGCCAGCAACAGAAAGATAAGTGAGTGTCGTGTGACATCCACCTCAGTTGACATGCCCAGGAGTGCCAGCCTAGGGTCCCTGATAACGTCAACCTCCAGAACTGCTGATAATTCAGTGAAGACCTCATCCCAGTACCCCTGAATCACGGAACAACCCCAAATAATGTGGTAAAAATCACCCTGAGGATGTTGGCACCGCAGGCAGGAGGCATTAGCGGCCCTCCCCATCCGGAAGAGTCGTGTCCTATCAAAGTAGACCCTGTGGAGAACCTTGAACTGGATGAGGCGAAGCCGTGATTTGATGGCCACTTCCCGAGGGTGCATGAGGATGAGTTCCCAATCCAGGTTTTCAAACGTGCCCACATCACCCTCCCATCTCTCCCTCAAAGCCTGTAGGTCTCCTAGCATATTGTTTGTCAGTGTTTTGTAGATCATGGATACCGCCCCTCTATGTATCCGCTCCTGGAGCAGGCGTCCCTCAAGTGGTGCGTATTGGGGAATGTCAGTAAGGGAGATGTTCTGTGCCCCCCACGCATGTCGCAATTGCAGGTATCGGAAGTATTGTGTGTTATGAAGACCAAAGTCCTGTTGCAGCGCCTGGAAGGTTTTCAGCTCCCCTCTCGCCACGACATCCCCAATCGTAGAGATGCCAATGTCATCCCACTGTTTGAATCCCCTCAGTTTGTGAAGTTCGGTCAGCCAGCTACAGGACCACAGAGGGGTTTGTCGGGTGGGTCTATTTTGCCATCCCATTTTCATCGTAGCTCTACGCCACGCCGTTAGGGTGATTCTAGTTGCCGGGAGAAGCCTACGTCCTCCCTTACCTCCGTAGAGGAAATGTAGCACCGTCTTTGCGCCCCATTTGGATTTTTCCAGCGCATAGGTCGGGTGATCTGCGGAGGCATGTATCCATTCGTTGACTGGGGCCAGGTGTTCAGCCCAGTAGTATGCCTCTAAGTTGGGTAGCGAGATGCCCCCGCTGTATTGGTGCCGCTGCAAAGTCGTTAGTGCCACTCGTGGTTGTTTCCCCAGCCACAGGAAGGAGCGGAGGTCAGCGTGTATTTTCGGTATAGTTGCAACTGGCAGCGGGTAATATTCATTTTGGAGGGCGTATAAGAATTTCGGTAAAAGGATCATTTTATACAGGGCGGCCCTGCCCAGGATGGTGAGTGGGAGTTGTCGCCATCGATCCATTTCCGCCTTCGCGGCCACCAGGACCCTATCAATGTTGGCAGTATAGGAACGACGGGTGTCGCGGGTGATGAAGACCCCCAGATATCGGAAGCCCTCTGTGGTGTGCAGGAGCTGTTCGGGCAGGCACTCCCCCCTAGGGGCCCCCTGCGGGTCGTATATGACCGATTTGTGCCAATTAATGGTATGACCAGCCACTGCCCCGAAGTCTCCCAACTCCTTAAATAGGGCAGGGATAGTCCTAGTCGGATCCGTGATGTACAATAAAACGTCGTCAGCGTAGAGGGAGATTTTCTCCTGGTCCGCGTCCGACTCCCCCCAGTGAAACCCCATCACGTCCCGGTTACGCCGAATGCGAATCGCCAGGATTTCAATCGTGAGGGTGAAGAGCAGTGGGGATAGCGGGCACCCCTGTCGTGTCCCCCGCTCTATCGCAAACTCTCTGGATAGCCTTCCATTGACCCTCACCTTCGCTCTGGGGTTCGAGTATAGCAGCTTCACCCAGCCTAAAAACTTGGGCCCTAACCCAAAGCGTTCGAGCGTGCCCATCAAGAAGGGCCAATGTACCGCGTCGAACGCTTTCTCCGCGTCCAGGGAGAGGAACCAGTGGGGTTCATCCCTGTCACAGACCTCCTGGAGCCAATTGTGGGTTCGCCGTAGGTTGAGTTTGGTGGCCCTATCCGGGAGAAACCCAGATTGGTCTGGGTGCACTAGATCTGGGATGACCTGTCGTAGGCGTCGCGCCAAAATAGTGGCCAACAGTTTGGTCTCGATATTAAGGAGAGAGATTGGGCGATAGGAGGAGCACTCCTCCCTGGGTTTATCCTCCTTATAGATTGGGACTATGGTGGCTAGGGTCAAATCTGGCGGGAGCCGCCCGGCATCAAACGCCTCGACGAACAATCCCTGCAGGTGGCGCGAGAGGAGGTCTCCCGTCCGTTTGAAAAACTCCGCCGGAAAACCGTTGGGGCCCGGCACCTTCCCGGGCTTCAAAAGCGCCAGCGCCTCCGTAATTTCGTCAAGTGATAAGTCTGCCTCCAGGGTCTCACAATCCTCGGGGGTCAACTGTGGGACTTCCATATCTCCCAGAAAGGCCCGCACTACCTCCGCTCCCCCTAGGTCTCTAGCCCGATAAAAATTTTCGAAGTAGGCCGCGAAGGCCTCCGCCACGGAGTCATCTGTGGACGCCCGCGCGCCCCCTTGGAGCCTGATCTCGTCCACCCATCTAGCAGCTCTCTCCCGCCTACTCAGCCAGGCCATAAGTTTCCCTGATTTGTCACCCACATCATAAAGACGGTGTAGGGTGGCCAATGCCTGCGTGCGTGCCTCGTTCGTGGCCAATTCCCTGTGAAGCTTTTGGGCGTCTAGCAGTTTCCTAAGGTCTATCTCACTCCCCGATCTATGGTATTCGGTTTCTAGAGTCAGTATGTTCGCCTCCCCAGTTGCAATTGCCTCATCACGCTTCCTCCGAGCCTCACCCACCCTAGATTGGAAGCGATCCCTCAGGACCGTTTTCATGGCCTCCCATAATGTCACCCTGGACTGTACTGAGCCCTCATTCTCCGCCACATACACTCGGATATCCGCCCTAATACCTCCCAGAATTTCAGGTGTCTGTATGTCCCATGCCGACATGTGCCAGTGGGCCCGTCTGCCACCCCCATCACGCCCTATGTGTGCAAGCAGAGGGGAGTGATCTGAAATGCCTCTTGCCCTATACTCAGCCTGGTCCTCCAACGATAGCTCCTGCCTCGAGGTGAAGATGTAATCTAATCTTGAAAAGACTTTGTGTGCCCCGGAGAAGAAAGAGTATTCGGTCTGTGTGGGGTGGAGCCATCTCCAGACATCAGTGAGGCCAAGCGTGTTCATCTGACGTGCAAGTGCCGTGTCTGTTGTTACTGCATGGGTGTTGCCGGACCTATCTCGTGCCGTGCACATCACATCGTTGAAATCCCCACCTATAATTTGTACCGTATCAGCCGTGTTCAGTAGTATGTTAGTGATCTCCTGCATTGTGCGCGCCTGAAGTTTGGGTGGGGCGTAGACCGACAGTAGCGTATACCTGCGCCTCCTCCAGGTCCCCTGCACCCCCGCAAACGTCCCCTGGGGATCTAACCATGTGCGCGTGGAGGTGAAAGGGGTCGTTTTCCTAATGAGTATGGCCGTGCCCCGTGAGTCCGTGGTGTACCCCGCATGTGCTAGCACTACGTATTGGCCCCGGGCCAGAAAAGCGCACCTGTTCCCTCTCAAATGCGTTTCCTGTAGGAAGATAATGTCTGGCGCTGCTCGTTTAATGTAAGCCGTGACCAGGCCTCTCTTGATTTTGGAGCCCAGGCCGTTCACGTTCCACGTGAGCACCTTCACCCCGGGCCCGTCTCGGGACGGTTCAGTTAGTGTACCTGCCATTGTGTTGCTCGATGTGAGAAGTGTGGCCCTCCCAGACTCCGCTGCTTGGTGTAGAGCTGTCCCCCCCCCCCTTCAACAAACCAACACCCCAACATGAGGCAATAACAAACCCAACGTATCCCCCCCACCCCCACCCCACCTCCCTCCCCTTCCAGCTGCGCCCCAACATGAGGCCATACTATCAATGGGAGCAGGTCAGTCGCCCTCCCGCACATCCCTCCCAAAACTCAAACAACAACCAGAGCGAACTCTGGGGAAAGAAGAGTAAAGTACTTGAGGGGTTTCGTGCCAACTTGCGTGCTCCTAGTGCGCCGAGTTGCCATCTCCATCGAGTCTCAAGGGCAACATTGTTCACGAGTGGGAGTCCTGCGTGTCCGTTGACGGGCCGTGGCCCGACAGTTCCAATTCCATGTGTCGGATCTCCTTGACCAGCGGATGTAAGGATTCTTGCAAAAGTTCCATGTCCTCAGCTCCGGATGAGAGGTCCTCTGACTCCTCCATGTCGTCCCCTTCCGATCTAGCGCTCCTCCGAGGTGCGCTGGTTCTCGCACCCATCGCCGGGTTGGGGGACTCCGACCCACCAGCCCTTCGGTTCTCCGCTCCTCTGGTCCTATACGGAGTCGCCGTGGTCATATTGTGGGTCCGCCGGGAGCGTATTCTCTGGGGCCTGGGTAGTTCCCACCGCGGCTTGCTGCGGGCGGTTTTGTCCATGGCCTCTCGGCTGGCCACCTCCCTACTGTTCAGGATGGGGCGCTCCTCCAGCCACTGCCATGCCTCCTCCGGAGTAGCGAAAAAGAATGCCTTGTCTTTGTAGATCACTTTCAGCTTGGCGGGGAATAGGAGCATGTACCTGATTTGGAGGGATCTCAACTTTGCTTTAACCGCGTCGTACGAGCGGCGCTGCTTCGACACCTCTTGGCTATAGTCGGGGAAGATCATGATCGTGGCGTTCTCTAGGCGGATCGCCCCCAAGACTCTGGCTTCTCGCAGGATCAGGTCTCTATCAGCAAAGTTCAAAAAACGGGCAATGACTGGCCGGGGTCGGGCCCCCTCCGGGGGTTTAGCCAAGAGCGCCCTATGCGCCCGTTCGATAACAAAGCAGGAAGAAAATGGCGCCGTCGGGAAGGTGGTCTTGAGCCAATTCAGCAAGAAGGCCGCCATGTCCTTGCCCTCGATTCCTTCCCTAAACCCCACAAAACGGAGGTTGTTGCGCCTGGACCTATTTTCCGCATCGTCCACCTTCCACTGAAGGTTGCGGTGGGAAGCTTGGAGTTCCGCCATGTCTCTCCTAAGTGCTGTGATGGCCTCACCATCCTCCTTCAGCCTCTCCTCCGCAGTCGTCACCCTCTCGGACAGGTTTCGAAAGTCCTGGCGGAGCAGAGTCACCTCCGCGCCCACCTCGCCGATCTTGGTCTCCAGCGCCGAGCGCGACGCTTGTATATCCGTCCTGGACGCCTGGATGGCCTCCAGCAGCACCGTCATGTCGGGGCGGGAGCCCGGTGGGTCGGCCACTGCCCTCGGGGCTGCAAAGTTGTCCATGGGCACCTGTTTCAGCGCCCTGGCGGCCGTGTCCTTCTTCCCCTTCATGGTCTCCCACGTGGACAGAGGGGGGGGATAGATACTGCAAGAGCCGGATCCCGGGACCCGAGGGGGGTAGACGGGGAGCAAGTGATGGGTGGCTCGACCCGCGCTCAGCCCACGCTCTCCGCTGGTGCGTCGCACCGGTGGGCGGAGGTCGGGGAGGTGTCCCGGTCAGGGCGGCCTGGGCGCGTCTGGATGTCCGGCCGCTCCCTCGACGTGCCTCTCCCTGCAACTCTCAGCTCTCCACCGTGGCCCGGCTAGGCGGGGTTCCGTCGGAGCACTCACCACCCGCCGCCATCTTGGTCCAACGGCTCCCTCGGCCAGATGTCCAGCGCGGGTCCGGAATGTCTCCCCGGGTCAGCGCTCCAGGCGTGGACCAGCCAGGGTGCGTCACAGCATGGTCTGTCTCTTGGTCTGACCCCCGTCAGTTGAGCTGTGGGCAGCGATCTCCCCGTTCTCCGCACCTCGCCGCCGCCATCTTGGCCGCTCTGTCCGCGGCGCAGTCACTCCACGCTCGAAAATCCGAAGTAAGCTCACACAACCACCCGGGTCACCAGTGCGATGTGAAACGGAGAGGTTTTCCCGCAGGGTGGTGTGATTCTCAGGCTCGATGGCAAGGATTAAAGTCGGATTCTGGGGCAACTCGGCCGGAGCTCCGGCGAGGCACGTCTAGTCAGCCATGCCGTTGGCCACGCCCCCCCCAGTCCATGATTTTAACAGTATATCGCCAGAGTTGAATGACTATTTTGCTGGAAATCTAGGTTCATTTGGCTGTAGAGGAGTCTCTGGAGGGAAATGCCCTCCAAAGCCAGGCGTTCGACGGCAAAGGCCTGATCTGTATGTGGACTATACCACCACTCATTGATGACTAACAGATGGGAGGCTGCGTAGTAAGCATGTACAACCAACGCTGCAATGCCCTCACAGTATGTCAACTTTGTGCAGGTACGCAGCGCTACACAGATAGCACCTCCCTGCCATAGGAGTCTGTTAAGGATTGCATTGATTTGGGCAAACAATGTGTGAGGAATATTATAAGGGAAATTGTGCAGCCTGTATAGTAATTGAGGAAGGGAGACCATCTTAAAAATTGCAGATCAATCATACAGGGACAGCGTCAAATGAGACCATATCATGGTTTCCTCATGTACAGCTGGGAGCAATGGGGTAATATTACGTGTCCATGATGTCATGGGGCATGGTGAGATAAAACCCCCAAGATATTTAAATCCTTCTGTTGCGTGTGACAACTGCGCCACCGAAGTTCCGCACCTCTGGTCCCCACATCAGGAAAGGAGCACCGATTTAGAAGGATTGGCTCCTAGGCCAGATGTCTCCCCGAACACCCGAAGGATTTGAAGAATTCGAGGCCCAAAGGACCAAGGATAAGTCATAAAAAACAGCACCTCATCGGCATACAACGCAATTCTATCAGATCATTCTCGTGGCCATTCAAACCCCCAGATCAATGGGGCTTGTTGTACCCAGGCCGCAATGGGTTTTATGGCTAAGGCGAAGAGCAACGGGGACAGGGGACAGCCCTGCTTAGTACAACAACAGATGGGAAAGGATGCCGACCTGTGTCCCGCCACCCGCACCGAGGCTGAGAGGCCTGTGTATAATAACTGGACATATGCCAGAAAGCGCGGCCCTAAGTTGAATGCTCGAAAGAGATGGAATAGATAGGTCCAGCTTAAAGAATCAACCGCCTTATCTATGTCAGCTAGGAGGGTGCCCGCGGGTCGGCCTAACTCTGGGGCTTTTGCGAGGGCGTTGTGGACCTGTCGTATATTGTGCCGGGTGGACCTTTGTGACATGAAGCCGAACTGATCTGGGTGGATTAGGTCCTGGATACACGAGCGGAGGCGATCTGCAAGAACTTTGCCCAGGAGTTTGGGCTTCAAATTGAGGAGGGAGATGGGGCGGTATGAGGAGGGGTCTTCTGGGGGCGGCTAGGTTTAAGGAACATAACGATCTCAGCGTGGCGCCAATCCGGTGGTAAGATGTGTTGTTCGAGAGCCTCATGAAGCGCCTCCAGCAGACATGGACCCACTGTTGTCATATGTGGCTGTATAAAATCACTGGGGAAGCCACAGGGGCCGGGTGCTTTGCCGGGATGGGTGTTAACCTGTGCGGCTCTAAGTTCATCTACTGTTACTGGGGCATCAAGTTGGCCTTGTACGTGGTCTGAGACCTTTTGGGGAGGTATATCTGCTAGGAACTCCTCTATAAGGGCACTCAATATGAGTCCTTTCTGTTGATATAGGGAAGCATAGTAGGTGCGAATACTAGGGCTGCTGTCTCTGGTGAAGTGCACAGCACTCCATCTGCCTCCCGAAATGCCGGAACAGGAGTAGGGGACAGCCATTGAAGCATCTTACTGGATTTGTCCCCCCATTGATAAATCCTGTGCTGCTTTGCCAGCCAAACCTCGCATGCCTCATTAACTCTGTGCATTAGCTTGCCTCATCTTCACAACGGCCCCCCCAGACCGCCAGGGATGCTTGGTCGCACCTTAGAGATACCCATTAGGGACCATCTCTCAGGGTGAGCCAGGACGGGTTCCCCAGCGGTCGAAGCGTGGAGATACTCCCCCGGGAGTCGATTCCTAGCGCTATATAAACCCACAATTAAATTAATTAAATTAAATGAGGTGTTGATGTATTTGTTGCTGTAGTTGGAGGAGATTACTCTGCACTCCTTGGCTTGCACCTGCAGCCAGTTGTGCTTCGAGGACCTCTGACGGTCTTCTAGCTTCAATATTTGGGCTAGAGATTTATGTTTTTCGCCTGCCCGAAAGCTAATGTCAACACCCCAGATTGTGGGTTTAAGAGCTTCCTACAGAACAACATTGGACGGGGCTGAATCAGCATTGGTCGAGAGATAGTCGGAAATGACCGGGCATAGGACCTCCTGGTAGTTAGGGTCTTGAAGGTGCCAGGGCAACATCCGGTCACCAAAAGGGGGGTTTCTGAGATTTTAGACGCAACTTAAGTAAGACTGGTCAGTGGTCTGATAATCCCCTGGGCAGGATAGAAACGTGAGACACCCTATGTATGTAACTGTGGGGTAGGAAGACATAGTCTAGCCGTGATAAGGTGCCATGTACGGCAGATAGGAATGTAAAGCCACCCTCGGTGAGGTGATGGGCACGCCATGAGTCTGACCACCCCAGTGTAGTAGCCAGGAGCTGGAGTTTGGATCTACCTGTTTGAGGCTCTCGCCCCGACTTGTGCGGATGATCCATGGGTCACAAGTAGGATTCCAGATTACTGGGTTCCGAGACGTAGCTCATGTTATGGCAACTGACCTTAATTATCAGTGAAAGAAAGAAAAATTTCTTTCTAGTGTCCCCTCACTCACCGGGGTTGCCCCACGGTGAAATGCTTCATCATTGGGGCCATCCCAGTTCTCTACGAAAAGGGGCGTGCTACGACTCACGAACTACGCAGGAGCACTTTTTTTGTGAAAAACTATTTGTTGTGCAGACAATTGGTGGAGTGGGTGTAGGTGAGTTAAAAATACCGTGCTAGTGGGCCTCAACAGATTTATTATGCTCCTAGACAGGTATATTAAAAGTGGGGTGTGTATCACTGTTATCAAACCTATAATAAGGATTGGTTCAGTGAGCGGTCAACATGATTCTTGCTTCCCCTAGCATTTCTTCAGGACCATGCAGGGACCAGCCCTGTATTTGCCACTCCTATGTCCCCAAATAGGGAGTGATTAAATAAAAAAATGCATCTCTGGGAGGCAGTGAATAGGTATAGCCGAGCGTTTTCACCTACAAGGAACAGTGTGTACACAAGGTGAAATCGCACCCCCTTAGAGACCATGAAGTGCTTTTAAGCACGGTACCAAAACCTGAAATAAGTACAAACATATGTATTTGTATTACGAACGCATGCTCTTGGTAATAAGAGTGTTTTTTATTTAATCACTCCCTATTTGGGGACATAGAGAGTGCCTAGGTCTTCCCGCTGCACTCTAGCAACCCGGGCACTCTCTGGACAGGCACACAATGCTGCCGGGGCCCCTGTCCGGGTGCACACTTGCGTTCCAAATGGGGTCTTTCTGGTCCCCGGCCCTCTCCCAGAATGCGGTTGAGGGGCGGCAGGGCGCGGCCTGGCCCAGCCCACCCCCAGACCTAGGCACAGACCACGGCCTGGTCCCCCCGTCCCACCTCAGGATATTACTGCTGTTGTCCTCCGCTCTGGCTCCTAAGCCCACTGTAGCACGTAGGGGGTCCCCCCAAGGCACGTTGGGAGTCTCGCGAGGCACCGCATCGCAGCCCCGGCCCTACAGATTCTGCTGTCCGCCATGTCTGGCCGGTCTTACTACCTCTCAGGAACACAGGCAGCCCCCACACAGCCCTGTTGCATCTGCTTCCGCAATCTCCCACACCAGCGCTCTCTCGCCTCTTGGCAGGGGGCTTCCAGCCGGCTTACAGCCTCCTGCTATTGCCGTGGCTCTTAGTGAGGGACGGCGTCGCTACCCTCCACTGATCGGCGGCAGCACGGGCCAGGCCACGACCGCGCACCTATCTTTCGCTGCCCGATCCAGTCTCTGGGGCCCCATCTCTGTCCAGAACGAAGCTCGGTCTGACCTCTTCGAGCAGCGTTGTTCAAATTAATCACTGGGTTCCGGATTTAGGAAGGATTCCGGCGGATTTCGACTTGGGCGGCCGGAGCCTGGCTACATCCTCAATGTTGGATCTCCAGGCCCCCCCGACTGAAGCGGTTTTGACACTGAAAGAGACTAAGTGTAAATTTAGAGTGGAAGAGGTAAACTACCTGAGTTATCACATTTCAGGTTCAGAATTACACCAAAGAAAGAATGAGTGGGTACAATAGTTAATCTAAAAGAACCAGCAAATAAGGAAGAATTTGTATTATTCCTTGGTATGATGGACTATTATAACAAATTTACAATGAAATACACAGACAAAACTATTGAGTTGAGGAAGTTAATTTCTAAGAAGACAGAATTTCATATGAGTAGAAAGTGTGTGGGTGAGTTTAAAGCTATTAAGAAAAGTTTACAAAAAACTCACAATTTAAAAGCATATATGCCTGGAGAGGAAACCCTAATTGCAACAGATGCGAGCTCTCAAGGTCTGGGGGCAGTGTTGTTACAAAAGAGAGGTGGAATAGAACAATTGATAGCTTTTGCCTCCAGGTGTATCAAGGGTCCAGAGTTGAACAATTCAGTAATTGAAAGAGAGAGAGAGAGGAATTAGCTATAATGTGGGCTCTGGATAAGAATTTGGAATTTTCTATGGGAAATTTCATTTAAGGTGAAATGGGATCACAAACCATTTTAAGAAGTGTTTGTGAAAAGAGGATTAGATGCATTGTCATCCAGAATATGAAGATGGATTTTTTCCCTTCAAATCTATAATTTTATAGTTGAAAATATCCTTAATGGTTAGTGGGGGTTAATGAGATGAAATTTCACAGTATAAAGAGGTTGATGACTTATATGGGTGTAAGTGTGTGCAAAGTCACTTCTGGCGATGTAACTGAAAAGGAATAGAGAAAGGGTATGTTGGAAGACAAAGAGTTGAGCAAGGTTGCTGAGACTATACAAACAGGAAATGCAGGTTTTCTGAATAAAAGTAGGTCAATGGTGATAGATGAATTGGCTGTAGATTATGGACTTCTGCTGGGAGACACCCGGTTGTTGCGTTTGGTGAGATTAAGAAGCAAAACCATTTTACTAGCTTATGATGGACATATGGCCATAGTTAAAACTAAAGAGAGATTATGTTTACGTTTTTGGTGGCCAGGTATGGATACATAAGTGGAAAAGAGTGCAAGAGATTGTGTGGAGTGCAAAAACAGTGATAAGATGTTGATCACTCATCATACTTCCATGGTACATAGAAACCGTCCAACTCATTCTTGGAATGAAGTTGCTAAGGGCATTGTTAGTTCTCTGAGAGGGAAACACCATACTCCTTATCTAATAGTTCTTCTTGATTTGTACATTTGTACTCCAGATTGGTTGAAAGCCCTTGTGACTTAGATATTTGATCATACAGTGTTATCTAGTTTCTAGAAGAAATCTTCAAACAAGAAAGTTATCTTAATTCTGTACTGACTGACGATGGACCACAAATCTGTTCCAGGGAATGTGGTAAATTTCTAAAACTTTGTGGTTGAATTGATAAAAAAAGTTCTGTTTACCATCCTGAAAATAATGGTGCTCTAGAGAGACTGAATTCTACTTTGAAAGAAAGCATCCAGTTGGCTACAGCTAATGGAAGTGATTGGAAGAAAACTTTGTAAGAGAGAGTCCCTTCCAATCATTTGTAGCCACATGCTTCCACAGGGAGGACACCCTTTGAACTCTTTAAGGGAAGGGCTCCTAGTATATAATTGTGTCCTGGTTGGATTAAATGGGGTAAATGTGCTACATTTAATGGTCCATGTGAGTGGTGAGAGAGAGAGTTGGAGTTACAAAAGAAGAGGACATTTAATTTTGATAAGAAGAATGTAAAAGTGAGTACTCTTAAAGATGGAGAGTTGGTTAAAAATGAAAGTGACTGTTGGCTGTGCTGTTTTACATGGAACTTTTCAAGAATGCTATAAAAACTGATGCTGTAAAATCTGATTATGGCAGACTTTGAAATGTAAATAGGTTTGTGAGACTAAATGCTGGATCTGATGTTAATCAAAAAGAAAAGAAAGGAGAAGCTCATTTTTCACATTACAACAATGTAATGTCTCATTTTACAGAAGGCACAGATATGAGGCAAAGATAGAGCTTTAGGGTGCATACACATCAGTATTATTTGAAGGAATATGTGTGGTAAAATTCCTTCCACATTGGTGCATGTGTACATATTCAATTCTCAGTGGTGGAAAGTTAATTTGTTCATGCTGCGAAGGAAAGCTATCTGAGTTCAACTTTCTGTAATTCATATATACACAGTTTTGTACTGATGTGTTAGTTGTGAGTTCATTTTGTTTGGAATAAGTTGTGTATAATTCCTTCAGTAAGAAGGGAGACATTTCCTGTCTTAATTCTATTGTTCTTAAGAACCCTGAGCATTCTGTGTTTCTGTGGAGTACCCAGGGAGATTTATTTGTGATTGGCAGTAGATCATGGCTAGCTTGTTTTGCAGAAGTATAACCAATAAAACTCCTATTTTACTTGATTTTGTGTAGAGTCTTCTTTACTTCACCAAAACAGGCACATACTACTGGATGAAGTCCAGTTTAAAAACCCTGTAAGTAACTATGTTATCACATATATTTTCAGTAAAATGAAAAGGTCTTGCCTAGCAGACTTAAAAATGTCATTCGGTCTAGCATTATCCACCAGCCACTTGCCTTTGAGAAAGACAGCAAGAAAGAATAAAAAGGAAAGAAGGAAAGAAAAAAGAGGAAAGAAAAAAGGAAAGGAGGAAAGAAAAACAAATAAACAGAAAAGCACGAAAGAAAGATGAAACAACGGAAAGAGGAATGGAGGATGGAAAGGAAGAAAAAAGAAAGAGGAAGTAAATAAAGATGGAACAAAAGAGAGGAAACAATGGGATGAAGAATGAAAAAAGACGAAAATGAGGAGAGAAAAAGAGGAAGAAAAGATGGAAAGCAAGACAGGAGGAAAGAAAGAGGAAGGCAAAAAGTAAGAAAGAGGAAGGAAAGAAAGAAAGAAGGAAAAAATAGAAAAGAAGGAAAGAAAGGCAAAGAGAAGGAAAGAAATGGGAGAGAAAAAAGCAAAAAAGAAGATCGAAAAAAGGAATAAGTAACATAGCAAAAGGGAAAGAAGGAAAGAAAGAAGGGAGGCCAAAAGGAAAGAGACAGGTAGGATTTTAATGAACGAGCACACTGATAAACTTACTTCCATTGATATTTCCAACGCCCCTCCCCCACTGTACTTTTATTCAGCCTACACTAGCCTCGTTCTCGTGTACAACGTATTATTATATCATGCCGGTTGCAACTGCAGTCCGCTCTTTATTTCGACAGGAGAAGTATAGGATTTGTCAATGTTTTACAAAGTTGTCCAACGTCTTTGGTCTTGTCCTGGGTCAGTCTGGTGCATATTGGAAGTTGTAGTCCTTCAGTTGATCCAGTTCAGTTAGCACAGCAGAAAAGAATGAGATTTGCATAAATTTCCAGGATCTAGAGCATTGCGAATTCAGTGACACGGAGTCACCTGGTGACCATACTGTTGTTTCACCTTCAGGGTGAGTGAGCTCTGATGATGTCAGAGGGAAAGGATTCTGTGAGGGTCCAGGGCAATGCATGTGGTGTGACTGTAGGACTGCTTACTGATGTGAGAGGATAGCATTGTATGAGGGATTCAGGTTCTCTATATGTAGCCTAGTTCATATAAGTATCTGCACCTCAGTCTCTGGGAGCAAGCAGGCGGCAGGGCTTGTTCTTCCTTACAGATCGCACACCACTCGCGGGACACTGTTATTTATGGTTCCATTTGTCTCTAATCTCGACGTGACTGCTTTCACTCTCCCTCCAATTTGTTGCTTGTTTACATATTTTTACTGGTTGCATACTTTAAACAGGTTACCTGTGTACAGAAATCTAACGCTCTCCATGTGTCAGGATAAAAACAAACCCTGATATCTAGAGATATTTACCTAGATATTTTATTGTACTTTTTTTTTTCCAACATAGTATTTGTAGTACTTGTTGAAAAGGTTAAGACCAGGACATGTAAAACAAACAAGGTGGTGTTTAATTGTTTTGTAGTATGAAAATCCCTAACAATGCTGCTCAATCACTTTTGACACTAACATTATTTCCGCGCTCTCTGAGAATTCTCTAAACATTTCCTGTTTATTTGGCTCCTGCTAATTCTCAGGAAGCATGAAAAGGGGTTAAACTGCAGTTGAACTAGAAGGTCTGAGGTCTAATCACGGATTACTTAGTTGCATTGTATGATCCTGGGAACAGTGCTTATGTCCCTCTACATCAGGTACTCTGAGGGGATCCTAGAGGCAATCACGTTTGCGGTAGCACTCTCCAGCACAGCTCACTCATTAAAAATTCTGTGCCTCTTGGAATGTTTTAAAGTTTGTTATGTTGAGGCCTCCCAGTTCCTTGGGTAGTCTAAGCTTTTGTAAGCTGAGTCTGGGTTTCTTCCCCTTCCATAGGAAGGTATTGAATAGTTTGTCCAGTTTTTTATGGAAGTCCGCTGCGTTGATCAGTGGAATCATGTTCAGCAGGTAGTTTACTATCGGTGTAAGCATCATCTTGACCGTCTCCACCCTCCCCCACCATGTGGTGAATTTGGGTGAC
The DNA here is from genome assembly GCF_964263255.1 of Lissotriton vulgaris. NCBI lineage: Eukaryota > Metazoa > Chordata > Amphibia > Caudata > Salamandridae > Lissotriton > Lissotriton vulgaris. Next base: position 369,884,300 of record NC_141699.1, on the reverse strand, counting down.
CACCCCTCTATCCTTTCCTTGATTTTCCGTATTATTGCTTGTTTGTTCTGGTCTAGTGTGGACCTGAGGTCCCTCTCGAAAACGAGGCCCAGGTACTTAATGGACTTTTTTGCCATGTCAGTCCTGGTGCGCCTAGTACTGTCTTTGTGGTGTGGATATTTCGGAGTTTGCATTCTGATTTTTCCCTGTTTAGCTTGTATCCTGACACGTGTGCGTACTGCTCTATGGTGTCCATAAGGGCTTTTATTGACTTCTCCGGGTTTTCAGTTATTATTAGGACGTCATCCGCGTAGGCAGCTAGTTTGAAAGTTTCCCCTTCTATTGATATCCCTGCAATGTCGGTGTTTGTCCTTATCATATTGAGCAGTGGCTCTATCGCTAGGAGAAAGAGGGCCGGTGATAGTGGGCTTCCCTGTCTTGTGCCGCGTTCTAAGCAGAGTAGTTTGGATGTGCCCCCGTTAACTACTACGCGTGCTCTGGGCTCGTTGTATAGGGCCAGGACCATCTTCCTGTAGTTGGGTCCCAGTCCGAATTTCTGCATGCACTGGTCTAGGAATGGCCAGGAAACTCTGTCAAATGCCTTTTCTGCATCCAAGGCTATCATTACAGCAGCATTGTTACTTTTGCTGGCGTGGTTTATTATATGACAGAGCAGTCTAGTGTTGTCATGGGACATTCTGTTCTTAAGGTAGCCTACCTGCGAGCGGTCTATGAGTGTAGGCAAGTATGCGTTTACTCTGTTTGCTAGGATTTTCGCATAGATCTTGCAATCTACATTTATTAGTGAGATTGGTCTGTAATTTTTGGGATGCTGTGTCTCTTTGCCCTCCTTGGGTATGACTATAATGTTTGCTTCTGCCATTGTTGGTGTCATGATACCGTTGTTGACGCAGTTTGTGAGTACTTCTGAAGATCAAAGTGGCAATCAGCAAGGCAGACCTCAGCAAACACACACCCTCAATCCTGCAATACGCGATCAACCTAAACAAACTGGGACACCAGGTAGCTCACCTCTATAAGGCCCTCAGCTTGAAGTCCACCAAACTTAACAACAAGGTCATAGGATACTGGGAAACACTCAGAGGTAGGGAGCTTAGCGAAGAGGAAAAAACCAACCTCTGGACATCAACGTCAAGAAAGAAAGTAACGACTACCCTAGACCAAACCAAATTCTGGCTGATACACAAAGCATACTGGACCCCGGCCCGCCTAACCTCCATGGGAATCCGAGAAAGCGATTCCTGCTGGAACTGTAACAAACAAACAGGTGATCTAGCGCACCTCCTATTCCACTGCACCAAGGTCAAGAAGTTCTGGAAAACACTGATAAACGACATAACAGGCACCTCATTTCGACTTGAGTTCCAAAGCCTGGCTACAGGGTTTATGGACCCCTCAATCAAAACCAAAGAGGACAGGGACCTGATAGACCTACTACTGACGGCAGCAGTCAAGACAGTACTGAACAATTGGAAGGACACAGCGAAAGCCACAGTCAAGGCATGGTTCAACTGGGTCACATTCCTAAGGGGAGCAGACACCATAACAGCCAAACATTCACCGCTGACACACAAGAAGTGCGAAATGTGGCTTTCGCTAGACAACTACATGTCCTCACACAAGCTGCCATAGCCGTAGCAACAAGCAACGCAACCAAAGGAACCACATGTGCCCCAACTCTGTCACAGAATAACAACAAGACAGGGCACCTGAACAGCACATCTCCTACTCCCCCCACCCTGTGCTTCTCTACTCTCTCTCTCTCTCGTTCTTAGCCACTGCGGGAGCTGGGAACCGACAACCGCGCGAGAGACAATCGAACGTTGATCGGGGGGGAAGGCCAGAACTGAGCAGCCGGAGTCAGAACCATTAAATGCCAAAATGATGGACCTATATTACTTTGAACCCCCCCCCCCCCCCCGCCCCCCTCATGGGCGTTTTCTCTTTCTCTCTTTTCCCTCCTGCCTGTTACTCAAATTACTCACCATGTATATGTCTCACAACATGTAAATATAATTTTCCATAAAAAATTACTGAAATCAAAAAAGAAATCTGTGCCTCTGGTCTTCCTGCATTAAAGTAACCAAGATGAGGCCACGCCATCGTTGACACGGTGGTCCTTCCCCAGCTATGCTTTTACAAAGCTTTTTCAGCCGCTTTAGTCAGAATCCGAGCCATACGAGATCAGGGGGGGACAGCAGTCTTGGTCCTGCTGGATCTATCTGCAGCCTTCGACACGGTCGACCACAAGATCTTGGCCGACCGTGTCGAACGATTAGGGGTCCAGAAAACAGCGCTGGACCTACTTGTATCATTTCTGGCCAACAGAACTCAGGCGGTATCACTTGGACCATACCAATCTCCTAAAGTGTCCTTGCCGTGTGGGGTCCCCCAAGGCTCGTCCCTAAGTCCGACGCTCTTTAACATATACGTGTCGGACCTTGCTAGTGTCATCAAAGCATTTGGGATGAGCCTGACCTCCTACGCCGACGACACCCAACTGGTACTGGCCATTAAAGGGGATGGGGATGAAGTGGCCAAGTCATTTACCAGGGGAATGGTGGCCATAGGTGACTGGATGGCCACGAATTGTCTCAAACTTAATTCAGATAAAACTGAAGTGGTCATCTTCGGTCACCTTTCTCCGGCCTGGTCACCAGAATGGTGGCCAACATCGTTTGGAACTCCTCCCAGCCCAGCTCTTAAAGTCAGAAATCTGGGTATCACCTTTGATGCAGGTCTAAATTTCATGGCACACGCTAACAAGACTGCGGCGACTGCTCATATGAAACTCAGAATGATCAGGAAATTACTACCATATCTACCGGACACTGCTGGGAGAACTCTGGTCAGCTCACTAGTCCTGTCCGCACTGGACTATTGTAATGCTCTATTCCTAAATGCACAATCCCGGGTGACTAACAAGATGCAGTCCATTCAAAATGCTGCCGCCCGGATGCTGGCGGGACTTCCCAAGTTTGCATCGGTCTCAAACACCATCAGGGAACTTCACTGGCTTCCGATACGTAGCCGTATAAAATTTAAATCATTGTGTATTCTTTACAAGGCACTCAATATCCAAGGCCCCTACTTCCTCAAACATAATCTTCATCACTATACCCCAACCCGTTCCCTTCGCTCCTCTCACCACAATCACCTAGTAGTGCCTCGTACCAGAACAGTCACTTGGGGTGACAGGCGCTTTCTGGTTGCCGCCCCCAAACTCTGGAACACCCTTCCTCTACACATTAGGACCAGCCCTTCCCTGTTCATATTTCGCAAACAACTCAAGACTTGGTTATTTGACCAATAGCTCCACTTTTTGTTAGGTCTTCTAAAATACTGATCCATCCCTTACGCCAGCGCCGAGACGCCTACGGGTATTCGCCGCGCTTAATAAATGTTAAAATAATAATAATAATAATAATGAAGGCTGAAAGGAGTTGCCCTGATAACAAGGAGCCACCTGGAAACCGTAAACTACCAGTGAAGGGTTGTGCCACTACAGATAGGTAGTGGATTCACTTGCCCGCCTACTTGGGACTAGAGGCTTTCAAAGGACAAGGCATGAAGGCAACACGTTTCATGCTCAAAATGATGGCTTTGCCGGGAGTGCCACACAAACAGAAAGGGTCAGAGGCTGCACATAGCGTACGGTACAGCGCCTAGACGCCATTAACATGCTCCAGCCGGGTGCCAGCAACCTACGGTGCGGCCTTGCTGCAGACGTTTTCATTGGTTGCATCAGTGACAACACTGACAGCGGTCACGTGTGCAGCCATGCATGTCACTGCATGCAGAATGTCACATCAGATACCGCTTGTGTTCGGTGAATGAGGTCTTTGTCAGCCAAACCATTGCGGCTGCCCCATTGTAAAGCTCTTGCACCACCCCGCATCCTCGTCAGTAAGTAAATAATGCAGCAATGTGCCTGCAATTACACGTCACTTTTATTAATGTCCGATGCTCGTCTCATCCACACTACACTGGTATGAGTGGCGCTAAAAAACTAATTAAATGTCCCTGAGAGAGTGGTTATGGAGACTTGAGGGGCGCGGTTAAAGGGTGGTAGTAAGGGAATCTGTAATGACAGTGGTCATTGGGGGGTGGCAACAAACATTGTCTCACTGCGCACTGCCAGCGCTAAAGCTGGCCCTGGCCGGAAGTTTGACCTACTACTGACTACACTTAGCCGGACTTTGCTGATAAGCCTGGCATCACAGTGTCAGATGGAGGGAAACATGGCGGCAGCTAGTTGAGCTGTCGCAGTGCTCAACTGAGTTCCTGTCCGCGATGGTCCGATGGTGAGCGTGTGAGCGGAGGCTCACAGTGAGATGAGAGTGAGAGAGATCTGCGGTATTCGGCCTGTATTTTTCCGGCGTTCTTCCGCGCCTTTTCGTCAGCCCCTCTCTGAGCCCTCTATGGGTTAGCTCGGCAAAATCCATCATCCGCCATCCACCATCCGCAAAAAATCTGCCTTCTGCCTTCCGAGCCTCCAGCGTTTAATGCGCGGAGGCGAGAAGTGGATGTCCAGCCCCAGGGTCGTCATTGGAGTCTTTGGAGTTGCCGGTAGCGACGAATCTGCTGCAGGGGGCCCTACTCCGGCTCCAGCTGCAGTTGCACTTGCCCCGCCCTTTCCCTCGGCTGTAACACGGAGGAAGCCAAGTTTGCCGTCCGAGCTTCAGCTTCAGGTGCGGCAGTCAAGTTTGTCAAGCCCGTGGCAGGCTTTTCCCGCCCTGCTGCTTTGGAGTTTGGCAGCACTGGAGCTCCGCCGTGGGAGGAAGCTCCGCAGCCTTCATTTTGGGCCTCGAGGGAGCTTCGTGGGACCCAGCTCCAGCTGTAGCATCTCTTCAGTATCTGGTAGGAGGTGTAGGGGAGGGGCGGAGGAGAAGGACACAACTGAGGCACGAAGGGGTCTGGGGCCCAGCGCAGAGGCTGTCACGGCTGAGCTTGCAGAACTGTCACAGGGGGGGTGTAGAAGGTTGGCGAGTCTGGAGGAACACAGCGCAATAATAGCACCTGTAATTTACGAGGCCCCTCGCCCTCACCCCATCCTCAGCCTGTCGCCCTCCCCAGAAAGCGGCTTAGAAGTGAGTACCCCTAACACAAAGCATACAGCCAGAAGGAGGGGGAGGGGCACGCTTAGTAGAAAAGCTAAAACCCGTGGGGGGGCCATAGATCCTGACATCGAGCTAGAGATACAAACAAAATCCACTAGTGATGGTCCCCCGACACCGGATCTAAGTCAGACAGCTCAGAGCGCCTCATTGAGGAAAAAAGTCTCCTCATATTTATCTGGAGAAGTAAAAGCGAAACGTGCCTTTACCTGCAAAACGGCACTGGGTTCCAAAACCGCCACAAATACCAAAGCAGCTAGTAACACTGGATCAAAGATAACGCCTTCTTTGAGGTCTTACTTCAAGGTCGTTCCGCAAATCCTGCGCCTTTCAGATCAGCAACTATTCGAAGATACCTCTTCTGGGATGGCATCGCTGGAACATCCGGAGGGGACCGCACCTGCCGCAGATAGGAGCATTCCCGTTATAGGACCTCCCCCCGCTACAGCAAACACCTTGCAGGATCTAGCTGAGGCTGAGGCTGAGGAGGCAGATACAAGCACTGAGACATATAAAGTCGATACTACAAAAAAATCCTGTGAGATAAGGGTGGTGGATCAGGGGTTGGAGGCGGGGCCTAAGGAGGTTAATCAAATGGTTAATGTGTTAGATGGCTCTGCAATCCCGAGTGTGAGCTTTCAGGGGCCGCTGAACACCATTCCTCCTGACATTCCTCCTGACACCCCGGTACAAAATCCAACGGATTTATTACATCCTACGGTACCACTGATTGTCACTTCTCCTATTTCCCTTGAGCAAAATCTAACAGATGTTTTGCGCTCCATGGTGCCATCGACAATTTTGTCCCCCTCGATACACCTGGCCGCAATGCCTAATCCAGTGTCACTGTCAGCAGGGTTGCCATATAACAATGAGTTACTACAGGAGGACCTGCAGGGAGCTACGGCCTCTGATACCTACCTGGGTAGCGGGGTCGACCCATGTCTAGCCTCTTATCTGCAGTCAATGTTTTCATCTTTATCAGCAGATATTAAGAAAGGCTTTGAGGCGTCGACATCTATCCAATCTGAAATCCGGAATTTTTGTGAATCCCTAGATAGCAAAGTAGACAGCCTTGCCACAAGAACAGAAAGGTTGGAGGATACAGTGACAGTCATGTCTCTAAACCTGGACGAAGCCAAGACGGATATCGTCAAACTTAAAAAAGAAGATCTGATGCTGGCGGAGAGGATGGAGTCATTGGAGAACAACGCACGTCGTAGCAACCTCCGTATTCTTAGCATCCCGGAAAACAGCGAAGGGTCGGATATCAAGCAATACATTATCCAACTGCTAAAAGAATCCCTGAAATTGGATCAAACGGTCGAGGAGTTGTCACTTGACATCCAACGAGTCCATTGAGATCCCTTCAGGAGGAATCCTCAAAGAACAAAGCCGAGGAAAATACTTGTGACTTCCACACTTACATCCTTAAAGAGACTATCTTGAGCTTGGCCCTAAAACAGAAGTCCTTGAGTGGGAAGGGTTTTAACTTCCAAATTAGATCAGACCTCTCAAGGGCTACGCTCGATAAGCAGTGGGAGTTCGGGAGGAGGTTAGATGCCTTTAGGAGCCTAGGGGCAGTAGCCCAGTTAGTCTTCCCAGCCGCCCTGAAGGTTATGCATAATAATACAATGCATAATATCCGCTCAGTCCAGGCTGCGGATGAGTTGTTAATATCCTTGGGGAGGGCGAGAGACAAAGATAAAAACAAGGGGGCTTCAAGTTAAAAAAAAACCAAAGAATAAATTACTGTGCCTCTGAAGGGAAGGAAGAGAGAGAAGAGAAGAGGGAGGGAAGGGGAAAGAAAAGGGAAACAGGAAGAAAAAGGGGAGAAAAAAAAAAAGAAAAAAAAAAGTGAGTTTAGTTAATGCCACGAGCTAATGTCAAAGGGGGTTAGCACAGGTTAGCACAGGTTAAAAAAGGAAGGAAAATAGATGAAAAAAACAAAACAAAACAGGAAAATAAAGAGATATCTGTTAGGAAAAATTAAGAAAAAAAAAACTTAAGAACATTCTCACATATAATTTATATCCTGTTCCCCTCCCTGCGGGGTCAATTTGTTCTTTTCTTTTCCTCTTTCTCTTATTCAGTTTTTTCCGCTTTTTTTTTTCTTTCTCTCACTTATGTATATATAAAAGGTATCGGTTAGTTAGGACAGGAACTCAGTAGGGGCGCTATCTTCTGGTTTTCCAGATAGATAGAGTAAGGGTTTCCCAAGGGGCGGGGGGAGGTTCAGGGGGGAAGTGGGGGGGGGGGGGGGGGCTTGTAAGAATTTCAAAAAAAGTCCTCATTTTTTGCCCATTGATATTCTGGTTATGGAGAGTTGTAGGCCAGGACGTAAAAGTTGGTACTTTTTGCAGCATTGGTGTTAGAGGCTCTCTTGCCTTACTTGTTAATGCTTCTAGGTGGGGGAGTGCAAAACTGCTCTTATGGATAAGCTAAAAGTTCTTTCTTGGAACATAAACGGCTTGCGCTCTAGCCCCAGAAATAGGAAGATATTGCAGTATCTTCGCGACTCGGATGCCCAGGTACTCATACTTCAAGAGACCCATCTCACAGAAAATGAGATTCTTTCTTTAGTTAAAAAAAATAGGTGGATCGACTTTTGCATATCCACTACACAGAACTCGAATACCAGAGGTGTGGCGATCATCTTTAAAAAATCTTTAAAAGCCAGGCTGGTTGATAAACTCGCAGACTCTGGGGGCAGGTGGCTCATTGTCTCGGTTCTTATAGCTGGGGCTCCAGTTACGATAGTGGGCTATTATGGGCCTAACAACGACGATCCTTCAGCATTGAGTTCATTGTTTTCTCATCTCCTTCTTTATCCAGAACCGGTCGTCCTGGCCGGAGATTTTAATGTGGTCTTGGACCCTAATCTGGATAAATCTCCGTCTAACAGGCCAATAGTCCCTTCCAAAACTAGGGCCTTTCTACTTGATAAAATGAAGGAGTTTGGATATGTAGATATATGGAGACTAAGATCTGGGTTAAAACAGGGCATTTCCTTTCGTAATTATAAGTATCACCACCAGTCAAGAATAGACCTTGCTCTGGTCAGTCGTGAATTAGTTAAATTTGTACAAAATATTTACTATCTCCCTTTCCATCTGTCTGACCATGCAGCTTTGTGCATGGAACTGGTTGGGCTGTCAAATACCACATCCAGAACATGGTCGTTTGACCGCTCCCTTCTTAATGCTCCAGATGATATTACCTTTTTAAAATCTGAAGCACAGGGTTTTTTTGATAACAACATCGGATCGGCTTCATTAGGTTGCGTCTGGGATGCATTTAAAGCTTTTTTACGAGGCATTATCACTAATAAGGTCTCGTATAGAAGGAAGATCTATAGAGAAACTGTCACCTCATTGGAAGCCGATATGGCTATGCTGCAGGAGAATATCTTATCACATCCTGCTGCCCCATCAGAAATTTTGGAAGATTGGCAGAACAGGCTATTCATATTAAAGGGGGAATTGAGTTCAACTCTGAACGCGCGAGTTCTCCAGAGATGGGAGGCCGGTAAGATGGCCCATTTCGAATATGGAGAATGTGCAGGGAAGCTCCTGGCTTGGAAAGCAAAAACAGACCGAGTCAGAAATAACATAGATCATATTGAAGTTGACGGTGTGGCTTACTCGGCAGACAGCGACATCAGAAGGGCCTTCCGTGATTTTTTTAAAGACATCTATCATGAGGACAAAACTATCGAGGCGCGGCAAGTAGACGAGTGGTTGATCGGAGTATCCCTCCCTTCCCTTTCGCATGACCAGAAAGTTGCCTTAGATAGACCAATTACTAAGGAAGAGGTTATCAGAGCCATTACAGATAGTAAGAAGGGTAAGGCATCAGGTCCCGATGGCCTCCCATCGGAGGTCTATCTGGCCCTATTACCAACAATAGTCCCTTTCTTAACTCAGCTGTTCAATCAGATCTTCCAGGTGGGTCTGGCCCCTCCTGACTCATGGAATGACGCTTCAATCACTTTGATATTGAAGCCGGGTAAACCAGCCGAGAGCTGTGGTTCTTATAGACCGATCTCCATTCTAAACTCTGACTATAAGTTTTTTACATCTGTTCTTGCTAGTAGGCTGGGGGAGGTGGCACCTTGCATTTTACATCGAGATCAACGAGGCTTCGTGAAGGGGCGCCAGCTCTTTGAGCTGACTTATGACCTACTGGGAGCAATCGACATGGCGACTGCGGATTCTTTACCCCTAGCCGTTATCACGTTGGACGCCACCAAGGCCTTTGACAGGGTGAATTGGACATTCTTGTCTGGGGTCTTGGGAAAGTTCAACCTGGGGGAGGGTTTCCGCAGAGTGGTGAGCCTATTGTATCGGAACCCCACAGCTTCTTTATTGGTCAACGGTGAATTGTCGGACCCTTTTGACATCACTCGGGGTACGAGGCAGGGCTGCCCCCTCTCCCCTCTCCTATTTGATCTCTATATTGAACCCTTTGCGCAAAGGCTTAGGGATGACAATAACATCAAGTCCTTTTTCTATGGGGGATGGGAGAGGAAGGTAGCCCTGTACGCAGACGACATTCTCATTTTCACCTCAGATCTGTGCTCAGCACTCCCCTCGGTCATTGCACTGGCTCATGACTATGGTGAGCTATCTGGATATCAAATCAATGAATCCAAAACTGAGATGATGCTGTGGAATGAGGCTGAGCCAGTGGCAGGGGCTCAGCGAAGTAATTCTATGCGCTATCTCGGTCTCACCATCGTTAAGGACATAGACAAAATCGCTTCATTGAATTTTGATATTGTGGCGAGAGACTGTAGAAAACTTATGAGGTCTTGGTCTTCACTCCCCCTCTCCATCCTGGGTAGAGCCAACCTTGTAAAGATGTCTATTTTACCCAAAATTTCATTTTTGTTTAATACTCTTCCTTTGCATTTTGAACCCTCTCTCCTAACTAAGTTTCAAGGTTATATTAGTTCCTTTATTTGGAATGATCGCATACCACGGGTAGCATGGAAAAAGATCAGGCGCCGTAGAGAAAAGGGGGGTCTGGCAGCACCCGACATACAACTATACGCTTGGGCATTCCAATTTTCTCATGCCAGGATGCTGCTTAAGACGCCGACAAACGCAGGAATAGGTAGCATGTTTGCCGCACTACTTAGAGGAGAGGGAGCAGGCCAGCAGGGTTTTTTGCTTAAATTCGGGGATCCTAAGTTTTTTAAAAAGATTAAGTTGAAGATTTTGTTGGGATTCACCAAAACATGGGTTAAATTAAGAAGTGCCATAAAGGTGGGGTATTTCGCAGGCAGGTCACCATTGTGGGACTCTCCTGGGTGTCCAGGATGGCTCCTTGATAGTTTGGCAACTCCTTTGAGAGAGGCCGGCCTGGAGGTATGGGGGGATCTGTTTTTAGAGGGCTCTTTGTTACCTTGGGACTACCTATCAGCTAGAGTGGGGTTGGGCCTCTCTAAATTTAAATATCTACAGATGGCAAGCTGGGCCCATACACAGAGTTCTGTTAGGGGTAGATTCCAAATGGGAGGTGATAGTAACATATTGTCACTGATGATGGACAAACCCCCGGTAATTAAGGAAATCTCGTTCTGGTATAATTTGTTACTTGATGAGGTAGACGGGGACTTTATCCTTCCCGAGACATTGTTGAGCTCTTCCTTTAGCGGAAAAGATCTCAAGAACATTTGGTATTCTTCCTTTAGGCTTCTGTGGGATACAGTGAAGCCGGCGTGGTTGCGTAGGAACCATCTTTTTACGCTACATAGGGCCTACTACTCTCCACAGCGGCTATCGAAGTTCTCAACTGATTCCACTGTGGCTTGCCCTAAGTGTGGGTTGCTTGCAGCCTCCGACTTACACATGTTCTTTGAATGCCCAGTGCTGTCATCTTACTGGGATTCTATCAGCTCTCTGTTAAAAACATCCCTGGGCTTCGAAATCCCAATCGATGCACTGCTTGTAGTCTTCGGAACATCATTGGAAATCCAAGGCCCTGTCAAAAAACTCCTCTTCTACTGTATCCTATTGGCCAGGAGAGAAATATGCAGGAAATGGAAGGAACCACTGCCTCCCACTGTGTTAGATTGGCGCATCTCAGTTTTACAAACATCTAAAACTGACCTAGTAAGAGCTGGCAACCCCGACAAACGTGGCTTCTGGCACCTTTTAAACTGGTCTAGGTGATTCTTCTCTAGACTGTGTTTTTTTTTTTTTTTCCCACTGTCCGATGATTAACGCTGCTTGGTGTGCTCTCCCCCATTGCTCTATCCAAGGTTGTGGTCCCCCCTATCCTGTATGGGCATTGCATAGCAGCAACATTGCTCCTCTAGAGTTGTCATCTTGCGGCGCTTTTTTGGGAGTGAATGAACAACGCTGAGTGTCAAAACCATATCAGTCGGGCGACGGCACTACCAGTTTACCTGTGACAGCGAAGTTCATACCCCTCTCCTAGTGCACCTAGGTGATTTACTAAGGGCAAAATGAGGACAAAAAAAAAAAAAAAGCCTGGCATCGCAGTGACTTTGGTTTCTGAAATACTCTCTGAAGGCAAAGGGGACATTTTGAGCAGACATCTGAGTATGGAGCTGATAGCACCTCATATGAAACACTTGCGAGTTTGCAGGTGACACTATGTCCTCTGCGGACACAGAACTACAGAGGGCACAGGTTGGGAGTCGCAGGAAGGGATTTGAGTCACATAATTAGTGAAGAAACTATTGCAGTGATCAATGTTCTTCTATATTTTGTTTCAAGAAAATGTTTTTTTCTAGCGGCCGGAAAATGCATGAATTTTCATCCTCTGAAATGGTTCTTAAAACCAGACAATCATGTTTTTAACAATGTGCGCCTCAAGATAATCTAAACTGGCATTTAATTAACAAGCATTGGCATAGCCAAGAGGTCTCGCTTTTGGGGCCTTGCAAGTATTTCGTTATGCAGCACAATATCCTTGGTGCAACAACATCAACTGTTGCATGGCTAAACACGTATAAGGTCCCAAAGGCGAGACCTATTGGCTATGCTAATGCTTATTTTTATTTTTTAGAAACCACAAGCACACGGCTAAACCAAACAAATGCAGTTTTGCCAACTGGTACATGTAGTGTTATGACTTCTACAGAAGAAATGTCCCTTGGAAGGAAATCTGCTGAAAACTGTCTACATTCCCTGGAATGTCCACATTGAAAAATGTGCATTATCCTTGGCTATTTCATTATTTCTTAAATTGTAAGCAAGGCGCTGATTACTGAAGATAACCAGGAGCCTCAGCAGAAATTGGTATTTCATGTAACACTTACAGCAATGCAAGTTTTCTTGCACATGGCTCACTTCATTTTACCAGTATACACCCTAGAAAAGCCTTAAACTTGACTGCTAGGAGATAGATAGAAGAGACATAGGGTTGTGGGTCAAAAACAAAGTGCTGGACGTATGACTGAACGGCATTTAAAGTATGTGAAACACATGAATCCAATGCGAGCCATCTAGCATTACATAAGGGTGGATCGGTCTTAAGTTTGCATAAGAATTTTGCATCCAAAATTTCACTGGAAAAGTCTCTAGTTTTGTTCTCTTTAAATATAAACCTTTGAGCGAGCCACACTTTAAATGAAAAGCACATGCTGATGTAGAAAGATACATTTGTTGACAGCAATCAGCTTCCACTGGCTTCAAAAGATTCTAACGTAAACATGTGACAAGTTTTTACAGTCTCTTCATGGGGTTGGCACTGCACGAGTGAGGTGTACATGAGAGAAACCAGAAAATGGACGATTCTCTCAATTTTAGAAAAGTTTAGTGTTAATTTTCCTTGGTACGTGCTCAAGGGGAAACACTACAAATGAATCACCTAAGGAGCATCAATAATTATATAGGTCATAGCCCCCCCCCCCCCACCGAACCCCTCCTACCACACATCTTTTGAAAGAGCTGCGATACGAACCTGCTGTGGTACCCGCAATCATTAGCAAATAATTATTGCCTGCAATTATTATTTTATCACAACTTCAGAGTGTTTTTTTAAACTCCGAATACAAACACTGGCGCTGCTAGAAAATCCTATTCCTATTTCCATTTTGCTGCCAGACTCTCAGACCATAACAATGCGACTGACATTCTTCTCTTTGAAGTCATATTTTTTATATCTTACACTAAAATGGGCAATTACACCATAAACGGTAATGGCGCCGCAAGTTACCATTACCACTGCCCAGCAGAGGGGCAGGCATGTGCACTAACGCTTTTTACACCATCAGTAAATTAAGTGCGTCACCTGGGAACAAGAACTAATAATAAAAAACTTTGGCAAAAGAAATGTTCATCATGTAAGTAAACCTTTCTCCATCAAAGCTTGCTGATAGAAATCCAATTAGTGCAACTACACATGCAGGATTTTAGCACCCCGCTGTGTACTAGTTTAAAGTATTTGAGGGGTTTTCCTTTCTGCAGCATACCGTTCAACCCCCACAATTACGTATTACAGTCTGTGTGGCTGAAGTGATATTTGAGCACCAAACACTATTCAATTGCACTGACGGCTCGCTCGAGCCACATTCAAATCACCCAACCTCAAATGTCAACTAAATCCGCTGCTGCGCTGAGTATGTGAAAAAATACAAGCATAATCGTGCGAAGCGTGTGATAGTTTAATTAAATAAAAATAACATCCCGCGAAGCGTATGCTCTGAGCATCCCCTAAATGTTTATAAATAAAAGTAACTGGTGAAGCGTGTAAAGTGTAAATAAACAAAAAATAACATCAGCGAAGCTTGTGCAGAACGCACACCAGCCGTGAAGCAGAAGCACCAGTTAATGATTCAGCCAGGAACCTTTCAGCATGCTTGAAGTAAAGGTAACACACACACACAAGCAGAGGCAGGACAACAATAAGAAAAGAGTACTTTCCAAGTCCCATAAATTAATATGAAGAGTAACAGCACAGTTAACAGGGTCAGTCCTCATGAGAGGTTACAAATGTAGAAAAGGAGGGGCTATCTAAACTTATTAACAAATTAAAAGCAGGCCTTTAGAAAGGACAGCAAGATGAACCAATGAAAAAAATGTGAGTTTTTTAAGCCCATATCTTAGATTTAGCATTTCTCCAAGAAAGGGCGCTAGCACTGTCTACTAGGTGAGCCTAAAATGTGGTTCTAGTAGGGAAATCAACAGTGAAAAAAACAGCCCACTTAGCCATGAAACCGGCCCACAATTGCTAAAAAAATCCGACCCACACACTGCTGAATCAAAAAAGCTCATTGGTCACTGCCCGATTGTACTATTGGCTAATCCGACTCTGCCCCATAGAATTCTACAGCGTGGTATGACCTTTGATGACACTGAAATCTTAGACAAACCCTAAGGGGTCAAGCATTGCCGGCCTTTGGTCTTGGGAAAGGCAGGCACGTTGATCGATGTGTTCAGAGACCAATAGAAGTGACCAGCTTAATGCCAGGCAACTGTTTGTATACAAGTAGGAATAGTGAGGAACTAACGACTGGAAGGCGGGTAAAAGCTCATATTCGTCCAATGCGAGCTCTATGGGCGGGGTTTGCTCGCAGGTGAGAGCGGAAGAAAATGGCGTCTGTTGGCGGCTCCCGGTGGCAGAACAACTTTACGGATTTAATTTATATTTTAATTCTTCTCGCGGAGGTCTTACTGGCAGACCAGACTGACGAATATCTGAAGCGGGAGCATTCTCTGAGCAAGCCGTACGGGGGTAAGAAATGGCGCTTGTGGACTCGAGTTAAAGACTAAGATGCAGGCGAACTCTGGGGGTAAAGTGGAGTCACGTGAGAAGGGCAGGCTTGCTGTCAGCTGCTGTTGTTGTGTAATATGTGGTATCCGACGGGATCGTGTATCCCCTTGGTTCGGCAGACTCCGTAGGTCCTGCCTATTGAACACTTTGGACGAGCCCCCAAGCAGCCCCGCCCGCCTCAGGAGAAGGCAGCCTCGGCTCTAGCAGGCAGAAGCAGCTGCGCACCGAGCCGAGCAGCTGTCAGTAATATGCATATTTATCAGCTTTCAGGCTTACTGGGGCACTCGAAAAGGGTGTAAATATATAACATAACTCTTTCATTTCTTTACTCTGCCGTGACCTCTGTATGACTATTTGAACGGACACCCTCGATATATGAACTACTTGTAAAACAAAGGAGAAAAATAACAGGATAGCTCGAATGCAAAACGAAACGATAACATTACGTTAAGGAAATGGGATGAAATCAGTATGAGTTAAAGGTAATTAAAAGGGAGATGACAGTTTCACAGTAATGGGAAATCACGGAAATAATGCAAATATTAAACAGGGAACAAGGAATAATTTCAAGATTGGAAAAGAACAGAGAGAATGCATTACAGAACAAGCATTGGAAATGCAATAGGGCTCGCATTAGGAAAGTTTGAGCTATTGGTCTTATAAATGTTTTTTTTTTATTTAGGTGTTATTTTTGTAAATTTCTAAATTAATAGCTTTGCCATTTACAATGCCAATAGTTATAACTTTCGCGACACCGATCACATTTCTAATGCAATATATGTTGCATTTACGTTACTTAGATGTATTGATATTACAAATAACAATGGCTTTTAATTTTTTTAAATAATTAATACTTAACCCCATGCACGCTACGCGTTTTCCCGTTGTGCGCTGACTTTTTTAAAATCCTGCGGTTCATGACGAGCTCAGCTCGTCATGAGCGTACAACAGGCGTAACTCATGACGAGCTGAGCTCGTCATGAGCGTCAAAGGGGTTAAATAAAAGTGATTGTAATTTATAATGGCAATAGCTTAAACTTTTGTAAATAACTTTTGTGAAGAATATGTTCAGTGCATAATATTGTGACAAAAATCCAAGAACAGAAGTGAAATAGTAACATCTTTTTGTGACATGTGTAATAAAGCTTGAAACATTGAGAGAACATATTTGAACCAGCTGTTGTTGAATGGTTGCACAGATTGATGGTGTGGTGGCGCGGAGTGATGTTGTGGTGGCGACGAGTGATGCTGTGGCGTTCAGTGCTGCTGTGGTAGCGCATAGTGATGTTGAGGTGCCCCTGAGTGATGCTGTTGTGATGCGATAGATAGAGTAAGGGCGATAGATAGAGGGAGAGCGATAGATAGATAGATAGATGGAGATAGATGGAGATAGATAGATGGATAGATGGATAGATAGATAGATAGAGGGCGATAGATAGATAGAGTGAGTGCGATAGATAGATAGAGTGAGGGCAATAGATAGATAGAGGGAGGGCAATAGATAGATAGAGGGAGGGCGATATAGACAGATAAGGTGAGGGCGATAGATAGACAGATAGAGTGAGGGCGATAGATAGATAGAGTGAGGGCGATCGATAGAGTGGGTGCAACTTTTCTGAACTTCGCTTGAACCCCACTAGTGTGTGACTGGAACGCAGGAAAGACCCTGTATTTAGCTGGTGGAATAGAAACATGCGTCAGTATGCCTTATAGTGTGGTGACACCACTTCTATCCCACCTGCCCACCCCTTATCTACTCTTTAGAGTAAGGGCGATAGATAGAGGGAGAGCGATAGATAGATAGATAGATGGAGATAGATGGAGATAGATGGAGATAGATGGAGATAGATAGATAGATAGATAGATAGATAGATAGATAGATAGATAGATAGATGTTATGTTATGTTATAAGCCATTTTTAAAGCGCTCGTACGCCCATGGGCTTCATGGCGCTATCGGAAGGAAGAAGTAATACATGTTGCTGTGAAAACTACTACAAATAGGCTTGCTCAAACAGCCAGGTCTTCAAGGCATGTCTAAACGTGAGCAGATCTTTACTATGTCTGAGTGGCAGAGGTAACGAATTCCAAAGGGTAGCAGCGAGGTGGTGAAAGCAGCTGCCCCCTTGTCGTTTCCTTTTGAATCGAGACACCACCACTAGTGTTTTCTGGGCAGATCGAAGGTGTCGTGTGGGGACATATTTTGCCACTAGGTTTTTAATAAAAATTGGTCCACAATTATTTAAGGCTCTGAAGGTTATACAGCAGGTTTTAAAAGCTATTCTCTGGGCCACAGGTAACCAGTGTAGCTCCTTCATGCCTGATTTGATTGAGTGCCTCTTGGGTGTTTTAGTTATGAGTCTGGCTGCTTGGTTCTGGACCAATTGGAGTCTTTTCAAGAGTCCCAATGGTAAGCCTAAATAAATGCTGTTTGAAAAGTCTAGACGGGACAGCACCAGGGCTATAGTGACTTGAATGAGGGCAGAGTGTGTAAGGAACTGAGCAATTTTTTTTATTTTGCGGAGCTGAAAAAAACTTGCTGACACCACTGCACCTACTTGAGAGTGCAGCGATAGATCTGATCTTAAAGTGACCCCCAAGCTTTTTACTGAGGCTGAACTAACAGGAGGAGTTCCCATATCGGTGGGCCAAAAATGGGGGCCCCAGCTGGGTTCGCTTTTCCCGGGCAAGAGTAGTTCCGTCTTTCCAGGGTTCAGCTTAAGGTGATTATCATTCATCCAACCTTGGATATGCCTCATGGTCTTCTGAAATTCAGTCACTGCATCGGGTGTATTGAGAGTGAATACCAATTGTAAGTCATCAGCGTAATTGTACGCTGTGACTTTGAATTTTTTGAGAGAGAATAAAAGGGGACGGAGGTACAAATTAAATAGCAGGGGGGAAAGTGATGAGCCCTGCGGGACCCCACAAATGGAGTGATGTCTGGTAGCCGTGAATGTTCCCAGTTGTACTGCTTGGGTTCGGCCATCAATAAAGGATGCGATCCACCTCAGAGCAGAACCCCTAAGGCCGGCCTGTTCGACACGGTTGAGTAAGATGTTATAGTCAACCGTGTCGAACGCGGCCGACAAGTCCAGCAGTATCAGAGCCTGCTGTACGTCTGCATCTGCATTGGCCCTGAGTGTGTCCTGCACCGCCAAAATCACCGCCTCAGTTGAGTGGCCCGGGCGGAAACCTGCTTGATTAGGTTCCAGATAGTTCGATGTCTCCATAAAATTAGAGATACAACTGGAAACATGAGCCTCCAGGATCTTGGAGAGGAAAGGCAGGAGGGAAATGGGTCTATAATTAGACAAGTCGGCAGGGTCTTTTCCAGGTTTCTTTGTCAATGGAATAAGGAGGGCATTTTTAAAATCTGTGGGAACCTTGCCCTGTGAAAGGGATTCATTAAGAATCGGGAGAATAGCTTGTGGAAATGTGATGCCAATTTCCTTGATAATGTGTGGTGGACATATGTCATTGGGTGAACCTGATTTAACCCGAGTCAGCAGTTCAAGGAAAGATTTATGGTCAATCTTGGGTAGCATTTCGAGAGTGTTTGGGTTCGGATTGTCTTCGCCATTGTAAACTAAGTTACAAGAGGGTGCAATGCTTTGTTTTATGGAGAGTATTTTATTTAGGAAGTAGTCATTTAAAGCGTCACAGAGATTGCGTGAAGGGACTGTCGGAAGGGCTGAGCGTTCATCATTGCACAGATCGTGGACAATTTGAAAAATTTCTTTAGTTTGATTTTGGGATTTCAGAACTTTCTCTGAGAAATAAGATGTTTTCTTCTCAAGTAAGATTTTCTTATATTTTTTCCTGGTTTGTAGATAGGTCTCCTTATCTGATATATAGTAATGAGATCGCCATTTCCTTTCACTCTGGCGGACTTCTAGTTTAAGTTGTTTTAGTTCGGGGGTGAACCATTTGTGAGCCTCACTGTGCCGGGAGCGGGAAAAGGTCACAGCGGGTGCATGCATGTCAGCAGCTTTAAGAATGGCTGCGGTAAGGGTGGAGTTCATGCAATCTATATCTCCGTCATTATCATGATGTGGCAGGGTGGTGGACAGGGTATCTAAGAAAGCTGGTAGATTTATATTCCTCCATTTACGGGTTGTCCCGGCCACTGCTGTTGACACTTTCTGGTACCCCTTAACCATAAGGGTGAAGTGAATAAAATGGTGGTCAGACCAGATACAGGGCAGAATCGTGATGGGGGGGATAGTAATATTCTGTGACCAGATTTGATCCAAGTTGTGGCCTTTTTCGTGCGTTGGGGATAGTACATGCTGGGTCATATTGATGTCATTAAGAGATTCTAGGAGTTCTCTTGCCTGCAGATCGACACTAGGTTTGTCGAACCAGAGGTTTAAATCCCCCACTAGAACAGTTTTAGAATAGTTGGTTACCATTGAGGCCATTTGTTCTGTGAGACATGTAGTAAATGTGGGCATGGAGTGAGGGGGGCGGTAGAGTAGGACTATGGCTAAAGCACCACTGTCGGTATCAGTTTTCAAGACAATGTTCTCCGTACCAGTCAGTGACAAAGGGGGGAGAGATATAAAATTATGTGATTTATGTATGATAGCGGCCACACCACCACCAAGTTTACCAGGGGTGCGGTTTGCAGCTAAAATGTAGTAGTCGGAGGGGAGTGTCGCTAGTATATCGGGCAGAGACTCTTCCGTCAGCCAAGTTTCTGTGAGTAGCAGTAAGTCCGGTCTCTGAGTAGACAATAATAAGAAGATGTCAACCTGGTGTTTAACCAGTGATCTAGTATTCAGATACAAGCATTTAAGGTTTAGGAGTGGTTGGTTAATGCTGGGGGAGGAGCTAGTTAAAAAAGTGCTACGTTTGTGTCTGGGTCCAGTAAGTATAGATTTAGATATGCCCAGATCGCTGGTCTTTTTGAGTATATGTCGAGGCAGTGAAGGGACGGCGGAGTTAATAGGTTTTAGATCAAGTATTTCTTGGGAGGAATAGGTGTATAGGGGGGCAGAGCCTATAGCCCCTAGTCCCGGCCGGTCGCGGACGGGCGCAGACGGGCTTACCTTAGGCGCACCTTCGGCGCGCCATCGTCGCGCCCGCTGCGCCCGTCCGCTGCGCTCCCTGACACACATTGCCTCTTGTAGCCTGTCTCCCCAGAGCACTGGACCGCTAACTCCGGCCAGGCTCGGTATCCACCCACCCCAAGATGGCGCCTCCCCCTCCCCTCACGGCGATCAGCCGGCTGGGAGGAATCGAGGGAGGGTGTAGGAGGAGCGGGAGAGCGGCTGCAGCAACCTGTTAACTTTAAAATAGGTTAAAATGCACACAACGTAATTTTTGTGAACAGACTAAAAACAATCGGATTTTTAAAATGTTTCAGAGCTTCGCTACCACAGCAGGCAGAATGCGGCTATGCAAGCAGTTTCCAATACACACCACGCAGATCTCCCCAGCAAGCCCCGGGCGCTGCCACCACCCTTAGAGCTTACCGCGCAATGCGGTGTGTTGGTCCTCTTGTAGCCTGTCTCCCCAGAGCGCTGGACCGCTAACTCCGGCCAGGCTCGGTATCCACCCACCCCAAGATGGCGCCTCCCCCTCCCCTCACGGCGATCAGCCGGCTGGGAGGAATCAAGGGAGGGTGTAGGAGGAGCGGGAGAGCGGCTGCAGCAACCTGTTAACTTTAAAATAGGTTAAAATGCACACAACGTAATTTTTGTGAACAGACTAAAAACAATCGGATTTTTAAAATGTTTCAGAGCTTCGCTACCACAGCAGGCAGAATGCGGCTATGCAAGCAGTTTCCAATACACACCACGCAGATCTCCCCAGCAAGCCCCGGGCGCTGCCACCACCCTTAGAGCTTAGGGTAGATAGATAGAGGGCGATAGATGGATAGAGTGAGTGCGATAGATAGATAGAGTGAGGGCAATAGATAGATAGAGGGAGGGCAATAGATAGATAGAGGGAGGGCGATAGATAGACAGATAGAGTGAGGGCGATAGATAGATAGAGTGAGGGCGATCGATAGAGTGGGTGCAACTTTTCTGAACTTCGCTTGAACCCCACTAGTGTGTGACTGGAACGCAGGAAAGACCCTGTATTCAGCTGGTGGAATAGAAACATGCGTCAGTATGCCTTATAGTGTGGTGACACCACTTCTATCCCACCTGCCCACCCCTTATCTACTCTTTAAACCCATTGACTCAAGAGAAAGAAAGAAAGAGAGAAAGGGAAAGAAAGAAAGAAAGGGAAGGGGAAAGAAAGAGAAAGGGAAAGGAAAAAAGAGAGAAGGAAAGGGAAATAAAGAAAGAGAAAGAAAGAGAAAGAAATAAAAAGAAAGACATAGGGAAAGTGAAAGTAAGAAAGAGAGAAAGAAAGAGAAAGAAGAGAGAAAGAAAGAGAGAAAGAGAGAAAGAAAGAGAGAAAGAAAGAAAGAAAGAGAGAAAGAAAGAAAAAGCAAGAAAGAGAGAAAGAAAGAAAGAGAAAGAAAGAAAGAAAGAAAGAAAGAAAGAAAGAAAAACAGAGAGAAAGGGAAAGACAGAAAGAAAGAAACAAATAGAAAGAAAGACAAAGAAAGACAGAGAGAAAAAGAAAGGAAGGAAGGAAGGAAATGGAAGGAAGAAAGAAAAAGGAAGGAAGAAAGAAAGAAAGAAAGACATTGGTGTGGTAACTAGTATGTGCTGAGTGACCGAGAACTTAGATGTCTGGTAAAACAGACACCCACGTGGGCAGCTGGGCCGACCTGGTTTCTGTACACAGAGCTCAGGGGAACAGCCTCAGCAGACTCCAGCTTTCACTGAGGGCATTTCAAAGTTCCAGACTGCATTTTAACTCGGGCTGACGTCATTTCAATTGAAAGGCAGACATTCGGGGAGGAGCTTGTCTCCTCGCTCTACAAATTACTAAGTGACTCTACCAACAAGTCGAAACAAGCAAAAGAAGACCTCAAACACACTTACAGTCACATATCACATCCTAAACAAAAACACGAACACACACACCAATGGAGGTCACCACAGATACCTGAAAACAAACACTTTCTTTCGAAGAGAGACAAGTATACATATACGCATACACAAAAAGTTAGACCGGGATACATACTTATGAGCACAAGCTTGACCTAAAAAACCTGTAAATATGTTGTGTGTCTACAGCATTGATGACGCTGTAAGTTCACAGTGCCTCTGCGCCACAAAATAAAATGTCTCCTGTACTTCTAAGACTGTTTTCATTTTGCGCCTGGTGCACATGAAAGAGCACACAAAAACACATCAATAAACTTTTGTACACAGCAGAGTTGAACAGTTTCTAATTGTGTACTTTGATCCAACTGAATACTGTTTTCTGAAAAGAGGCCTTGACGTTATGCAAAAGGGCTCCTGAAAAAGCATCTTTCACTAAAGTGCCCAAATTCTAAATCGGTCCCTCCGCTGCTCTAACCATGATCACCAGCCGGCACCGAGGCTTTAACTGCGTGCGTGAAGCACACTGTGTGATTCGTTTAACCTGTCATTCTTTCATGCACTTATTTATTTGTAGGTGTTTGTTAGTTGATTCACTCAGGCATTCAAAACGCTTTTCTGTCAACAGCTTTGCGTACACTGAAGCGCTTGAGTTGAGAGTCGTGCGCAATACAAGACCAGTGTTTTACAATCCTGGCTACCCCACTCGATCAAAGTGTGTGATCCCTGGTAAATCGCCTCATGTCCTTGATTTCGCTTTTCTGTCAACAGCTTTGCGTGCACTGAAGCGCTTGAGTTGAGAGTCGTGCGGCTGTTGAACAGAGCATTTACCATCCCCCTCTGCATGAAAATAATTTAAAAATACATTAAAGCTGTTGCTGTTCTTAAAGTTAAAGCGGCGGCCATCAGTATGAAAATAATTAGAAACGAAGGGAAGAATAGGGAGAGTAAGGGGAGACGCACAAAATAATTTAAAAATACATTAAAGCTGTTGCTGTGCTTAAAGTTAAAGCGGCGGCCATCAGTATGAAAATAATTTGAAACGAAGGGAAGAATAGGGAGAGTAAGGGGAGACGCACAAAATAATTTAAAAATACATTAAAGCTGTTGCTGTGCTTAAAGTTAAAGCAGCGGCCATCAGTATGAAAATAATTAGATAGTAGGGGAGAGTAAGGGGAGACGCACGGGGAGCAGCAGCCTTTGATGTGCCGACCGGCCGTGGGCAGTGAATAATTAGAGGAGGAGATATGCCAGAGCTCACGCTGGGGACAGCTTGTGGGAGGGAGGCTGGTGGCTTTGATGCTGTGCACGAGCTTTTTCGCGGGCACAGCATCAAATCGCCCCTTTGGGTAAGCTCTGGATAGGCCATAATATGTCTCGACATCTGCAATGCTTGCGCATTGGCAGAGGTCGAGCCCTAAAAATGGAGAAAAAAACATTTTGGCTTTTTAATAAAAAACATACTCAAAACCTTAAAGATAATAAATATATGGAAAGAAGAGCCTGTGCATGAGCTGTACCTTGAAAATATTTGAATTAACATTTGTATGCTTTGACATTAATAGGTTAAATTTCAGTGCTGCACTGAGAGGTACTTCTTAAAAGTGATAGGGGGAGATTTACAAGCCCTGTGTGCCTCTTTTACGTCGCCGTTGCGTCACTTTTGTGATGCAGCGACGGCGCAAAAGATGCGCCATGCTGCGGGGTATTTACAATGTGACGCACCTGGGAGATGCGTCACGTTGTAAAGCCCTGTGCCAGAAGTAGGGGTTCCAGCGCAAGAGCGCCTTCCAAAACTGGCTGAGTGAAATCTAAAAGATTTCACTCAGTCACTTTTGAGCCTATGCTGCGTCAAAACCCTGCGCCTGCTTGAAGCAGGCGTAAGGCTTGACGCAGCATTGTAAAGATAGGGACCCCCAGAGAATTGCTGTAGCTGCGACTCAACTCCAGCAATGCGCAGCCTTTACGGCACATATGCGTCATGCATCTGTGCCGTTCTTTCTTTGTAAATGCGGTGCATCCATGGCTGCGGAGCCGTGGCGCACAATAACTGGCGCATCCCTGTTGATATGCAGGGATGCGCCAGTTATTGTAAATCTGCCCCTCTGTTCCTTCAACATAGATTTAGAACCATTTCTCTCCGCCCTTAAACTGGTGACAGTACCATTAGTAAAATAAGAGGCAGGGTAGTTTTTATTTGAACCCTGTCTGTGTCCTAGATCACTATCAAGTTGCATTATGGTCTATTAAATCAATCACAGTAGGCTTTTGTGCAGCTGGTATTCTGAAATCATATATTTGAAAGTGCTATGCCTAAGATCACAAAATGTAAGCAGGGAAGCCGTGATTTATCCAGGGTTTCTGGTTTCACTTTGTGAAAATCAGTCACTAAATGGGTATAATTTTGTCCCCTTATTATGTTAAGGCTTTGTTTTGACCTCTTTGTACAATTTTCTGCAATTTTTATATAACGCAAACTCAACCCCTAAGATACTGGAGTGCTTTATATCAGCAATATTTACATTAAACATGGTCACGTTTCTTTTGACATGGGTAGGTTAAGTGATTTGCCTAGAAGCAGGTGTTGAGACTTGAACCTGGTTACTCAGTTCCAATGCCGACAGCGCTGGCAGTAAATGTCAGGGTAGAACAAAGATGAGCAGAAGGGTAGAGCATTTGGGGCCTGGGGCCTGCTGCCTGTGCCCTGGGTCAAGCATAGCCGCCAAGGTTTCAGATTGCGTACGTGTGACATTATCATAATTTCAGTGTAATTATGAGTGACATTCAACGACCATGAGTGACACTTTCTCACAAACAAAATCAAGCAATGAAAATGAGGGAAACATATATAAATATCAGGAAAGACACCAATGGGGGCGTGGCTTGGCTGGCTGCAAGATGGCCACACTCTAAGTGGGCTCTGCAGACCAAGCCCAAGATCCGTTAAAATCCTGCAGACGACGGCCTTCTCAATAGTTGCAATTGGTGCACCCTGTTAGATCCTCTCCTCACCTGCGGCATCGCTTGGAGCTCTTTTCACCTCCTGAGATCGTTCACGAACTGGGAGCTGCCGCCCATCTGAGGCGTTGGGATTACACCTCATGGGCCTGCGGGGGCCCGACCACTTTGCTTCTGCTGTCATCGGGGCTGCCTGGGACTCCGTGCAGCCAGAGGGTCGATGGTGGCGGGGCTGGAGGCGCACGCGCTGAAGTGCCTTGCCCGGGCCTAGGGTGCTCCGGCGCCATATTCCACCCTCACTCCTGCTTGGTGCCACCCCTGCTCGCTCTCAGTGCCTGGGCCTGGTAACGCGAGTGGTGTGCCCCCCGCACCTCCCATTCGTGTTTGCCCCGGGTTGTGCGCGCTCCTCGCCCCACTGCTGCGGTGCTGTGCGGGGATCTCTGGTCCCACTCTCACCTCTGCGACCTCTCTCGGCGGATTGTGACGCCGCCGCCCACCACACACGACATCAGGGGCCTAGCCTCACAGAGGCCTATTCTGTCTCCCCACGCCCAACCTGTGACCTGACACTGCATGCTGGATCTGTGCCGGACGGGTACATCCTGTGGCTGGATGAACAAAAGAAGGGGGTTCCCCGTGGGTTACTTAGAGATATAGGCAGGCCATAGGGGGGAAAACAACTGTGAATAGAACAAAAGAAAGCACCCTGCCTAGGGATATAATGGCCCTAGCTGGAGGGTCCAACAAGTATATGAAAAGGGGTGATTAACCTAGGAGCTGACACTGCACACAACAAACACAAGGTCAATCCAAGTAGACTCTACAGACCATATTAGAAATATGTTTTTATTTCTTTTAGATATATTTTTCTTAGAATTGAGGTAACAAAAATATAAAAGGTGAATTGTACTTTAGTTTCACGTGATACATTTAGAGCATAAAAAAGACATACACTGATATGGGGACAACAGCGGAAGGGGAAATAGTGCTACATTAAGACCTACCCAGTACCAGCCACACTTCAAACACACTATCACACTTACTTATATGTATTCTCACTATACCTCATATTCTACCATCCAACTTTCATTCTTCCATTCATTCTTCTAATCCTGGCGTGTGCAACACATAGATGGTCAATATGTTGCATGGATCGGGATGTTGATCCAGGCAGATGACTTTTACTATGGGTCCTGATGTAATTAGGACAAAGAACCGTATTCCTGGAGACACAAGCCGATGCGCGTTTCGGTGACAGGCCGATGAGGCCACACCTTCGTCAGGGCTAGGGGCAGTATACTGGGAGGGACACAAGTATAAAATCTGAAAGATAGAAAGCAAAAAGGTCTCAATTTTCTGTTCTATATATATGTAATACTAATCAAACAGATATATATATCCAACATATACTTTTCATTGTTCTAGTTCATTTTAACATTTTAAACACACATTGAATATAGGTGCGATACACATAATGTTGACCTTTTGTAGCTGTGCAATGTCAAACTACCTAGAGATACTCCCTGGGGTAGATTCCCTATTACGTGGAATCTATAAAAGGCATAGTGATAGCCTAGACTAAATGAACCGTAGAGCATATTTCATAACAAAGTTCATACATACATATTTTTGAGGCTATATACACACTTTCATTCTTGCACACACATGACCAAGTTATTAAAATAGGGCCCAGAGTCCTAAAGGACAAGTTGTTATATTTTTCATCAGTATTAATTGCGGGTTTCAGCTATAGACCGAACATTTAGTTCCTTATTATATATAGAGAAAAATGGAGGATGGTTGTTGGCTTGTTCTGTCAAACATACACAATGTTATTTACCTGTATATTTTTCTATTAGGGAGAACCACAGGCGTATGGTTGGATCTGCTGCACTGGGAGGCTAATATGTTTAACTTTCATTTACTGGACTCCAGAAATATTGATCCTATAGTGGAAGTAGATTAAAAACCTTATTATATATGTTATAAATCATGGCAGTGGTAGAGTTAGATATCTGATCTGACAGTTTCAGGGTATGACATGTTTTTAAATCGATAATCTATATCATAGTAAGCCTATGGTCGAGCTTTATATCAATTCCAGGTTCCTTTAGTAGTGGGTTAGACTAGCAAGTTATCGTCGCTCATATAGTTCCAAATCACATTTGAACAGATCGCTATATTTCCATGAGTTATCAATGGGGTCTTATTGGCTAATCTCAGTTTACCATAAACAAGATGTCATATCCGGCACAATGTACCTGAAACGTCTTGAGAAAATGAAATCAAGTGATAGTAGAAATGGGCTAAATTTTCAGGCACAGGGGGTTGATAATTTCCAGACCACTCCCTGTAGGGAAGATAAAACACGCTTATTATGGCCCTTATTTGACTATATAGTCCAACCGTCGAATAGGTAAATTGCATAGCCTTATTTACCTGGATATGTCACTAATCCAAAGGCAATATCCAGCGAAATTCTGATCAAGAGCAGGACGATTTGAGAGGCGGTATACGGGCTCTGTATTTCCGATGGTTTTAAGACGGCACACGGCTATCAGTCAAAGTTTCTATAGGGAAGGGGGATAAGATTAGCACATAAAGGTAAAACATCCCTGAGATTTTTTACGTAGTCGAGAATAATAGATGTCAGATATACATACCGGAAAAATCGGTGCGCACATCTGTACTGTGTTTTCTATCACACGGAAGGACGGGTCACTCAAATTCCTAGTGGCGATTAATAGAAAGAAAAGGGGGAAGCCCATTACTAGCATGATTCACCCGGTCCCGTTTAAAAAATACCACATAGCCACTTCGGGATAGTTACCTTCCAGGAATAGACAAGCGTTTTTAAATGGAGTTCCGCCGACTTCTCCACTCGGCCTACTGCCATGAAGGAAGACGGGTCAATGAGGTTCCTAGTGGCGAAATAACAAGAGATGGAACCTGTTACGTATATCTAATATCCGGTACCTTCTACTCCCCAGATAAGCATTCTAGGACAATTACCTTCGAAGCGAGGACCGTCTTCTTCGAATGGGGTTCCGCCGACTGGACCGGTCGACCTACTACGGGAGACAGGATTCTCGCCTGTTTCCTTTCTATCCCTATTTAAATAGGGGAATATTCGCGCCTCACGGGAAGCTGGACCAGCTGTGTTGGTGGTGCGCGACCATCGACGACGGACTCATTTCTCCTATACAGCGTCCAGTCGCCATCTTGTGTAAACTAATAGAGCACTGAAACGCTAGTTACCAGCCTTATTTCCACTGGAAGTAATGACGCGGCCATCTTGGGTAAACTGGCTAAGGGCTGTCAAACGTTAGAGACAGACCTGATGGTTATCGTAATTATATAGCGATTTATATAGCGACCATATTCAAATATAGGGTTCCAAGTCCAATTCAGCCAAAGGTAAGCGCTGCAGTCCTGAAGGACACTTGATGCATTTTTAAACTTGTTTGCGTGATCGGCGCTACTGGGTCGCGCCTATTAATTAATTACTATTACTCTGCCCATTTTACTGTGCGTGGCGTTTTTGCCGCTTTATTTTTTAAATTGAATTCCGCGCTGTTTGGGAGGGAACGGGGACTCTTAGGACATTACAAGCACCTAAAATATTGAAAGCACTCACCGCTGCTTTAGCGGGCCTTTAGCTGCTTCTTCCTTGCGTGGGGGACATCTTGGACGAGGTAGTGCCGTTTTGCGGCAGACATCTTAGGTAGCAGGCTAGTTGTTGGGTGACGTGTCAGGCACACAGGAGCCCATTTAAGACAGATAGATTGGGCGCTCCCCCTGAAAGGTAAGCGCTGCAGTCCTGAAGGACACTTGATGCATTTTTAAACTTGTTTGCGTGATCGGCGCTACTGGGTCGCGCCTATTAATTAATTACTATTACTCTGCCCATTTTACTGTGCGTGGCGTTTTTGCCGCTTTATTTTTTAAATTGAATTCCGCGCTGTTTGGGAGGGAACGGGGACTCTTAGGACATTACAAGCACCTAAAATATTGAAAGCACTCACCGCTGCTTTAGCGGGCCTTTAGCTGCTTCTTCCTTGCGTGGGGGACATCTTGGACGAGGTAGTGCCGTTTTGCGGCAGACATCTTAGGTAGCAGGCTAGTTGTTGGGTGACGTGTCAGGCACACAGGAGCCCATTTAAGACAGATAGATTGGGCGCTCCCCCTGAAAGGTAAGCGCTGCAGTCCTGAAGGACACTTGATGCATTTTTAAACTTGTTTGCGTGATCGGCGCTACTGGGTCGCGCCTATTAATTAATTACTATTACTCTGCCCATTTTACTGTGCGTGGCGTTTTTGCCGCTTTATTTTTTAAATTGAATTCCGCGCTGTTTGGGAGGGAACGGGGACTCTTAGGACATTACAAGCACCTAAAATATTGAAAGCACTCACCGCTGCTTTAGCGGGCCTTTAGCTGCTTCTTCCTTGCGTGGGGGACATCTTGGACGAGGTAGTGCCGTTTTGCGGCAGACATCTTAGGTAGCAGGCTAGTTGTTGGGTGACGTGTCAGGCACACAGGAGCCCATTTAAGACAGATAGATTGGGCGCTCCCCCTGAAAGGTAAGCGCTGCAGTCCTGAAGGACACTTGATGCATTTTTAAACTTGTTTGCGTGATCGGCGCTACTGGGTCGCGCCTATTAATTAATTACTATTACTCTGCCCATTTTACTGTGCGTGGCGTTTTTGCCGCTTTATTTTTTAAATTGAATTCCGCGCTGTTTGGGAGGGAACGGGGACTCTTAGGACATTACAAGCACCTAAAATATTGAAAGCACTCACCGCTGCTTTAGCGGGCCTTTAGCTGCTTCTTCCTTGCGTGGGGGACATCTTGGACGAGGTAGTGCCGTTTTGCGGCAGACATCTTAGGTAGCAGGCTAGTTGTTGGGTGACGTGTCAGGCACACAGGAGCCCATTTAAACCTGCCACTATGCTTACGCGCAGCGTATGCGCGCAGCGGGCGCGCCTTGGGCACGCCGGAGGCTCGCCAGAGGCAAGCCCATCTATGCCCATCTATGCCCATCTATGCCCATCTATGCCCATCCAGGACCAGACGGGACCCGGGGCCAGAACCCCTGGTCCGCGTATCATTTATGGCAGAGGTGAGCTTATGAAAATGAGCTTGCGATGCACACCACTTGAGGAGGGAAGCGAGGGGACGCTTCGACAGCTAGGACTATGGAAGTCTTATGATAAAAATCGCGATAGGGCTCTCGCTCACAAAACGGGGGTGGTGCATTTCGGACTGCTAAATACACGTTCTCTCCAGAAACATTGTGGTGAGGTTTTTACGCTGCTGGAAGATGGGGAATTCGACGTGTTGGGGATCACGGAGACATGGCTGGAGGATTCCTCGCTACCGGAACTGGTGGCGGCCCTACCGGCAAGTTTCTCGGTCCTTCATCGCAACAGAGCGGGAGAGAAAAGAGGGGGAGGGGTGGCTCTTTTCTTCAGTGACCGCTTGCGCGGAGAAACAATTCTGGCCGAGGATATAGGCGGGGCGGAGGTTCTAGGTGTTAAACTCAGGCTGGGGACAGATTGTCTAACTATCCTGGTAGTCTACCGTCCTCCTTGGGCCTCGCCGGAGTTTCCGGATTTATTTCTGAAACTGGTACAGGACATGCGCTCGAGGTTCGATAATTTAGTCATCTTGGGAGACTTTAATTATCACTGGGAGCTCACCCCAAGAGAAGGGCAGGCTGGACATATTGACGAGGTACTGTCCTCCGTAGGTTTAACTCAGCAGGTAAGGGGACCGACACATGTGAAAGGTCACATGCTCGACCTAGTTTGGTCGTCAATACCGGTACAGGGATCGACAACCTCACAACCGTGTGTCTGGTCAGACCATTACTTACTGAAGGGTGCCCTCTTGATGAACCTGCTCAAATCGAAACCAGCAGTAGGTCAGAGGCTGGTGAGGAAATGGAAAAACATCAATGGTGATAAGATGGTGGCACATCTGTCAGCAAATTATCCTCAGACACGGTTAGTTGATAATCCTGATGCCCTCTGTGATAACCTAGAGGAGAGGCTTCGTAGCGCGTCGACCATGTGGCGCCAGCACGCAGGGTCAATCTAGCGAATAGAGGACGGAGGTCCCCTTGGTATAACGACGCCCTAAGGGAGAAAAAGAGGGTCGTGCGCAAGACGGAGAGAGCCTGGCGTAAAGCCTATGATACGAAGGCGAGAAGCGTCTATCTGCTTGAACTAGCGAATTATAAGCAGGCAATTACAGCTAGGAAGGCAGAATTCTATGAAGAAAGGATCATCACAGCGACAAACCCTCAAAAAGAAGTTTTCCGAGTCCTAAATGAACTTAAAAAAGTGAAAGAACAGAGGCCGGAGTTCACTCTAGAGGACTGCCAGAGATTTCAGAATTTTTTCACCAGCAAAATTGCGGATCTTAATTCGGAAATTGCCTGTACCCCCATACATGCTTGCCCTCCA
The DNA here is from genome assembly GCF_964263255.1 of Lissotriton vulgaris. Classification (NCBI taxonomy): domain Eukaryota; kingdom Metazoa; phylum Chordata; class Amphibia; order Caudata; family Salamandridae; genus Lissotriton; species Lissotriton vulgaris. Next base: position 369,853,054 of record NC_141699.1, on the reverse strand, counting down.
CTGGCCACGTCGGCCAAAAAGCCGGTGGCTAGACCTCTGGAGCTTCTTCCCCCCATTATGAAGGAGGACCTGCCCAGGCTTATCGGGAGAGTGAAGTCGGGTTCCCAGGCAGACCCTTGTCCCCCTGACGTTTTCAAACTGGCCATGCCAGGAATAGAAGAGGAGGTATCGAATCTCTTGAACTCCTCTCTAGCATTAGGAAAGGTTCCTAATGCCTTTAAGGAAGCAAGGTTGATCCCTTTGCTGAAAAAGCCTGGGGCAGATGTGAAATGCCTAAAAAATTTTAGGCCTATCTCCCAGATCCCTTTCCTGGCCAAGGTGTTGGAACAGCACGTTCTGGCCGCCCTCTCGGACCATCTAGAAGGGAATGGCCTGCTGGAACCAAACCAATCAGGGTTCCGTGCAAACCACAGCACGGAACTGGTCATGCTGTCCATCATAGACGAGCTCCGAACTAGGGCAGATAAGAGGATACCCGGCGCCCTGGTGCTGTTAGACCTCTCCGCGGCGTTTGACACCGTCAGTCACAAACAACTGTTGACGCGGATGAGAGACTTCGGCATCCGGGGCACAGCCCATGCCTGGTTTGCTTCTTTCTTACAAGGGAGAATACAAAGAGTTCAGTTGGGAGAATTACTCTCCACGGCATCACCAATCTCTTGTGGAGTGCCACAGGGGTCGGCTTTGTCGCCCCTGTTATTTAATATATACCTTCAACCACTGATTGGACTCCTGAATCAGATGGATTGTCAGGTATATAACTACGCCGATGACACCCAAATCATTATCCAAATGGATGATGGGGCACCAGCTAATCTGCAAGCCATCTTGAAGCAGACAGCTAACTGGATGTCACTGAATTCTTTAAAAATCAATCCGGAGAAAACGGAAGTTCGACCTGTTACCATCGCCGGCAACCCATGGCATGATGGATTCTGGCCGAGGGAACTTGGACCGCCCCCGGAGCCGGCAGTGGCTGTAAAAAGCCTTGGCATTTATGTGGATGATAAGCTCTCCATGCGGAAACAGGTCACCACGGTGGTAGGAACTTGTGTTGGCATGTTGCGTCAACTTAGGAAGATCGCGCCATTACTGTCCCATTCTACCCTGCGAAGGGCGGTCTCTGCTATGATCCTGGCAAGACTGGATTATGGTAACTCGCTCTATTTGGGCTTACCTCAAAAACTTCTGGACAAACTGCAGATGGTGATGAATGATGCCGCCAGGCTCATTCACAAGAAACCCAGGAGCACGCATGTGTCCCCACTCATGCGTGAGTTACACTGGCTCCCAGTAAGGCAGAGGGTGCTTTTTAAAGGGTTATGCATTGCACATAAATCCCTTTATGGTAAGGCACCAAGCTACATCAAGACCCGCCTGACCCCATACACACCGTCCAGGGTGTTAAGATCTGCCGAAGCAACTATGCTCACGCAACCCCGGTTCAGATTGGCGACAGTGGGCGGTCGTGCCATCTCCAATACCCTTCCAGGGGTCTGGAACAGTCTACCGGTGGACTTGCGCAAAGAACCCAATTTGCTGACCTTTCGGAAGAGGCTGAAGACGGTTCTGTTCCAGAAAGCTTGGGGAGGGCTATAAATCGCCTGTAGTGTTTCTTTTGGTTCCTGTGGTGTTTACTGGACAAGCGCTTAGAGACCCCGGGGTTATATAGCGCTATATAAATCGAAATAAATAAATAAATAAATAAAAAGGAAACCAAAAACGTAACTTTGGCGTCCATTGTATTAATCCCTTTTAGACTCTCTTATATTGTTAACAAGGCAATAAACACATATATATGAAATACAAAAGTTTGCCAGGTATTTTTTATCCTCCATTCTCTATATAAATTTTACGTCAGATATGCAGAGAGTCCTTTTACAGGAATGCCTGGTGCCAAGGACAATCTTCATTTAATCCTTTTTCTACAGCATTCAGATAAAAAATCCAAAATACCTCCCATTTTTTTCGGAGGCACACCGGGTCAGTTCCTGGGCTGGTTTTTATCTTTTCCAAGATAAACCAGCGAAGTTCCAATTCTTTATGGTCTTTTTCGAGCCAATGTGCTACCAGAGGGGCTGATGAGTTTTGATTTCTAATGTTGGACTTATGCTCCCCTATTCGTACCCGGCATTCTCTACCTGTTTCCCCAACGTATGGGAGATTGCACGGGCACAATATTAAATAAACGATGTTACTGGTACGGCAATTGGTCATGGTGGTGTTGCGTCTAACAGAAATCGTGCGGTTGTTGGTACTCACAGTATCACCAACAATGGCCTGTGGGCAAATATGGCATGTCCCACATTTGTGGTTGCCATATATTGGTTCCAATCCTGTTATGGTGGTTTGATTATTTACCGGTGTTTCTTGTGTTTTGCCCCTTACCAGTTGATTTTTCAGGTTAGGATTTTTTTTTAAGGCAAAAATAGGGCGGTTCAAGTATGTCTTCTCATTTTCCAAGTTCAAAATGTGCCAACTCGAATTGATGGCTTGCCTGATTCTGTGGTTCATTTCGGAATGACGGGTCACGCATACTAATTGATTTAGTTTCTCAGAGTCTCTTTCCATGAACATAGCTTCTCTGTTGGTATATCTGGCTCGTTTAAAGGACTCTTTGATCAATCTGAGTGGGTAACCCCGGGTTGTGCACGCTCCTCGCCCCACTGCTGCGGTGCTGTGCGGGGATCTCTGGTCCCACTCTCACCTCTGCGACCTCTCTCGGCGGATTGTGACGCCGCCGCCCACCACACACGACATCAGGGGCCTAGCCTCACAGAGGCCTATTCTGTCTCCCCACGCCCAACCTGTGACCTGACACTGCATGCTGGATCTGTGCCGGACGGGTACATCCTGTGGCTGGGCCTGCCCACTCCACCACATCTGCTGCTGCTGATATTGGAGGCGGGGTGTGCCCGCTCCCCTAGGCCTCTGTCCCGGGCGATTGGTGTTGCTCCCGCCGTTGGCCGTGCTAGGCCCCGCACCTAAGCTGCTGCTGGGGGCCTGCCTTTTAGCTGGGTCTTGTATCGCCACAGTACCGCTGCAGAGCTGCTTTCTGGTGCCTCTTGAGACTGGTCCATCACACCCCTGCTGAGGTGCCGCATTTGAACTCCTGGCATTAAGATGGCCTCTTTCCTCTTGGGCCCATCTCGTCGGAGACTTCATCTGTAGGGCCTGGGCGCAGTGCACGTCTTGATCTCTGGGCCCCTGTCGAGCTGGGTGACTGTGCTTCCTTCTTGGGGACCTATGGATCTTTCAAATCTTCCATCTGCTCTCTGCCTGCCCATTTGTCTTTCTCCAAGGCTTTTGTTCGCTGAAGAGTCGCGACGGTGGAGCCCTTCCCGGCTGGGCTGCCACCCTGAGGTCCACCCTGCAGGCCGTTCTCCTCTGTCCAGGTGCCCTCTGTTCCAGTCACTGTGTGTGCTCGGAGTTGGGTTAGGGGTCCTCCTTGCGCCAACTCTGCTCATCTTGGGTGCTCTGTTGCTCCCTCATCTCTTGGTGGCGCCTGCTGTGAGACTCCTCCACCATGGGGGAGGTCGACCCCAAACAGCCCAAATTGCATTCGAAAATCACAGGTCGACCCGCCAGGACGGCGCTGGCTTGGACGGTGGTGACCCTGCAGCAACTATGGACTCGCCCCCCTCCCGCGATGATGACCTAAAAGCTATCATGTTGGATGTCAAATCGACAGTCACAGGAATAGTGACTCAACTGGACCAGCTTTCTGCCCGGCTGGACTCTGTGAAGGCCCGTGTTGACTCCCACGACAATCGTCTCCTCCATGTCGAATCCAGAGTCTCGGACGCTGAGTATGCAGCCACGCAGTATCATTAGAAGCTGCTACAGATGGACAAAATTCTTGCTCTTATCCAGTAGAAAAACGAGGACTTGAAGGCCTGCTCCGGTCGGAGTAAATTCCGCATAACTGGCTTTCCATAGTCCACCAACATAGCCCATATGGAGGACTTCGTGGAGCAACTAATCAAGGAACTCTTCAGTGATGTGCTCTCCTCAGTTTTTATTGTTGAATGCGCACACCGCTCTCTTGGTCCATGCCCTGGTCCCGGACTACCTCCTCACCCTATCATTGAAAAAATACTAAATTTCCGAGACTGTGATTCATTCTGCATGCGGTGCGGGACATGGGCAAAATAAATCATCAAGGCAATACGCTCTCTTTCTTTCAAGACTATACTCTCAATGTTCAGGCTGCCAGATGTGAATTCATTCATGCAAAGCTGATTTAGCAAAATCACAAGGTCTCCTACACATTGGCATACCCAGCAAAGTTGAGAGTTCGGCAAGGCGCAAAAGCGCTTATTTTCCCAGATCCCAGAGATGCCCTTGCCTTTGCAAAGAAACTTGACAAATCAACATGCCCCTCTCCATCCAGCTCCCAGCTGCAGGGGATGATCGCCTTAGCAACAATGACTGACTGGTTGTACTTTCTAGGTTTACTAATCACGGATTGTTGTCTGATGCTCTAGTAGCTTGGCCACCCTGCTTAACTGCAGGGGTGTATGCCGAGCTCTGCCATGCCCTCACAGGATAATTACCTTTCTCCTTATGGTTTCCGCTCTACCAAGTTGTGGGTTCCTGGGGTGGGAAGGGGTGGTATCTCAGCCTGATTGGGGGGTTGGAGTGGGTGTGGGGGTGGAGGGTCTTCTGGAGTCTGATTTGGGGGCAGGAGTGGGTGTGGGGCATGGGTTCCTTTTGATGCTGCTGTTTGGTCTGTTAGGGTGGGATTGCGGGGTGGTGGTTGAGACATTTGAAAAGCATCTGGGATTGTGTTTTGAGTTGCTATCATGGGAGGATTAGATGGGTGGGGGGGTTTTGGTATGTTACCTTTCGTTTAATATTTATTGGTTCTGTGTGGTCGGATCGCTTCACAGTACTGTATCCGATTTACCTTGCCTCTTGCTGTGGGCGCCTTCCTTGCTCCCTTGTCGGTGGGTGATCCCGCGCGGCTGCACACTATTTAGTTCTGTACAATGTCTGTCCTACTTACACTGCGCCGCTTTTCATTCAGATATAGTATGACATTACTGACACCATGTTTTGGACCTGGAACGATCAACGAAAAGCCAGGCTCATTCACTCTCACTTGCAGCAACACAGGGTAGACATATGTTTCCTACAGGAGACGCACCTCTTGCCTGAATCTGCCTCCAGACTCAGGTCGCGTTACTGGGGAGAATCACATTCCTTGTTTTATTCTTCTTACGCAAGGGGGGTCTCCATTTTGGTATGCAGGGGTCTCCCCTGGCAAACTACTCAGGCAAATACGGACCCTGATGATAGATACGTAATTCTGCATGGCTCCTTGTTAACTCAACCCATGACGATCGCTGCTGTGTACAGCCCTAACTCAGACGATCCCGATTTCTTTACTCACATTTGGCATCTTATCTCTTCCTTTGGCCCGGCGGTTTATCTCGGGGGGGGGGGGGGGGGGATTTTAATGTTACTCTTTCAGTGGAAATGGACTGTCCTGATCCCCATTCATCCCATCCGTGTGCTACCACTTTACTTCAGTCCATACTTACTGACAACTCGCTTTATGATGCCTGGCGTCATATGTGGCCCAACACCAGCGAGGGAACTTGCGTCTCGGAGGTTCGGGGATGCCCGTCACGCATTGATTTTTGGCTCGCCTCCCCGGATGTCCTTACCTGGCTTAACTCTGCCACTCATATTGCGCGTACCTTCTTGAATCATGCACCAGTTCAAATCGGTCTTCGTCTCCCTCACTCCCCACAGCGAGCATTCACATGGTGACTCCCTCCGAAACCGCTCTGCGACACAGTCTTCTGCGATGAGATCCAAACAGCCATCACCAATTATTTCAATCTAAATGTGGGTTCGGTAGACTCTCCTTCCGTACTTTAGAAGGCTTCAAAACATTAATACCAGGCAAGTGTATTTCTAAACAGGCCGGTGTCCTCCGTTTAATCCGTACCACTCTGGCAAAGTTGGAAACTGAAATTAGGACTCTGGATGCCGCTCAGGCTGCACACCCCAGGCCTGAGACCCTCGCACTTCTAAGACAAAAACACACTGAATTAAAGGAAGAGGCTGATAGAGAGCTTTCCTTCCTGTGCAGAGAGGCCCGAACCGTTGCTTTGGGGAGGGTGATCGGCCTGGAAAGACCTTAGCCAACCTCTTATGCCCTTCCCGTGCTGCGTCGTATATTACGGCTCTGAGTGATGGGGGTCCCACTAGAACCACCTCTCCTGAAGAAATTAAGGCTTGTTTCAAGGATTTTTACTCGCAGCTCTATACTGCTAGCCCCACCCCCCTCATGCGAGGCCTTCAAACAATATTTTGAGACTATCGCGCTCGTATGGCTGGAGGATTATCATCGGAAATTCTTAGATGAGCCTTTCACTAAGGAGGAGATACATGCTGCCATAAATAGCTTGCCTGGCGGCAAGGCTCCGGGTCTGGATGGTCTTCCAGCTTCTTTTTATAAAACGTATGCATCGCTTTTAGAACCACATTTGACATCTATGTACAGGGATTCTTTTGATAATGGACTCTTTCCTCAGTCCCTACTTGAGGCCATGATAACGCTGTTACTCAAGCCAGTCAAGCCAGCCGACTGTCGCGACTTCTATTGCCCCCTCTCTCTTATTAATACTGACTATAACATTTTCTCTAAATTAATTGCCTCTCGCCTTCTACTACTAATGTCTCTCATTGCTCTCCCTGACCAGTTTGGCTTAATTCCTGGCAGGGCCACCTCGCACAACCTCCGGACCATTTTCTCTGTGCTTCACCAGATCAATCCTAGTCTCCCCGCAGTTGCCGCTCTTCTAGATGCCACTAAGGCGTTTGACACGCTTGAATGGCCCTTTTTATTTTTTCTCCTACCTCGCATCGGTTGTAGCAATATGTTTATATGAAAGATATCTCTTCTTTATACTTGCCCCTCAGCTCGTCTCTGAATGAATGGGCAGATTTCGGATCCCATTTGCATTGAACGCGGCACCTGGCAGGGGTGTCCTCTATCGCCTAATCTCTTCGCCATCGTAATGGAGCCTCTGGTGGCCAGACTCCGGCAGCATCACACTCAGAGGGGCATAGGTTTCTCGGCCCGCTCCCTCCTGGTCTGTATGTATGAGGACTACATAACTCCGTATGTTCACCACCCCAAGACATCTTAGCCCTCTTGTATGTTAGATAATACTCTTTGGTGGATTGTCTGGCATACAGGTGAATTGGAGCAGGTCTGTGCTGTTTCCCCTTACAGATGCCACCAGACCATTAATGCCAGACTTTCCCTTTATTTGGGCCTCTGGCCCCACCCTCTACCTGGGTATCTGGCTGAGTAGGGACTTGGACGACCTTTGGAGGTCTAACTTCGGGTGTGCGGTGGACTGGTTGGAATCCAAAATTCCTCATTGGAGTCGGCTTCCATTGTCTCTTGTTGGTTGCATAGCCATTGCTAAGATAGTCGTTCTGCCGAAATTCCTTTTCCTTTTTTTGAATATCCCTATCCTCCTCACTGCTAATTTCTTTCGCAAACTACGTCCTTTGATCATCTCTCTCGTCTGGGCCGGTAAACAACCTAGAGTCTCGTATGATATTCTCACTCTTCCTATGTCCGTAGGGGGTATGGGTGCTCCTAATTTTAAGCTACACGCTCTATGCGGTCAGGCCAGTTTTCTGCATTTCTGGATCCATCCCTCTCCTTATCAACCGCACGTGTGGAGACTGACATCGCGTCCCCCTCGCCGTCCCCCCACGGCCTTATTTTCCCTGGCGAGTCGCTCGCAAGCGGAAGTAGACACGTTGAGACATTGTGTTGGGCCTGGTCCGGACTATGCCGACTCTCCAACTTCCTGTTACTATTGGCTAATGCCATGCCGATCGTGCGTCATCCTGCCTTTCCCCCTCTTCAGCCATCTGGCATGTCTAAACATGCATCACACTTGTCGACCTGTCAACTTTGGCAGATCTATATCTCGGAGACACCTTCTATTCTCTTCCCGCCGCTTCTGGTCCGCTGGACACTCTATTGTTCTATCATTTGCGTGTTATATGCTGGGAGTTGCACCCTACGTTTCCCCAGCCTCCACCCACCATGCCTGCCCTTGATTTCATGTGCACATCCCCGACTCCTCACAAAATAGTCACTAAATGATATGCCTTCATGTAGTCGTCCACTTCCATCTCCACAGAATGGGCGCGCGTGGCGTGGGGCGAGGACTTGGGCATGGACATCGCCCAGGCTGACTGGCTCTACTGCTGCAATCAGACAAAGAAACCATCACCCAGCTACCGGCTTCATCTCATTCATTTCAAGTATTTACAAAGGTTATATCGCACTCCTGCCCAGCTTCACAAATTAGGACTCATACCCAGTGATAGTTGCATGCACTGTGCTGCCCCAGCTGCAGACTTTGCTAATCTAGCATGGCTGTGCCCCAAGGTGTCGGAGTTCTGGCAGGTGGTATGCACCACTATCTCTGAGATTACCTCCGTGCCTGTGCAGCCTGACACTACGTTGTGTCTGCTGGGCTTTGTAAAATTCTCCCCGGATGCTTCTCACCACCTGATTGCAATGCTGCTTGTCTAGGCTAGGCGTAGGGTGGCTATGTGCTGGGGTCACAGACAAGCACCCAGGTTCGCTCACTGGCCTGAGGACGCCTCAAGATGCCAGACCTTGCTATTGGAATTCTGGGACTTGCACCCTGCGAGGTCTCGCCCAATTGACATATGGGGACCTTTGGTGAAATACCTTCATTCCCGAAATCCTTTGAGCCGTGCTGCCTCTCCTGTGCTCCCTGCTGGCACCCCGCCCGCAGCGGCCGGCGGTGCTGGTCAGTAACTGCCTGCCTCTATCCCTCTGTCTCCCCTGTTCGCTGCACTGGTCACCATCACTGCGGCTGTGCCACGCCTCCTTTAGGGTGGGAATTATCATGTTAATTTTGGTACCATGGCAGTGCCTCATGGAATTTGTCTCTGGAATGTTGGGAATGTCTCTACATTTTCATTATTCGACTCAAAATGTGCTGTGTTTGTCGTTCCGATCTGATGCAAACTGTATTTTGACTGCATTGAACTTGTCAATAAATGTTTTGAAAAGGAAAAAAAGGAAAAAAAGAAATGACACCCATTTGAGCAACAAGAAACTCTAAAAAGATATGTAAACTGCTGGAAGGCACCAGAAATGGAGGAGTGTTAGTGACCATGCAACTTGATTGTAGGCAAACAAATGTGTAATCATGATATTAACAGACTGCAGGATTGGTGATGTGAACAGATCAGTAGGATCAGATAATTTCTGGAAAATGCAAATATGAACTACAGCATAAAGTACAAATAAAAGCTGCATTGCTGATTTCGATTACCTTCGGGAGCTTGATGCACACATGTGAAGGTCAGGGAGTTAGACCTGAGCTGATGGCTATAGAGCAACATTAAGTTGTGCCAAGGCAGGTGAACTGCTTTGCAAAAGTAGCCTTATAATGTGTTTCATTTTCAGCCATTAATGACATTTCTTATCCAATATAAAATTGCATTCTGGGACATGTAGTATAACTTTTCTTTGTACTGTTGACTAAAAAGCCAGACCTTCCTGAATATGTTTGATACGACAGATTATGCAATGATAAATACAAGTTGTTTTAAAGACAAGAAGACATGGAATGTATTCCGTTATTGAAACATGATGCTGCGCATATTGTGTACTCATGAGAGAGCCCATTTGTACATGTTGCTGACACCACAGCTTTGAGGACACATCTTTGGTTCTTTAAAGCATTCATATGCTTTATTCTGAGAAAGAATTAACTCCACATGTTCTTATTGCCTGTGCATGGCCCCTTATTACCTAATTATCTCCCACTAGGTCTCCCGGTTATTGGAGTACGCCATTCTCCCTTCCTGCACATATAACATCACAGACAGGTCACTGCCCTTATATATAGGTGCTACTGCTTGCAACCCTTGCTACATCTGTGGCATCTCTCACCTTTCTGGGGGTTGCAGAGGGATCCTGTTGTTGGGGGCATACACATGCGTACGGACTGGCCACAGTGGCGGTTCTCACCCCTCAGAGCAGAGCAAGTGTTTCTCTAGACCATCCAATGGCACCAGACTAGGCTGCAGGATAATGCACTCTGCCCCCGCAGTACCTACTCCAACAGAATGAGGAGGTGCTACATTACACCGTGGATTCAGAATTAGAGGTCGAACGCATTGCTCCCCCTCCCAAGGATCTCCTGTCACTGGCTCCTTCTTCTTCTGTGCTCACCCGAGGCCTCCGCAGTGTATTGTATCGATATAGTGACCAAAATTACATCAGGGAGCATTCCCCAAAGGAATTGATAGTTTATGAAAGATACAGGACCTTGTACCTTGATATCAAAGGAAGAGATATGAATTATAAAAGGAATGACATTACAGAAAGCTGCCAGGCTCTGAAGCTGTGAAAATCACAAACCTGGGGGCGAGGTTCCAGTGATAAGGCACCAGACCACCACTTCAGCAGCAGCCGCAAGTACGCTGGGAGGCAATCTGGGTGATCATTACGCTGCTGGGTCTCGTACTGCCCAAGAGATACAATGCGGTAGGAGTTACAGCACTTGCAGCAGGCTCCCAGTTGCGCTGTCAGGCTTCCAAAGTTAAACTATGCTGCAACTGCGGCCTACAAGTATGGGTATCACAAAGTGTACCCTGCAATGCTTTCTCAGCAGTAGCGATTGTGCAATGGCGCTCATGACATCCTGAGTTAATCGGAAGTGCTGCGCCGGAGTGTCAGTTGAATATCATGTTATACTTTGTAGGCAGCTGAGCAAGTTGTTGACTCAGACCCCAAGCCTGCCAAAAGCAGTGCAGACTTGCTGCTGCCAGCTAACAGGCTTTACTCTGTCAGTGTGGTTTATTTAGCAGCGCTCAGCTCCAGCGCTGGAGACCCACTATAAACAAGTCCTTGAGGAGAAAAAACGGTTTTTCTCCTCAAAAAAGACCTAGCAAAGAACAAAATTAAGGACATTTTCAGAATTGTCAGTGAATTCTCCTCTCCTATAGCGGTGGCCAAGTCATTCATCCCTACGGAGGCATGGACTGACAGTTTGGCCATTTATTTCCATGACAAGATTAAAAATATTTAGGAGACCTTCCCGCTGAGCGACAGTGTAGAGTCAGACTTCTCCTTAACTCATGTGAGAGAACCATCTTTGAATCAGTTTCTATTGGTTCCCTTGGAGAAATCATTAGAAATCATGAAAGGCCTTAAATCCAGCTCTCCCTCTGACCCATGCCCAGCCAGCATTATAGCATCAATAGTGGAGATTATCAATCCTGCGGTTAGCCGGATCCTTAACCTGTCTTTGCAGTCAGGCCTGGTCCCCGATAGGTGGTAAAGGCAAAAATGATTCCCCTATTAAAAACAACAACTTTGGACCCAGAATTGGCCTCTAATTACAGGCAAATACATTTGCTTCTTTTCTTTTCTAAGGCCTTAGAAAAAGTCGAGAACCAGGTCACTCCCACTTTTGTTGAAACAAATGCAATTCTCCACCAGAGTCAGTCTGGTTTCAGGGTGAACTTCAGCACTGAAACAGCACTGCTGGTAGTGTCGGAAGCCATAAAAAAAGTTTTGTATAAAGGCGGCAAGGCTGCATTGATATTATTGCACTTATCTGCGGCCTTTGATACCATCCCCCATGACCAACTCCTGGCGAGACTTAAAGGAATGCGGTTTTGGGAGTACGGTACTCAACTGGTTTGATTCCTTTCTATAAGACCCCAATCAAATAGTTTGGACCCCGCCCTTTGGCGGCGGGAGTTCCTCAGGGCTCAATGTTGAACCCCACCCTTTTTAATATATAGATGGCACCACAAGCATCTTTGGCCGAGGCTCATGGAGCAAAAATTGTGTTGTATGCGGATGACACACAGCTTCTCTTCACCTGCGATAAAGACTCAGATTTTATATGAGATAGGATTAACTTCTGTCTGACTGAAGTGTTCTCCTGGCTACATGCTAATCAGCTTAAATGTAATCCCGAAAAGTCCGAGATCATTTTCTTCGGCCACCCCCCAGCAGTGTATGGCGTATTTGGGGGCCAGCTGATATGTCTCCCCCTTCCACTTCCGTCATAACAGTGAAAAATCTAGGGGTGACGCTAGACGAGAATCTCTCTATGCAGGCCCAGATTCAGGCAGCGGTTGGGTCTTGCTTTGCCATGTTGAAGATGCTAAAGCAGTTTCTGCCTCTCCTGCCTATCATTCATAGAAAAACAGTATTCCAAGATATGATAGTCTATAGGATGGACTACGTGAACATACTGTACCTAGGATTGCCGAAGTATCTATTGTTAAGGCTTTAAGTGGCCCAGAATGTGGCAGCCAGAGCAATACTCCTGCTGGGCCCATGAGCACTGACGTCCACATGTTTGCAATCAATGTATTGGCTCGCAGTCCGCAAGAGGATCCATTTTAAGGCCATGGATTTTAAGGCTCTCCACGGCATAGGTGCCAGGTACATCATGAAGAGAGTCCAGTTCTACTCCACTGGCCGTACATTAAGGTCCTCAACACTTCAGTTGGCACATGGCCCTAAATACCACCGAGCGCGGATAGGGGGGGGGGGGGGGGGCGCTCCTTCCAGGTTCAGGCGGTGCAACTGTGGCACAATCTACCGGTGGAATTAAGTCTGACACAAGATCTCCTAGCGTTAAGGAAATCACTGAAAACCTGGCTATTCCAGCAATGACCATGGTTCTCACACTACATAGCAAACTGTTTATGCCTCAGAGCAGTGACACTCTATTGAGTAGCTGTGCGCTTATAAGTACCCATTTAACATAACATAACATAAGGAGGTGCTATAAATGCATGACAATGCATTTTAGTGCGGAGATGTGGACCACCACACTGAAATGCTTTAATCTACTGCATTATGAGTAGTACTTGGCTGGGCTGGTCACATTACTGTGATTTACTTGTTGTTGGTCTTTGTGTATTCCTCTCAGTAAGAAAAAAGGGGATTAGGTGTTGGCAGACTTGGCCAGCCTGCCAGGATGGCTGGGGCAGAGCTGTCCCCTGCCCAACTACAGTTCAAAGGGCTGTCTCCAGCACACACACTTGAAGGAACCTGGTACTGGCCTTTTTTCACCCCAGACTTCTGGGAGCCTTGGTAGGTTAAGCGAAGAACTTTCCAGAACCAGATGTGGGGGTAGCTTGGGAAATTCCTCCACCTCAAAGGCTGGCACTAAGTATACATATTGCACCCCCAGAATAGCTCTTCAGGACATTTCTGACCTTGTGGAAGACTTCAGAAGGACTTCCTGGACACCTAGTTTGCCACCCTGTTGCTATAGGCCTGCCTTGGTTCCGGAGGTCTGCACTGCTGCTACTAGAGGACAGCTCTGCTTCTTGAGGACCTTGCTTCCCAGAGGACTTCCCTGCTGCTAGAGGCCTACCTTGATGCTTGAAGAAGAACTGGACCATCTCCATGAACACAGGACCACCAAACATGAGTGCAAGGGATAGTTGGCTAGCCTTCTGTGTGAGCTACAGGTGCATAACAATCTCTAGAGACCTTGAAATCTATACCTCATCTCTGCTGGACTGAGTGTTAATCCCCACCCCACCAAATGGTGTCTTCTAGGTCTTGCACTCTTGGAAGTGGTATTAGAGGTCCTGCTCCTGCCTAGCCCTAAACGTGGGACTTCTAAGACGTTTCACTGAAAGTTCTAGAAGAACTGATAGAAGACTAGGTGCTACCTGACAGTGGATCCACCCAAGGCAAATTGCCAGTTGGTCTGACTGTGCAGTAGCTCCTGCTTCGTTATTCTATGCAGCAGCAAATCCTGCTCACAAGGACCTCTCAGTGATAGTGTCTGGCCTCATGGAGCCCTCTTCTGGTACAGATTGTAGCTCTGTCAAGCTGGATGTTTTGGTCTTCCAAAATGTTGTCTAAGTCTGAAGGTAAACATTTTCACTGGGCTTGATGGTGACCAGCTCCCAATTGATGACGACTGTAGGAAGCTGGCTCTGTATATATTATACCAAAGTGAGGTATAGTGTGCACAGAGTCCAGTGGATCCCCAAAGGTAGGCAGAGGTAAAAGTAGATAGTACCTTACTCTCTATTTGTGGTTGTGTTGTCGAGCAGTAAGGCCTTATCAGAGGGTTGTGTTAAGCATTTATTGTACACACTCAGGCAAGGAGTGATTTTACACACTCAAGGACTGAACTCAGACTAATTCGTTTGTATAAAAATATTATTTAGTTGTGGTTTATTTTTCTAGAACCAAGCCAGGCCTGGTACAGGTATGTATAGCAATACTTTGTAGAAATATATGCAATCAAATGACAGTACAAATGCAGTGAATCAATATACAGTTGGATTACTTTGTAATTACTTTTCCTGCTCAGTCAGGTATCGCAAGATACCAGGCTGGTAAATTTCCTGTAGGAACGAAGAACATGCTTAATGTTTCTGCAAATTTGTGTCAGTTTTATAATATACTCATGAGCAACTATTTAGTTCTCTGATAGCTGAACTGGGGTTTACGGGTCCATGGGTAAGAGTAGGTTCACAGTGTGGCAGCAAGTTGCCCCACCAGTGGCACTGAGGCGACAGGTGCGGAGTGCCCGGTCCATATGTTAGCCAATGGGCTAGCATGGCTGTGGGAGTGGCGGACTGCGGCAAGCAGGCCACCAAGTTGGATAAACGAGGACTCCTAGGGTTAGGGACAACACGGAAGCAAAATGGCCCACACAAGATCTACACCACCAGTGGCACAGAGGCGGCTGGGTGTAGGATGCAGTCCCGGCTGTGGTTGCAGACATCGGTCAAGGATTCCTCTGAATCGGTCTGTGGCTGTAGGCGAATGAGATCTCAAGGATTGCTGCTTTTGGGCCTGCTTCGTTCGATGACGGAATCAGTCGGACAGTTGTGGCTGGTTCCTCTGGACTGCTTTGCCTTCGGTTCAGGGGAGATCTTCAGTTGACGACTGCATGTTGGTTTTAGGAGCTTGATTGTCGGGTGTCACTATGATCCAGTCTTGGATCACTGGTAGGACCTCCTTGAGAGTTTCATTCACTCCTGCTCGGGCTCGGGTTGTCAGGTACAGAGTGACGGTGACCCACAGAGTCTGCCAGAGTCAATGTTGGTTTGGCTTGAGCAAGTCCGATGCTCACAGTTGACAAAGGTCCTTTTAGGATTTAAAGGCAGGGTGAGTTCTCTGGGTTTTTGAGGACTGTCGACTGCAGGACACACCAAAGTTCTTTTGGAGGAGTCTGAGGTTGGGAAAGGCCGGTAGGGCTGGGGCCAAGTCAGTAGTTGTCCTCCTAGTTGCATGGCTTTTCGGTCCTTCTTCTTTTCTCCTATTTGGCTCTGGTCTGAGGAGGCAAAGTTTGGGGTTGCCCCTAACTTCTAAATTTTGGGGTGTTACTGGTAGGGACAGGTCGGGCCAATGGGCCCATTCCTTGGGGTGGGTACAACCTCTATTGTGCCACCCTCCAGTGAGCTGGGACCCAGGCCTCTTTCTCGTTGGTGGGCCCCCCCCCCATCTACAAGATGGCGGGGACTTAAAGTTGTGCTTCACCTCGCCTCCCCCCGAGGGGTGGCATTGGCAAAGGCGGTCACGCCTCTGTTCCTGTCTTGGTTTTCCCACCAACTCTCCCGCACAGAGTGGGGGTCAGAACCGATGGGGGCCATTTGCTGAAAGCAGCAAATGGCTGGGGTAGCCTACCAAAGGCGGCAGGCCTTTGAAGATTCCCCTTCATGGACCCAGCCGTTCTTTGGGGTAGGAGGCTTGGTACCTTTTTCCAGGATGGCTTTGTTTCAGGACCCAGAGAGTTGTAGGCTCTAGAACCAGGGGTCCAGAAACATGTCTGGTGGTGGCAGCTGGCAAACAGTCACTCAGCCAGGACACTAGAGTTAGCTTGTTTTTAGGGGCCACCTCTAAGATGCCTTCTGAGTACATTTCTCATTAAATCCTACACTGGCATCAGTATGGGTTTAATGTGCTGAGAAGTTTGATAGCCAACTTCCCAATTTTCGGTAGGGCCATTATGGCGCTTTGGAGTTCGTAATGACTACCTCCCATACCATATACACTTAATGGCATTACTGCACTTACAATGCCCAAGAATGGACTTGGACACTGTAGGGGTACAGGGCTCATGAACACGTACCCTTACCACTGGCACAGTGCACCCAGCGAGAGGGGTGGCTTGCCTGGGCCGTGGTTTGTAGGCATGGCTCACAGGGATGTGGGCCATGCCAACTTTTCACTTTAGCTCTGCACCAAAACATGCAGCCTGCAATGGCGGTGTCAGAGTGTAAAGGCACAGGGCCTCTAAATATGGCACAATAAGTGCTGCAGCCCTCAGAGGCTTTCCCTGATCACAGCGCCCTTGGTACCTTGAGTGCCTTTTACAAGGGGCCCACATGTGGCCAGAGAGCTGCCATTTGGGTTTGGTGACATTATATTTTAAGGAAAGAACATAGGCCCTGGGTATCTGTATAAGTTATCAATGGAGGAACAGGTGAAGACGTAGTCAGGCACCTGTTTCCGAACAATGCGGATGCTTAGAAAGCACTTCCCTTGAATTCCACTTTCGGCAAGAAAAATCCTCTTTCAGTCACTCTTGGTTAGTCGACTGGATTATTGCAACTCTCTGCTGGTTGGAATAAGGGAAGACTTATTATCAAAACTACAGGTGGTGCAAAACACAGCAGCCCGCCTCGCCCTCAACAAACCGGCGTGCACCCCTTCTTTACCTCTCCTACGCCAACTACATTGGCTTCCTATTCGGAAATGAGCCATTTTCAAGCTTCTATGTATGGTCTTCAAGCCTCTGCAGGGGAATGGCCCAGCCTATTTGAAAAGAAACTGGCCCTGTATCGACCTGTGCGTCAGTTAAGATCCAGTAATCGCAATCTACTTTGCACGCGGAGAATAAACAAGGTTAAAGTGGGTGGTCAAGCTTTTTCTCATCTAGCCCCCGGCCACTGGAACAGTCTCCCTGAGGAGATCCGGGCCTGTTCCGATCTGTCTCGATTTAAGAAAATGCTCAAGAAATTGATGTTTTAGGATTATTCTGCTCATTAGTGTTCTCTTCTCTGGCGCCGAGAGATCCCCCTGGGGATGATTCCCTGCGCCCTACAAATGAGTATAATAATAATAATAATAATCAGGTGGCCAGGAACCCAGAGCGCACTGGGTCAAAGCACATCAAAATTGGCATAAAGGGGGGAGGGGGGCAACCATGCAAAACGAGGGCACTTTCCTACGACAAACATCTTGCTTCTTCTGCTCAGAGCTTTTTCCTGCCATTGTCAATGGCTTTATCGAGACTTTGTCCAGTGCTCTCTGGTGTTGACAACTCCTCTTTGGATGCAACTTGCTGCCTTGTCCTGGTCAACTCTACCTTCTCCTGGACTTTTTCTTCAAAATGTAATCTCAGTCTGAAGTTCAGTCAAACCCAGGCCTCATCCACCTTGAGTATCTGACTTGTGCTCCATTGTGGTCAACCTTAACATTTGACTTTGTCCCGGTCTCACGCAACAAGAAATGCGTGGTTGGCATGTTGGTCTTTTAGGTGCTAGATTTCACTGAAATCTTAAAAAGAATCTGGTTGTATTGATAGGGTTTTTTTTATTTTAAACATATTTTATTTGTCAAAATTGCACAGGTAATGCAGGTACGGGTAATGCAGACCTCTGAATCCCAGAGACAGCTGCCACATGTAAAATACAAAAAAATTTACTTTGACCTTTTTGCATATTTAAGGACAGGAGAACATGAAATACAAATAAAATCAATTCATGCAAACAACCAACTTCCCCACCCCCCAGCGCACCGTCTCGCTATGCCGGAACAACATATTACTGACCTAGGCTGCCATCAATTTACACAAGAGCTCAACAATGACAATACCATTTTCTACTGAGGAATTACGAGCCACACATAAGGGAGTGCAGGGAACAGGAGAGGCCAATGGTCTCGACTCTGGCCCCCCCCCGTGGCGGCTCCAGCTCCATCCCTCGATAATCTGCCCAGCGCCTCCATATCTTATAGTGCTTCTTAGGGCACCCTCTAGCCTAAAAAATGGGGAGCTCAAGGCCCACACAAAAGTCTAGACCATTTTTCCAAATCGAGACTGAGGGGGCAACATCCGCCTTCCTCTAGCTATATCTCTCTTTGCTAAGGTAAAGCCCAGGAGCACGAGATGTCACTTTTAGATGTTGCCCCCGATCCCTTCCATCACATGAAGAAGAACAAGCTTCGGTAAGTGAGGCAGCTCCACCACAGAACTTCAGAGAGGCATGCCAGTACCCCCCTCCAGAAGCGTGCTTGCGCTGTGCAGTGACATATAGTATGTATCAAGGTCCACTCTTCATGCCAGCAGCGAAGACACACCGGGGAAGCCACCAAGCCTGCCCTCCAGAGCCTAATTCTGTTAAAGTAAACCTGTGGAGGTATTTAAATTGAATAAGCCGCTGGCGCACTGCAATAGCACCCCACACAGGGGAACCAAAGCTTCTGTCCAGTCCTCTTCTTCCATCAGGCCCACATCACCCTCCCGGGCCTCCCACAGACGCTGCAAAGAGGGGGAACTGCGCGTAACCAGGGACTGTTAGATTTTGGAGATCTTATGGTCTAGGAGGTCCCCCATAAAAACCTTAGCCGGGCCCTCCAAGCTGGGAGCAAAAGCATGCCAAAATTGTAAATATTTAAAGAACTGAAAGCCGTCTGGATGTCTTGAAAGGATTTCAACACCATGCCTTCAATAATATCCCCCACAGTAGATATCTCGATGTTATCCCAATCGCGAAACCCGGAGAGACGGCTGTTGTGCCATAATGGGGTCTCCCTAGTCAATCTATTCCACCAGCCCATCTTCCGCAATGCCTGCCTCCAGATCTGAAAAACAATCTACGTGACAGGCAGAAGGAGACGCTTCAATGGAGCAGAGTAAAGAATAGCGTGTAGGGACTGGTCCCCCATGCATCGCCGTTCCAAGGTGTATTCTAGGTCTGTCCTGTCTCCATACCACCACTCGTTTAAGACAAGTAGATGCAATGCAACATTTATTGGACCAAATATCGGAGGTTGCCTGTCCCCCGCTATATCTAGATAGGAAACACGTCGGGACTGCCACCCTCACTGCCCGACCCCCCAAAGGAACAGTCCCAGAACTGAATTCACCTGGCGGAACCACCGTGGGGGAATCGGCTAGGGATGATTTTGTAATTGATACAGTACTCGCGGGAGTGACACCATCTTAAAGATGGCTGACTGGCCGTAGATGGACAGGGGTATGGGGGACCGGGTCTTAATGTCCTCACGCACCCGCTTCCATACAGGTGCAAGATTATGTTCCCAGGCCGTGGTGGGAGATTCTGAAAAATACACCACCAAATATTTCATGCCTCCTTGTACCACCTGTACAGACGACGCCCAAGAACCAAGCTTGCCTGACCTCCCAACACCCACAGGGTGGAATTCAGAGGGTACATATATAAACCAGATGTTTCCCCGAAGATCTGCATAATACGCAACAGCCGAGGGCCCATTCGTTCCAGGTTGGTAAGAAAGAACAAAACATCGTCAGCATAAAAGGCGATCAGACAGTCCATGCGCCCATTCAAACGCGGACACCTGAACGTCCATCCGAACCCAAGCAGCCAAGGGTTCCATTGCTAAAGCGAAAAGATATGAGGCCAATGGACACACCTGCCTGGTGCCCCGACCAATAGAGAATGCAGGAGAAACTAAGCCTGGCACTCGCACCGAGGCGGTTGCGTAGAGGGTGAGGTAGGACAAAAAACGCGGTCCGAAATTCAGCCACGCAGTACCGCAAATAAATGGACCAAACTCAAGGAGTCAAACGCCTGGTCCATATCCGCCAATAGAAGCGCAGCCCGTTCCCCCAATCCCTGGATCGTCGAGACTGCCACATGAGCCTGCCTGATATTATGGCGTGTTCTTCATAAACCCAGCTTGGTCCGGGTGTACCAGTAAGGCTATGTGTAGGCAGAGGCGGTTTGCCAAAGGTTTAGCTAATATCTTAGCATCCACGTTCAGGAGGGAGAATGGGCGATATGAGGCATGGTGCTCCGGCGGACTACCAGGCTTATGAAAAACGACTATGTCCGCATATTTCCAGTCGCTGGGCAGACACCCCCAGTCCCTGGCCTCCTCCACCACCCTCCGGTAGTGGGGTCCCAGCTGCAAAAAATATATATTTTTTAAATTCACAGGGAAAGCCTTTAGGGCCTGTGGCCTTGCCAAAATTAAGTTCACCCAAGGCCGTCCCAGTTGTTCTTCAGTAAGCGGGCCTTCCAATTTTTCCCTAACTGCATCAGAGAGTGACTTCGGTGGGAGATCATCCAAGAAACGCTCAATGACTTCCGCTGGGAGGCATTTCGTAGGGGCACATAACTGAGCATAATACTCTGCAAAACTGCATGCAATAGCCGACGTGCCTGACACTGGTAGCCCATCCGACCCCCACGACACCCGGAACGGCCTGGGGGTGAATCGAACCCTGACACAATCGGTTCAGCATTTTACTTGATTTGTCACCCCATTGGTAGATCCTACTACGGGTAGTAAGCCAGGCCTGTCGAGCCTCATATAACCGAATATGAGAATATTCCTGCTGCGCTAGCAGTAACCGATGTCCAGCCAGCCGCCCACCCTCCTCCCTGCCGTGCACCTCCAACTCAAGAACAGTAGCTTCCGCTCGAACCAGGGCCTCTTTATGCTGTTTTTGAGGCGCAGCACAAAATTAGATATCTACCCGCCGAATGGTGGGTTTCAAGGCCTCCCAAAGAGTCAGAGCCCCCAAGACCGAGCCCAAGTTAATGGCTATATATTGATCAAGGGCATCTTCCATTCGTTCCATGTAGTCCTCCTTCTGAAGTTTCCAGACTGATAGGTGCCATCGGAATGGCTCACAGGCTCCCCCGGCTCGTATAGTAAATGCCACTGGAGAGTGTTCAGGAAGTCCCCGTGGCAGAATGTCCGCCATCGCCACTCTGCTGTCAAAGACCCATGGGATGAACAGATAATCTAGGTGGGAAAAGGGACCATGGACTGCCGAAAGATATATATATATAGCCCTGCGTATTACCATGCATCCTGCACCAGGGGTCGACCCAATTAAGACTCATCACTAAGGAGTACTGTTCAGTAAGATGGGGGGCCTCAGATAAACATCAACCACCATCTATCTCTGGCCACATCCATCACACCATTCCATTCCCCTCCCACCACCGCAAGGCCCTCGGGTATATCTGTTCACAGGGTCAGAATCTTTTCCGCCAACCCCCAGGAAAGAGGTGGGGGCATAAAAGCTCCCCAGTACCAAAATCTCACCCCCTACCATGCCCTGTACAAACAAGTATCTGCCCTGCAAATCACCCCAAGTCTTAACATGTGTGTATGCAGTTCTACGGTGTGTTAAAATAGCAACCCCTCTGGAACTCCTCACAAACCTGGAATGAAAGACTTGTGTAAATCCGAAGCGCTGAAAGCATACTGCCTTGGTCCCCATGAGTTGGGTCTCCTGCAACAATATTATATCTGAGTAGGCTCGCTTAGCAGACTTCAGAATAGCCCCCATTTGATCTTGTCTGGTGCCCCTCTAACATTCCAGCTAAGAACCTGATGAAGACTAGGGGTCTCCTGTATACTAATAGACATTCCTATTCCATGCAGATCCTATACAGTACCATGGCAGCAGCAAGAATCTTTCACAAGACGTAACAGAGTCCAGAACACAAGTAGACAGTGCAGCAACCCCACAAACCCCCCCCAACAACACACCCCACAAATCCCCCCACCCTGTACCTCCAAAACAATTAAGTACCTGTCGCGGCAGGCAGAACAGCCTGACCCCAACAGGAGGTCCCACCCCTCACCCACCAACTGATCCCCACATCACAGCCCATTGTCTAGTGGCCTCCTCTCCTTCTGTGGAGCCCCACGGAGAGACTGGACAACCTACATGCCCCTTCGGCCTATAAACAATACTCGAATTTGGAAGGTAGCATGGTCATCCTGGTATCAGTCCAATGAGACAAGAGGTCAATAAACGGACCACTCCTGGGCCGTGGGACCTGCAGACTGTGAGCGGCCCCTTCTTCCCCTTGGCCCCTGCTGATTCCGGGCAGGCCCACCTGAAGAGGAGTCGGATTCTCTTCCCAAGGGAGAGTGAGGACGCTCCCACACAGTTTCATCTGTCCAGTGAAATACCTCCTCCGGTGTGTCAAAGAAGTGGGTTCGGGAGCGGTATACTACACACAGCCTGGCCGGATAAAGTAGAGCATAAGGGAGCTTGAGTTCATGAATGTGGGCCTTGGTGGCTAGGAACGACTGCCGCAGCTGCTGCACCAACTTAGTATAGTCCGGAAAAATTAAGATGCGTGAGTTATTGAGCAGCAATGGCTCCTTAGCCCGGGCCTGTTTCAGGATGGTGTCCCTGTCGTGGTAATTGAGGAGCATGGCGATGACAGGCCGCGGACACCCGGACTGGGGGGCTTCTGCATCAGAGTCCTGTGTGCACGTTCCACCACAAAGTCGAGAGTTCCCCAGAAGGGAGCCAGCCCACGAGCCAGTCCATAAGAAACCGCTCCATATTCCCCTTTTCGCAGTCCTGCGGAAAACCAACAAAGCGCAGGTTGTTGAGTTGCGCCCTCCCCTCCACGTCTTCCACTCTCAGTGCTAGGCCCCATTGGGTAGTCTCCAGTGTCTCTGTCTCTGAAATGCCGGCAACCGCATTCCTCAGGTCCTGGCATAGGAGCCTTACATCGGAGCCGACCACCCCGATCTTGGCTTCTTGGGCTGGATAAGGTGACCATTACTCTACGATACTTGACGCGCTGCAATTGTTTCTAGAGCGCTTTCGCTGTGCTTGCGCTATATTTTTAAAACTACCTACGTTTTGTATCTTTGTTGCATTTTCTTTCGTACCCCTGTTTTAATCGCAGCGTCCCCCCATTCCCCGAACCCCCCCCCCCCCTCGGCCCTCACTTGCATTTTAAAATTTCCAAACAGCACCGCTACTTTGCGGGTCCGGGCTCCCGGGGTCTGGAACTTTGGCGGCTATTTTGGGAGGACGCTCTGCACATTGTGAGTGAGCGCTCTAGTGCTGCAACGCCGACAACATGCTTATTTAATGCTCGTCCCTTCGCGCAGCAGATTAGCGCAGCGGGTGCGCCTCGCTGTGCCTGAGTTGTGCCAGAGTCCTGCCCGTCTGCGCCCGTCAGCTCTAAGGCAGGGCTAGGGCAGTACACTCTGGACACTTCCACTATGCTTTCTGGTGAATTTTATTCGGTCTCCGCCATAAGGTAAGTTCATGCGCTCACGACGCGCTCGACCCCCTTTGTGGGCCTTTTCAGTGTCCTATGTGTTCTTTTGTGCTCCCGTTGCCCCTCCCTATCACCGACTTACAGCCCTCACAAACGGTCCTTAGTGGAGCAGACCTCCCTGCTGTTATTCACCGTCAGACAACACTTAAAATATTCCATCTTAATGTCAGATCATTGGTCTGTCACCATTTAGATGTTTTCACAATACTCACAGACGAAAAACCTGACATTTTCTTTATGACGGAAACATGGCTTCATGACGATGCCACAGCAGCTATGAATCTTGCGCTACCTGAGGAGTACGTTATGCACACTCTGAATCGTAACTGCAATTGTAACTCAAGAGGTGGCGGGATCGCGGCTGTGATTAACACCTTGGCTGCTAGGTGTTTTCCCCTCCTATGCTGACTTATCGTCAGGTCCATTGATCATGACGAGCTCAGCTCGTCATCAGCACAGCTCAACCGTGCATCATGACGAGCTGAGCTCGTCATGAGCATGGAAAGGGTTAAGGCATGTTACCCATGTTCATGGAAGGCCATTGTTATAGCGGGCTGTGAAAGCGCCCATTTTGCAATTTCCATAAACCCTCATCTTACCATCTCCGAACTTATTATTTATAGACCCCCTGGCCCTGGTGCCGCCTTTCGGCTTCCCCTCCCTGAGGTAGTCTCCTCTCTGGCCCTCAGATCGGCTAACTTTAGTATAGTAGGTGACCTCAATCTCCATCTGGATACTCCCCTTTCCTCTGCTGTCAGTGGTTTCCTCGCAGACCTTGAGGCTTTAAAACTACATCAGCTTATCAACCATCAGACTCATGTGGGCGGACATATTCTAGATCCCTTTCTGACGAATCTCCATAATGCTATCACGTTTCCACCCAACCCCATGGCCTGGACAGATCACCTGATCGAAGTTCGGCTTATTTCGAATGTTTCTCCTTTTAAGAGCTCCACTCCGGCGGTCTTTAAGCGCCCTTGGAGGAAATTGAGACTGGCCGACTTCCATCAGCTTCTGTCACTACATCCACCGGACCCCCCTAAAGATGCCTCTTTGGGATATGACCATTTTTGCGAATGGTTGACCCAAGCCCTGGACACTTTAATTCCAGCGAGATGGAGTAAAGTCCGGTCTGGCCCCTCTAGCCCGTGGTATGATGATTCCCTCAGGCTTCTTAAGACTGCATGTAAACGGGCTGAAAGAGCCTGGCGTAAGGCATATCATCCCGACCTCAAGCAGATCTATCTGGCTAGTATTAAGTTCTACCATCGAGCCATTTGCAAAGCCCGAGCCACATTTTACTCCTTGGAGTTTAAGAACAGCTCTAACCCTATAAAACTCATCTTTAAGGTCTGTAAAGATCTTACTAACAAGAAAACTGCGGTAATGGAAAAACGCTCCCTGACTCACTGTGAAGAGCTAGCGGCTTTCTTTGTGGAGAAAGTCGAGGCGATCTATCGAACATTCCCCCCTCAAACTGTGCCTGCTAATAACCTGGGATGCACTCCTGTGACCTCTAGGTCTCTTTCGTCATTACCTAAGCCATCTCAGGAAGAGTTTAAATCTCTTGATACGAAAGTTAAATCGGGCTCGCCTGCGGATCCACTAAGACCTATACAATTTAAAGAATCCGCTGAGGTTTGCTTTCCCCCTTTGTACAATCTTATTAGGTTATCTTTTGAGTCCGGGACTGTTCCCAGTAAATGGAAGCAGGCTACAGTCATTCCAATTTTAAAGAAGCCCACCCTGGACCCATCAAAACCTGAACATTACAGACCCATCTCTCTCCTCCCACGGGTATCCAAACTTGCGGAGGCCCACGCCAACAAAATCTTGTCTTGCCATCTTCAAAAATCAGGCATCCTGGATCCATCTCAGAATGGTTTCCGCGCAGGCCACAGCACGGAGACTGCCCTGTTGGCGATGGTGGAGCACTTGCGGAGGATGTTGGACTCAGTACGGACGGCGGCACTGATCCTTTTGGATCTTAGTGCCGCTTTCGACACTGTCTCCCACTCCATCCTTCTTCAACGTCTGAGAGAGGCCGGTGTGGAGAATACAGCATTTGAATGGTTTCGCTCATTTCTATCAGGGCGTACCTTCAAAGTATCCACCCCTCGATTTGAATCTGCCGCCCACAACATCTCCCAAGGGGTCCAGCAAGGTTCGGCACTCAGCCCGACCCTTTTTAACCTGTATGTGGAGCCGCTAGCTGTCGTCGCCAAGAGATGGGGTCTAACTATGGTGTCATACGCTGACGACACCCAGCTAGCGGTTGCACTAAATGGGGACTCTGCGGTCGATGCCCCTAAATTCCAGACTGCTCTAAAGGAGGTGGCAAGTTGGATGACAGACAACTGTCTCCAACTTAATGCAGCGAAGACCGAGGTCTTAGTTCTGGGCAAACAGGTTCATCTCTGGGGAGACCGCTGGTGGCCACCGGAGCTAGGCCAAGCCCCAATTACTGTGACAGAGGTAAAGAACCTTGGGGTCTGGCTTGACTCCAACTTATCTTTTATTCCTCATACTAAAAGAGTTGCTGGTACCTGTTTTGGTGTTCTTCAGAGCCTTAGACCCATTTTTAAATTTTTTGATGCCCCTACCAGGCAACTCATCGTCCAAGCTACGGTGCTCTCTAGATTAGATTACTCCAGCTCGCTTCTTTTGGGCGTTAACCAAGCTGAACTTACACGCCTCCAGCGCGTGCAAAACGCGGCTGCCAGAATGCTGGTAGGCCTGCCTAAATTCTGTTCTGCCAGGCGTACCATCTATGACCTACATTGGCTGCCCGTCCGGCAGAGGATCAAGTTTAAAGCCTTGTGCCTGGTATTTAAGATCTTAAAGGCTTCATCTCCCCCCATTCTTGCACAGGCGATTTCCTACTACATTCCTTCTAGAGTTTTACGTTCGACGGGTCAATTTCTGGCCTGTGTTCCTCGCTTCAGGAAAGCCAGAGTTGGTGGCCGCTCCTTTGGTGTCCTGGCAGCGAGTCTTTGGAACACTTTACCCGTTGATATTCGTGCCATACCGGATCTGCTGTCTTTCAGAAGAGCTGTCAAAACTTTTTTGTTACCACTAGTCTAAATCTGTCTCTTTAGCTCTGTCTGATATCTCCATCTGGTTATGTTATTCTGTCCAACATAGCGCCGGGACGCCACTTTGCTGTGGCAGCTGCGCGCTTTACAAATTAATATAACATAACAATGGGTCTCTGGATTGCACAATGGCGGCCATGAGGGCTGCAGTATCTGGTATAGCATTTTGAGACCTTCCAGGCCGCGCCGCCGGACCCCCTAGCCCGTGCATTTATCCATGGTACTCTGTTTAGTAGAGCCACCGCCGGGCTTGTCTCTGGTCATAGTGCCCTATCACTGCCACCGACCCTGGCCAGAAAACCTCCAGGAGGTGACTATGTAGCCATTCTGATGGAGGTCGGGGTCCCACTCCCGGTGTCGTCTAGGTAGAGGTACGCCATCCCCCTAACCCCTGGTGGTACTACCCCCGAAGAGATCACATATGGTGGGGAATGGGAGGAGGGGGGGGAGATGAAGGAGCGAGAGGCGCCCGCCGCTGCCGGGCCGCCCTCCCAGGCAGTGCGGCGGTACTCATGTGCTGGGTGCCTGATTAGTAGAAACCCCGGCTGTCCCAGGAGGGCCCCTCTCTACCAGGAGCTGCCCAGGCCGAAGCTGAGGCACCAAGATGGCAGTCAGCCGTCCACATCCCGCACTCCCAATTTCTCCACCACTCAGCACTGCGACCGGAGCAGGCCGCCAACAGAATCCGCTCCCCCGGCTGGGAACTGAAGGAACAGCAATGTTGCAGAGCGAGCCACGCATCGCAAGCCCTGCACCCCCGCTGTGGCCGCGACTGCGGCCGGGCAATGCGGCAAGGAAATGCGAGCGATGCTGAGGATACTGCTGCGTCGCACGCAGGCCGCCGCCGATTACCAAACCTCCGCCTGAGAACCTTCGGCGGCTCCAAAAATCAGCTCTAGGCTAGTCCTCAGCGGGAGATGTTAGCGGGGCAGCCCAGGGAACGGGTTGAAAGCCGAAGAGGCAATATTATAGTAAAGATCAATGTGAGGGTGGACGGAGCGCACTCAGATCACATCCGCCATGCTGGCCTGCCAAGCCAAGCCCCAATAGGATTTAATTTTGTTTTGGTGTTATTTTATTTATTAAAATGTATCTTATTTTTCAAAATTGGTTTGGGATTTTTCTAGTGTTGTGTTTTCACTTTATTACTGTTTGCTGCATAAAAACGTTACACAGTGACTCTAAGTTTTAAAGCTTTTGCACTAAGCTACCAGATGGCTAAGCACAGGTTAATTCAGTGACTTTTGTGGTTCATGCTGGCAATGATTCTGGTTGTTGCTTGAGTAGCATTTCATCCACCTCAAACAATAACCCTATTTCTTACAGTATTGTAACTCAGTATTTTAAACAGACATTCTACTCTGCTTCTAGAGAAGCAGGGCGATGACCTGTTCACATTCTTACTCTAAAATATGTTCTTCATTACAGCTTGAAGCCAATATGCTTTCTCCACACTCTTAGAAATGGGGTTTCCGGTTGGCAGAGGTACGCACCCTGTCCAAGCAGGAACCACAGTCCCAGTCAGGGTAAGGGTTTTCAAGATTAACTCAAAATGCAGTGCTTAGAAGCCATTACCTCCTCGTAAGTCTTCCTCGTCACCTGAGTTACACAATGATCTTCAGCTCCGCAACAGAACCCTCAAAGTAATTTTACGCACCAGTCCTCCCATTCCTCCTCAACATGGCCGGCCGCATTTACCCATGACCCAGTACAAGAGGAAGCACAACCCACCCCACTTCCTGTTTTTTTTCTTATCTGAAGACTCTCTGAGCACGATTTTCAGGCAATTAGGGTGAGGTTATGCCTTAGCTGGTTCTAACGCCCAGGGTGGAGGCCCTGCGAAGTGGGCTCTTGTTGTACCCCCCTTTTTTTACCTTATTCTACTAGGGATTTCGGTGAAGGCTCGGCAGAGCAAGCTCATCGTGGAGGTTGGAAGCACTGCTACAGCGGGCTAATTCTGGGGTGTGTGGGCCATGCATCACGGCCGTTGGTTGTGGCACTGCCCCAAAACCAGCCCCTTTTTTTCATAGAAAATTCCAGACTATCCGAGGGATTGTTGACTTCGTGGAGATTTGGGAAAGGTCTGTCTCCAACCACTGGATCTTGCGTATTGTCAGGAAGGGTTACTCGATTGTCTTCAACTCTCCACCCCCAGGATTCTTTGTCCACACGCTCTCACCATCACCTCCGCCAAAGCGGGAGGCACTTTTGGTGGGTTTTGGGGATCTGTTTGAGAAAGGGGCTATTCGTCCTGCTTCGGCCTGTAAAAGGGGTCAAGGGGTCTACTCCATTCTTTTTCTGGTAAGGAAGGTTTCCGGGGACTTCCGTCCTGTGCTGGATTTGAAAAGGGTGAACTTATTTGTCCTTCGTGTTAAGTTTAAGATGCTGTCTATGCAGGAGATCCTTCCCTTACTGGTTCAGGGGGATGTGGTTGTAGTGTAGTTCCTATATCCCTAATAGGCTCTGCACATTGGAATAATATACACTAGAGATTCGAGATAGGACTGAGGTCAGTGTGTCTCTATCGAGTACATTCAACTTAATTGTATGTGCCAGCTAACTCGGAGGTCATTAGAAACTTTCTCGAATGAACAAGAAGAGATTAGTCTCTGACAACCCCATAAACATGACAACTTTGTTTCCCCTTAGAGCCGGAACAATATCTTCAGAGTCGTGGAAACAATAGATAACTATTTCACTAAGTCAATCGTGCATGCTTCGTTTATAAAGAGTTGCATAGAAATAGAGAGACGGGCGTTTCAATAAAAGGGGTTTATTGAACAGTCTTATTTCTCATGCAAGAGATATGAACTGCTACAATTGTTAGACAATGTGTGAAGTATAATGCGTACAGCATAAACAGTAATATAAAATAATACTGCAATAGCGTTGTCTGTTGCTATGATATATATAAAAATACATACATAAATAACACAGGCTAAAATACTCAACTGGTGCTTCTAAAATACGCCTACAACAGTGTACCTAACCTAGGTCTAGTACGGGGGAAGAAGTAGGTGCTGGTTTATCCTAGGTTTAGTTTTGCCAAGAATTGCCAAAGGTTTCATCAAGGTTCTAATTAGCTCCATACCTTAGAATGAGAGAGGTTGGTATCTCTTTCCCGGGACTCGATTTCCCAACACCCCGCAAGGGGAGTCAGAAACACTGGAGCTGGATTCTCAGCAGGAGGATGACAGCGTCTAGTCAGTCTAGTCAGCTGGGGAGTTGGCTTCCTTCGATACTTGCTTTTGCGAACTTCGTCGTGCTAGTAGGTAGTCGAACTGCACCGAACCACACCGTGCTTTGCCATAGGAAGGGAAGGTATATTTATACCTTGAAGGTGTTTAGAAATGCTGGTATTGACGTATAAGTCGGGCATATGAACATCATGAATGAACCCCTAAAGAATAGATGTTCATGCATAATAACTGAGTTCTTGGAGAAATCAATATCCAGGCAAGGGAAAGTCCCTAAAGCTTAAGAGTCTGGTTTTCCAAGAAATTGTTGTGACGTAGATCAACGGATGTAAGTAGCCATGCCTGTATTTGGGTAGCATGGACTATGCCTAAATATTGACTGGATTTCTATGCCTATATAAGGGCAATGTGAAATTTACCTATATAAGGGTATGAATCGGGAAATTGATACTGAATCTAAATCAATACACAACATGTTATCTTCTTTGGATCTGCTTGATGCCTACCTCCAAGTGCCCATTCACCCTGCATTCCAGCAGTACCTCAGGTTTTGTGTGGTGCCAGAGCATTTCCGAATGCAGGCACTGCCATTTGGTTTGTCTTCTGTCCTGATGGTCTTCATTAAAGTCCTGGCTCCCTTGGTTGGGCTCATCCATAGGGAGGGAATGTGGGTATTCCCGTACCATGATGACTGGCTGATATCTGCCTCTTCTTTTTCCAATTGGACTCTTCAAGTCCAGAGTGTCTGTGAGATTCTGGAAAGGCACGGCTTTCTGATCAACCACAAAGAGTTGCATCTGGTTCCCACCCAGAAGGTAGTGTTTATTAGGGATCACCTGGACATGGTCAAGGGGCTGGTGTTTTTGCCGGCCGTGAGGAGGGCAACCATGAGGAGGGACCTGGGTTGTCTGCCTGCCTTGGATTCTGCCCCGGTGCATGAGTGGTTGAGGTAGCAGGGTTTGATGTCAGCAGCAATAAGTGTACTGCTGTGGGCTCATTTGCATTTGTACCCGTTGGTAAACCATCTCCTGTCCCATTGGTCCCCTTGTTCTGCTGCTTACAATCAGCCAGTGATAGTGTCCCCTCAGATCGCCCTGGGTTGGTGGGTGGTGGAATCCAATCTGACCAGAGGTCTTCCTTTTTAGGTGTCTTCCTCCTGGGAGGTGATGACAGATGCCAGCCCGTTGGGCTGGGGGTTAACGTTGGATTCCTGGTCTGTTCAGAGTCTCTGGGATGGCCTGCATACTGGTTGCTAACCCAACTTCAAGTAGGAGCTGAAGGCAGTTCAGATGGCTTATCTGGAGTTTGCATCAGCCGTTCAGGGGCATCATGTTCTGGTCCGGATGGACAGTCAGGTGGTGATGGGTTACCTCAATCACCAGGGGTGCTGCAGGGTTCAGTCCCTGTGGATCCGGGTTCAGGAAATTCTCACCTGGGCCGAAATCACTGTGTTGTCTCTGCTGGCAGTGTATCTTCCAGGGAGAGAAAATTGTGTGACAGATAACCTGAGCAGGGTTTTCCCCCTATGTCTTCGATGTCACTGTCTGGGGAGGTGTTCCGTGTATTGCAAACGCAATTTGGGTGTAAATGTAAATGTAAATGTGGCGTATTTGTATAGCGCGAACAGTGACCCGGAGGCATCCCGGCGCTTGTACTCCTACCACAAGGGAACCCCTCCTGGCTTTTCCTTGTGGGGTGTCCACTCCTGGGCATCCCATGGTGAAACCAGGCATCCCTTGTGTATCAGGGGGCCTTTGTGGAGACTAAGCAAGCTATTGCCCAGAGTTGCAGCGTGGGACCCATGCTTAGAATCGGCACTGAGGTGAGAATATCCGGTCAGAGGAATTTAAGCCCGAAACCCGCCGAGGCGGGAATCGAACCCTGGTCCCTGGCCAGCGTTCTGCATCAAGGTCTGCCGCTCTAAGCATTGAGCCACACTTCTCCACAGTGGACTTGCTTGCGGCCAAGGGCAATGCTCAGCTGCCCCACTTCTGCTTGATTATTCCCTGTCCAGAGGCATGACGGGTGGATGTGATGTCATTTAAGTTGCCAGACATCCTGCTTTACGCATTTCCGCTGATCCATTTGATTGCCCAGGTTCTGTGCAAGGTATTTGTTCTTCTGATTGTGCTGGGCTGAGCTCACTGCTCGTTGTATAATCTTCTGAGGGAGCTGGCCATTCAGGAGTGTTGGGTGATTCCTAATCTTCCTTATACGCTGAGAGGTTTGTGTCTTCCTGCGGGGGTTGTGGGTTGGCTCCATCTTCAGGCCTTGATCTTGAGAGGGTGAGACTCTTGTTCTGTGGCTAGATGAGGAAATGGTTTATTTTCTTCGGGGTTCCAGACATCTGGCGACTCTTCAATCTTATTCCCGACATTGGGGGTCCTTTTCTAGGTGGTGTGTTTCTAAAGGCCTAGAGTCTGGTTCAGTGGACCCGTCCTGGGTGCTGGATTTTCTGTTGGATAGCTTTACATTGGGTCTAGCTCTTTCTATATTTTGGGCTCAGTTGACGGCTTTGCGGGCGTTCTGCAGTCCTCATTTGGATTGGCTGGATCCATTGGTGGCCCGGTTGATACGAAGTTGTTTTCTTCAACGTCCTAGAGTGATTTGTCCTGCCCCAGCCTGGGATCTCCTGTTGGTGTTACAGGCCCTTCAGGTGGCTCCTTTTAAGCCAGTTGGTTCTGTGGACATTAAATTCTTGACCATGAAGGTGGTGATTCTGATGGCCATTGTGTCAGCTGCTCCGATTGGAGAGTTGGGGTCATTTTTGCGGTCTCCTCCTTTCTTGCGTGTCTTGCCGGATTGTGCTGTCCTTTGCCCGACCGTAAGTTCTTGCCCAAGGTCCCCTCAGTTGCCAACCATTCCAGGGAGGTCATTCTGCTTACTTTCTCCCCGGTCCCTGAGTTTGGAGGTGGAAGCGGATCTCTCCCTTCTGGAAGTCCCGCCGGCAGTGTTGGTTTATCTGGAGCGGACTTTGGCTTTTTGCAAGTGTGATAGTCTGTCACTTTTGTCCCAGTTAGATCGGGTCATAAGCCTTCTCTTTCTACCCTGAGTAGATGGATTAAGCAGACAATCCTTCTGGCCTATGGTTCTCAGTGGTCGGAGGTGCCGGCCTGGATCCAGGGTCTGTCTACCTGGGGTATTTCTGCCTCCTGGGCTTCTTTTAGGAGGTATTTATTGTGAATATCTGTAGGGCCTCTACGTGGGCCTCTCCACACATGTTCATGTACAACTATTGTGTGGTGTTGGGTGGTCCTGCTTCTGGGGGTTTTGCTGAGGCTGTTCTACATGCTAGCCCTGCCTGCACTTGACTGCCGCTCCTTCTGTTGGGTGTCTGTTTTTTTCTGTCTCTGTTTTGCTGTTTGGATTAAATCGTGGTATTTGCCTCAGCCTTTGGCATATAGTTTCTTGTTGGTGACTATGAAGCTGCTTGGCTTTGGGATATGCTCACTGTGTGACTCAGGCAGTGAGGAAAACTTACAAGGAGGTAATGCCCCAGTTACTTACCAGTAATCTTTACTACTCTGAGTATAGTCTTCCTCGCCACATGAGTTCCCATCCCTCCCTCCCTGTTTGACTATCGGTTTCATGTGGTTGCTTGCTGCATTGGTAGTTGTACAGGAAGTGGGGTTGGTCATGCCTCCTCTGATACTGGGGAAAGGGTGAAGATGGTTGGCCATGTTGTGGCAGGATGGGAGGACTAGAGCGTAAAATTGCTTGGAGGGTTCTATTGTGAAGCTGAAGCTCACTGCGTAACCCATGTGGTGAGGAAGACGATAGGCAGAGTAATGAAGACTACCAGTAAGTAACCGGGGCAAGAACTCCAACTGGGGCCATCTAGTAGTGCTTGACTGGGGCAAACCCAAAAGTTCAGTCCGAACGTGATGGAGAACGGGCCAGAGACAGTAGTCATGCAGACCCTCGGACAGTACCTCAGATACGTCGATGCTTGGGACAATGCAATGCTCAATGGAGAGAATGCATTTCAGGTGCAGGTGATGTGTCGGTTCTGCAGGAAGTGCAAGGTCACTGAGGCGTTGGCACTCTGGAGTGATGCACTGTGCAAAGTAGGTGATGCCCCTGTTGCGGGTTCGAGGCTTTGGTTAGCAAAGACAGTTCAGTGCCAGTGATGTGTCAATGTTAAGAGTGCAGTGAGTAGAATTTGTGGTGTTGTAGTTGAACCACTGGGCTGAGGGCCATGCACCGGTCGACAGCCACACAGGGCCAGTAATGCATAGGAGCTGGGATGGTGCACCACAGATGTCGGTGATGTGGTGTCTGAGACTCACGTAAAAGCAGTTCTTCGGAGGTGCTGCGGCAAAGTCGGGGCTTTGTTGAAAGGCAAGGTCAAGGTCATTGGGTTGTGGGCTCTGTGTGCATTGTCCATGGCTTCAGTGCAGGCAGCGTCAGTTTTGCCTGGATGTGCAGGATCCAAAATGACGTTTCATATTCGTACCTACGGATGGGATTATGAGCGGGGCCCGGCCACCATGATGAGCTCTGGCCCCCCAACTGAAAACCCACACCTTTCTGTATCTGTTATTTGTGACAGTGCACATGATGCGTGAGCCTTAACATTTGGTATCCCCATAGAAAACGATGTTGGAAAGCAAATGGAAGGGTGCTATTTTGCATAGATATACTGTACTCACCCATCCAACATAAGGCGATATAAAATTGAATCCTGGTAACTTCTAACCTGAGAAACGCTGAGGATATCAAATATTATAGGCTGTATTGGCTATTATATTTGGTATCCCCTAAGGGTACAGCAGGAAAAATCTTGTGGAATGATGTACAAAATGTGAAAATATACTGTAGTTTGCTACCAAATTATGGTCAATTGCTAAAGGGTGATCCATGAAACATAGGGGATACAAGATATTACGGCAATGTGTGAGACCCAATATTTGGTATCCCCAATGTAAATGACTTTTGAAAGCAAAAGGAATGGTGCAATTTGGGAATGAAATACTGTGTTCCTGCATTCAACATAAGGTGAAGTCAAATTGAATCCTGGTAACTTCCAACCGCTTAAATACTGGTGATACCGAATATTATAGGCCGTATACGCTATTATAGTTGATTTCCCCTAAGAGTACGGATGAAAAATCTTGTGGAATGATGTACAAAATATGAAAAGATACTGTAGTCTGCTATCAAACAAAAGTCAATTTCAACTGGTCAATAGGTAAAGGGTAACAAATGAAACATAGGGGATACGAGATATTACAGCAATACATGAGCCATAATATTTGGTATCCCCATAGTAAATGATGTTGGAAAGCAAAATGAAGTGTGCTATTTAGTTTAGAAATACTGTGCTACTGCATATAACATAAGGCAAAGTCAAATTGAATCCTGGTAACTTCTAACCAGAGAAACACTGGCGATACAAAATATTTTAAGCCACATAGGCTATTATAGTTGGTATCCCCTAAGTGTACGGATGCAAAATTTTGTGGAATGATGTACAAAATGTGAAAAGATGCTGTAGTCTGCTACCAAACAAAAGGCAATTTCAACTATTCAATAGCTCCTGGTTAACTCATGAAACATAGCGGATACCAGATATTACAGCAATGCGTGAGCCATAATATTTGGTATCCCCTTATGAAATGATATTGGAAGGCAAAATGAAGGGTGGTCTTTAGTATAGGACTACTGTGCTCCCCCATCCAACATAATGCGAAGTCAAATTGAACCCTGGTAACTTCTAAATCGAGAAAGACTGGGGATAAAAAATATTATAGGCCATATAGGCTACTTTATTTGGTATAACCTAAGGGGACGAATGCAAAATCTTGTGGAATGATGTACAAAATGTAAAAAGATACTGTAGTCTGCTATCAAATAAAAGGCAAATTCAATTGGTCAATGGCTAAAGGGTAACCCATGAAACATAGGGGATACGAGATATTATGGCAATGCGTGAGCCATAATATTTGGTATCCCCTTAGTAAATGATGTTAGAAAGCAAAAGGAAGGGTGCTATTTGCTGTAGAAATACTGTGCTCCCGCATCCAACATAAGGCAAAGTCAAATTGAAACCAGGAAACTTCTAACCTGAGAAACACTGTGGATACCTAACATTATAGGCCATATAGGCTATTATAGTTGGTATCCCCTGAGGGTACTGAAGGCAAAATCTTGTGGAATTAAATACAAAATATGAAAAGATACTATAGTCTGCTATCAAGGGGGGCGTGGCTTTGACTCCGCCGAGCATGGTCGCCTGAGCCCCGAGCTCCGGGCTGATCTCGGTATTTATCCTGACCGAGAACCTCCCCGGCGGCGCCACTGACCCGGCGTGGTTCCTGACCGACGTGGAGCACCTCGGCATCGGCCGAACAAGAGAGGGGACCCACGGCTGTCTGCAGGCGGCCACTGAAACGGAGCCCGGACTGCGGCGGTTGGCCATTTTGCAGAGGGCCCGCTGCGGCCCACTGATCCCCGACCTCGATTGCTGAGGGGTCGACTGGGGACCTGGCCTATGTGGAGGGCCAGGGATCGGAGCAGACCGGGACACGGCCCATTGGCGGGGATAGACGCGGGCGCCTGGCGCTGGGGCCCGCGTACTGGTGGTCCCGTCTGCCCAGCGGTAACGACCGGAGGTCCCGACGAGAGGGGGCTGTGGCGTCATCGCCTCCGGGCGGCGGAGTGGAGTGG
Organism: Lissotriton vulgaris; assembly: GCF_964263255.1. NCBI lineage: Eukaryota > Metazoa > Chordata > Amphibia > Caudata > Salamandridae > Lissotriton > Lissotriton vulgaris. The sequence continues at coordinate 369,816,744 of NC_141699.1, read as the reverse complement.
AGTGGTCCCGGTAGGGGGCCCATCATACGGCGGACCCGGCGGGGCAGCTACTCGGGAGCGCCGGTCTGCCTTGTTTGGTGCACTGGAACCACGGACCCCGACTGGGGAGCAGAGACACCTCGGAGCTGTGAGAGGGGAGTGGCGTCTGGCCTGCTGGGGCCTCAATAGCCATGCTGGAAGACTAGAGGCCATTGGATTTGCGGTTTGCCCAGGATCGGACGGAGAGGGGCCCTGCCCTTGGCCCAGTGCAGACACGGTTGGTGACGTCTTGGTGTCTACGCCACAGGTCCCTGGACTTGGGAGGACTTCTGGCCCAGTTCCGGCTCTTTGCTCAGACCGACCTGAGGGGCGGCGGCCCCCATTGCCAACCGGAGCACACCTTGTGACAGACTCTTGGCGATTGGCATAAGTGCGAGAACCGGTGGTGCGACATGGGAAAACCACGGAAGGGAGCGGGCACGGCACCACCGGACCAGTCTGAAGATTCTCTTGAGGCCCATGACCAGCGGCTGACGGATGGCCAGGCTACAGGGCTGCAACAGCAACAGATGGACCAGATCCTCAAGGCCATAGGGGACACAAGAGAGGCGCTACGACAGGACATCGCTCAGGTCTCCACAGGCCTTGGCCTCCTGAAGGCGGACCACGACAAGCTCGCTGATCGAGTCAAGGCAGCGGAGCTGGTGCTAGAGACGCTGGAACCGGCCCAGAGAACATCGGACGCCACATTGGAGGATCTAACGCGCAGGGTGCGGCAACTGGAGAAGAGAGCGGCTGACGCAGAAGGGCGCAACAGGCGCAATAACATTCGCGTGGTGGGTCTACCCGAAAATGTCGAAGGGGGCGACATGGTCTCATATCTGGAGAACTGGCTGCGAGATGTGGTGGTCCCTGAGGGCCTGACGCACTTCTATACACTGGAAAGAGCTCATAGGGGTCCGGCTCGACCTCCGGCCCCGGGCCGCCCCCCCCGACCAGTGATAGCCCGGCTGCTACATTTCAGGGACCGGGACATTATCCTGCGGCACGCCAGGTCGGATGGCCCGTACAAGGTGGACAACGCATCCGTGTCTCTATTTCCCGATTATTCCCAGGAGGTCCAACGCTGCCGCTTCTCCTTCGTCGCTGTTAAGAGGGCTCTCCGTGACGAGGGGGTGCAGTACTCTTTGCTGTTCCCTGCGCGCTTGAAGGTGCTGGTAGATGGAGTGGCGACGTTCTGCGACACACCGGACGACGCTTGGCAGTGGTTGGAATGGTACAGAGCGGGCAAGAATGGCACGGGCACCTGGGCGGAGGCTGCGGAGGACCGACCGAAACCGCGTAGGAGCAAGCGCAACCGGAGGCGAGAGCAGAACAGGCGGTCCCCATCGGCGTCGCAGACTGAACTGGAGAGGCAGGCCGCCCTTCAGGCGGTGTCGATCATCTCCGGAGTGGTGACGGAGGCCCCGGCGGTGGACTCGGGCTCCCGGTTGGGCTCTGATGAAGCGGAGCGTGGAGGTTCGGATGGGGGCTCGGAGAAGGACCCTGAGGAGTTGCCTCAGGTCACTCCGCAGACTGCCGATGGACTGATGGACGAATGATCTCCAGGAGGCTGAGTGAAGGACAGTAAGGAGGTGGGCTCAGCCTGTGGGGGGAGACATTACCGGGGTTGATGGGGTCTTGCTGCCTGGGGCGCTAGGAAGGCCGCTGTCACCTGTCCTACTGGGGTGTTGCTGGAGCGCGAGGAGACCCTGGTACATTCAATGGGTCGGTGGTGCTGCTGGGGGGGAGGGGGGAGGTCTATTCTTAGTCGGGATCGGCTTCTCCCGGTGTGGTGGGTCTCTGGCTATCCGGCCGGCTGGTGTGGAGTCACCTCCTCGATCTCACATAACTTGTGAGTCTCTGGTAGTTCCCAGAGTTTCCCTCGTTAGCGGGGGTAAGGTTTGGATGGGTAACCATTGTTTGGCGCCTGTTCTGGGGGTGGGTGGGTTGGGGGTTGGTTGGGGCTGTTGCAGGTTGCAGGGGATTGTCAGTGTGCCGACAGGGCTGTCAGGGACTGGACTCCGCTATAGACCTATTGATGGCGGCTAGATTGGAACTGAAATGTGTTACCTGGAATGTGCGGGGGCTCAACTCCATGAGGAAGAGATACAAGGTGCATGCATACCTAGTGTGCAGGGGGGTTCAGGTAGCTTTTCTGCAGGAAACGCACTTAACACTGGCAGAGGGGCAAGCGCTGCAGCGGCGATGGAGGGGGCAACTCTTCTATACTACCTATTCTGCTCATGCTAGGGGGGTGTTGATTTGGGTGCGAGCAGGTGTCCCCTTTCAGCCCATGACGACGAGGGTGGATTCAGATGGGAGGTTTGTGGCAGTACTAGGGCGACTTGATGGCCGGGATGTTACGCTCTGCAGTGTTTATGTTCCAAACTTTGACCAGGCCGCGTTCTTCTCTACGCTGTCGAGGAGGTTGGCGTCTATGCTGGTGGGCACGGTGTACATGGGGGGGGACTTTAACTCAGTGGTGGATGTGGAGATAGATCGTTCCCACCCTCCGCTGGCTCAATCGGTGGTGCGCAGGGTGGCCAAGGCTCGGAGGAACTGGCAAGAGCAGTGGGGGCTTTTAGACGCCTGGCGGACGCATCACCCCGTCGATAGGGATTATTCGTTCTACTCCACGCCACATGATCTACACGTGCGCCTTGACACTTTTCTTTGTACGGCTGGGGCCCAGGAACTCACACGCAGCAGTGAATACCTGGCGAGGACCATCTCGGACCACAACCCTTGCTTACTTACGGTCCTCTGGTCCAGACAGCGGCAACCAATCCCCACGTGGCGGCTGAACCCGCTGGCACTGGAAGATCCGATATTTCACGCAGAGGTGCAAGAGTGCATTGAGCATTACTTTCAAGAGAACACGGGTACCGCGACCACTAGAGCGATCGAGTGGGACGCCTTTAAGGTGGTGGTGCGGGGCGCATGCCTCTCGTCCTCGGCGCGGGAGGAGACCTCACTGCGGCAGGTGGAGAAGGATAGCCACGTGGAGGGGGGCAATAAGGAGGAAGTGTTGGCTGCTAGGGAGCGAGTTGCCGTCCAAGTGGAGAGGCTCCGCTGCCATGATTACCGGGAGTACATGGTCCGAGCACACGCAGAGAGGGACCGGGTCGGTTCGCTGTTGGCGTGGCTGGCCAACCCTCAATCTAGGGGTACGCCAATACTATCGCTGACCACACCGGCCGGGGACTTGGTTTATTCGCAACAGGAAATCAATGACCAGTTCCTAGCTTATTACTCGGAACTCTATCGGAGCAGATTGTCGGCGTTACCGGCTGGATTGGATGCCTTCCTCGCTGTAGCGCAGTTACCACGGCTAAACTCGGAGCAGGGAACCGCGCTGGGTGCAGCTATCACCCTGGAGGAGATCAGAACGGCGGTTAAGCACATGGCCAGAAAGAAAACGCCAGGGGGTGACGGACTCCCGGTGGAGTTTTACGCCGCATATATTGACCTCCTAGCGCCTCAACTACATCAGGTGTATGGGGAGGCGTGGGATCGGGGCAGGTTACCAGTGTCGACGAGGGAGGCGATTATAGTGCCGTTATTGAAGAAAGGCGGGCTTCCTACGGCTAGAACGGCATATCGCCCGCTCTCGATGCTCACTGTGAACTATAAGGTGTTGAGCAGGATCCTGGCCACACGATTATCTGTCAAAGAGAAGTCCCTGGGTGAACATTCATGTATGGCCTTATTAAAACTCCATACCTATATTGTCTAAACACTCTATCATCGAGCTTGGAAAACTCAACCAAAGAATTTAAATTTCCACACTAAAAATAGGAACGTTCACAGTCTTTTTAATAAAAATATATAACAAATTGTACACAGTAACAAATTAAAATTTCAAAGAGCGATCTTTGAAAAAATAAAAACAGTTAATCAAAACAATCAGTCATCACAATTCATTACATATATGCACATCGATTATTAGATCAAATATTAGACATCAGAATCATTTGAAGCAAAAGTCACATGCAAAAAGTACATAAAGTTACAGTAAAAAGAATTTCTATAGTATAAGAAACACAAAGCAATTTTCAACGAACCCCTGCGCAACGTGGCTTAATGATATTACTACCACTCTCAATTGTTTGATCCAAAGGTCATTAGTTCATAAGGAAGTGACATCAATAGTACTACTTTTATAAGGGTATCAATTGTTCACTGGACCTTAGCTTGGATTCTACATTAAACACAAATGCGTCACACACGATTATCTGTCCATATGTGCTCTCTGGTACACCCGGACCAGTCGGGCTTCATCCCCACGCGGAACACCTCGACGTGTATACGGCGCCTGATACGGGTCATGGAAGTTGAGGGAGTTGGCCCCCAGGGCGCGGCCGTGCTCTCGGTAGACATCGAAAAGGCATTCGATAGTGTGGAGTGGCCATATCTGTTCTGCGTGCTTCGTCGGTTCGGGTTAGGGGACGGTTTCGTCCGCTGGACGCGGCTGCTGTATGAGTCTGCCACTGCTAGGGTCCGCACGGGCCGCTCAATATCTGCGGCATGCCCGGTGGAACGAGGCACCCGACAGGGTTGCTCTTTGTCCCCGCTCCTCTTCGCTTTGGCGATTGAACCTTTGGCAGCACAGGCTCGACAGGGACGGCATTATGAGGGGGTGTCCCTGCGCGGGGTGTCGCATTATATTTCCTTGTATGCCGACGATCTCCTGATGTACTTGGCTGATGTGGAGGCTTCGGTGCGGGGTGCGCGGGCCTTGCTCCGTGAGTTCGGCGAATTGTCGGGGCTGCAGGTTAACTGGCTTAAGACCTGTCTATTCCCCTTGACTCCCCGTTGCATCCAGCCTGCGGAGCTCGGGGGTTTGCGCTGGAAATCGGAGTGCCTGCCATACCTCGGAGTCTACATTTATCATACCCACTCGCACCTATATGAAGGGAATGTGGGCAGAGCCCTGAGGGGTATTAGAGGCAGCATGGGATTTTGGCGCACTCTCCCATTGTCTGTGGCCGGTCGGATAGCGCTGCTGAAGATGGTGGCCCTACCACGCCTGCTTTATTTTTTCCGCCCGCTGCCGGTGTGGATCCCGCTCTCTTTTTTTCGGATGCTGCGGTCGATGGTGATAGGGTTTATCTGGGGCTCTGGCAGGAGACGTGTAGCTTTGAACACCTTGCTTAGGTCCCGGGAGGAGGGCGGCCTGGCGGTACCGGATTTTGAGTGGTATTACCTGGCGGCGCAGCTACAGTGGCTCACGATGGCTGTGGCGCGGGAGTTTAGAGGCCCGGACGGCCCGCAGGGTCGGATTATACAACGACACGTCCTGTCTTTCATCGTGCTCCAGCAGGGGCTTCGGTTGGATCAGCTGACTTTGGAGGAACGCACCCTTCGCCAGTGCTGGCTTCGTAGCCAAAAACGGGCGGGATGTCACACTCCTTATGCGCCGGAGATCCCCCTGGGCATGTGTACTGCCCTCCCGCATGGTGGGGACTGGTCGGCGCTGGCCACCTGGGAGGATCTTGGGGTCCACATGATAGGGGACTTGTATGGGGACGGTGCCCTGCTGTCGTCCCACGACCTACAGGAGGCCTTCGATCTGCCGAGGGGTGACTTTTTGCTCCATGCGGCTCTAGTGACTGGGATTCAGAAACGCTGGAGGATGGGGCTGGTAGAACCTCCCACGTCGTTGGGCTGCCAGTACGTTGTGATGGCAGATGGCGCTCATAAGGCTATCACCTGCCTATACCGGAGATTGGCGCTGGATGGGCCGCCCGCCCTGGATAGGTTGCGGGAGCGCTGGGAGGGTGACATCGGTCGGCCGATACCGGAGACGACCTGGCCCCAGCTTGTACGTAGGGCCTGGAAGGGCACGCGCAATGTTAGGTTCCAACTGGTCCAATACTTCACTCTACATAGGGCGTATTGGACGCCGGCCAAGATCCAACGGGTCTTTGGAGGCTCGCACTCGGTATGTCCTCGCTGCAATACGGAGGGTGCTGATTTTGGGCATATGTTCTGGGCATGCGCGGGGCTTGGCACATACTGGGCTGATGTTATGTTTTGCTTGAATGAGGTTACGGAACGACAGATCGATACGGACATGGGGTCCACATACTCCAGCCACGAAAATTACCAGTAAGTTCTTCGACCTGGGGTTAATCCTGGCCAAAAGGGAGCTCACACTGCACTGGAAATCTAGGGGGGGGCCCAGCTTCCTGAGGTGGCGGGAGTGTATCCAGCAATGGGCGACTAGTGAAGGGACACTTAGATTACAATTAGCCAGACGCGCCGCTAATGATAAAGCGCTAGATGCGGCCAGGGCATGGAGCGCGCTAGTGGTGGACCTACAGGCACTGTCAGAAGCTGATGGGGATGATGAGGTTGACGTGCCGGCGAGCCAGGAGGGGGCGACAGAGGGGGAGAGAGCGGGGACATTGGTTGAGGACGTGGCATGCTAGACCGCGTAACCTGCAGCAGGCGAGATTGACGGCATGGGCCGAACGAGATGGAGGATGGAAGGGGTAACGTGCGCGGATTGGGGCAGCGCCTGGACTCCCGCTTGGCTGGGGGGCCGAACTTGGAGAAGCTCAGGAGGAGTCGCCCGCTTTCTTATGGAGGTCTATAGTATGTCACGAGAGAGACAGTAGAGGGCACACTGACAAGGGGGTTGGGGGTAGGGGGGGTGGTGGGAGAGATGGATGGGGCTTTCTTGGTTGGGGATGTTGAGACGCTGCATTATTGAGCATCAGCGCGATGGAGGAACGTATGAAGCGTGACTGTGAGGTGCTACACAGACTCAATAATGATCTGTTTGGTTAAAAAGAAATTCATTTGGGCAGTAGGGCCAGTTCTTTGTTGGGGTCAGGGGTGGGGGAGAAACGGAAAAGCAGATACCAGATCGTTCTGTCGAGCAGATGTCACTGTTTCCTTGTACGATTTCCTGGTCCGGTGTTTCCTAGCTATTGCCGCCCGACCTCCGGGATGCGGGTTACACGGCTGTGTAAAACTTGTTTTACAACTGGTGTAGGTCATTGCTAATTGATGAGACACTCGAAATAACTGTCTGTATGTTTACTATATATCTGCAATAAAAATACAGTTTACAAAAAAAAATAGTCTGCTATCAAACAAAAGGCAATTTCAACTGTTCAATGGCTCAAGGGTTAGCCATTAAGAATAGGAGATAAGAGATATTACAGCAATGCGTGAGCCATAATATATGGTATCCCCATAGTAAATTATGTTGCAAAGCTTAAGGAAGGGTGCTGTTTGGCATATAAATACCTTGCTCCCACATTCAACATAAGACAAAGTCAAATTTAATCCTGGTAAGTTCTAACCCAAGAAACACTGGGGATACCAAATATTATAGGCCGTGTAGGCTATTATAGTTGGTATCTCCTAAGGGTACGGATGCAAAATCTTGTGGAATGATGACAAAATAGGAAAACATACTGTAGTCTGCTATCAAACAAAAGGTAATTTCAACTATTCAATGGCTCAAAAGGTAACACATGAAACATCGGGGATACGAGATATTACAAAAATGAATGAGCCATAATATTTGGTATCCCTATAGGAAAGGATGTTGGAAAGCATAAGGAAGGGTGTTATTAGGTATGGAAATACTGTGCTCCTCCAGCCAACATAAGTCCATGTCAAATTGAATCCTGGTAACTTCTAACCAGAGAAACGCTGGGGATACCAAATATTATAGGCCATTTAGGCTATTATATTTTGTATCCCCTAAGGGTATCGGATGCGAAATATTGTGGAGTGATGTACAAAATTTGAAAAGATACTGTAGTTTGCTATCAAACAAGACACTTTCAACTATTCAATGGCTCAAGTGTAACCGATGAAACAAATGGGATACTAGATATTACAGCAATGCATGAGCCATAATATATGGTATCCCTATAGTAAATGATGTTGGAAAGCATAAGGAAAGGTGCTATTAGGTATAGAAAAACTGTGCTCCTCCAGCCAACATAAGTCAATGTCAAATTGAATCCTGGTAACTTCTAACCAGAGAAACGCTGGGGATACCAAATATTATAGGTCATTTAGGCTATTATATTTTGTATCCCCTAAGGGTATCGGATGCGAAATATTGTGGAGTGATGTACAAAATTTGAAAAGCTACTGTAGTCTGCTATCAAACAAAAGACACTTTCAACTATTCAATGGCTCAAGTGTAACCCATGCAATAAATGGGAAACTAGATATTACAGCAATGCTTTGGCCGTAATATTTGGTATCCCCATAGTAAATGGTGTTGGAAAGCAAAAGGAAGGGTGCTCCTTGGTATCAGTACACTGTGCTCCCCCATCCAACAAAAGGCGAAGTCAATTTGAATCCTGGTAACTTCCAACCCGAGAAACACTGGGGATACCAAATATTACAGGCTGTATATGCTATTAAATTTGGTATCACCTAAAGGTACGGATGTAAAATCTTGTGGAATGATGTACAGATATGAAAAGATACTGTAGTATGCTATCAAATAAAAGGCTAATCCGTGATGGAAAAGGAGGTCTGCATGAGTCGAGGAAGAGGCGAGGTTGTACAATAGGGAAAGGACACAGTACAAGTTCCATAATACATCATATATACATTTTATGGTATAATAGGTTGTACAATAGGGAAAGGACACAGTACAAGTTCCATAATACATCATATATACATTTCATGGTATCAAATTAGACATTGGGGGATCAGTCATGTATCCCAAATAAAGATGTCATTGGACAAAACTCAATTGTTGTTAAATGACAAACTAGGGACACCTACCTACCCTGCACTGAAGCGGAAAGCTCCACTCTAGCGGACAAACAGCGTATCAGCCTCCCAGCCCACCTCTCGCAGCACCCGCTCCGCGGGTGCCGCTTCGTCGGTGGGTGTTGGTAGAGGCAGCATCCAGAGGACCAGAGGCGAGGAATTCAGGACAAAGGCAGCAAGGCGGTAAGGGGCGCGAGGGACCAGCGGGGCTGCGAGCGTGCGGGGACTTCATTTCCCAGAAGTCCCTGCAAGACCACGGAAGAGCTTCCGGTCCGCTCTCCCTGCTGGCCCCGCCCCCCGCCCTTTACGCCTCCTACATAACAACATCCCTCTCCCGCAGCGCGGGACGCAGCTCGGGCGAAGACAGGGCAAAGACAGGGCCGTTTGAGGCCGTTCGAGGACGGCAGAGGACGGCCCCGGCCCTGTCACCCTGAGCTCTACGACGATCCCCCTAGCCCCTCTCGAAGCCAAACGCACATTTTCGGGACTTAAGATGCGTCCCAAAACAAGAAGCGCAACTAAGAAAGTGGCTCTGGTGACACAAGTAACCGGCCCAATAGATCTCTTTATATCCAGGGTCAATGATACCATTGACAAAAGCATCATCTTACTGGAGAAAAGAGTCTCCTTGGACCTCATGCAGGCAAAACGATCTTCGCTCGGTTCACTTGCTACTGCAAATTCTCCCGTTCACCCGGTAGCTAATAATTGCTCCCTGCCACTACCAACAAATACTGCTCCTACGCTGACCGTTCCAAACTCTGTCGATTTGTCCGTAACCCAATCGGACTCTGATCCATCATACGTCGATCTCGACGCAACCCCAGACCTAGAAGCCTGCCAATCACCGGTCGAGAAATTAGACCAGAGTGACGACAATAATCTTGTACCACCTGACCCAGAAACGATCCGAGACACAACAAAAATAAGGGAAATTGTCTCCACCAATCTCAAGGCAATGCCAATCAGCAAGGAAAAACCAAAGACAAAAAGAAAGAACCATAACTTGACTACACCCACCCCTAATTCCTCGGCAGGTATCCCCTGCTGGGTGGAAAATATGGTTATGGACTTAAAATCCGACCTTGAGGCAAAAATTACAGCGCAGATTAAACCACTCATATCAAAACTGGACAGACTTACGTCATTAATCAACTCCAAATGTAGTTGTAAACCAAGCAGGAATGGTTCCGCCCCAATGCAGGGCGCACAGGAAATACCCCAAAAAAAACCATCCAATACAAAACAAATAACCAGCACAATAAATAAGACTAATTTGTCATCAACCAAAAAAGCGGCAGTAACACATCCATTAGCCAAAAAAGCGACCAATCTGGATGCTCCCAAAAACACCCCGGACGCGGTAGATCTTTCGTCCACTACCCAAATAGATCCAGAAGGTCAATCAAAATCAAAAACAAATAACAGGCAAATGAAAGGAAATCTCACCATTCCAGCAGAGACCCCCTCCCAAGAAAACACACCAGATCTGAAGACCAAGCAACCTCGGCCCAAAATAATCAACTTACCCCCGGAAGCTTCTCCCTTCGTGGTGGTGTTAACAGCAGTTCCCCCACTGAAGGAGGGCGTAAGAGAAACCTTCGCAGAGCTGAGGAATAAATGTGCTCAGTGGCTCCATATCCACAGACCACTACCCGCCCACATCAGGGGCGACATCTTCTCTGCACGTAGAGGAGATTGGGTTGGTAGAAGCACGAAGACAAAAGCGGGGGACGTCATCAGTATCAAATTCAGGGAGATAGGGGCAGCAAACTACATTTGTAATTCGTCCAACAGAGGACCTGCCACACAAATAAACCCCCTTCCCTTGTCTTACTTCCTACCTCCATCCACAAGGCAAAATTTCTCCTCGTTCGCACACCCAATAAACCCCAACTTTATAAATCCCTCCGACTACAATATGTACCACCCCCAACACCATCCAGAGAGGTCTAGATCCCTGCAAAACTTACAGTATCCAGCCTTTCAGTGGCATCCACCTGTTTTATTTCCCCAATCCACTCCTTTTGTTACCCCACCCCCGGTAAACCCACCTCCATGGTCACATCACAATACCCAACAATGGTGGCAACCTCAGCAATCTACGCACTATAACACCCACTTATGGCAACAGCCGCGGCAAGGATGGCTTCCCCCATTCAAACCATTAGGCCCAAATCACCAAGACAGAGACATGAATGAATGGAGTGGACCGGACCATGGGACAAAGAACAACGACCCCACATGCTGGGACAGTTGGAACGGCCCCCACTTAACAAACAGATATAGTCCCCTGGACGGCGTCGATTGACCACCACAATTTCAGGCATATTCCCAAAACCATACAGATCGTATGGAACCCATCGAACTCCCATCAGTCTCTCTAGACCGAGAGATCCCACCTGCTCCCGTGAAACTAAAAAGAACACAAAGCCCAGATGATAGCTCAACAAACCTGAGCTTGATTTCATGGAACATCGCTGGTCTAAGGACAAAAATAGAGGATGGGACAATCCTGTATCATACGCTTAATCACCAAGTATTATGCATACAGGAGACATGGTCACTACAAGAATATCACCTGCAGGGGTACAAGACGTACTCGTCTCTCGCGCAGTCGGGACATCTAGGCAGACCAAAGGGAGGTCTATGTATTTACCTAGCTAACACTATTCAAAATGTTAGAACAAAGGTTATTGAACTGACAACAAACCTGCAGATCCTAGGTCTTTATTTCCAGAAAAGAGAGTCGATGATCATTATTAACTTTTATAATAATCTGGAGGAACTGGACTTAGAGAGAGTTTTGGCCCATCTCCATGGAACATTAACCACCCTTATAATGCAGCAAGGAGTAGGAGGCCCGGCAACAATAGTATGGGCAGGCGACTTTAATCTTCACGCCTGCACCCAACTAAAAAGAAAATGCCCAGGCATGGTGACAGAAGATGGCCTCTTACTTACACATTTTTCGCACACCAAAATGGGAAGGCAAATGAACGATCTCCTATCCGATCTGGATCTCCAGATAGTAAACACCTCGGAATATGGGGAAAACTCACTTGCACCTACCTACATAGGACGAGGTCATCAAACCACGGTAGACTTTATAATTATATCAGCCTCTCTGCAAACAAGAGTAAAGAACTTCGAAGTGCTACCGAATTCTCAGAGTGATCATGCAATACTAACTCTAAAAGTCTTATTAATTCATCAAAAATGTTCCCCAGCAATAATAGCAAATGCCCTGACTCAGGAAAACATCAATTTGGATAAAGCAAATGGGTATACCATAAAGTGGGAGAGGATCAATCCTGATGAACTCACCAAAGAACTAATAAGGTCAGTTTACCCCCAAATTGAAACCTGTTTGGACATAGCTACTAATGACATGGAGCTTTTAACTAACTTCGCCCAAATCATGGAAAAAACAAAGACGCTACTTACAAGAAAACAAAAAACTGACTCATCGCGGACCTCTGGTTGGTTCAATCAAGAGTGCACTAAGGCACACACAAGACTAAAGTTAGCCTTAAACAAAAATGATAGGGACTTCAGTACAATAGCCACTCTCAGGAGCGAATACCTAAAAACAAGGAAAAAGAGGAAAGAGGAACTGAAGCAAGCGCTGTGGCACGAACTCCATGCTAGCGCTCAAGAAAAAAATTCAACAGCATTCTGGAGAATTATTAGAACTCCTTTCCTGGCGGACGACTCGGGCCCAAAAATCGAAGTCGCCATAGATGCTGCAACTTGGGTATCACATTTCACTAGCATCTTTCAAAAACCAACTTACGACCCAGAACTAGAAGAAGAAGAAAAAACACTTCCACCATACCCAATAGACATTAAATTCGAAATTTCTGAAATTCTTGTGGCATTGAACTCCACCAAAAAAGGTAAGGCTCCAGGGCCGGATGGCGTCCCAGCAGACTTTTTTAAACACCAGACAGACCTCTGGGCCCCAATTTTAACAAGGGTTTGTAGCGCTACGGCAAAAGTAGGAATTTTAGAGTCCTGGACCAAATCCATAATGGTCCCGATTTTTAAAAAAGGTAATCGTATGGACCCCGCCTGCTATCGCCCAATCTCCCTGTTGGACTCGCTGGGGAAAATAGCAGGAAGAGTGATACTAGAAAGATTACAGGACTGGGCGGAAGAAAAAGGTGTCCTATCCGATCTCCAATTTGGATTCAGAAAAGGATTAGGCACTGTTGAGCAAGCCTTAAATCTATCAATAATTGTCGGAAAATATGTGCACGCAAAGAACGCAAAACTTTATATGACTTACGTAGATCTATCCGCGGCTTTTGACTGCGTCTCCCACACAAAATTGTGGTCCCTTCTAGCACAGATGGGGGTAGACCAACCACTCCTGAACTTTTTAAGGGAACTCTACTCCAACCCATCCGCAAGAGTTCGCTTCGGGACAAAGGGAGAACTGACGGAGACCTTCACAGTAGAGCGGGGGGTCAGACAGGGATGCGTCCTGGCACCCTTTCTTTTCTCCCTCTACACCAACAACTTGGAGGTTGAGCTACTAAAGGGTGCCTGTGACCTCCCAAGGGCCAAACACCGCCCGATCCCCGCTCTGCTGTATGCGGATGACGCCGTCCTCCTTGCACAAACTCCCCGTGAACTCCAAAGGTCCCTAAACAGATATTCTCAGTATATGAAAACTCTTGACCTCCACATAAATGTGAAAAAAACTTTCGTAATGAAGGCTGGGGTCGGGAAAAATCAGCAAACATCCATCTACCTCGACAGCCAAAAAATTGCCTCAACAAACGATTATTGTTATCTGGGGGTCACGATAGACAATAAACTTTCCTGGAAACCAGCAATAGAAGCTAGAAAGCATTGTTTTAAAAGAGCACTAGCAGCTTTGGTGTCGTTTTCCCAAAAATTAGGGAAACGTCCACCCAGAGAACTGCTAACCATATATAGAGCCAAGTGCCAATCTACAGCCCTATATGGAGCAGGACTATGGGGACACACGGACGTTACTTCTCTGCAAACCGCAGAAAATAAGTTTTTTAGATTTATCCTATCTGCCCCCAAAACATCCTCCGTTTACGCCTGCCACTTAGAATTAGGGGCACCATATATTGAAGATCTTGCCAAAATCCAACCACTTCTACTCTGGCGACGTATTTGGGTATCAGACACAAACGACATCACAAAAACAATATTGACGGATGCAATGTCTCTGCACTATGCCTTTAAAATCAAATGGCTGGCCTATATCCGGACCTTTCTTGGCGACCTTGGATTGGAAAAATATTATCGTAATCCCGAAAAAATCGGAGAACTCGCAAACGATAATTTAAAGAAGCGAGCGTTGGATCTTCTGACAAACATGAGACTTCAGGCAGAAGCTGGAAAACAGTCGGTGCAGCATGCTACGCTGGTCCAATCTACTCTTTCAATGCAGCCGTACTTAAAACTTGACATTGGTACCTTTGAACGCTTTCTCCTGATAAGATTTAGATTGAACATATTTCATAAACTGGTGGCCTTTCCAACGCCAAACGTGTGGGACTCAAATCCACCCCCATGCCCATGTGATGGGACATCAAGTCAATCTTCTATTCACACAGTCCTATTTTGCAAATTTTATCAGGAACACCGCAAACTCTGGCTACTGACCCTTTTAAAATCTTGGGGTCTTAGACAATGCAGAGCAGCCATGCTAAGTTTGCAGCTTTTGGACACCGAAGCCACATGTTACCATGTCCTTAATTTTCTGAAATGTATTTATAGACATCGGAAAAACCTTTAAACAGTACTGTAATTCATTTTCTGCTTTTTTAACTTGTAAACTAGACCTCTTTGAAAGACTTTTTAAATTGTAATTGTAATGCTTTTATGGATCGTAATAATCCGAATAAAGTTTATATTTGATTTGATTTGATTTGATTTAAATGACAAACATACGATCAAAGTGGCACAATATGTTAAAACCACACGGATAACTCATGCGTGTGTAATCAAATTCTTTTTCAGTTCAAAGAAAAAATGTTGCTATTTATCACTAAATAAAGAAGCAGATAACGCCAACTCATTCAATGCGAATGGCCTGATTTGACAATTCAATTAATTGATGTCATTAAAGAATATGCCGACGCGTTTCTAGCCACGTTTTAATTCCTTTGCAGGCTTTCATCAGGGCTTCTTATTATGAGCATATTGAAGCAATCTTATTGGTGGTTTTTGCGAAAAGAGCTTTTGTTACTCCAATTTTCAAGTGGCGACCAAACTGCAGTTTATCTTCTGAGCGTGCTTATCTCGTTCTGATCCTTCGGAAATTCTGAAGGCGACCCAGTTTTTCTATACCGTCTTTTTCTACATTCGAATACTCTTTACCAGTAAAACTCTTCTTTGGTCCAGAGATCACTGTAACTTTCATCTGCCACCGCTAAGCAACACCGTCGGGTTGTCGCGTACAGCCTTGGCTACCCGGATGTATTTAAATTAATTTCCTGTTGTCGAAAAAGCCTGCTTCGACAAGAGGAAATTGAGTTATTTGTGTGGTTTTAACATATTGTGCAGTTTTGGTCGTATGTTTGTCATTTAACAACAATTGAGTTTTGTCCAATGTCATGTTTATTTGTTGATTTAATTAATGTTGATTGTGGTATAACTTTTATGATCTTCTGGAAATAAGAGAGTTTCCCTTATGAAGTCTTCCAAAACAATTAAAGAAAAAAAGAGGGTAAATAAACAACCCTAACCACAAAAGGCATATAGTGTGGTTATTTGTAAATCAAGAAGCTGGATCCCAGGTATTCCCCCCGTTTTGCATATTGATTATTGGCCCTACCTGGTTCCTGTCATTAGGGCCTGACCCCTTTCTGGATTAAAGCTGTAATATGTGGCATCCCCATAGTACAATTATGTGGAACACGGAGGGAAGGATGACATTTGGCAGGAAAATACTTTGTTCACCCAGACAACAGAATGTCATGTCCAATTGAATTCTGGTAAAGTCTATCCCGAGAAACATAGGGGATACCAAATATTATAGCCCTTATGAGACATTATATTTGGTATCCTCCAAAGGAACCAGATGTGAAAGCTTGCACAATGATAGCAAAACTGTGAAAAGATGTAGCAGTCTGCTAGCAAATAAAGAGCACCTTAAGTTAATATGTGGCTAACAGGTAATGGTTGAAAAGTTGGGGATTCTAGATATTACAGCACTGCAGAAGGTGTAATATGCGGTATCCCCACAGTAAAATATTATGGAAAACACAGGGAAGGGTGCTATTTGGCAGGAAAATACACAGAATGCCATGTCAAATTGAATCCTGGTAAGCTCTTCCCCAAGAAATATAAGGGATACCAAATATTATAGCCCAAACAAGGCATTATATTTGGTATTCCCGAAAGGAACCAGATGTGAAAGCTTGTGGAATCAAATGAAAAATGCAAAGAATTAGCGTAATCTACTATCATATAAAAGGTAACTTGAATTGGTAAGTGGGCTAAAAGCTAACCTGTTGAAAAGTAGGGGATATCAGAAATTACAGCAATGCAGGAGCGGTAATATGTGATATCCACACAGTAAAAGATGTTGGAAAACACAGTAAAGAGTGTTATTTGGCAGGAATATACTGTGTTCTTCTAGCCCAAAGTATGCCATGTCAAATTGAGTCCTGGTAAGCTCTAACCCGAGAAACAGAGGGAACACAAAATATTACAGCCCTTGTAAAGCATTATATTTAATATCCTCAGAAGGACCCTGGTGTGAAAGCTTGAGGAATGAAATCACAAATTATGAAAAGGTACTGCAGTCTGCTATCAAATAAAAGGCAACTTGAGCTGAAAAGTAGGGGAAATTAATTTTACAGAAATGCATGAGCTGTAATATGTGGTATCACTTCCGGAAAAGATATTGGAAAACTCAAGCAAAGATTCTATCTGGTAGAAAAAGTAATGTATTCGTGGAGCCTACATTAGGCCATGTAAAATTGTACCCTGGCAAGTTCAATCTTCATAAAAATAGGGGCTACCAAATATTTTAGGCTGTACAGGCCATTATATTTGGTATAATCCAAATGAACCAGATGTGAAAGCTGTGAAATTATATCAAGACTGTAGGCATCTAACAAATAAAAGGTCACTGGTCAGTGTCTAAAAGGAAACCTTTGGAAGGTGGGGACAAATATATACTAATGCATGAGCAATTTTGTTTGCTACCCCCATACAAAACGATATTGGAAAACACAAAGATTGGTACGCATTGTTAGAAGAAATATTGTGTTCACATAACCAATATGGACATGTCTAGTTACTTATCCATTTCAAATGTTTTCTAAATGTGAAATACAAAATGCATAGAGCAAAGGGAGAGTGTGCTGTAACCAGTAGCACCCAAGATTGGCTGCTAGTCACTAACCAGACTAAGTAGAGGGAGTATCCACCACCTAAAACCAAATGACATATTAAGGCTAAGGATATTTTATAGCTTTCAGTTTTTTTTGTAATTTGCAATATTTACCCTTAAAATTGGCATGCCCTTTACTTTGCACCTGAAGCAACACACCTATAAACTCTGACTAACTTTTATGTGTTAAAGTGAAGCTTGCGCTGCAGGTATTTGAACGTCTGGATTCTCTTTGGGTTGTTGACCATAACACTATTCATTGCCACACAGCACTTTTAGTGCTCCCAAGCCAGTCAGTCTTCTCTTTTTTAAACTATAAGAGCACTTTGTATGCTGCAAGTTTTCAGCCATACTGTCAATCTTAAAAGACAAACTAAAAGTCCCAGAAGGTCTATGTAGATTAGAAAGAGAAAATTTACATCTCTCATAATAAAGAGAGACTTGACACTGGGGCTGCACCTGAAACTAATATCATTTGGTTATGTTTACTATTCCGAAACAGTGTTTGCACATGAAAAGGTATTTGTGTAAAATGACCTATATTCATTTGTAACAATTACGCTTCCTTTTAATAATCATTGTAGAAAATGACCATATTTTGTGTGGCGTCCCTCCAGATTTTTCCTATATCTTCTTTTGCTGGCTTTACAGCTCTGTGGAATTACCCCTGCTAGTAGAGTGCCTGTGCTCCCTCTTAGAAATGGTTAATTTGGCTTATTCATTGGCTGTCCCTACTATATGATGTAGAAAGTGAACACAGGATCCAGAAATGTAATGGCATTAGAGGACTGCAGTGCCTATGGTGCCATCAACTACAGCGACAGGGCACACATGGCTTAAGGCCTACCCTGTGTATTCCTGACTGCTTCACTGTAAAAATCTACTGTGCATTTTTCAACAAAACGTTTTTTGTTAGGTAAAATCATTTTGTTTAAATATCAAAAAGTCACTCCTGTGTAGGCCATATAGCCCACAAGGCAGTGTGCATGGTCTACGAAAGTAGAACAGTAGAAATATACCTCCTAAATACAGTTTCTTTCTGCTTGCATTCTTCATCTGTTGTTGGGGAGAACTATTCTTTCTCATTCTTGCAGCGCGGCACGCCATGTTTTATCACTGTGCAACAAATGTAAAGCCCAGCTCATATGTACAGTCGCCCAACCCTGCATTTCTCTCATTCCCAGCCCATAACCCCCCATTGCTCTCAACAGTCAGTGGTGAGAATAAAATAGTGGAGGCTCACCTGGATGCTTTGAACTTAAATGCATGAAGTCTGCCCTCCATGTGAAAGTGCCTCCGCTAAGAGCTGTCTCGCTTCTTTCGCTAGTACTTGTTTTGTGTTGCTGCCGCTGCATTAGATTTGCAACCCCTCAACCATAATTACGCAGTTTGTGATCCCTTAACAAAGATGCTGCATCCTAACCTGATTATCTTCAGCTTTGATAGTACCTTAACTAAAATGGCGCCCTTACGGGGACAATGTTCGGGTGTTGCGCTGGTCAAAATAAGCCATTTTGCCTTCCTTCTGCCTCCGGTGCCGGCTGAGCTACTGAAGGCCCCTGAAGGCAGCAATGAGCCCATGGGGTACACGCTGCTGCAGCAGCAGCAGGTGAAACTGGGCTTGGCGAAGCTGGAGCAGGCAACGCGCATGGCCTTGGAGCTCCATTTGTTCAGGTAGAGTAGGGATGGTGGGCTGTCTGGGCAGTTATGATCTGTGTGACCACCTTCTCCACAAGGAGTAATGATATCAAGAAAATCATTAATAAACATTGGGCCCTGATATCAAATGAAGATATCAAGCAGAGTAACTTGCCATTACACTCCTTTAAGAGAGCAAAGAACATCTGAGACTTGGTTGTCAATTCCTTTTTGGACACCACAAAACCCCCCACCACCTTATCGCTCTGGAACCTCCCTCCTATACTAGGACACCACAGATGTGAGACTTGCGCAGCATGCGCAACCACCATCCAAACAAAGGAGTTTGTGCACCAAGAACGTACTTTCGCATTGAAATCATACACCAATTGTAACACGATGAACGTGATTTACGTGATTAAATGTTCATGGGACAAGGTGTATGTTGGATAGACACAGCAAAGAGTCAAGGCAAGAATCTTACAACATGGGAGCCGCATCCTGTGTAATGTACTTGGTGCTCCCATGGTAGATCATTGTCAAAGGCAGGGACACACGCCCAATGTCATGAAATGGATAGTCCTAGAGAAAGTCACATTAGGTCCCGGGGGAGGGGATATTCCGCTACTCCTGAATACACGTGAGTCCAAATGGATGGCAATTCTGGACTCGATTAATAATGACCTTAATGAGGCAGACCGTAGTTATGCTCAGCTAGCTAGGTTGGTTCGCTGAATTTTTCTAATTTTTCTCCTTCCAACATTTCAAATCACATGCTAACCAATCTAATTGGGGCTTTTTACCTTGCTTTACCCTCCTGTGTGAGAGGTACGCAATGTCCGATAGATAATGATGCTGAAAATGTGTATGAGTCGCCTTCACCCTCTTGGATGAGAGGTGCGCGATTTAATCTATGTGTCTGTGGTTTTAATGGAATACTCTTCCTTGTGTAAATATATATGCGTTAGCCATCAGCACCAATATGACGCCTATATGTATTAATTTTGTTTTTTTCATCTACCTACATAACTTTTAATACTCATTATTACAACGTGCCTAGGCATTTTCCATACTATTACTCCGAGGCTTTAGTGATGTCCATAGCCTTTCGTTAATAAAGTTTTCCGCGACTGCAATCCCCGCAGTCTGTCTTCGATTGCTCTCTTGCGGCATACCGTCAGAGTGCACGTACACGCCTCTGCCGCTATACGCTACCAGCGTGAGCTCGTCTCCTTGTGAGACAGCAGAGCCCCACGAACAGGTCGCGGCTACTCGTTGCTTCGACGAAGGTAAGACTCTTCGCAGTTCCCTATCCATTGATCTGGCGACACCCTCCTAAATCATTTACTAACGTCTCTGTGCGATCCTTCTGTATTAAAGTACAAGATGGTGACCGCTGACCCATTTCTGTGAAACTCGGATCCTCTTGCCTATGCATGTAAGTGGATCTAAATGTGCAGTAATTTACTGGGTAATCGGCAATACCAGTCTGTTACATCTATTGCTCCCTCATTTTGCTTGTAGTAACCTGTAGTGTTCTAGTTGTTGGTAGCTCCGGCCTCGGCCGGAACTACGTACACAAATTGTATCACCTTCTGGCCAGGCGTGGCCAGAAGGCTATAAATAAATGGTTGGAAGTCGCACGGGACTTCCGGTCCGACCAACTATCCAGAGTGTTCACTCGTGTCTTGTCTTGTCATTTATATATATATCTATATCACCATATGCCTATGCACTCACCCCTCTACACTGGCGACAAGTGGGGGACGCATTCAGCAACATTGCCTGCCGAATCGCCGTCCAAAGAGGCACCAAGAGTGATGGAGCGGCGCACAGGCAAGCAGGACGGTACAGTGGCGAGCGGTTTGCCCTCCACAGGCGTCGAGCAGTGCCCAGCAGCCCGACAACGTCCGCGACCACAACGGTGAGTAGCGACAACCCCGTGCTGCGTGGGGACACCGGTGGTGCGGAGAGACAAGCGGGAGAAGGCCCGAAGCAGCGTCTGCACGCGTGCGTGCGAACAGGCCTGAGCGCATTAGGCGCGCATGCGCACAAGGGAAAGGCCCGGCAGAGACGCCTGACAGAGGCGCTGGGAGCGCGAAGGCCGTGCAGAGCCACGAGGTGCCCCAGAGTGATGCACACGTACCCAGTACAGTGCGACACAAGCGCTGAGACTGCATCGGTCTCCCCAGAGAGGAAAAGAAAAAAAAAATATACAAACAGACGAGAGACTCATCGAACCAACAGCATTGGTACATCCAAAGTGAAAAAAAAAAAAGTTTTATAAGAGGAAAACACTTTCCTAGGGGCGGACAAACCACAAAGAGTCAATGTCAAGCCCATCAGGCAACCAGAACCAGCAAGCAGCGCCCCAACAGCAAGCAGCGCCCAAACAGCAGGCAGCGCCACAACAGCAGGCAGCGCCGCAACAAGTAGTGCAACAGCAAGCAGTAGCTCCAGCTCAACAAACACATCCATCAGCTCACTCGCAGATTCAGGCACTCCCGACGTTCAGCGAGCTAATTGAACCTTCCACAGCAGCACCGAGGTGGGCAGTATGGATAGGACAACTGAACAACTACGTCATAGCCACTCGTGAAACCGATAACACAGTCAAACGCTCCCTATTACTGCACTTTGGGGGCACTGAAATCTACAAACTGTTTTCCCACCTTCCAGATACCGACAACGCTAATGACTACGACGCCGCCGTGCGAGCACTCGATGCACACTTTGACCCCCAGCTCAACCCGCACTATGAGCGGTTTAAGTTCAGACAATCTAAACAAAGAGAAGGTGAGACGATGGACGACTTCCATGCCCGACTAAGGGAACTGGTGAGCACATGCGCCGAAGATGATCACACTAAAGTAGTTACAGCACAGATCATTCAAGGGTGCCGGAACAAGACTCTAAGAACACTAATACTGCGCCAAGCCCAACATCACGCTCGACGAGATTCTCATGCTCGCATGGTCACATGAGTTATCTGATGTCCGGTCGACAGCAATGGAGGCCGCCATGACCACTCAAGCGAAAGCAAGTGCCGTTGTAAAGACAGAACTTGACAGAGTTGACGCCGTCCGCACATCAGGTAGAGGTGGACGGGGAAGATGGCCGACCAGAGCCCCGAGACGAACATCCTGTGGATACTGTGGGCGTGATGAGCATAGTCAAGATGGGTGCCCTGCAAGAGGGAAGACATGTTCGAAATGTGGAACACCAAACCACTTTGCCAGCGTGTGCAGAGGAGGATTCGGCGGAAGAAAGACAGCGGGGAGACGGACCGTAACAGGAGCAGTCAGGCAATTAAGTCTGGAAGAAACTCAAGAATCAAGATCCATGACAGCAAGACAACATCGCCATGCACGATTAGATGACTCCTCCACTGACGATGAAGGAGAGTGCTACTTTGTATCGTTTACGAAAGACCTGAAAAGAAAGCGAAGACCCCAACCAAAGTGCCAAATTCAAATTGATGGGTCAGAAGTCACAGGGGTCATAGATACCGGTGCAACAGTGAATGTGATGGGTATACAGCACTACAAAAGCCTTAACCCGAGACCGCAGTTGACGCCTTATAAAATCAAGATAATGACATACGGCAGCCAGACTCCACTCCCTCTGCGTGGGAAAATGCAAGTACAAGTTAAAGCGGAAGACCGTGAAGTAACAACCACATTTCACGTTATCGACAAAGAGGCAGATCTGCTAGTAGGGAGCCACACAGCAGAGGACCTCAACCTAGTCGCGTTCGCCAACGCAGTCAAGACACTCAAAACGGAAGACATATTACAGCTGTTCCCGTCACTGTTCAAAGGTTTGGGCACAATTAAACGACAGCCAATCAAATTACACATTGATAAAGCCGTCCAGCCAATTGCTCTGAAACACCGGAGGATTCAGTTTCACCTACGAGCAGCAGTCGAACAAGAACTGACACAACTTGAAAAACAAGGAGTCATAGAAAAAGTCACTGGACCAACGCCGTGGGTGTCGCCCATGGTGATAGCCGAGAAACCCCGTCAACCAGGGAAGATCCGAATTTGCATAGACATGCGGATGCCCAACAAGGCAATAAAGAGAGAAAGACATATAACATCCACCGTAGATGACATACTCACAGATCTGAACGGAGCCCAATGGTTCTCGAAGTTGGACCTCTACGCTGGGTACCACCAACTCCGACTAGCCGAAGAGAGCAGGTACATAACGACGTTCTCGACTCACCTCGGTCTTAGAAGATATAAGAGACTACATTTCGGGATATCCTCAGCGGCAGAAATCTTTCAAAATACAATTCGAGAAATACTATCTGGCCTACAAGGAGTGTTAAATGTAAGCGACGATATCCTGATACACTCCAAGACCAGTGAGGAACATACCCAGCATCTGAGATCCACACTCAAGAGACTAGCTGAACATGGAGGAACACTGCATAAGGAGAAATGCAAATTCTTTCAGAAATCGATAGAATTCTTCGGCTACGTATTCAATTCTGATGGAGTTCAAGTTGATCCCAGGAAGTCACAAGCCATAAAGTATGCCTCAGCGCCGACCACAGCCTCAGAAGTGAGAAGCTTCCTGGGCATGGCCCAATACTGTACCAGGTTCATACCGAACTTAGCAACCATCGCCGAACCACTCCGCCATCTAACGAAAAAAGAGAGCCCGTGGAAATGGACAGAAGTTGAGGAAGAAGCATTCAATAAAATCAAGAACGCCCTCCTAGATGGAACGACCATGGCTTATTTCAACACGACCAGACCCACCGAAATACTGGTTGTTGCCAGCCCCGTTGGACTGGGAGCACTCCTCACCCAGGAAACGGAACCAGGAGTATGGGCGCCACTAGCGTTCGCGAGCAAGGCCCTCACCGCCACTGAGGCGAGATACTTTCAAATCGAGAGAGAAGCGTTAGCAGTAAAGTGGGCATGCAACCATTTCCATCACTACATAACCGGACACCCCTTCAGAATGGTTACCGATCACCAACCACTGATTCCACTGTTAAAAGGCACATCGCCTCATCCGCCACCACAAATCGAAAGATGGGCGATCCAAATCCAACAGTACCAAATGGATCTCGTGTACAGGCCAGGAGCTAAGAACCCGGCAGACTTCTTATCTCAACATCCCGATAAGGAAGAAGCACAAGAAGAAGAGCCCGAAAGACAGACCGAAGAGTTTGTGAATATGATATCACAGGGAGCATGCCCCCAAGCAATGTCAGCAGACAAAATCATGGAACAATATGCCAACGACACTGTCCTGAAGAGAGTCGAGAATGCGGTGCACACAGGGTCCTGGGAAGGCATCCTGCGAGATGTACATGGCTGGAGCGAGGCTGACCGCGCACGACTCAATCAGTTCTGGAAGATACATAACGAGATCAGCATCGCTGAGAATGGCCTTATCTTAAGAGGCTCAAGAGTGATAATTCCGACGACCCTGCAGGAACAAGCGACAGTGTTAGCACACAAAGGCCACCAAGGCACCAGGAGAATGAAGGCCTGTATGTGGGAAAAGGTCTGGTTCCCGAACTTGGAGGACGCAGTTGACACCATAGTGAAGAACTGTCGGGCGTGTCAGCTAACAGGAAGAACTGAAGCCCCTGCACCAATCATCACCGAGGAACACGCACCAGCACCGTGGTCCTGGGTTAGCCTAGACTTTGGCAGTTTTCCGGACGGAAGGGTCACTGTGGTTCTAGTGGACAGCTATACGAAGTACCCAATTGTGGAGGTAGCCCAGCCTACAAGTTTCACGAACATTCAACCTATACTGAGCAAGACTTTTGCATTGTTTGGGATTCCTCAACAACTGAAAACGGACAATGGACCCCCCTTCCAGGGAAGTGAGTTCAAAGAATTTATGCAAAAACTAGGAATTCATCATCGCCGCATAACGCCACAGTGGCCTCAAGCTAATGGCGAAGTAGAAAGATTCATGAGGACAATTAATAAGGTGTTAAGAATATCTGCAGAAGAAGGAACCAATCCTGAAGATGCTCTTCAAAGCTTTCTACGAGAATACAGGAGCACTCCACACAGCACTACACAAAGATCGCCATGGGCTCTCATGTTCTCAGGCCCCAGGCGTGACTTGCTACCCATGGCAGAAGAATAGAGGCCTGAACCATGTCATCCAGAGTGCACCCAAACCCGGAGGAGAAGAACTAATGACAAGGCAATTAAGAAGAGAGGGGCTCAAGACAGATTGCTGGTTCCCGGAGATCGTGTGCTCATTCGAGCTCGGAGGCCTGGAGGGAAATTCAGAACACCATATGAGGTCGAGCCATGGATTGTCAGGACAAGCAGAGGCACGGCAGTGACAGCTCGACGCAAAGGCGAAGAGGTAACAAGAAACGTGTCGTGGTTCAAGCGAATCCCAGCGACGCCTGCCAACACGGAGCGTCATACAGGTACACCGGAAAGGCAAGACACCAGTAGTGAACCAACAGGTGTTACTTTGAGCAATTCGCCATCCACCCCGTCCACTGGGATCACTGAACCGCTGACACCATCCGCGAGAGCTTGCACTGTTAATTAATTAATATACTTGTACATATTTTTAATTAGTAATTAATTGGTAATTAATATTAATTAGTTAATTACAATAATTAGAGTAATTTATTTATATATATATATATAATTTTTAGTTATTGTTAATTAATTATTTGGGAAAAAAGAATATTAATTATTAAATTAATTACAGCTAATATGCTAATATATTTACTTTATTGTTATTGTTAATTAATAATTAATTGGTAATTAAATAATATTAATTAATTTTGGGTAAAGGAGTATTTTTAGGGTTCAGGGTCAGTTTTCAGTTTTTGGGTAAAGGGGTATTTTTAGGGTTCAGGGTCAGTTTTCAGTTTTTGGGTAAAGGGGTATTTTTAGGGTTCAGGGTCAGTTTTGGGTTTTTGGGTAAAGGGGTATTTTTAGGGTTCAGGGTCAGTTTTCCCTACTGTTGCACCCACTGGAGTGGGAATAGTAATTTTAACCCCAACGCTATCCAACGCTTTCCCTACGCTTGCACTCTTTGGAGTGGGAATAGTATTTTTTACACTTCTGGTATCGTACGGTAATATAATAGTATCTTATTTAATTATAGTATGTTACTATATATATATGTTTTTACAAATAAGATTGTAATTTTTTTTATTATTTTCATTTATTATTTAATTATTATAAGTTAATGTAACTATTTTTAAGTATATTTTAGTAATTAAATTTTAATATTTAATTTAACACTGTTTTTAATAAAGTCGATATTTTTTACAACTATATTATTGTAAACGATATTTTGTACTCGATATTTTTGTACTTACCTGTTTGTAGGTACAAACTCGATATTTTGACTGTCGATATTTTGTCCACGATATTTTTGCAAGTCGACATTTTGTCCCTCGATATTATTTCAGTGATCCACAAATTGTATCACCTTCTGGCCTGGCGTGGCCAGAAGGCTATAAATAAATGGTCGGAAGTCGCACAGGACTTCCGGTCCGACCAACTATCCAGAGTGTTCACTCGTGTCTTGTCTTGTCATTTATATATATATATATCTATATCACCATATGCCTATGCACTCACCCCTCTACAGTAACCCACTGCCTTGATGGAATGGTTCCACTCGTTCTCTTTGGATTAAATCACCATCTGAAAAATTCAGTTACATGTGAGTGAATCGGCGAATCATGTTGATCAAACCCCTTTGACTCGTGCAATTGGTAGGTACGAATTGTATGCCTTTTTGCTTTTCCTCTGCAGTTTTGAGATGACCATGCTGGCATCAATTCTCTACGAGGATTTTTTTAAAGACTCTAATTAACAAGTGAGTTTCTCCTGAGATCCTGGTCTTTTGTATGCGGATGCAAATTACTGAACATTAGCGTTAGCATGGTGGTTTATAAATTTTAGGGCATTGGTTGCTCCAATTGTGAATACTGGCTCAGTGGTTTGAAGCCAGATCGAGAATTTTTGTATATATTATCATCATTATTGTGTATTGTTCGCTGCTTTGCACTATGATCGATTCTGCACATCCCTTTTCCTCACATTTACACTCATTCTTACTCCCTCTTTCCCTGGGACACCTTTTTATAATGGATTGAGTTCTAAAGAATGTTTACAGCATAAATATGCATTGTGATTAAATAACAGTGTGTATAAGGAAACTCATGGATTTTGTTGTATTTAGTGATATATACTTTGTGTACTTTTAGATACATCCCACTGGGACCCCTCTTTTTGTATAATATAGCACCCAGGTCCCAGTGACTTTTTGGGTAAACCCCCCTTCTGTATAACGTGTCTGGGCAGTTACAGCATCACAAGTTTGGCAGGAGTGTTTTGTAATACAATACATGCTGAATACCTGAAACTGTTATCTGCATCTTTGCAAGGCATACAAAATGTTTCTGGAGCGTGCTTTGGGTATAGTTATACTTCTGATTTAAGAGGCTAGACTATTGTTTTGCAGCGCAGCCTTATTTCTTCTTCGTAGTGCTTCAGTGAATGTATGGGTCAGGCTTTTGGTGAGAGAATAAGGACTTTCACCTATCCCATCAACAAAAGCAGTACATTAAACATTCTGGGACTGTACTACAGATGAGTGCGCCATCGCGAATTGTCGCTGTGCACCAGAGTATGTCTGTGCATTCGTGTCTGTGCGCTAATACAATATGCGCACAGACGCAAAGACTTATAACCACAGAGTTCAAAGTCTTCAACAACATCACAATGCATTACAGACTGATCCTCTGTTTTTTTGTTTTTTTAAACACACTTCATTGGCATTTATTATCAGTCTGCTCATCCACATATCCTGATGCAAAAATATTATGGCCATAGCTGTTGGCAATATATCCCCCAACCCATCCTTCATTCCTCTGCAGTTTGTAATGGATATGTCTTTGTCTAATCTCATTTTCTGAGGGAATAATGTTGCGTGGCCTTGTGTCCCCCCCCACACCCAACCAATCCAAAACAGTTAACTAGATGCCCCGCACTGCTGTCTCCCCATTGTATCCCTAGAGCTCTGAAGGTTACCTCTCTCGTGTCTGACCGTCTGTGGAAGCCCTTCGCGGGTGCCCCCTGTTCTGTATGTACCCTCCCCTGTGATGGTAAATTATATATCCCTCCCTGTCCGGGATCCCCCTGTGCCCTCTCATCCTGGCTTGGTCACTAGGGATGCTCCTATTGAGGTGGTCTCTCAGGAGTAGAAGCGTCAGACTCCCGTCCGTCTCACTGCATGTCGTCCATCATCGTCTCCCAAGCCCTGGCTCTCTCCTCCTTGCCTATCCCTTGCCTCGCATTTCTCAAGAGGACCCTGCTCTCGCATCATGCCCACGTTACTAGCTCCCGTTTCCACCATTGCACACTGGGGCCTCTCGGGTCTTTCCAGTTACAAGTGATTTCCCCCTGCGCCAGGACAAAGGCGAAGTCTATGAACCTGTCTGTGGTCCTAGTTTTGGCTGTGTGTAAAAAACATCTCAGCAGTACATGTGTATGTGTGCATGGGATTACCCTCTTCGTGATCCTAGCCATATCCTGTGTCACTTCCTGCCAATAATGTGTTAAAGAAGTACAGCTCCACATCATGTGGATGTACGTCGCTCGCACTGTAGTACATCTCGGGCATCGGGCGTCCTCCCTTGAAACATATCTGTTAATACATTCTGGGGTTAGATATTTATCTAGTTATTTATTTATGAGACTTATAAAGCGCGCAAATACCCGTGTGTGTCTCGGTGCTGAGGACAGCAGCATCTACCAAAGCCGAGGGGATTATCAATTAAACAGCCAGGTTTTTGTCATTTTCCTGAATGCTAGTAAAGACTGTCAGGATCTGATATTTAATGGTAGGAAATTTTGCAGTGGCGAAGATGAAGCGATTGTCGCCCCATGAGGCGGTTTTGGTACGTGGCACCCTAAGCAGAAATGCATTAGAGGAGCAAAGGGCCCTAGTAGGAATATAAGTAGCTAGCTTCTCAATTAAAAACTGAGGTCCAATGTTACACGAAGCTTTGTACGCAATGCACAAGGCCTTGAACCTTATGAGATTTTTCACAGGGAGCCAATGATACTTCTGAATGACATGGGAGATGGGCTTATATTTGGGGGTTCCTGAGAGCATTCTGGCCGCTGCGTTCTGGACTGATTGTAGTTTGTGAATTACCTTGTTTTGGGCATTCACAAGAAGCCCATTACAGTAATCGATGGTGGACATAACAAGTGTACTGACTAAAGTTTTACCCTCGGTAAAGGGAAGAAATTGTAGAATCTTTTTGATCATTCGCAGTTTATGGAATGAGGCTGAGACCACCGAATTAGCATGAGGAGCAAATGTCAGCCTGTCATCAGATATGACACCCAGATTCCTGACCTTGGTGACTGGAAGAGGAGGGGGATCCTGTGAGGACGGCCACCAGGCAAAGGACCAGATGGGGAACAACTTGCCGAAAGTCATAACCTCTGTTTTTATCAGAGTTCAACTTAAGGCAATTGCTGGACATCCAACTGCTAATGGCCAGCATGCCCTGTTGAAAGTTGGCTGCTACCTTACCTTACCACCATCATTGTATATAGACAGCACCAGTTGTGTATCATTATCATACGATGTTAGGCCCATCCCGTGTGCCTTGATGACTCTGGCTAAGTCCGACACATTTATGTTAACCCCTTCCACGCTGATGACGAGCTGGGATCGTCATGGTGTAGCCTCCTCGCACGCTGATGACGAGCCGAGCTCGTCATGTTACATGGGTTTTTTAAAATCTCAGCATACGAGCAGAATAACAATAGCTCGCATGAGGTTAAAAAGTGTCAGGCTTAGTGATTTGGCTGGGAGGGGCAGGCTGGCTATTGGCCTGTAATTCTTAGTGTCAGATCGATCTAGGTTTGGTTTTTTTAGCAACAGGTTTATAATGAATTTCTTCCAGGTTGCGGGCTATATACCTGAAATAAACATAGCAATACAGATGCTAGATAGAACAGGTGCAACCTGTTCAATGTCTGGTAAAAATACAGCTGGAGGACAAGGGTAGGTGATGGAGCCCGATTTAACGGAGATAAGCATGGTGGAATGTATAAAAGCTAATCAGGTCAAAGCGGGCACGACTCCCAATTGTCTTCGCCTGCCGATTCCCAATGCTCCGCCTCACGTACGTCTTTTGTTGACTCTCCCCATACCTGGAACGGTGTGGGAGCAGGCCGATCAGTAAAGGCACCAGCGGGTACCCACTTTGGGTTTATATAGTCCTCTCCTGCGGCAAGGGCAGTCGAGTCCAAGCACATGGGGTGTGGAGCCCAAATGTGACGCACGGGGCAGCGCAGAAGCGATGCCGCAAGGAGTGCCGAAAAGGGAGCAACCTAGCCCGGCACCTGTTCCCCACTCTCCTCGCAAGTAGGATTCGATCAATGTGGCCTGAGGTCATGTGGCTGCTCAATATGTCAGTACGGGCAAAGCCCCCAACCCCCGTCCGTGTCTCTCTTGGGCCTACTCCCCTCAGCCCGCATCGGTGTGGGTGTCAGCTCGTCACCTGCTGCAGTCGGAGAGCACCTCCACCAGAAGTTCAAAGTCCCAGTGTCCCGGCCCTCCTCGCCACTCCAATATCCTCTGGACCTCCCGCTGCCACCTCTCCTCACCGCTCCATGGGCAGCAGCCCCCTGCTCTCCATCTGTCAAGTCGCCTGAATGGTGGGGGTTGTGATCGTAGCTGAGGCGGTCCGACCCGCCTCTCAGTCCCATGCTTAGGAGGTGTGCTCCCTCCACTAGCGACACTGCCGGCTCCTCCCGGAGCCTCCCAGATATGCAGCCAGTCCACCGGCTCCACTGAGTAGCCCGGGCACTGCGACCCTGGTATGCGGGCCCCCGCTCACAGTCGGCTGCCCCACCGTACTCCACACACGGACCCTCAATGGCTCAGGGCACCTCTGCCTCCCCTCCTTGCTTCTTCACTGTCTGAAGCCCGCAGCACGTGCATTAGTCTCAGCGGCCCCCGCTCCAAACTGGCGCCGGTTATCCGTTCGGTACCTGGACTTCGCAACGGAGGTCGCCCCCAGATCCTCAGTGTCATTTTCTACGGCCGCGTCTCCCTCTCCGCCTAAGCCCAGGTCCCGCCTCTTCGTTCCGGAGGCCGCGAAGTCCTGCTCATCCAGTGCTCCGCCAGCTCAGAATCCACATTGTGCGGGAGACAGTCGCCAGTTGCTCCCTTAGAGTCGTAGCTCAAAGAGCGAGCGCCAACTGGGCTAGCCCGCGTCACCTCCCTTCAGCTCATTTCACAGTGAAGGTGAGCTGTTGCGCCCCGATTTTCAATTCCTGCCTGCTCCCCCGACCTTCACCTGTCCGGGGATGACTTTGTTAGGTGAAGGGCCCCTCTATATCGGGCAGGATGGGCTGTGATGGGGGATCACCCGCAGGAGCTCCAGTTCAGGCTCCCTGCTCCATCGGTGTCCAGCCACACCCCCCCACAGACTGATCCTCTGTAAGGCCGTTGGGAGCATAATCTGGCGCAGAGTGACAATTAGCGCTGGGGCAGTCGTCTGTAATACAGCCCTGGAATATGAGATCTTTTGTTTGGTCTTCCAATCGAGTAAGCAACAGAGATACTGGGAAGCTGCTGCTGTGAAGGCTCACTCCGAAATGTTGCAGTCCTCAGAACAAAAAGACTGCAATGCTGCCCTTGCTGTGCCTGTCTTGCTATCCCTTCTTTGGCCTCACACGGGTACAAGTTGCAAGGCTCCGGAAACATGTAGCATGCCTTTTGTGTGTATGACATGCACCAGAGAGTTTACATATAGGCCTATATTTGGCAGTCCCAATGCCACAGAGTGGCATAATTGTGTTCATCAACAGGGCATTGTAAACGTGTCCTTGCAACTTGCAGAACACCACATGCAAGTTCTATCAATGGGACGAGTCATCAGACTTTTCCTTCATCAGTCATAATTAGTAACTGTCTCTTGTAAGGTTTGATGGAACACAGCATTTAAGATTTGAATGGGTTAAACCAGCGTCCAAATGTAATACTGTGTTGGAAGACTGCAGATTAAGCAGGCATCCAAGTAGCTGACAATGAAGCATAGTTTCGTGATCATGGCACCAAACCACCACCAACTTCTGAATTGTAAAGGGGATTTTATGTTTAATGAGATCGTGGCCACCATGTAGCCTGATATATCATACAGTCTTGACCAAAGGTTCAATAATGTACAAAACTTTCCTTTGTATAAATATTTTCTATATGTATCCATCTTTTTCTTTCCATACCAACCAGTTGTAACTTTCCTACCAATGCATCACCTACCATCTTTTCATTCAACTGATCACCCACACATCCATGCATGTACTCATACAGCTGTCCATCCATCCAAGCATTCATACAAATAGCCATCATTCCACCAATCCTTCTATCCTAACTGCACCTCTGCTTCGTAAATGCTCACATTACCTGGATGGTAGCCACATAATTCCACTACAAACCACATACAACGACTTTACTCTATAACACATAAATATTTACATTTACAATGCCAATAGCTCTAACTCTCTTTTTCTAAGTGATCACTCCACTGCAAATAAAATCAAGCATTTGCAATGCAATAGGTCTCGCATTTGCGAGAGTTTAAGCTATCAGCATTGTAAATGACCATGCCTTTTATTTATCTGTTTTGTAATTAACACATAAATAAAAAATATTGTAATTTACAATGCTAATAGCTCAAACTCTTGTAAATACGAGCCCTATTCCCTTGCAAAGAAGCAGCCGCCATTGTCCCAGGCTGCTTGGAAAGTGAAAGCACCCATGGCGCGCTGAATGTTGCAGGAAAGCCTGTTCTGTCTGCGGTAGGAGAAACTCATTTGAAAACCAGCATTAGATTGTGCTGTGCAGCATGAGGCAAAAGCGCGCACCAGGTTCCGTGCGTGAAAAACAGCCATGTGGGAAACCAGCATTAAGGTGTGCTGTGCAGCGTAAGACACAAGTGTGCACAAGGACCTGTGCCTTGAAAACAGCATTATGGAAAACCAACATTAGAGTGTGCTGTGCCGCATGAGACACGAGCGTGCACCAGGGTCCATGTATGAACACTATCATTAGTGTGTGCTTTGTAGCGTGAGGCATGAGAGTGCACAAGGATCCATGTGCGAAAACCAGCCATGTGGGAAACTAGCATTAGAGTGTGCTGTGCAGCGTGAGGCATGAGCGTGCACCAGGATCTGTGCACGAAAACCAGCTGTGTGGGAAACCAGCATTAGAGTGTGCTGTGCAGCGTGAGGCATGAGCATGCACCAGTCTCCTTATGGGTAACCCAGCCATGTGGGAAACTATTATTAGAGTTTGCTGTGCAGCACGAGACATGAGCGTTCACCAGGACCCTTGCATTATAACCGGCCCTGTGAAAAACCAGCATTAGTGTGTGCTGTGCAACATGAGATACAAGCGCGCACCAGGATCTATGCGCGACAGCCAGCCCTGTGAGAAACCTGCATTAGAATGTGCTGTGATGCGTGAGACACAAGCGTGCACCAGGATCCATCTATGAAAACCAGCATCAAAATGTGTGCAGTGCTACATGAGACACGAGCGTGGACCATAATAAGTGCATGAAAAATACCCCTGTGGAAAACCAGCATTAGTGTGTGCTGTGCAGCATGCAACACAAGCGTGCACATGGATTTGTGTAGGAAAACCTGCCGTGCTATGTGGAAAACCAGCATTAGAATGTGCTGTGCAGTGAGTGACATGAGCGTGAACCAGAATTCCTGAACAAAAACCTGCCATGTAGGTCGCTGGCACGAGAATGTATGCTGTGAGCCACCAGCATGCACCAGGATATGTGTACGAACAAAGACAGTAGGGGAACTAGTCCCAGAATGTGTGCTGTGTAGCCTGAGACACGAGCGTACGAAAGTATCTGGGTTAGAAAACCAGCAAGGTGAGAAACGAACATCAGAATGTGTGCCACCAGTGTGCACCAGGAACCATGTATGACAAGCATTTGCAATGCAGTAGGTGTCGCATTAGCTAGAGTTTAAGCTGATGGCATTGTAAATGACAATAACTTTATCTATCTGTTTTGCTAATTAACACATAAATAAAAGGCATCGTCATTTACAATGGCAATAGTTCAAACTTTTGTAAATGCGAGACCTATTCAAAGAAGCGGTCGCCATTATCCCTGGCTGCTCGGAAAGTGAAAACATGCATGGCGCACTGAATGTAGCAGGAAAGCGTGTTGTGCCTGACGTAGGAGAAACTCATTAAAGAAAATAGAGCTTACAGACTAAAAAAGACGTAGCGTGTAACAACTGAAGTAAAAGGGCCAGTCCTCACGGGAGGTTACAAATGAAGACAAGGCGGTACTAAGGAGGGACTTACAAACCTAATAATGAATCAGAAGCCACCATTTACGAAGGACAATGACACAAGCCAATACGAAGGACAATGACACAAGCTAATGGCAATTATGAGAGGAGAGTGGGCGGGGCTTCTATTCCATGCTCCAATACATCATGCCACAGAGAAGCGCATGCTCTGCCCAGGATCATCCTAAAAAATAAGAAAAAACATTGCCATTTACAACGCCATTAGCTCTAACTTTCACAAAAGTATGAGACCGATTGTGTTGCCAATGCTTGTTTAATTAGCATGGACACAAAAAGATAGAGCAGCTGGTAAAATGCCAAGTATGTTGTATGAGTCAAACTAAACATGCACTGTTATTTAACTTATTGTGCACGTGATATGTTTGTCATTAACACCTTCTGACATATTCATTGTATGAAAATCAAAACACTTTCTTTCCGTATTGTAATACTTAGCTTTTTTTATTGCCTTTCTTTTAACCTTTACCCTTTAATCTTTCGCTCGTTTTGATATTATTTTTCCCCTTATTTGAACCTCTGCCAGTTTGTATTCTCTTCCCCTCATGTTATTTCGTTGCGATTCGATGTGCTTCAGCAATAGTTTCTTTGCTTTCACGTTTATTAAATTAATTGCCATTTCCATTACGGTTCATTCTATTTATTTCTGTCTGTCTCTTCGTGTAAACGTTTCTGGTGATTTCTTGCCAGAGCCGAGTTTGGCTTCCTGTTGAATCGTGTATCCCTGCACTCAGCCCGAGCAGTGATCAGCTACTTCTGTCTGAACCTGCGTGGGCTGAGTTTCATTTCCGAAAAGAGCCGAAGAGCAGGGGATACAGGATATCGTGGGGATACCACATATTACACAACACCGTACCTTTAAGTCCTGTGTTCGCTCAAGTATAAGTTATCATTTAACATCGTCCCTGACGAGGCGCGGCGGCTTTTTCGGACAGCCGCAGTCCGGTTTTGTAATTTAGATGTGTTTTGACTATGTGGGTAGATCCGGACTGACCATTCTGCCGCCCTGGTATTTAAACGTCAGACAGCAGGCTAGGTGGTTGCTTTCAGAGAAGGATGGGCTCCCGAGTACCATGGCCTTATTTTAGCAACAATCTCCTGCGGGGTAGGGCTAGAGTGATCGTTTTCCTTAGTGTTGATTTTGGTTCCTAGCCAGACACTGGAAATGGGGTCCGTCTTTTTAACCGTATGGATTTGTACAGAACATGATCTATCTTTGCAAATTATGTACCTTCCCTCCGTCACAGATTACAACATTATCTAGGAACATTTTGCGACCAAAAAGAGGTTTCATTCATTATTCAGGTTTTCGTTATTACTAGGAACGGGTCCGGCTTTTACGCTATTGAAGCTTCTTTATTGCCCCTCTTCTTCAAACCACCTACCCCACTAATTCCCTCACCACCACCAGTGCCCCTCAACTCCTCTCACTCTCGTTTCATTTGTTTTATAGCGCTACGACGACCAGCGTAGTATGTCGGAGCACTTTATATCTCTCACACACAGAACCAATAAATCATACGTGTGTAAATAAGTCTATAGGAAATATTTCATAAAACAACGAGGGTTACAAGGTGTAGGAGTCATGTACCACTGATGCTAATAGGCAAGAATATATTTCTACTCAAATTAACCTCTGTTTTAGCGAAATTAGGCTATTGAAAGACTGGGGGAAACCTGAAGTTCTAACCTGTACTATACAGTTCGCATTCAGCTCTTTAATCGATCAGTATTTGTTAAGCGCGACTACTCACCTGTGAGTGTCGCAAGGGGGTGGGGGGGGCAACATTTCCACTAGGCACTGAGGATAGGTCGAAGAGCCTGGTCTTGACACCCTTCCTGAATTGGGTCAGCGACTGGTATAACCTGAGGTGGAGAGACAGGGTGTTCCAGGTTATTCAGGTGAGGTAGGAGAAGGATCTTACTCTGGTCCTGGTCTTGCGGATCTGAGGGATGGTGGCAAGGGCCAGTTCGGTGGAGCGTAGCTGTCCGGTGGGTACATGGAATGAGAGACAGTGGTTCAGGTATGCTGATCTGGCGCTGTGGAGGGCTTTGTGGCCGTGTGTGAAGAGCTTGAACATGACTCTTCTGGTGACTGGAACAAGTGGAGTTCTCACAGGTGTTCGGAGATATGGCTTTGGCAGGTGATGTTGAGGACTAGTCTTGCTGCAGCGTTCTGAAAGTTCTGGAGTTTCTGGGTGACTCCTGCGTAGAGTGTGCTGCCCTAGTAGAACCTGCTGCTTATGAGTGCGCGCGTGACTCTTTCTGGCCTCAGTGTCGATCCATCAGAAGGTCTTTCGAAGCAGGCGAATTGTGGAAGCACGACTGGGAGACGGTGTTGATCTGGCGGTTCATCATGAGAGGAGTTCAGTATGTTGACAAGGTTTTGTGCATGGTCCTTGGGTGTTCCTAATGCAGCGGGCCACCAAGTGGAGGTGTTGGGTCCCAGGATGAGGACTTTGGCCTTGTCCGAGTTGAGCTTGAGGCAGCTGTGTCTCATCCAGGAGCGGCGACCTTCATCCCGTCGTGGAAGTTGTTTCTGGCGATTGTGGGTTTGTTGTTGAGGGAGTGGATCAGCTGGGTACGGGTAGGTATATGGCGGATAAGGTTGCTCCGAAATCCGTCTTGAATCTCTTGTTTGTGTCAGCCATCTGCTGGAGTCCGTTCTTTACGAAGAGTTGGGACAGTTTTCAAAGTAACCACAGCTCCTGTGTGGGGTGGAACGGACCGGGCATTTGGTGGTAGCTATGCCAAGTCCTGCGAGCTAGATGAGGAAGGGACTGTGCCGTCTGCACACTACCACCTCAGCCGCCCCTGCACATTGCCACAAGTCCTGCGCGTGGCGTGTGCACCACTCTCCTCCTGCACACTAGCACCAGCATCGTGCCCCACCTCAGCCGCCCCTTGTACACTCTGCACCATGCCACTAATCCTGCGAGCTAGGCGAGGGGCTGCGTGCGGCGGGTACATCACACTCTCCTCTTGCATACTGGGCACTTACCTTAGCGGCATACGCCGCCCCCCTGCAAATTGTCACAAGTCCTGCGAGCTCGGTAAGGTGCTGCGCCGCCTGCACACTCACCTCCTGCACACTGGGTACAAACTCCAGCCGCCCCTGCACACACTACACCCCTGCCACAAATCGTGCGAACTAGGCATTGGGCTGCTCAGTCTTTTTTCACGTGTCTGCCATCTGAACTGTTGGTACTCACTTCTGCCCTCACCGTGGACAGTTGCTAACAGTGTAGACCAACCATGTCCTTTGATTGCCATCACATTCCATTCGTGCTCTGCACTCTTCAGTTATTTACTGAGTCTGGCACAGGGACTTATCTTTGAGGTTCTAGTTTTAAAGGTCCCCAACAAAGTTGCTCTGAAAAGCTCATGCCTTACATTAAACCTTTTCAAGCCCTTTGGTTGTCAACGGTACAGCAGCTACGCGTTGATTTCTGATGGTTACTCTGTTAAAGAAGCTATTCGTTACTTTACATGTCGGGTTTTACACAGGGATATGTATTGAAAGTAACCATTGTTAATATTTTTCTTCATTAAATAATTTGACAGATTGGATTTTTCTACTTCATTGTTTGCACCACTAAGAGAAATGTCATAAATAGTCTGTATTTAGAGTGTGTTTCTGTTCTCTTGTTGACAGTCATTAGAATGAGTAATGAGACTCCTTAGCTCAGCTGTCTTTTGAAGGCAAATGATCCTTCGTGGTTTCCCCCGGACAGCATGAATCCTCTGTGTCATGTGGTTAGCCTCACTTCTACACTCGTTAGTCTAAGGTCTCTACTTCTGCTGATGTTCTTAAGAACGTAATACAGATGCTTTAAGGCACAACCATGAGAATGAATTGTGTCTTTTGTATCTAGGAAAAACCTTTACTATTGGATAAGTAATAAATAAAATTTTTATCCTTTACACATTTCACTTTAATCACACAAGCTTATCTTCTTCGAGTAAAGTGTACAGGGTGTGTGTTCACTTGCTGTAAGGAAATGCGGTTCTTTCGGAAATATCACATTTAACTTCCTTTCCAGGCCAGTTTACAAATAGAGCTAAAGCAAACCTGTACTATCAAGGCCAAGCTCTGTGTGTGTGCGGCTGGCTGTGTGTGTGCGGCTGGCTGTGTGTGTGTGTGTGTGTGCGGCTGGCTGTGTGTGTGCGGCTGGCTGTGTGTGCGGCTGGCTGTGTGTGCGGCTGGCTGTGTGTGCGGCTGGCTGTGTGTGCGGCTGGCTGTGTGTGCGGCTGGCTGTGTGTGCGGCTGGCTGTGTGTGTGTGCAGCTGGCTGTGTGTGTGTGTGTGCGGCTGGCTGTGTGTGTGTGTGTGTGTGTGTGCGGCTGGCTGTGTGTGTGTGTGCGGCTGGCTGTGTGTGTGTGTGCGGCTGGCTGTGTGTGTGTGTGCGGCTGGCTGTGTGTGTGTGTGTGGCTGGCTGTGTGTGTTTGCGGCTGGCTGTGTGTGTGTGCGGCTGGCTGTGTGTGTGTGTGGCTGGCTGTGTGTGTGTGTGTGCGGCTGGCTGTGTGTGTGTGTGCGGCTGGCTGTGTGTGTGTGTGTGTGTGTGTGTGTGTGTGTTTTCGGCTGGCTGTGTGTGTGTGTGTGTGTGCGGCTGGCTGTGTGTGTGTGTGTGCGCGCGGCTGGCTGTGTGTGTGTGTGTGTGTGTGTGTGTGTGTGCGCGCGCGCGGCTGGCTCTGTGTGTGTGTGTGTGCCTTTGTGTGTGTGTGTGTGTGTGTGTGTGTGTGACTCTGTGTGTATGTGTGGGTGCAAATGCAATATGTCTCACATTTGCGAGAGATTAAGCTAATGGCAATGTAAATGACAATGCCATTTATTTATCTGTTTCCAAAACCAACACATAAATACAAATGTTGTCATTTACAATGCCAATAGCTCTAACTTTTCCAAAGGCGAAACCATTGCATTGTAAATGCTTGTTAGAGTTGTAACTCGTGAACTGCAAGTAATAAAAGGATCTCTGTGCAAAAAGCAGTGACTACCTGAGTGATCCACATAAAATACAGTTTGGTGAATTTCTTGAGATATATAAACCCTCTGTGCTACTTTATCATGAGTGGAAACTGCCACCAGGCAAAACTCCATCTTTCTGTGGCTAGAACATTTATCACCAGAGTTCAGTTATCTTTACACTTTTACTGTTGCCTGAAAACTGCTGTACGCAGAAGAAACTCCGCAGCAGGGGCTTTTTAAACCTGTGTTACTTCTAAGCACAGTGCCCCTGAGGTCAGCTCCCAGTGCAGCTGCCCTGCTCACTCCGCTCTAGAGCCAGCCGAACTAGGAACGAGCCCAAAAAAAAACCAAAACTGTAAAATATATATTGCTGCTTGCACTTGCCCGCATATTTGCACAGTATTCTGACCCCCATATGACATCCTTCCC
Source organism: Lissotriton vulgaris (assembly GCF_964263255.1). Lineage (NCBI taxonomy): Eukaryota > Metazoa > Chordata > Amphibia > Caudata > Salamandridae > Lissotriton > Lissotriton vulgaris. Next base: position 369,777,147 of record NC_141699.1, on the reverse strand, counting down.
CCCAGCCGATTTTGGCACTGAGGTGGGAAGCAACACATCGAGGACAGAGACGCTCGCTATTTTTTTTTTTAAAAAACTGATCTGCTTATTTGGACCCCTGATTTTACCTGCTTGCTTTTTTGCACATTCCCCTGTCATTCTTCCCTCAGCCGATTAAGGTGCTGAGGCAGGAAGCATTGTAACTAAGCGGAGCCGCCATATTGGAGCGAGGCTGGGGGTGGAGTTCTAGTTGTTTTCTCTCCCACGCCCCCCATTGCATAAAATGTCAACTCCTTCCCGGCCGCGCAGCGGACGCGCGCGGCGGGCGCACCGACAGCGCGCCGAAGTCGCGCCTAAGTCCAGCCCGTCTGCTCTCGTCCGCGACCAGATCGCGGCCGGGGCCAATTACGCTTCTGGATACATAAGTCCGGTAAGAATTGCTTACAACCGAATGACATTACTCTCCTTGCGTCCTACACAATGTGTCCAGCATCTACTCAGCCCTTTGGATCTTTATCAAGGGAACAACCACTGTCCATCCTGTGACTCCTTCTTTAACACTTTAGAAGTCCCTATTAAATCTCCTGGAGGGATACGATCGAGAGCTCCCAGCTTATCTATACCCATTAAACTCGCCTTGATTAATTGCCGGTCATTAGTCAAGCATTCCCTTGACATCCATGAATCTCTATCAGATAACGATTGGGACCTTTTGTTTCTGACCGAGACATGGCTTACTGAAGATACCAACCCTGCCATCTCCCTGGCCATCCCAGAGGGTTATAGCATTATTTGTACTAACCGCCAAGGTGGCAAAAAGGGTGGTGGGGTGGCTATCATCTATAAAAACAAGTGGGAAATTTCATCCATGATTTTCGATCCTATCGATAACATCGATGGGCTTCCTTTTTGTGTGAAACTCTCGGGCTCTATATCCCTCTCAGGTCTCCTTCTATATAGACCCCCTTCTTCCAGATGTTTAGATTACATCACTCAGTCCTGTGCTCGGTACGCCAATTTCTCGGTACTCGGAGACTGTAACTTACACATTGATGACCTCTCCTGTTTAGCCAGCTCCAATTTTCTATCTTCTCTGGCTGCCTGCAATCTGAAACAGCTGGTCGCTTATCCCACCCACAAGGCTGGCCATTACTTGGATTTAATATTTTCCAATCTCCCAGATATAACAATAGAAGCTCCCCTTCCAGTAATTTGGTCGGATCACTGTCTAGTCCCTTTTTCTATCCTATTGACCTGTCTAGACCGTCCTACTTCCATCCCAAGAGTACAGGGAAGAAATTGGAGTAAAATCTCCCTGTCCTCTATGGAAGAGCATCTTAAAGACAGCAACCCCCTCCCTGCTATCAATCTGGACTCTTGTATCAACAACCTGAACACCTGGATTACTAATGCAATTGATACATTAGCCCCCCTCAGATCAATAAAGACCTTCAGGGCCTCACCTGCAGCCCCCTGGTACTCTGACGAATTACGTCAACAAAAATCACTTTGTAAAGCTCTGGAAAGGAGGTGGAGATCTGGGTATTCTGCAGAATGTAAACTGGTATACCGTAAGGCCCTTAAAGACTATCGAAAACAAATTATTAAGCACAAAAGAGGTTTCCTAGCGGAGAGAATTAATAAAGCTAGCAATGCCCCACGAGAAATTTTCTCTATTGTTAGATCCTTCACCGACCCTCAGGCTTTAATTCGACAACAACCTACCTCTCAAGAACTCTGTTCCCAACTGTCCGATTTTTTTGAGGACAAGATTGTTCAGATACAGGCCTCATTCCCCATCAGTGATAATACCTATCACCTTGAGAACTGCACTGAAATCTCCACGTCTGGTCCTATCCTCGCTGATTTTGATATTATATCTGAAGAGGCATCCTTACAGGAGCTGTTAAGATGTAGATCTGGATCCCCAGTGGATCCTTGGCCAGTAAAACAATTTAAAGCCTTGGCCCCTCTCCTCAACCCCCACCGTAACACAATATGGAACACCTCCCTCAGCACAGGTCATTACCCAGAAGAATGGAAACAAGCTTATCTTGTCCCACTTTTAAAAAAAGCCAATTCCGATCCTAGTAATCCAGTTAATTACAGGCCTATATTCCTCCTCCCGGCACCGGCTAAGATACTTGAACGGCTTGCACATCAGCAAATTGCTAATTTCATTGAGACCCATGATATCTTCCACGATTCCCAACATGGTTTCCGTAAGGGATACAGCACGGAATCTTCCCTCATAGAGATGGCAGACTCCGTACGTTGGGCCCTAGATAGAGGATCTCGAGCGGTGTTGGTGCTGCTGGATTTATCAGCAGCATTCGACACCGTCTCTCACCCAATTCTACTGGATCGTTTGAAATCCATTGGAATCCAGGGCAATGTGCTCAAATGGATCAGCTCTTTCTTATCAGGTCGCACTCAATTAGTACACACTCCACCTTTTAAGTCTTCCCCTAAGCCATTGAAATGGGGTGTCCCGCAGGGCTCTTCATTAAGCCCCCTACTTTTCAATGTTTATTTTTCTCCGTTAGCTGAGATGATCTCTAAAACTGGTATCAAAACTACATCCTATGCGGATGACATTCAATTACTGTTTACTTTTGCTAACCCTACTACCACCACTTTTGATCCCCTTAAATCCTGCATTCGAGACACTGCCAACTGGATGGATCGCAACTCCCTGAGACTGAATGCAACTAAGACGGAAGTGCTTTTTTTTAGCCAACCGTCTCCTCTCGACTCTAACATCTGGTGGCCGGTCGACCTCAGCCCAGCTCCAAGCCCTAAAGAATCAGTTAGGGATCTTGGAGTTCGCTGGGACCAACAGCTATCCTTGAACTGTCAAGTTCAATCAGTTGTAGCTGCCTGTTTTTCTAAGATTAAAATCTTGAAAAAATGGATTAATTATCTTCCAAGTGACCATAGAAAGACAATAGTCCATGCGTTGATCATCTCTCATTTGGACTATGCCAATGGACTTTACTTGGGACTCTCAGCTGGCCTCTGTCATAAACTTCAAACCGCCCAAAACGCTGCTGCTCGATTGATAGGTGGTCTCCCTCGGAGACACCCCATCTCCTCCTACCTTCATGACTTGCATTGGCTCCCCATGAACAAACGAATCGAGTTTAAGGCAATGACACTCGCCTATCGCTCCACCCAGGGTAACGGATCTGTCCACCTCAGATCAATTCTTCGTCCCTACTGTAATTCCCGCACTCTACGCTCCAATTCCAAAGGCTTATTGGTCACTCCGAGATTTAAAAAATCCCGTTCTGGTGGAAGAACGTTTGAATTAGGTGCGGCCCAGCGATGGAACAGGTTGCCTCTTAAACTACGCATGAGCAAGACTGAACTAGAATTTCGCCGCGCTCTGAAAACCCTCCTGTTCCGCCGCTAATCGCCATCTCTGATTCCCTCCTGAGAGCCGCAATCACATAGCGCCGGGACACCCCGTTGGGGTAGCTGCGCGCTCTATAAATGACACAAAATAAATAAAATAAATATATATCAACTTGCCGTAAACACCTTGTGGAAATTGCATTACATTGCCAGTATGACGATGAAGTTGCAGGAAATTGCACCACTTTGGCGTGCAGGAATTTCATGCCACATCCTTTAAATACATTTATCATCACCAGTCTGCTCCCTGCATACACTCTTTAGGCATCCCATCTTTTCATGTGTCCATTGACGTACGTTAGTACACAGAGATACACAATTTGGGTTTGAAGTGTGCGCTTTCACCCATCTCGGTCTTATTTCTGTGTCCTGGAAATTTGCAGCTTTGCTAAATGGTAGTGTCCTGACGTTTATTCCTAACTAGTGAACCAGAGAAAGTGTTTGGCTGGATGAGTTTGGATGCTTGGATGCAGAGTTTAATTTGTTGCTTTTCCACGTGTGCATATTCTCCCTTGTGTGCAATTAAACTTCTATGTGCACCTGTCTGTCTCTTTATACAATGCAATGTTATTTATATCCCCTGTGTACTAGTCTCCATGTGCTCTTAGTCGCCATAGAGCAGATGCAGGAGAGTCCCTTGAACTGAGGGAGAACAAAGAGAGGCCCAGGCTGGTGAAAATGTTTTCGGTGTACGTGTGCATAATTAAAACGCAGTTGTTTCTGAACTAACAAGTAGTACTGCTAGTGGGGCTATATTTAGCCATCACGAAATACAGGAGCCTGAGTTAAACATGTTGTGATTCCAACTCGTGGCCAACAGTAATCAGAGAACATAAGCTTAACGAGTCATCTTGCTGGTGGTATATAAGATTGTGATGGCGTTGCTGCGTGTTACCTCCATCTCCCCAGGTCAGCTTCATTCTCCCCTTGTGCAGTTGTCTGTATTGTGCAGTGTTCTACTACTTTATTTACCGTCCGATTCTTCCTATGTGTCAGACCGCACACTAACATTCGATCACTTTCCTCCATTACCCATGCTATTTCCTCCATTACCCATGTAGTCCCAATTATCATCAACATTTCTCTTCGTTGGCGCAGATCTCTAGCTACGGCATGTGGTTTGGAGGCTTCTTCTCCTTGGAGCAAGTAGAAATTAAATGACCAAGGCTCGGTTGGTGAGGTTCAGGGCAGACCTCATGCAACTGGAATTACATTCACACATCTTATCTTTGAGGGGAGGAGAAATTAAAGACCCTTGATACAGCCCTAAGGCTCATCCTTGAGTCTGACGCTGTTTAATATGTGCGTTGCTCCGCTGGCTGAATTGGTGTGTTCTTTTGCATTCCAGGCTGAATTCTTTAGTGTTTCATGTACTGTCTTACGGTAATAACTAAGTAGAGAAAACCTACTTGTAGTGAGCACTGTTCCTACTGGAAAAACAAGCATTGGAAATGCAATAGGTCTCGCATTAGGAAAGTTTGAGCTATTGGTCTTATAAATGACTTTTTTTATTTATGTGTTGTTTTTTAAAATAGCTAAGTTAATAGCTTTGTCATTTACAATGCCAATAGTTATAACTTTTGCAAATGTGACACCTATAGCATTTGTAATGCAACATGTTTTGTATTTACGTGACTTAGATGTATTGATATTACAAATAACAATGGCTTTTAATTTTTTTAAATAATTAATACTTAAATAATTTATGTAATTTGTAATGTCAATAGCTTAAACTTTTGTAATTAACTTTTGTGAAGATTATGTTCAGTGTTTTATATTGTGACGAAAATCCAAGAACAGAAGTGAAATATTAACATCGTAATAAAGCTTGAAAGCTTGAAACCAGCTTGAAACATTGAAAGAACATATTTGAACCAGTGATGCTGTGGTGGTGCTGAGTGATGCTGCGGTGGTGCTGAGTGGGAGATGGGGAGAGGGAGAAAAAGGAGAGGGAGAAAAAGGAGAGGGAGAGGGTAAAAGAGAGAGAGGGGGAGAGAGAGACGAAGACGGGGAGAGAGGCGGAGGCGGAGACGAGGAGAGGGAAGAGAGGGAAAGGGAGAGCGGGAGAGGGAAGTGAGGGAAATGGAGAGAGGGAAAGGGAGAGAAGGGAGAGGGAGGGTAAGAAGAGAGGGGGAGAACGAGAGCTAAGGACGGAGGGGAGAGAGAGGGGAGGGAGAGAGGAAAGCAAGCAGAGGGGGAGATGGGAATGGGGAGAAAAAGGAGAGCAGGGGGGAGGTAAAGAGAGGAGAGAGAAGGGGAGAGAGGAGAGAGAAGGGGAGAGAGGAGAGAGAAGGGGAGAAGGGGAGAGGGGGGAGAGAGAAGGGGAGAGTGGGGAGAGAGAAGGAGAGGGTGAGAGAGGAGAGGAAAGGAAAGTGAGGGAAAGGGGGAGAGTGAGGGGAGGGAGAGAGAGGGAGGACGATAGGGAAGGAGAGAGAGAGAGAGAGAGAGAGAGAGAGAACACGAGAGAGAGAGAGAGAGAACACGAGAGAGAGAGAGAGAGAACACGAGAGAGAGAGAGAGAGAACACGAGAGAGAGAGAGAGAGAACACGAGAGAGAGAGAGAGAGAACACGAGAGAGAGAGAGAGAGAGAACACGAGAGAGAGAGCACGAGAGAGAGAGCACGAGAGAGAGAGCACGAGAGAGAGAACACGAGAGAGAGAACACGAGAGAGAGAGCACGAGAGAGAACACGAGAGAGAGAGCACGAGAGAGAACACGAGAGAGAGAGCACGAGAGAGAGAGCACGAGAGAGAGAGCACGAGAGAGAGAACACGAGAGAGAACACGAGAGAGAGAACACGAGAGAGAGAACACGAGAGAGAGAACACGAGAGAGAGCACGAGAGAGAGAGAGAGAGAACACGAGAGAGAGAACACGAGAGAGAGAGCACGAGAGAGAGAGCACGAGAGAGAACACGAGAGAGAGAGCACGAGAGAGAACACGAGAGAGAGAGAGAGAGAGAGAACCATGTTATCGACTCCAGCACCATAAAATACCAGGAAGGCCTGTTTGGTTTAGGAGCTTGATGCATAATAAAAAGAAAATCACAGATGCATTACTCCACTTTAAGGAGTAACCCGCATAATGATTTGGTCTAGTAGTTTGTGAAATATTGCTCTGTGCCACATATACACACACACGCCTAGTAAATATTTGTTTTGATTCATCTCCATGTTCTGCTTTAAACAGTGAATGTAACTGACAGTCTCACAAGATGTCCTCGGCAAAATGAGTATGAGATACTGCGTACATTTAAGACCACGTGTGTCCCACAAAGGCCGCTTGCCTTGCCACATCGATTTTTTTTTTGTGTTCTTTTTATTAAAGACAAATTAATACATAAAATAGCACATTACAGACAAGTTAAAAGAAAAGGATACACGGCCTGGCGGCCGTGAAACTGAAAGCACAGCCGCGGGCGGGGCCTGCAAAGAAACAGGAAGGAACTGCCGGGAGAACGTCCTGGAACCCTGCACGCTGAATGCTGGCTGCATAGGGACACGCGGAAAGAGCCCGGTGAGTGGAGAGGGAGGGGGGGTAAATGCGCGCGTGTCTGTGTGTGTTCGAGTGTGTCTGTGCGTGTGTCTGTCTGTGTGCGCGTGTGTCTGTTTAAGGGGGGTGCGTGTGTGTATGCTTTGTGTGTGTGCCTGTGTATGCGTGTGGCTGTGTATGTACGCATGCGTGAGTGTGGCTGTGTGTGTGTTTGTGCACAGGAATCTGAGGCAGGAGATGGGTACGGCGCCCTGCGCGCCCACGAGGTGAAATCTGCGCTCGTGCCTATCTCGTGTCACATTCCCAGAAACGGGTGACAATAGTTGTCGAGCAGACTAAGCAATGCTTCGCATTGCTTGCGTCTAGGCTCGGCTTAAAAATGGCAAAACGCAGAAAAAGCAGTGTTTGCTGAAAATTAACACATCGAGAAGTGACTATACTGTCCAGAATAAGGCATAATTTGAATCCATTAAAAAATAATGACTGTCAAATGTCTTTTAAGGTTTTTCTGATTAACTTTGGCTGTCATCTCCATCGTACACATCAAACGGTGATGTTTAAAAACGGCAAATGCATATACAAATGGCAATTGTTTTGGGGTTCGGCTTGGAACTAATTGTTCACTTATAATTATCATACCTGAAATATTTATATCGCATGCTGCACCATCAGAATATGCTTTTTGTGCATCTGAACTCTGTGCAGATTGTACAGGAAAAAATTGTTTTAAAAAAAAATATCTTTTTATTGACAATTTTTTTACATAATAAAAAAAAATTACATTCCCTCCCTCCCCACCCCCCCTTTCCCTGACCAAGAACACGTCAAAAAGAAAAATAAATAGCATATTATATACATACAGCAGAAATTAATCCCGTATGATATACTTTGCCATCAGTGTACAGACAAAATAAAGATGAAGATAATACTATATACACAAAATACAATCATGTATGTCTCTGGATCCACGATAACATTGGTGACCAAATCTGCATGCCCATTAATCTTTTCCTAGCCCCTTTGTTTTTATAAATGGCAACTTCCAGGCTACAAGTGGCTAATAATCTAGCTCTCCATTGTTGAAATGCCGGTGTATCAGGATCAAACCATGCTGAGGCAATAGTAAGTCGAAGTATAGCCATGGCCACGAATATGAAGCCCTGAATGTTTGTCTGCAGATCACGATTTGCTACCCCCAGCAAGATTTCCTCCGTTGAGATTTCAATTCTTGTTTGACAAACCTCTGAAATAAATTCAGAGATGTCATTAATCAGCTTAGTCAACGTATTACATGTGGCAAATATATGTATAATATCGGCCCCGTATAGTGCACAACGAGGACATGTTGTTCCCTTCCCTGTTCCCCAGGAAAAAATTATGTTTTAATGTCACTGTGTACAATGTTTTACTCCCTGCGCCAACCTGGTACAGTGAACTAGATCATCAGGTTCTCAACCCACTGCACTGCATCCTAAAGACAATAAGTCACAACACCACAGTACTAAATTATGCACATCGTCCTATGGAAATTAACCTCTCATACTCCATTCGGTTGGTGCTATGGCATCTTAGATCCATTAAAGCTACCACTCTGCACTGCATCTTGAGAACACCAATTAACTGCACTGCATTTTATGGAGCATTCACCATTGCACTCAAATCTATCACACTTCACTGCCTTTAAGGGCCAATATTCAACAATAATTTGCTTCCTCCTAGATACCATAACTGAGCACACTTGACTGCATTGTATGGACACCAACCTTCCATACCGCATAACCTTATGTTGTGTTGTCTATGTGACACACAAGCCTAAAAACATAATCACATTATAGTGTATTATAATTTGTTTTGCCTCACATTGCTAAAACTGTTCAAATTCAAGCATAGTGGTTTCTTGTGAAACATCTACCCCACAGCACGAGACAGAATTAGAACATGCAGAATTTGTACTCTACAAAGACTTGGAGATCTCTGCTGTTTTCAAATGTGGTGTATTCATTTCTTTTTACCCCTATGGCAATTACAATGCAATCTCCATGTCCAACAATTGCTGTCAATACTGTGCACACTTTTCTTTGTTCCATACTACGTGAGAATATCATATTACCTGTATAGTTTGTGAAGAGTAGCTCTCACAGAAAGCGTTCCAAGTTAAAAGCACAATCTAATTCCTTTACACCAAAACTGTAAAGACATTTTCATGCTTTCTGAGGCAACACGTATGACCCCTAGACAAAATTTGTCTTGTCATCGAACATTACTAGCACACTGTGCCTGAGAAGCCCATGCATTTAAATGGGGAAACGAAACCTACATGTCCCAGGAGGCAAGGGGATGTTTACATAAATAGTCAGGATTTGCTGCTGTCACATATGACACTGGGTTGTATGGGAGCTGTGCTTTGATAACATGTCCGACAAAGGAAATTGATTTTTACTACATTTTTTATAGATGGAGGTTTATTGCTGATTCCTTGAGGAACCGTACCATTACATAAAGAGCAACACGCGTTCATCCCTCTATGCATTCTTTCTTCTCATAGTTCGGCTCTCTATTTCAAGTAGATTTGCTGTAATTCCAGTTACTTAAGTGAAATTTGGTGTGATAGTAGCATGTTTGAGATTAAATGTTATCATATTTAATTTATCATAAGCTAGCTCACTAGTTTGAACCCATGCTGTCAAGAAAAATCCATAATTAGAAAATCATGGGTTTTACATCTTTGAGAGGTCTTTCATGCATGTATGTTGAAGAAGCGAGTGCTGTTATGTTAATGATGTTATGTTAATGAGGCTTGTAAAGCGCACTGCTACCCAAAGGTGTCCTGGTGCTGGAAGCTGCCCAATTACTGAAAAAAGATGCCGAATCAGGGAAAGAGCCAAGTTTTCATCCCCCTTCTGGAAGTGAGATCAGTTGCAGTTCTGAGGGGTTGTTCCAAGCCTTTGCAGCACGGCGGAAGAAACTCCTACCCCCCCCCCCCCCCCCCCCAAGCCTTTGCAGCACGGCAGAAGAAACTCCTACTCCTACGTCCCCCCCCCCCCCCCCCAAGCTGGCCTTTTTGACACGTGGAATTATTTGTTTTGCCTCTGCCGAGCGCAATGCTCTGCCAGGAACATACCATTGCTGCTATTAATATTGAATCCACTGATGGTGTCACTATAAAATGCACAACCTAGGCGGGGGTTGTCCGTTAACAACATAATGCATTCTGGGAGTTGTCTATTTGGTTCACTTAATTTGTGCTACTCAAAACTAAAGTGTTTTCGCTGAAAATAAAATGGATGTTTGCAGCTCTTAATTAGCAAAAAATGCAAAACTTAACATAACCGATTCCACAAAGCGAAATTATAAAGGTGTATCTATATGTATGTTGGTGTGTATTTCAGTGTGAATGCGATTTCGAATCTGTAGTAGTGATGTGAACGTGGCAAGCCTGTGACATAACTGGCAAGTAGTTCCATGTTTTAAGTGACTCGCTCCTGGGTCTAGTTAGGCTCTTTAGCTAATAATATTTTCTATTCTGGGGTATTCGAGTGACATTGCTAAAGCAGTATACTGTACAAAGGACGTAATGTTGGATATTTACCTTATTTCATTCATATAACTGGTTCGCTCTATTCCTTTAGAGACTATCTTCTAGTAGTGTCACACAGAATGTATTATAATGTCACGCCAAAGCACACCGAAACAAGGAAATCTAACACATATTTGAACTGAAATCTTGATAGCTCTGACCAGAGACTAAAATGAACTATTTACTAAGCAGTCTGATATACCTGGAACCCAACCAAATTGCCATAAATAGGAAGACTAAATGCGCCGTACAAATGCGAGTTTCTCTATACCCTATTACGATCACAAGAGGTCTCGCAACAGCTATCTGGCCGGACATAAAGAATTCAAGACAGTTGCCAAATGTTTACAAAGATACCCATAACACACAATTACCACGTGTAACTAGCCCCTTCCAAAACAAGACGGAGGGCATTGCTGTGGGGAGGGGGAGAAATGCGACACGGCTGCAGCAGGGGGCGGAGCGGGGATAGCGGCGATGAGGGAGAGACACGGCCGAGTGTGAAGCAGCAGGGGCCTTTGAAGTGAAGCTAAGCTTCACTTCAAAGGAGTGGGAGGAGTGCTGCTGGGGAACAGATGGCAATTTGATGATGTGCATGCGCATTTTAGGTCAATGCGCTTGCGCATTGACCTAAAAGCGCACGGGCACAGCATCAAATCGCCAGTCTAGGTAAACCTTGGGTAAACCTTGTTTAAGCGACTATAGTCTTGCTCAATGTGCATGCGCATTGAAAGGCGAGACCTAATGAACCTTTTCTAACAATATAAGAGAAACTGCTAGTCAAATTGATCAAACAGTAAGCAATGTAAGATTTCACGTTCTTCTTCAGGGATGAAATCCTAGAACATACAAAGAGCTAATCCGTGCAATCAAAGAAAATAAATATTTTCAACATGTCATCTATCTGAAAATAGGAGACACTGAAGGGGGAAGAAAGAACATTATAGCATCATAAATTATAAAATAGTGTGGAGTGAAACTCCCTTATGTTCTTCTTAACAGTCTAAACATATATGCAGTTGGATAATACAGATAGCATCATATGTTGGCCTAGATGAACCTCCTAAATGATTATTAGACATACACTTCTGATGGTCCATGAAAGTAAGAAAACATAATCGCAATCTTACACAATTTGAATGATATGGCTAAGGCTAATCTTGCGCCAACCACAAGTGCAAAAAAATATATACACATCAATGGTTATACGAATCTGAAAAATAAAGTTACATCTAAAAACAACTTTTTTAATGCGCTTTGTAAAATGCACTGTGGAATAGAACACCTGGAAAGATGTGAACCGTTAGGCGCACAACATTATGGAGAAACAGTAGTAGAAATAACATACTATTCACATCTTGTATTTTAATGTGTACAAGAACTTGTGCCACAATTACACTGCGCACGTACCTTTTAGCTAAATGCGTAATGCCTTAGATGGAATCCTAATGTTAGACTTGAAAAAAGCTGCAGCGAAAATAGCCTGTGTGGTATGTCCCGGAAACGAGGCCTCGGGGTGGGTTAGATAAAAGACACCAGATGTAAACAGGGCGCTGCTAATAGAGAGTGCAAGTTGACTTAAGAATTATACAAACATATACCTAGAGTACTGGTTGCCGCTTAGAGGGAACTAAAGTTCTTCTACAAAGGTCGAGTGTACGTAGTTACTTCGCTCTCAGGACCATACAGGTCTGCCGGTAAAACAATATGCAACTATGGAACCAACAAGTACTAAAATGAGGGTTTGTATATATACTGATACTAAGAGACATATGCTTACTCGAGGATATACTAAGAAGCCCATACCTAGGACGCTATCAAGTCGTTCCCAAGGATGGGGTTTGTAGTTGCAACGTGATGAGGGTAGAAGTATGCTTGTGAGAGGAGATACGGGATAACTTACATCCCTATGTAAAACATGTTGATTGTTCTATAGTTAGAACAGATGTACAATAGGGCACATGAACATAATGTATTAATGTATACATGCTGTATAAAAGTTCTATGAATGAGAATTAAATAATAGAACGCGAAATCTTACAATGCTTACTGTTTGATCAATTTGACTAGCAGTTTCTCTTATATTGTTGGAAAAGGTTCATTTTTCCAATAGGAACAGTGCTCACTACAAGTAGGTTTTCTCTACTTAGTTATTACCTTTCACTTTTTGTGCCAGCCAACACAATTCTGTAGTGATGCACCCTTGGATTAGACTAGATAATAGTTTTGCCTAGATTACATAACCGAGTGCTCCTCTTACCTTTCTCTGTTACTTGGATGATACCCACATTGTCGTGTCTTGTTCCAGCTACTTGACTTCTGTGGCTGAGAAGTTCGATCATTGTATGTCTAGCATTAGTAGCTGGATGAAAAACCATGCCATAAAATTAAATGCTGACAAAACTGAGGTACTAGTGTTTGGCACTCAGGAGTATATTTTGGTCCAACATTTGGTGGCTGGAGGATTGTGGACCTCTTCCACTCCAGTCAAATCAGCTAAAAACCTGGATGTCATATTCGACAATATCTTGATTTTCGAAACTCTGTTCAGTCAAACTATTTGCACCTGTTTCTTCATAAATCGGCACTCTGAGAAGGATTTTTTCTTATATTCCCATGGGACTGCGCCATTCAGTCATCATCACACTACTCCCCTCGCGTTTGGATTACTGTATCTCCACATCAATGCTTCCTGTCTTAACAAGCTTAAAGTCGCCCAGAACGCAGCTGCCTGACTTATTCTCAACATCCTGAGGCGCTTCTCGGTCAGAGATGGGATTTGTTCCCTTCAATGTCTTATGGTCAAAAAGAAGATCATGTTTAAGGATATTAGTTTGGTCTTCCTGGCCTTGCATCAGAAAGACTCTAGCCAACTTAACTCACTCTTTCACTAGTACCCCCTAGTAGGCTTCTCGGACCTTCCTTCTGCAAGAAGGTGTCGGTTTCCAGATTCTGGAGGGCCAAATAGGATGTTACATCTCAGTGGCTGATGCCAGTTCGTGGAATACTTTACTTGCCATATTGTTGAAGCTGATTCACTTGCTGTGTTAAAACATTTCTGCAAATATGGATTTTCTCCTCCCCCTATCATTTAGACATCTTCAGGGCAAATTCTTACTGTGTCACGGTGCCTGCTGATAGCTCTTTAACATCTTAGGGTATATATAGTACTCTATATAAATCCCTGTTCATTTTCATAGAGGATCAGTGACTCTCCCTTACCTCCTTTCTCTTCCCTCCTCCCCCTCCTTCTCCTATTCCTCTTGTGTCTCTGTGTGTGTCTCTGTGTGTCTCTCTCTGCCTCTCTCTCTGCCTCTCTCTCTGCCTCTCTCTCTGCTCTCTCTCTGCCTCTCTCTCTCTCTCTCTCTCTCTCTACCCCTCTCTCTCTCTCTGCCCCTCTCTCTCTCTGCCTCTCTCTCTGCCTCTCTCTCTCTCTGCCTCTCTCTCTCTCTGCCTCTCTCTCTCTGCCTCTCTCTCTCTGCCTCTCTCTCTCCCTCTGCCTCTCTCTCTCCCTCTGCCTCTCTCTCTCTGCCTCTCTCTCTCTCTCTGCCTCTCTCTCTCTCTCTGCCTCTCTCTCTCTCTCTCTCTCTCTCTCTCTCTCTCTCTCTCTCTGCCTCTCTCTCTGCCTCTCTCTCTGCCTCTGCCTCTCTCTCTCCCTCTGCCTCTCTCTCTCCCTCTGCCTCTCTCTCTCTCTCTCTCTCTCTGCCTCTCTCTCTCTCTCTGCCTCTCTCTCTCTCTGCCTCTCTCGCTCTCTGACCCTCTCTCGCTCTCTGCCTCTCTCTCTCTCGCTGACCCTCTCTCGCTCTCTGACCCTCTCTCGCTCTCTGACCCTCTCTCGCTCTCTGACCCTCTCTCGCTCTCTGACCCTCTCTCGCTCTCTGACCCTCTCTCGCTCTCTGACCCTCTCTCGCTCTCTGACCCTCTCTCGCTCTCTGACCCTCTCTCGCTCTCTGACCCTCTCTCGCTCTCTGACCCTCTCTCGCTCTCCGACCCTCTCTCGCTCTCCGACTCGCTCTCTCCCTCTCTACCTCTCTGCCTCTCTCTCTCTCTCTCTCTCTCTCTCTCTGCCTCTCTCGCTCTCTGACCCTCTCTCGCTCTCTGCCTCTCTCTCTCTCTCTGCCTCTCTCTCTCTCTCTCTCTCTCTGCCTCTCTCTCTCTCTCTCTGCCTCTCTCTCTCTCTCTCTGCCTCTCTCTCTCTCTGCCGCTCTCTCTCTCTGTCTGTCTGTCTCTGTCTGTCTGTCTCTGTCTCTCTCTGTCTCATATTCATTCATATATATATATATATATATATATATATATATATATATATATATATATATATATATATATATACACATTTGTAGAGACCTTTGGGGGCACATTGCACTGGGCGAGTACTACAGTGTACTTGAAAACTCCCTCACACTTAACCGTGAAACTCATTATTACGTCATCTGTGCTCTTCTCTTCAACCTATTTCTTAATCATCATATGATGCAGATCCCGTTCCTGGGGCAAGGATCGGCACTACTCGTCACCTAATACGTAATGCTCGGGCTACGTGACCCCAGCGTGGCATCCATATTGGTTGGAAATTTTTTACATTGCTCATTGTATTAGTTCAATAGTCTATACTACCATCGACTCATGAGAAACGAAGCCACATTTCAATATAACTGCATACTTCACCTTCTTCTGTCGACATGGATGGGTCTCCATATTTTGGCTGTATACTAAACTCTTTGAGATGCTTGCCAAAGCAATTATAGTTTTTTCTCTTACTAATGACCATATTTTGCATTCTACAGATTGCTTTCAAAAAGTTATTATAACAAGGGCCCTGTCCCTCTGTAATATGTGCACAAAGATTCTCACTCGCACCACCTCAAGCGTTTGTACTAGTCACAGGCAAACCTAATATTAAATGACCTGAATGGCAGGATTATTTTTTTTAATGATATTTCTACTATTGAAAAGGATGCCAGTGAAGAATTATTCCCTGTAAGGAGAAACGGATACTCCATAAGCTTGGATCATAAGGCTTCAGAATCTACAGACAAACGGAGAAAAAACAAGGTCTGCTACTGAAAGGGATGTGTATTCAAATGGCATTGATGACTTGGCTAATCGCTTCACACAATCTTTATTCATTTCTGTTGATCTATTCAATTTCTTGCAAAAACACCAAAGTAAATTTAAATCAGTCTATAAGTATGTGTCTGATTTAAAGAAATTTGCTATTTCATGTACGTTGGACACTTGCATGAAGACTTTATCTGAGATCAAATTCTAATCCAAGCATGATCCAGGTGAGCAGGAAAG
This sequence comes from Lissotriton vulgaris, assembly GCF_964263255.1. Classification (NCBI taxonomy): domain Eukaryota; kingdom Metazoa; phylum Chordata; class Amphibia; order Caudata; family Salamandridae; genus Lissotriton; species Lissotriton vulgaris. The sequence goes on along the minus strand of NC_141699.1, from coordinate 369,761,382 downwards.
ACAATGGGCTAATTGTGAGTTCACTATTCATCAAAGAATGCAGGGCCGTCTAAGCGTTGGGCTAATTCAGCATTTTAAGGGTTTAGGCAAAAAGTGTGTTACTTACCAGTTTTGGAGTGTTCTATAAGGACTTCTGTTTAGCCTCATGAGAGGTTCGTGGCAGGCCAGTCCATTTGTCTTACAGTCGTCAATTATCCAACCCATCTGTAAACCTATTTTTCTCTTGGGCATTAACTACCAGCATGTTGACCCATGGATGTAGGAGGTACTGATTCTCCTTGTACATCTAATATTCTGTTCTTTTAGCCTGTCCCTGGCTGTCTGTAAATCAAACTGCCTTCTTAAGGGGACACTCGGAGGCATTTTAACTTTCAAATTTTTTCTAGGTCCCAGTAACCTGTTCCTTCATTATGACCAAAATGCCCCCCCAAGAAAAGGGTTGAGCCTGTCCAGTATACACTCTAGTTTACCGTGCTAGGACTCCATGAAGAAGCATACCACATAGAAAGGTGTGGCTGACAGGCTGTTTAAAAACAGATCCCTCTCCCAACTAGGGAGGCTATCGCTCCTTTTGTTTTGATTGATTTGCCAGTAGGGATCCGAGATATCCCGTTTGGGAATATACCTTAACTCTCTCCTTTTTAGGTCTCGCCTAGGGCCTTTAGCCGTCGCTCTGCTCATTTTCAAGCACACCCTCGTGCTTGTGGCGGCATCCACCTTGCGGGAGCGAGCAGCGGTGCACCACAAGCACGAGTGCAGTGCTTGAAAAGTGAAGACTATGCACACAGGCACCGCTCCCGGGCTTGTTTTCTTTAGGCAGCTTGCTCCTCATTGGCTGCAATACGTCGCTGTATTGCCCGTAGCAATGGTTCTCTCTCCTTCACTCTCCCTGATCCACTCTCTCATGCTGCTTTCACTCTCTAGTCTGTCTGCCTTCCTGTTTCTGTCTAATCCCCTCTGTCGTTTTCTCTCTGTTCCTCTCTATCAGCCTCCTTCCTTCTCACTATATTACCTTACATATTGTGCATTCTCTATATCGGATCCTGTCTGTTCCCATCCCTCTCCCCCTTCTCTCAACACGTCTTTCTGTTTGTCTTGCCCCCCCCCCCTCTTTCTATCCCTCTCTTTCCCAAAGTATCTTTCCTCGTTTCCTTTCATTCTCTTTCAGTATCATTTTATATCACTCACTCCCTATCTCTTTCACTCAGATGTTTCTCCCTCAATTACCATTTTACCGGTGTATGTTGGTCTCGCTCACTCCTCTTTTTCATGTGCTGCCTCATTCCCCTCTCTCTCGAACTCTTCCTATCTTGCCTCGCTTCTTTACTCGTTCTTGCTCCACGTTTTCCTGCCGTTCTCTATACTTCTATTTCACCTTACCTTTCTTCCAATCACACTCCTTCTCGACACTTCCTCTCTTCCGGGTCCCATCGATGTACTTTTTAGGTTTCGCAGCCTGCGCACTGCGCAGGCTTTTCACGAAGGTGAAAACCTAATGAGAACAGTAGAGTGGCTTTGGAATCCGCCCTCTGTTCCATTGGCTAACTCCATAAATGGAGGCTAGCCATTGGAACAGAGATCTGTCCCTCATGGCAGGACCAGATTCGTGGGCGTTCCCGCGATTTCTTCCCTCTTCACATCGTCATCGATGCGGCGGGTGTGTTTATTTTTTTTCTCTTTCTGCGGCATCCTTCCTCACACCAGCCGGACGGCTCTCCCTGTGAGGACGCAGACCTGGAGTGCAGCCAGAGCAACAGGGCGCTGTGTTTAATCAATCCCCTCTTCATCGAGGTGCACAACCGGGGCGAGCGCGAAGAGACCGGGGAAGTGGGCTTCTGAGGTGAATGGCACGATCAGGCCTCGCTCGCCTCCTCCGAGACCTCCTCCACCTGAGCTCGCAGCTGTGCAGAGCCACGCGGCCGGAGGCAGCAGGCATGCCAGAAATAGAAAGCCGCCAGCTGCGTGTGAGCAGCGACCCCTCGGCCCCCCACCCCCCCCCGGCGAAAAAGCAAGCTCCGATCCCGCCACCACGTCGAAAGAAGCAGTCCGTGCTCATCGAGTGGGACATGGGAGCGAGGATCGCTTCGGAGCCTCTCTTGCTCCAACGCCGCGCTTCGGCTGCAGACTGCGAGGCGAGACCCAGCAGGAGCCCCCCCAGATATGGCCGGGAGTCCGCAAACGGTGGTGGGCAGCCTGCAGCCGGAAGCGCCTATCAACATACAGCGGGTCAGCGACTTGTTCCTATAGTAACTTACCGTTTGCTACCTCTTGTGTTTTGTTTGCTCTTTATACATGCACAATTGTCACTATTGCCCCATGTAACGTAACGTTTGCTTTTGTAACATGCTCACTTGTAATGTTCACCTCATGTATCATTACTAATCCTATTGTGAAGCGCTCTGACGCCGGGTAAAGTCCGCGCAATATAAAAAGCATAAAATAAATTAAAGAACATGTCCAACCTGGCTCCTGTCACCGATAGTAGTTGCGTGTATGCATTTGCATACAATCTGCACAATTCGTAAACCTGCGACTTTAAAAGTTTGGAAGTCAATCTGAGCTGCGCTCTACCGTTGAATACCGCAAACTTGTTAAGTGTACTTCTTTCGTAATTGGTGGTGTGAAGGTTGAGGGACGTTACAAATATGCGCACACTGAAGATCGTAAGGGTTTTACGTGGTTTGAGTGATTGAAACGCGCATGTTGTTTAGCGGCACAGCCAGCCAGTGTATGTTTGGAAAGACCCCTTTTCAGAGCTGGAACCTCTCCTCTGAGGCTTTTCACCGTCCACCTTCCTCTCAGCAGTTTTCGTTCCTCCCTGAATGTCTGTCTGCAGCAGCAGCTCCTGCTCTTTGCGCCGCCTCAGCCCTTCATATCACTTTCACCTCTCTGCAAACCCTGCACTACGCCAGCCCTACCAGCTGCTCAAGCTCTGTCCTATCCTCAGCTCACCCCAAATTCCACTATTCTCCATGTGTGCCCCACTCTCTGACATGCAGTCAGTGGATCTGGGCGCTGAGCGTGTGAGAGCTGCACCCTCACACGCAGCCTTCATTCCCAGAGACCTGGAGAGAGTTCTTCCTCGCCCGGTAGAGCCCCTCGCTTCCCACCAGCAGCCTCACCTTGGAAGCAGCAGTTCTTGCGTCCTCCTCACCCTCCAGTGTACCTCTTTGGAGAGATTCCACGCGCCGTGATGTGTGCCCGTGCAGTTCTACGCATGTGCAGAGTCCTCTCCCGCGTGGAGCACCTCTCATGAGTTGGCCACCACCTTGAGGACGAGGGCCCCCAGCAGTACCATCTTGCAGCAGTTTCCTTTTCAACCAATAAGCCCCCCCGTTTCCCTAAAAAAGAAGCCACTCGCTGCCAAACTTAAGTGCCCTAGGGGCCAAAGTGTTCTTGATTCTTCCTCTAGGGGGCGACTTTCCCATGCGGACTTCGGGTCCGTGTCTGGTTGATGACAGTTTGATTGGAATGGTGTGAGCCAGGGGGGCGGTGAGACTTACCAATCCCACACTATCCGTAGTGCAAATAAAGTAAGTTCTATTTTTCGAGCCTTTCGCTGTGGCTCACCTCTACATTGTCACTTCGTAAACCTGAGCATCTGGTTCAATACACTCCAGTACCCAGGTTCGGAGCCCTTCAATCCACTGCCCACCTCACCACCCACACAATCACTGTCCATTCTTACCTCTCATGCACCCACTGTCCATCAGCACAACTCCCAACACTCAGCTTCAATGCCCTAACATCCACTGCCCACCTTACCACCCACTCAATCACTGTCCAACCCTACCTCTCATGCATCACTGTCCGCCCGCAGCACTCCAACACCCAGCTTCAATGCCCTCACATCCACTGCCCAGATCCACCACTCTCACATGCATGGCCCAGCTCCACCACTCTCGCAACCACTGCCCAACCCTAGCTCTCTCACATCCCCTGCCTGGCTGCACCACTCCTACATCCAGTTTCAGTACCCTCACACATTGCCTGTCTCCTCCCACTCACATGCAAACTCCACCATGCTCAGATCCAGTGCGCAATTCCACTCACAGGCCTTCACTTTAGACACTCCGTGGATGGACATGTGGCGGGTCACAGGATCCATCTCAGGCGGCCAGACAACAGCAGCTTTCTCTGAGCTTTGTGTATACTAACGAGCACAGAGGGGGTTCTAGCTTAGCTACACAAAGTCCTCTGGTATATTTACTTTCTAAGTTGACGTTTTCAGTACTACACCCAGGAGTTCTATTCAACTGGACCAAGTGGGCCCATGTCATGTGCCACGGCAGATTCTAGTCCTAGCTTGTTGCATCCAACCTAAGCAACCTGGGGGGGTGCGGCCCTGCATCTCAGCAGAGCACAGGTAGCAATACAAGCGCTGGATGATACAACTCTGCTTCCAACATAGGGGTACAGCCCTGTATGCCGGTCACCCACGTGCAGAGTGATGCAACCGTGCTTCTTACCATGGCGTCTCGACCGGCATCATGTACTGCCCCAGTCATCCCTGCCGTTCCTCCACTCTTGTGCCAGGTCTTCCCAGCTCCTTCGCCCACACCCAGAATTTCTGTCACAAATACGACTCCTCTCCTCCCTCGTACACACAAACCCAGCAGTTTCACCACAGTTCTGCTTCCTCTCTCAAGGCCACAGAGTACAATCAACTATAGACAAACAGGCGGTTTTTCGTTTTAATGTATGTCCAGATTTGTGTCGCAATGTATGGTGGTGCAGTGTATGACTGGGCGTTCGAGACCAAGTGAGTTGGGAAGGGAGCATGTATTGTATTGCACAGTCTTGAATACACTACCTCCTACAGGGACGCCTGCTGACTCTCCTCTTGATACTCTTCTGTAGGAGTAAATGCACAAGCTAGTTTTCATGGTAGTGCAAAATGATAACTGAAATAGTTGCAATACAAATCGCATTTGCGAGAGATTAAGCTATTGCCATTGTAAATGACAATGCCATTTATTTATCTGTTTTCAAAACCAACACATAAATACAAATTTTGTCATTTACAATGCCAATAGCTCAAACTTTTCCAAAGGCGAAACCATTGCATTGTAAATGCTTGTTCCTTTTCTCGCCTACTTTCCCTTCTGCACTGTTCCCACTCCTTTCTCATTTCCCATTCTCTCCCCACCCTGCTTTCTGCTTTTGCTGACAAGTTCCGGAATGAGAAATGGAAATTGAAAACAAGTGAGACTTTGCGGCTTGTTCCTGTGGTGTGAGATCATGAATAAAAAACACCATATAAAATCCTAAAACGAGTGAGACATACCCCGAGCAGGCCTTTTCACTATACTAAACCCACCACTACACACCCCTTCATCCCTACTCCCTCCACCTACGCCCCACAATTTAGCCTCCAGCATCCTGTGGAGAGGAGGGCCCCGTGCACACGCGTTGCTCTGACTGAAAAACAACACGGTTACATAGGCAGTTTCTCAGTTTTACGGGCCCTCGGCTGTTTAATATCAAGCTTCGGAAGTTCATAAAATGGAGCTGGCACTCTGTCACTCTGCCCCATTCTCGCTCCTTGTTCGAGACTCTGGCGCCGAGCCTTGGCGCTCTCTCTCCCCCTTACTGGGTGCCCCCTCCACCGCCAGGGTCCCCGCCTACTTGTGTTCCTCGGGAGCTTGAGGTGATGCAAGGCTACTTCACCCCCGACCCTCACTCGTTTGTGATGTCACTCCATGGATCGGGAGATCAGTGTCTGATGTGTTGTCTCGTGGCGTGCTATCTTTTTAAAAAAATATTTGTGAAGTGGTACTTCGTTCATCTCCCCGCAAATTAATGACTTGTTATCTCCAGTGCTTGAAGTTGAAAAATAGTAGTGCAGGTACTCTGTAACAGGATACCTGCTTGTTTCTGAGAAGTGCCGGTACTCTCCAATTAAAAATATCGAAGTGCTGGTACTTCCCCCTCAAAATAAAATAGTGCCGGATTCAGTGACGACTTATTAACCATTTTAATACTTCACTTCTCTGTAACATAAATTACAAACATTGGCAAAGCCAATAGATCTACCTACACACTTATAAGGTCCCAAAGGCGATACTTATTGGCTATGCCAATGCTTGTTTGATTGGCTTGTTTGCAGGAAAAGCCACAGAAATGCATACCGACCATTTTGCCCATGACAGACCCTACCCGTACTGAACCAATTCTACTCCTACTGTGGTATCATGGATCATCTTGACAGATTCTTTTGTATGAAGCGAAACAACACTAATATGAATTGTGATTCATTATTCTAATTCATCTTCAGAAATTGAAAATAATGATTTTACAGTGAGTAATGAGCATTTAGTGAAATGTCCTTGGTCTAAACACCAAATACAGAAACAAAACTGTTTGTTCAATTAAGCAAAGCGGGTGTGTTCATGGATAGTGTTGCTGATTCTGGATCTCCCTAATTTGGTATGGACTGATCGATTGGAAGATGTTATAGCGAAGGTTTTAATACTTTTGGGCATACACCCTGATAGCTTTACAGGTAAAAAAAACCATACCCATAATTGGGTATCATGTAGTGGAATTTAAAGTGTTGGAATCAGAGGGTTAGTTCGATGTTTGAGAAGGGACTGCCATTCTTTGTTGGACAAACCAAGGGAAATCTAGTGCTCTCTTTAGATTCTTATAGTCCACATCAAGTATTGCTATTGAATAAGTTGATTTTTTTCTTCCATAACAAGAATGCAAATAATTAGCAAAAGTGTTTTTTGGGGAAGTTGGTGGAAAATTGGTAAAGAAGGGAATAAAAGAGCACATAGAAGTAAGCAAGTAGTTTACCCCTTTGGTCGTAGCATGACAGGCCAGTGGGAAAGTCAGGTTGTCCATCAACTTCTGTGAGTTAAACTGCACGCTCATAATTTATTTCTGTTCTCATAATTAATGGAAGGCTAGCAATGAATAAAGGAGTCAGTGGTCAACTTGGCTTCAAGCTTAATTTGTATTCCACTTCATCCTGAAAGCAAACACTTAAGAGCATTTATAACTCCATATGGCTGCTTTCAATATGTACACATTGCATTTGGGCTAGCTTTGGTAGCCAGTGTGTAACAGAGATTAATGTATCAACTTTTCAAAGTCCATAGAGATATGATTTTCTTTCAGGATGACATTGTTGTTATGAGAAGAAATGGAGAAGAGCATGGCTGAAGATTAAGGGAAGGGCTAAAATTGCTGAGCAAGAAGGGTCTTACTGCTGAGTTTATGAAATGTAAATTTGCTGTGAATTCTTTACCCTATTTAGAATATGAAAGCAAGAAGGGATTTTTACCAAACAAAATATTTAATCGAAGTCACTAATGAGGCTCATTCCTAAAACTCAAAGGACAGTGATGGGTGCTTTCTGGGTCTGTTAAGAGTTTTAGCCGAATTTGTGCAACATGTTGTTACTAAGACTTATGTAATCGGACAGTTGTAGAAGAATTGTGTCAATATAAAACAAGCATTGGAAATGCAATAGGTCTTGCAATAGAAAAGTTGGAGCTATTGGTTTTGTAATTGACAAATTTATTTTAATGTGTGAGTCTTGACACGTGCAAAAGTAATAGCTTTGTCATTTACAATGGCAATACTTTATACTTCAAATGTGACACCTATAGCATTTGTAATGTCAACAATACATACAATCCAGACCCTACTGCCTTTGACAGCGCTCGTCATTTGCCGAGAGCTACAATGGCAGGCAGGGTGGGTGTCTGTAAAGGTGGAGCAGCCAAGGAACTGAGTTAAGGAGCCACGTGCTAAGAGAGAAGAGCTGTTTGACAACAGTCAAAGCAGCAAGGGACGAGCTGCATTTTTGCCACCCACTAAAAACAAGCTTTCGGCATTGTGGGGGGCTAATTGGGGAGAGTGGGGAAAGGGCCTGAGGTTTCAGTGGGGCGGAGTTGGGCTCGCAGTTTGGATGGGTGAGGGAGGTGGGGGGGTCGCATGGCTTGGGAGGAGGCGAAAAGGGGATGGGTACAGGAGGGGAGAGACATTGCATTAAGGGGGTGGTCGCAGCAGGGGCCTTTCATCCTTCTGAGGCCGTTTGGGATGGGGTGCAGTTTGGCGGGCGATGGGAGGACAGGCCGGGGGTCGGGCATGGTCTGTTCCAGAGTGGGACCTAAAAAACCAAGTAACTTGTTTGAAGGCCTAAAAAACGTACAGCATGTACTTTGTGCTTGTTTTTAATATGGTAGCCATGCTTACTGACTGGGCGGGGGCGCGGAGGCCTGAGGCTGTTAAGGGCCAAAGCGTGTACAAGAACTCGCTAATTCCCTTCGGACAGTGTGTCGGTCCCAGGGAGGATAAATGATGGCTATGCCCGGAAGGGGGTGGGGGGGGGGGGGGGGGGGAATCTGGAGCAATCCCCGGGAGCGCAGAAGCAGAGATGGACTGGGAGAGTGGGACGAGAGAGGTGGAAGGGAGCAGATGGCGCAAGGGAGTAGCGCACAGGGGCAACGGGGTGACAAAATGCCATGTGCTAGGGGGCCGCTAATGGAGTATGGGTGGCGTGGCATCTATACAAGGAGGCTACTGGATGAAGTGATGGTGCGGCGGGCAAGGAAGCTGGAGGGCAGTGAGGTGGCATGCGTGCTAATGGGTGGAGGAGGGTGGCAGGCTGGCAGATTAAGAGACCGAGGGGTGCCGTGTACGTGATCGTCAGTAGCAACGGATGAGAAAGCGGGACGGCAGGGAAGGGTTTTAGCTACAATTGTGGTAATTCCTAAGGAGGGGAATCTTTGGGATCGCTGCGCCTCATACAGGCCCATCTCCCTGTTGAACGCTGAACCTAAAATCCTAGCTAAAGTTTTGGCTAATCGGTTGATTAAGGTGATCGGTGACCTGATCCATCCGGACCAATCTCGTTTTATCCCGCATCATAACACCGCACTCAACTTGCGGCGATTGCATGGGGTCCTCGCGAGGGCGGGGTCTCTTCGGGAGCCGGCCATCTTGGCTTCCTTGGACGCCACGATGGCATTTGATACTATAGAATGGCCGTATCTCTGGGCCGCCCTTGCGAAATTCGGTTTCGGTTCTGAGTTTATCGGTTGGGTGAAACTTCTATACGAAGAACCGCTGGCTCAGGTGGTCATTAATGGCCGAGTATCTGACTCCTTTACTCTCGGGAGGGGTACGAGACAGGATTGCCCGTTGTCTCCCCTACTTTTTGCGCTTGCCTTAGAGCCTCTTGCAGCTTGGCTCCGATGGGAGCCTTCGATAAAGGGTATCCAGTGGACTCAAGGTTTTGAAGACCGGATCTCGCTTTACGCTGACAATATCCTATTATACCTTACCTCCCCCCGAAAATCGCTTAACGTTTTGTTCGATGTTCTCACCTCGTTTGGCAAGAACTCCGGTCTAGTTATTAATTGGACTAAATCCTGCATCTATGTAATTTCGGGTGGTCTTCCCCCCCCTTGCCTCGTAGATTTCCCATCCAGGTCTCGCAGACGGGATTCAAATATTTGGGGATTTTTATATCATTGGACCCTGCTGTTCGCTATGAACGCAATTCGCTCCCCCCTCTCCAGAGGTTGAAGCTCGACGTTGTTCGTTGGCGTAGATTGCCACTGTCGCAGCTCGGTCGTGCCGCTCTCTTTAAAATGATGTCCCTGCCACGTTTTCTGTATGCACTTCAGAACTCACTTGATATCATCCCGGCAAGCTATTTCCGGGAGGTGGAGAGCTTGCAGAGGCGGCTTGTCTGGGACGGACGCGCAAGAATCTCTCTCGCCAAGCTAACCCTCCCCTGGTATGACTGGGGCATGGCGCTCCCGGATATCAGGCGTTATTATTGGGCCTCTCAGTTGAGCGCTATTAACCACGCAATGTATGCACCCAGCCCCAATCCTGTATTTGAGATGGACAAGTATCAGTTGCCGGGTGGGAATTACAACAGGGCGCTTTACTCTAAGGCGGCAGGGAGAAATCTAACAGGTCCCACTAGGATTGCTGTGCGAGTCTGGTGTGACGCAAATGCTGCTCTGGGTTGGAAGGATCGACTGACGCGCGCGACTCCTTTGTATGCGTCTGAGAGATTGGGATGCCTCTGGACAACGAAAGGCTTTGAGAAATGGGATATGACTGGCATTAGCAGAGTGGGCGACCTCTGGGCTAAGGGTGCCGTTAAGACTTTTGAGACATTGCAGAATGAATATGAGTTGAGTGACAGGGAGTTTTGTAGATATGCACAGGTTCGACATGCCTTGACCTCTGTTTTCCCCGCAGATGCCGATATCCCTGAGTCCTCACCGCTGGAAGATCGTGTGCTCGATGGTTATCTACCTGATAGTACTATCTCACTAATATATAAGAAGTTGATCACTAATCTCCATGGGTTTTTCTGCTGATGGGTTATGTAAGCGTGGCTGTGGGATGAGTGCTACTTTCCTCCATATTATTTGGGAATGCCCGGAGGTGACCGCGTTTTAGAATCGTGTGCAGGCTGTGATGAAGTGTGTTACCGGAGTTGCTCTTCTGCCTGAGGCCCGGCGATGTCTGTTGAATGTGTGGGAGCCGAATGATTATAATGTTGTTCAGACCCGGTTGACGACCCTTGGCAACATGATTGCCAAGAGAGATATCGCACAGTTATGGGGTTCCCGGCGGCCGCCCACTGTGTAAGGAGATTATGGACTGGTGCATGTTTAGAGAGAAGACTGTGTATTTGGCATGGGGCAAGCCTGGGGCGTGGACCAGAATCTGGAGTCAGTGGAACGCCTATCGAGGGAACATCTGTACACCCCCGTTCGAGGACAATCCAGACACCTCCTCCTCCCCCTGATCCGACATTCCATGTCTAGTTTAAACTTTGTAACCAATTTTTGACTTCCCCACTGGCCCCCTTGACCCCTTCCACCACCTATTAGTTGGCTTAACTCCGCAATTGAGGGTCCCTCCCGTACGAGCACAATTTCGTATACAATGTTTTATGCCTTGAGACTTGTTTGTTTTCCTTTTTCTTTATAAAAAACAAAATAACATTTTCTCATGGCTTGATCATGTATTGCTACGAATTTTATCCTGTATTACTGCCGGACCACAGGGATGTCGGCGAAGGGACTGTGATATGCAATGATTCCCTCTACTTTTGCTAGCGGGCGGCCCCTGTGGTTGTAGGCCCATGTGTGTAATCGTATTTAAATGCGCTATAAAGTTAAAAAAAAAAAGTGGGGTTGAGCTGTTGGGTGTATCAGCAAATGGCAGGTGGATGCAGAAAGTCCCATGATTATTAGTAGATCTGTGTATGAGGGGCTATTTCATACTCCTTGGGTAACTTAAAAAAAAAGTTCCTTAAGCTGTGGAAGGTGGACCTTCTTACTGGGTCATAACGAGTGGGCCACGTTCCTTTTAAAATTCAATGGAGGGGAAGGCTAGTGCAAGGAAGGTAAGAGATTGAAAAGTGGGAAGGCAAATAAGGTGATGGTAGACTATAGTGATTAGTCATAAAGCATTAAAAGTGAGCTGCTGCAAGAAATTGTCCGATAAGATTGGCTTACTAGCAGATCCAAGGGTTTAGATGGAGTGATCAATGAGATCATTCCTACAATTTCCATCTTACCTTTTGTGTTTTTTTGTTTCTGCAATAAATCATTCTTTCTCAAAGCTTGCTCTTAATGTTTCACAGGTGTTGGCACCTCCAGCTCTTCCCTATGGGACATCCAAGGAAATGCCCTTGTAACACCTCAGTACATCCGTCTAACACCAGACATGCAAAGCAAGCAAGGGGCAATCTGGAATAGAGTGGTAAGTATTTGTGGTGTTGATGCCTAAACTGAGTCTTTCTCCCCACATATTTTCTCACATTCCTGCAATCTTGAGGTTACTGCTTCCTTTGAGTGCAGCCTAAAATTTTCAATATTTATTATGTTATGTTCTGTTTAAATGTTTCTAAAGCGCTCGAATACCCATGGATGTCTTGCCGCTGGTTGGCAGTAGCAGTATAGGTAAAAGCAGAGGGAGACTAGAGTTTAAAAAGCCAGGTTTTTGTTAGTTTCCTAAAACTCAGTAATGTGGGAGATTTAATATTTATAGGCATACTGTTCCAGGGAGCCGGAGCTTCAGAGGAAAAGCAACTGCCTCCCCATTTTAGTTTCTTAAAAGTGGAATTGGAGACCGTCATGGAGTTTTTAGATTGTAGGTCTCTGTTGGGTTTGTACCAGGAAAGGGACTGTTTGGGGTAACTAGGACCTAGATCATGCAAGGCTTTATAGGTAAGACATAGCGCCTTGAATTTAAAGCAGTTACCCACCGAAAGCCAGTGAAGTCCCTTAATGGAGGCTGAAATTTAATGGAACTTGAGAAGATCAAGAATAAGCCTGGTAGCTGCATTCTACACACTTTGGAGTTTTTTCATGTATTGTTTTTGGAGCTTAACAAAATGTCAGTTACAGTAGTCCTACTTCGTGAGTATTAATAAGGAGATGGCTGCTTTTCTCGAGGTTGGAGGAATAAAAGCAAGAATCTTCCTGATGATTCTCGAAGTGTTGAAGCTGGAAGAGGCAACGGATCTGATATGCTTAATAAAGTTCAGTTTGTCATCTATTGTTATGCCTACGTTTTTTGCCTTTTGGATTGGGATTGGAGAGTTTCTAACTCTGCTGGCCAGCATGCTGGGCTCCAAAACTGAGGTTTATTACCAAAGCGTATGCCATCCGTTTTCTCTGAGTTCAGTTTGAGGCAGTGCATACCCATCCAGTCACTAACTGCTCTCATACAGTTGTGAAACTGAGAGATAATGACTTCTGTGTTGTTAGAGGCCGACACCACAATTTAAGTATTGTCCATGTAAGATGTGGGGGAGAACCCAAAATATCTAATCGAGGGGGTCAATTCTGTAACATAAACATTGAAGAGAAGGGTGCCTAGAGAAGATCCTAGGGGACCTCAAATGGAAGAGAGAAGGAGTTGGATGAACATTTCTCCAACATAACTGAATGACTACTGTCTGTTAGGAATGAATGAAGTTGGGTGAGGGCTTTATCAGAAATGCCCAGTTTTTTGAGGCAGCCGACGAGAGTGACATCAACCATATCGAAGGCCGCCGACCGGTCAAGAAGAATAAGTGCTGCGGAGCCTCCTTTATCCAAGATCGTTCTTAGTTCATCTGTGGTTTATTAAGGCCGTCTCTGTACTATTTTTGGCCCTAAAGCCAAACTGGGAGGGATCTAGCAGATGATTTTCCTGAATGAACTGTGTTAGTTGTGTGTTAATACGTTTTTCCACACTTAGCTGGGAGTGGTAACCTAGAGATAGGATGGTAGTTGGCTGGATTATCAGGGTCTAGGTTAGGCTTCTTAAGGAGCGGCAAGATGGAAGCCTTTTTCCACAGATCAGGAAAGGTACCACTGCTAAACATCCCATTGAAGATGTTAACTAGGAATGAAGCAATTGGAGCCAGAATCTGTTTTAGTATGTAAAGGGGGCAGGGGTCGTAAGTTGACCCTGACTTTGTAAAGTTAAGTTAATTAAGAACATCTGCAGTAGTGGTAGATGAAAATTGGCTAAGGTTGGATGGAAGACTTAAGCTGGTCGAGGCTAGAGCTGTCGTGGGGCTAACTCTAAGGTTGATGTCTCTGGAGGCAGAGAACTGGTTGTAGATTTGGTCAACTTTATTACGAAAATTAGAGGCTATTTCTTCACAGAAGGATTGACTAGTGTTGCTACCTTTAATCTCTGGGACTTTAGTAAGTTTGTTTATAACCTGAAAAAGTTATCTGGCAGAATTCTTGGATGCTTCTATTTTCTGCATAAAGTAGGTCGACTTTTCGGCTGTTTTATAGTTCGCCAGGGAGTGTTTATATATTAGTTTGTCAGAGGAGTTGTAATTGGATCTCCATATTCTTTCCATTTTTTTGCATTTCTATTTTTTGAGACGAAGAGTGTCTATGAACCAAGGTGTAGATTGTCTAAGTTTGTGTTTGCAACCCCATTTTTGTGGAACAGCTTTTGAGATGGCAGAGTTGAGCCAATTGGTGTAGGCAGCCGTGGCCTGGTTCGAATCTAGCAGCTTTGCAGGGTTTGCCTGAAACGAGTGTTGTTCCAAAATGTCAAAATTAGTATTAGGCCAGAGATAAAGTGGCAAATGGTTGGCATCTACATTCCTGCATTGAGTAGGGAGGGAGACAGTCATTTAAAAAATAACTGCATTATGGTTGGACCATGTAAGTGAAAGAAACTCTTTGATAGAATTAAATGTTTATTGGAAAAAATAGCATCCAGAGAATTACCTACGTTCTGGGTAGACTGATGTATTAATTGTGGGAGGTTGAAGGCATTCATAATATCCAAAATAGCCTCCGTATCTTTATCCTTTATGCAGTCTAAATGGAAGTTGAAGTCTCCAATTACCGTATAATTGCTCTTGCAAGCCCCCCCACCCCACCCAACCAGCATATGAATAGATTGAAGAAAATCATGTCTTGGGACTGGGGGACGGTAAACGAGCAGGTATTTAACCCCTTGGGCGCGTGCTGCGATTCTGCGCCTGTGCAGCCGTTTTGAAGAGTGGGCGGGTTCATGACGGCCCCCAGCCGTCATCCACACACTAGCACTGTGATGCATGACGGATGGGGCCGTCATCAGCACGCAAGGGGTTAAAAGAGTAGTTGTTAGTCAATTTGAGGCTAACGGATAACAATTCACATTCTGAATTGGGTGTGGAGTCAGTTTTTAGGGCTCGCCTATTAATATCCCGCAGGGATATAATAGGCGAGCCCTATTGGGGTGAAACTAAGAGCTAAACTAAGCTCTCACAAAAAGCGGATTTCCACGAGTGCAACCTGCCTCCTTCTCTACCTCCCTGTTCTCTTCTCCCGTCCTGTTCTGCTGCTCTCTTCCACCCACTTCCTTCTGTAACTCCCTGTTCTCTTATGCTGTGCTGATCTGATGCTCTCTTCCACCCACCTCCTTCTGTAACTCCCTGTTCTCTTCTGCTGTGCTGATATGCTGCTCTCTTCCACCCACCTCCTTCTCTAACTCCCTGTTCTCTTCTTTTAGCCTTCTGCTGACCTGCTGCTCTCTTCCACCCCACCTCCTTCTTTAACTCCCTGTTCTCTTATGCTGATCTGCTGCTCTCTTCCACATCGCATCCTTCTCCTGTGCTAATCTGATGCCCTATTCCACCCCACCTCCTTCTTTAACTCCCTGTTCTCTTTTGCTGTGCTGATCTGATGTTCTGTTCCACCCACCTCCTTCTCTAATTCCCATGTTCTCTTCTATTCTCCCGTACAAATCTACTGCTCTATTACACCGCCTCATTCTCTAACTCCCTGTTCTCTTCTTTTAGCCTTCTGCTGACCTGCTGCTCTCTTCCACCCGCATCCTTTTTAACTCCCTCTTCTCTTATTCTGTGCGGATCTGCTGCTCTCTTCCACCCCAAATCC
The DNA here is from genome assembly GCF_964263255.1 of Lissotriton vulgaris. Taxonomy (NCBI): domain Eukaryota; kingdom Metazoa; phylum Chordata; class Amphibia; order Caudata; family Salamandridae; genus Lissotriton; species Lissotriton vulgaris. Next base: position 369,745,993 of record NC_141699.1, on the reverse strand, counting down.
TTCTTTAACTCCCTGTTCTCTTCTGTTGTGCTGATCTGCTCCTATCTTCCACCCACCTCCTTCTCTAACTCCCTGTTCTCTTCTCTTCTCCCATGCTGATCTGCTGCTCTCTTCCACTCTGCCTCCTTCTCTAAGTCACTGTTCTCTTCTCCTGAGCTAATCTGCTGCTCTCTTCCACCCGCCTCCTTCTTTAACTCCATATTCTCTTCTGCTATGATGTTATGCTGCTCTCTTCCACCCGCCTCCTTCTTTAACTCCCTGTTCTCTTCTCCTGTGCCGATCTGCTGTTCTCTTCCACCGTGCATCCTTTTTGACTCCCTGTTCTCTTATCCTGTGCTGATCTGCTGCTCTCTTCCACCCGCCTCCTTCTTTAACTCCATATTCTCTTCTGCTATGATGTTATGCTGCTCTCTGCCACCCACCTCCTTCTCCAACTCCCTAGTCTCTTCTCCTGAGCTGAACTGATGCTCTCTTCCAACTGCCTTCTTCTCTAGCTCCCAGTTCTCTTCTCTTCCCCTGTGCTGATCTGCTGCTATCTTATATCCGCCTCCTTCTTTAACTCCCTGGTCTCTTCTCTTCTCCTGTGCTGATCTGCTGCTCTCATCCACCCCACCTCCTACTCCCTGTTTTTTCTCCTATGCTGATCTGCTGTTCCTTTCCACAACCTCCTTCTCGAACTCCCTGTTCTCTTCTCACATGCGGATCTGCTGCTCTCTTCCTCCAGCATCATTCACGAACTCCCTGTTCTCTTTTCATGTGCTAATCTGCTGTTCTCTTCCACCCGCCTCCTTCTTTAAATGTTTTTTCTGCTGTGCTGATCTGCTGTTCTCGTTCAACCGCCTCCTTCTTTAAATCTCTGTTCTCTTCTCCAGTGCTGATCTGCTGTTCTCTTCCCCTACACATCCTTCTTTAGCTCCATGTTCTCTTCACCTGTGCTGATCTGCTGATCTCTTCCACCCGCCTCCTTCTTTAACTCCATGTTCTGTTCTCCCGTGCTGATCTGCTGCTCTCTTCCATCCGCCTCCTTCTCTAACTCCCTTTTCTCTTCTCCGGTACTGATCTACTGTTCTCTTTCACCCCACCTCCTTCTCTAACTCCCTTTTCTCTTCTCCGGTACTGATCTACTGTTCTCTTTCACCCCACCTCCGTCTCTAACTCCCTGTTCTGTACTCCTCTACTGATCTGCTGTTTTTTTACACCGCCTCCTTCTGTAACTCCCTGCTCTCTTCTCCTCTGCTGATCTGCTATTCTATTCCACCCATCCTCCTTCTTTAACTCACTGTTCTCTTTTGCTGTGCTGATCTGATGCTCTTACACCCACCTCCTTCTCTAATTCCCTGTTCTCTTCTATTCTCCCATACTAATCTACTGCTCTATTAGACCGCCTCATTCTCTAACTCCCCGTTCTCTTTTGCTGTGCTGATCTGCTGCTCTCTTCCACATCACCTCCTTCTCTAACTCCATGTTCTCTTCTCTTCTACTGTGCCGATCTGCTGTTCTCTTCCACCCGCCTCCTTCTTCAACTCCCTGTGCTGTTCTGCTGCTCTCTTCCATCCGCATCCTTCTTGAACTCTGTTCTCTTCTCCTGTGATAACCTTTAAGCTATCTTCCATCCGCCTACTTCTCTAACTCCCTGTTCTCTTCTCCTGTGCTGATCTGCTGTTCTCTTTCACCCGCCTCCTTCTCTAACTCCCTTTTCTCTTCTGTGCTAAACTGCTGTTCTCTTTCAACCCGCCCCCTTCTCAAACTCACTGTTCTCTTCTCCTGTGCTAATATGTTGTTCTCTTCCACCCGCTTCCTTACTTAACTCCCTGTTCTCTTCTCATGTGCTGATCTGCTCCTCTTTTCCACCCACCTCCTTATTTAACTCCATGTTCTCTTCTTCTGTGCTGATCTGCTGCTCTCTTCCACCCGCATCCTTCTTTAACTATTTGTTCTCTTCTCCTGTGATAATCTTTAAGCTATCTTCCATCCGCCTACTTCTCTAACTCCCTGTTCTCTTCTCCTGTGCTGATCTGCTGTTCTCTTTCACCCGCCTTCTTCTCTAACTCCCTGTCCTCTTCTCCTGTGCTGAACTGCTGATATCTTCCACATACATCCTTCTGTAACTGCACACTCGCATACATACAACCATACATGCACACACCTACAACAACACACATACAACCACACACACACACACAACCATACACATCTATCTTTCGCCCTCACTCTATCTTTCGCCCTCACTCTATCTTTCGCCCTCACTCTATCTTTCGCCCTCACTCTATCTTTCGCCCTCACTCTATCTTTCGCCCTCACTCTATCTTTCGCCCTCACTCTATCTTTCGCCCTCACTCTATCTTTCGCCCTCACTCTATCTTTCGCCCTCACTCTATCTTTCGCCCTCACTCTATCTTTCGCCCTCACTCCGTCCATCTATTGCCCTCACTCCGTCCATCTATTGCCCTCACTCCGTCCATCTATTGCCCTCACTCCGTCCATCTATTGCCCTCACTCCGTCCATCTATTGCCCTCACTCCGTCCATCTATTGCCCTCACTCCGTCCATCTGTCGCCCTCACTCCGTCCATCTATCGCCCTCACTCCGTCCATCTATCGCCCTCACTCCGTCCATCTATCGCCCTCACTCCGTCCATCTATCTATCGCCCTCACTCCGTCCATCTATCTATCGCCCTCACTCCGTCCATCTATCTATCGCCCTCACTCCGTCCATCTATCTATCGCCCTCACTCCGTCCATCTATCTATCGCCCTCACTCCGTCCATCTATCTATCGCCCTCACTCCGTCCATCTATCTATCGCCCTCACTCCGTCTATCCATCTATCGCCCTCACTCCGTCCATCTATCGCCCTCACTCCGTCCATCTATCGCCCTCACTCCGTCCATCTATCTATCGCCCTCACTCCGTCCATCTATCTATCGCCCTCACTCCGTCCATCTATCTATCGCCCTCACTCCGTCCATCTATCTATCGCCCTCACTCCGTCCATCTATCTATCGCCCTCACTCCGTCCATCTATCTATCGCCCTCGCTCCGTCCATCTATCTATCGCCCTCGCTCCGTCCATCTATCTATCGCCCTCACTCCGTCCATCTATCTATCGCCCTCACTCCGTCCATCTATCTATCGCCCTCACTCCATCTATCTATCTATCGCCCTCACTCCATCTATCTATCGCCCTCACTATCTATCTATCGCACAACAACAGCATCACTCAAGGGCACCACAACATCACTATGCGCTACTACAGCATCACTGAACGCCACAGCATTGACTTGTCGCCACCACATCACTCAGCGCCACCACAGTATCAATCTGTGCAAACATTCAACAACAACTAGTTCAAATATGTTCTCTCAATGTTATAAGCTTTATTACAAAGGTCACAAAAAAAGTTGATATTTCACTTCTGTTCTTATGTTTTAGTCACGATAAAATACACTGAACATAATCTTCACAAAAGTTCATTACAAAAGTTTAAGCTATTGCCATTATGCATTACAATAACTTTTATTTTAAGTATTAATAATAAAAAAAACATTATTTGTAAAATCAATACTTCTAAGTCACGTATGTACAAAACATGTTGCATTAAAAATATATAGGTGTCACATTTTCAAAAAATACAAGTATTACCTTTGTAAATGACAGCTATTAATTTCACATTTAAAAAAAACACATAAATAACAATTTTGTCATGTATAGTACAAATAACTCCAACTTTCCTAATGCGAGACCTATTGCATTGCAAATGCTTGTTACAGTTGAAGTACTTTTGTAAATTATCTCTAAACTGCCACCTCTTTTTTCCACTCTGTCTACTCTTGTCATTGACGGGTCCGGGATGGAATGATTATTAGCCCATGTTTCTGTAATGAAAAGGGCATCAAGTTGATGACTCTCAATGAATTCAGAGATCTCAAGGGCATACTTTGCTAGGTACCGTGCGTTGATCAAAGCCAGGTGGATTTTTAAAGCAAGCCTGTTTGACGTTAGACAACAGCTCGAGGTTGGTGACCTGAAAACCACGATTTTGACACTGAAAATTAGATCTTGACTAAGATCAACTCGAGGGCAGCAGTGGCTATTTGTGTGTCCAGCCATTACTTTCCACTTCCAACCACTGAGCTGATCTGGCAATGTAGGTGGGCTGCCAGTAGCCTAGTATTGACCAGGCTGCTCGATTCTAATGCATGTCAAAAATACCTAACGGAGCTCTATCTTTCTATCTTTACATGCAAATGTTGTTTTCTTTCTTGTCTTACATCCTAAAATTGTATGCGGTCTCAAAGTCCCCTATATTCTTAAAGGCTATCATGAAAACTGATTGATACTCCTTTTTTTCCCCCCTTCAAATTGCTCTCTCTTTTACTGCCATTCTCTGCATCCCTCCTCTTGTTGAGCACACTACTTTTTCACAGGCATGTTTGCCGCCATTCTCTTATTGTTTTTCTGAAAATGTCCCGCATCAGATTGACAAGATCACAACTCTCCTTTCCAAGTCAAACCTCTGCAACCTAATAATACTAAATCTGCTGTAGCTCATTTATGAGCCCCACCAACTTTCTGCATAAGTTCACGTACGCCACCCTCTATTGATCACACGTACGTCCTATTACTTTAATCCTTCACAAAGAAACTGGAATTGAATTGTCTGCTTGAGCAGACAAGACTAATCTCCAAGAATAACCAATGATACTGGACCAACTTTTGTTTCCGTAGCTGTGTGCTGCTTGGCAGAAAGCGCTGTAATGCCTTGCCAGGGCAATAAGCTCTATATAAACTAAATTACAATATAATCCGATACATTACAGTGTGATCTGTGTGAATATGGTTAACCAGGACCGCACTCTAGCCGTAGCGGGCATTGTGTTTTTTCCCGGGAGGCTGGAAGGGTGGGGGCGGTTTTGAAGCGGTGGGGGCAGTTTTGTTACTGGGGGACAGTTTTAAAGCAGTGCTGCATTTTCAGCCCCTAGTAACAAAAGCAGCAAACAAGCCTTTCCATCCTCCCGGGGCAGGCAGTTTTTTCCCAGTGGCCAGGCAGATTTCCCTGAGACCACTCTCTTCCCCCTCCCCCTCAGGACTGGTCCGAGAAAATTGCCGTGGCTACCTCCGGCTCCCAATCTGCCTTTATACAGGAGGTTAACCGCAGGGCCATTCTTGAGTTGGAAAGTTAGATGAAGAGGCCGCAACAAGGTATGCTGGTAAAACACTTTATTCAGAAGCCCACTCTAGCAGACAGCAGAGCACTAGGCAGGACTTCAACTGAAAGTCTAAAGTCCTAGGCTAGGATCCAACTTAAATTTAGGCATTGGCCGCAGCCAGGCCACAGGTAAGAACACATTTTTGCACCCCTACAATGAAAATAAATCACTGTACAGGCTTGCACATAATACATTATATACTTGTCAAATTTGACTTGTGACATGACTGTATATACGGTGGGTCATGGCTTGCAATTACCCCAACATACGTCGCTACATGGGTATGCTGAAGAAAACCTGCTGGCAAATCAATCATTCTCCATACCCCAATTATCGCCTGAACCTTCCTTGGGCACAAGCACAAAATGTCTGTGACTAGTCATCAGAATCAGGATCTATATATTAATAAACAAACTGATATATCTATTGGGCACAATCCACTTCACATCAAGATCCAGTCGGCTTGGCCTCAGGCAGAATTACAGGACTGCACCTATCAAACTCCATCCAAGCATATGGACCTACCAATAGTTAAGAAACTTCGACAAACCAATCAATACAAGCAAAGGGTTCTTCTACTTTGCCATCTCTGACCTCCACATGCCTTTCTTCTTTCCTAGTAAAACACTCCAACAGGAATTTATATAGCACGGCTACTCACCCCTATGGATCTCAAGGCGCCAAGGGAGGGCGTAAGGGTTGCTGATATGTTTGGGTGTGGAGGTTCAGTCGAAGAGTCTGGTCTTCATATCCTTCCTGAATTGAGTCCGCAAGGGTGATTGCCTGAGGTGGAGGGGCAAGGTGTTCCAGGTCATGGCGGCAAGGTTAGGAGGAGGATCTTCCTCCTTTTCTGGTCTTGTGGATCCGGGGGAAGGTGGCCAGTGCAAGTTGGACGGAGCGGAGCTGCCTGGCAAGTACGTGGAAAGAGAGGTGGTGGTTCAGATATGCTAGTCCTGCGTTGTGGAGGACATTGTAGGCATGTTTGAGGAGCTTGAAGGCGATTCTCTTTTTATTTGGTAGCCAGTGGAGTGGACGGAGTGTTGAGTGATGTGGCTGCGGGGGATGTCTAGGACCAGTATGGCTGTGGCGTTTTGGACATTCTGTAGTTTCCTGAGCTGTTTGTGTGATGCCGGCGTACAGTGCTCTGTCATAGTCTAGTCTGCTGGTGATGAGTGCATGGGCAACTGTCTTTCTGGATTCTGTGGGGATCTATCTGAATGTCTTTTGGAGCAGGCGGAGCATGTGGAAACCGGATGAGGATACACGCTGATCTGGCAGTTCATTGAGAGTGAAGAGTCCAGTACGATGCTGAGGTTGCGTGCGTGGTCTGTTGGGGTGGGAGGGGTTCCCAGAGCTGCGGGCCACCAAGAGTCGTTCCAGGCCGAGGGGGCAGGTCCTTAGGGGTGGGGTGGTACTTTGATCTTGCCAGGTTGAGCTTCAGGCAGCTGTCTTTCATCCAGGTGGCCACAGCCTTCATCCTGCTGTGGAAGTTGATTCTGGCGAATGTAGGTTTGTTGGTGAGGGAAAGGATTAGCTGGGTGTCGTTGGCTTTCGAGATGTTGAGTTCGTGGTTTCTGACGGGCGCAAGAGGGGCATTGTACATTTTGAAGAGGATGGGGCTCAGGGAGTAGCCTTGGAGCTCTCAGCAGCTGATCTATGTAGCTTCTGAGAGGAATGGAAGTATTCTGACTGATGTGTTCGGCTAGAATGAGTGGATCCAGTCCAGGGCCTTGTTATGGATGCTGGTGCTGTGTAATCTCATGATGAGGGTGATGTGGGAAACCATATCAAATGCAGCTGAGAGGTCCAGTAGGATGAGGGCTGCTGTTTTGCCATGTTGAGAAGGGAACGGAGGTTATCAGTGGCAGGAAGGAGAGCGATTTCGATGCGGTTTGCTTCGGAAGCATGATTTAGAGTTGTCCAGGACCTGGCTCTCGTCAATGAACTCAGATAGCTGAGCATTGATGGCCTTCTCGATGACTTTGGCTGGGAATGGGAGTAGGGAGATAGGTCTCAAGTTGTTGAGTCGGTCTGGTCGGCGGGATATCACCCACAGTGCTTTTTCTGCCGTTTTCTCTTTTCTCCATTATGACATATTCTCATCCTAAAAAAATCCTTTACTATTTCCATGTTCATACACCCGAAATTCTGACCATGCCTTTTTGCTTTAAAAGTCTAACAATCTGTTACTAAATTAGGGGGAATCTCGAATATAACACACTGACGGCACTGCCCAATCGTGGCACATTGCTTGCAACAAGCACTCCATACATACTTTCACCTCATGATTCAATTGCTCTGTCTCTTGTGATGATGCAATCTTGAGAGGTTTCAATCACACAGAAATGTCATCATCTCTGAAACTGTACCCTAAATGCCATTTGCTCATTGCTGTGTGCTTCCTCTCAAGCACTTTCCACAAAAATATAATTGACACTTTTATGTGGGTGCTCCGTAAACTAAACCGCTATTGGAATGCCTTGTGTTAGACCTGGCATCCTTGGCGTAGTTTCCCCCTATCTTTTTGCCTCTACCTCCTGTATATATATATATATATATATTACAAATTACAAACTAAGCAACATAATCAAACGCAGAATAAGAAAACAATCTGAAACAAACAGAAAAATTTTAACATATGCAACATTAAACAAACAAATTTTTGTGGATGTGAGGAATGAATAAAGCGCATGAAGGTTTGAAAAAGGAAGAAAAGGAGAAATTAGAAAAGGAGCAAAGTAAATTTGTGAGTCTTTTTACAACCAGCAAGTGCTGGTATGAAAGAATAAATCCTGTTTAATCCTTTTTAACTGGCCACTTAGTTTGTAATTTGTAATATATTTGCGTAGAGAAAAGCACAACAATTTCGGTTGAAATTCTCAATGTAGAAAAATGTCTTTGTATGTCTTCTATTCCATGTTTGTGACAAACTTTGTTTAATCTAAAAAAATGTTTTGGTATAAATAAAAATACCCAGTTGATAGCGACAGCTAGCGTGTTCAACTTTCCTTAAGTGCAGATTTAAAATCTAGGTGGCGAGGCAACTTGTTGCTGTGTTCATTCAAAATAAGGCCCAGCCTCCCCACCTGTCCCTTTGGGCCTGGCTCCCCTTGTGTTTCTCATACTAGTGGGCCTGCAGCACTGATTGTGCCCCCCACATGAGTATTTATTTATTTATTTTCAAGCTTTTATATAGCGCAAACAAGATCCTTACAGATAGCAGAGCGCTTTACATAGATATTAGAAGACAAAAACAAGGTAATCCAGAGGAAAGAGAAACAGTTAAATAGTATTTCCAAAGTTTTATGTTCAAGTGAATTTAGCCAGGAGGATCGATTTTGACTTCCTTATTAGGTCTCGTCCTATTAATCGCGCAAGCGATAATCGGACGAGAGTATAGAGGCTCATCCAAGCTCAGAAACCATCGCGGATTACGTCGAGTGCATGTGCATGTGCATGTGCACATGCACGCGCTTTTTACCATTTGCTCCCCCAGCCGCCTGCCTCCGAGAGCTTCACTTCAAAGGCATCCGCTCCCCCGCCCCCTACCTCACACTTTTCGCGGCCGCCAGGCCTTGTCTCGCATTTCTCCCCCTTCCCCCCCCCCCCCCCCCCCCCCCCCACAGCAATGCCAGGAGCTTGTTTTGTAGTTTTCAGTAATTGCCTGCTCCTTTCATAATTTATGCACTGCTTGTTTTAACCTTTAATTTTTTTACTTTTGTACCCGCACTCCAAAGGTATCAGTTCTGGCTCGAACCCGGTTTCCCCGCATCAGTCTCCCACTCCAGCCATTATTTAAGATCCTCTTCATTCCCCTGTTCTCTCTGTTCCCTCCTTCCGCGTTATATGTGCGAGTTCGAGATACATGCTGTACAGTTCTTCTTGTGTATAATTAACTAGGTTTTAATGTTACGCTGAATATCGATGCACTTCTGTGTCATGCCCCCACCTTCATCACCCCTACTGCCACCCACCATCAGTATCACACACCACCACCCCCAACTCCTCCTTGTTTTTTTTTTTTAAGTGATGCTTCCTGCCTTGACACGGGCGTCGCGCTGTATGTTTTAGCAAGCCCGGTTTTGTCCATTATTGTGTTTTTTTTATCGGCATGGTGCCCTTTCCTGACCTGCCATGAGCATAACTTTAAGTACCACGGGCGCCGCGCTATATGTTGTAGCACGGCGACAGCTTTAGTCTTCTTGTGTGTTTTATTTCCTTGCTTAAGATTTTTTTCTTAATCAGCATGGCCCTTCAAGGGCTGCCATGCGCATAACTTTATTAGGCAATGGCACCACGCTATATATTTTATTTGCACGGCGCCCGCTTTCGTCTTTCTTTAGCAAGGTTAACGCCGGGACTTGCTCCACAGCTATGAGCGCCATATTTAGCTTTACGCAGGAAGTGGCCAGAGAGCTATGTGACCCTGGCTGAAGGAGGCAGCTTTTCCAGGCCGCTGTGGCTGTAATTATTGCTTATTTGTGCTGCACGGCTGCTGCAGGGACCGGAGGAGGTCGCAGAAGCAGAAAGAAGCAACGGTAATGCTGCGATTTTGATATGTGCGAGTTCGAGATGCATGCTGTACAGTTCTTCTTGTTTCGTTTTCAAACATCACTAAAGGCTTTGTCCAAATATGCGCGCTAGCCTTCACAATCTTTAACATTGACTAGAGAATATGCCTGTGATGGTTTTTTGGCTAATAAGAGTTTTAGGGATCTCTTTAACAATATTCAGCCCAGTGGGGGTGTATTTCCCCCAGGCATCAAACATGTAGGTATAAGAAACACTCAGTCTGTCTGCAGCACAAGCTTTTTGTTGCACGGGCATTAAATATGTAGGCGCAAAGAAAATTCAATGCTGCCTATGTGGAGCTTACACCGGGAAGGCTTTGGCAAGGGGCTGGGAAGATGGCAAAACTCACTTTCATGCCGGACAAACATGGGGGCTCCATAACAGGGAAGTTTCCAGCAACTGATAAAAGACGCAATAACATGGCTATCAAGTCCAGCACAAATACCTCATAAATCATATGCTTTTCTCCAGGAAGTGCATACCTTAGCTGCCCTCGAACCAAGGACTGCCAGGAAGTGCATACCTTAGCTGCCCTCGAACCAAGGACTGGTTAGATAGGTGCAAATAAAAAATGGTTGAGAGATTTTTTTAAAAGGCTTTTTGAAAAGTGAAAAATAACTCTCGCCCTCCCATCTTCCCTCTCTCCTCAACCTCCCCTCCCCCTCTCTTCTCACTCACCCCTCATCTCTCCCCTTTCTCCCCTCGCCTCTCCCCTCTCAAATCCCACTCACTCCTCACTCACCTCCACTCTCCCCCTCCTCACCCACCCCTCTCCCCTCTCACCCAACACTCCCTCTCCAATCCATCTCTCTCTCTAACACACCCCACTCTCTCCCCTCTCCCCTCACCTCTCACCCCTCTCACCCACCAACACTCCCCCTCTCACCAGCACTCTCCCCCTCACACCAACACTCTCCCCTCTCACCACACTCACCCTCTCCACCACTCTCCCCTCACCACCACTCTCCCCCCCTCACCACACCCACTCCTCCCACTCACCCCTCACCCTCACCACTCTCCCCTCCTCCACACCACCCTCCTCACCACTCTCCCCTCTCCACCACACTCCCCCTCCTCACCACTCTCCCCTCTCCTCACCACACTCTCCTCTCCACACCACTCCCCCTCCCTCACCTCACCACTCTCCCCTCTCCACACCACTCCTCCCCTCTCCTCACCACTCTCCCTCTCCTCACCACTCTCCCTCTCCTCACCACCCTCTCCCTCTCCTCACCACTCCCTCTCCTCACCACTCCCTCTCCTCACACTCACCCTCTCCACCTCACCACTCTCCCTCTCCTCACCACTCTCCCTCTCCTCACCACTCTCCCTCTCCTCACCACTCTCCCTCTCCTCACCACTCTCCCCTCTCCCCACCACTCTCCCCTCTCCCCACCACTCTCCCCCTCTCCTCACCACTCTCCCCACCACTCTCCCCTCTCCTCCCTCCTCACCACTCCCCCCTCCTCACCATTCTCCCCTCCTCACCACTCTCCCCTCTCCTCACCACTCTCCCTCTCCTCACCACTCTCCCCTCTCCTCACCACTCTCCCCTCTCCTCACCACTCTCCCCTCTCCTCGCCACTCTCCCCTCTCCTCGCCACTCTCCCCCTCTCCTCGCCACTCTCACCTCTCCTCGCCACTCTCCCCTCTCCTCGCCACTCTCCCCTCTCCTCGCCACTCTCCCCACCACTCCTCCCTCCCCACCACTCCTCCCTCTCCTCACCCCTCACCCCTCCTCACCCCCTCTCCCCTCTCCTCACCCCTCTCCCTCTCCTCACCACTCTCCCCTCCCTCTCCTCACTACTCTCCCTCCCTCTCCTCACTACTCTCCCCTCCCTCTCCTCACTACTCTCCCCTCCCTCTCCTCACTACTCTCCCCTCCCTCTCCTCACTACTCTCCCCTCCCTCTCCTCACTACTCTCCCCTCCCTCTCCTCACTACTCTCCCCTCCCTCTCCTCACCACTCTCCCCTCCTCTCCCCTCTCCCCTCTCCTCTCCCCTCTCCTCTCCCCTCTCCTCTCCTCCCCTCTCCTCACCACTCCCCTCCCTCTCCTCTCTCCCTCCTCACCACTCTCCCCTCTCCCTCTCCTCTCTCCTCTCCTCACCACTCTCCCCTCACCACTCTCCCCACCACTCTCCCCTCTCCTCACCCCTCTCCTCACCCCCCTCCCCTCTCCTCACCCCTCTCCCCTCTCCTCACCACTCTCCCCTCCCTCTCCTCACCACTCTCCCCTCCCTCTCCTCACCACTCTCCCCTCCCTCTCCTCACCACTCTCCCCTCCCTCTCCTCATCACTCTCCCCTCTCCCTCTCCTCACCACTCTCCCCTCCCTCTCCTCACCACTCTCCCCTCTCCTCACCACTCTCCCCTCTCCCTCTCCCCTCTCCCTCTCCTCTCCCCTCTCCTCACCACTCTCCCCTCTCCCTCTCCTCTCCCTTCTCCCTCTCCTCTCTTCTCACCACTCTCCCCTCCCCTCACCACTCTCCCCACCACTCTTCCCTCTCCTCACCCCTCTCCTCACCCCTCTCCCCTCTCCTCACCCTTCTCCCCTCTCCTCACCCTTCTCCCCTCTCCTCACCCCTCTCCCCTCTCCTCACCACTCTCCCCTCCCTCTCCTCACCACTCTCCCCTCCCTCTCCTCGCCACTCTCCCCTCCCTCTCCTCGCCACTCTCCCCTCCCTCTCCTCGCCACTCTCCCCTCTCCTCGCCACTCTCCCCTCTCCTCGCCACTCTCCCCTCTCCTCGCCACTCTCCCCACCACTCCTCCCTCTCCCCACCACTCCTCCCTCTCCCCACCACTCCTCCCTCTCCTCACCCCTCTCCCCTCTCCTCACCCCTCTCCCCTCTCCTCACCCCTCTCCTCACCCCTCTGCCCTCTCCTCACCCCTCTGCCCTCTCCTCACCACTCTCCCCTCCCTCTCCTCACTACTCTCCCCTCCCTCTCCTCACTACTCTCCCCTCCCTCTCCTCACCACTCTCCCCTCCCTCTCCTCACCACTCTCCCCTCTCCCCTCTCCTCACCACACTCCCCTCTCCCTCTCCTCTCCCCTCTCCCTCTCCTCTCCTCTCCCCTCTCCCTCCTCTCCCCTCTCCTCACCACTCTCCCCTCTCCCTCTCCTCTCCCCTCTCCCTCTCCTCTCCCCTCTCCTCACCACTCTCCCCTCCCCTCACCACTCTCCCCACCACTCTTCCCTCTCCTCACCCCTCTCCTCACCCCTCTCCCTCTCCTCATCCTCTCCCCTCCCTCTCCTCACCACTCTCCCCTCCCTCTCCTCACCACTCTCCCCTCCCTCTCCTCACCACTCTCCCCTCCCTCTCCTCATCACTCTCCCCCTCTCCCTCTCCTCACTACTCTCCCCTCCCTCTCCTCACTACTCTCCCCTCCCTCCCCTCACCACTCTCCCCACCACTCTTCCCTCTCCTCACCCCTCTCCTCACCCCTCTCCCCTCTCCTCATCCTCTCCCTCCCTCTCCTCACCACTCTCCCCTCCCTCTCCTCACCACTCTCCCCTCCCTCTCCTCACCACTCTCCCCTCCCTCTCCTCACCACTCTCCCCTCCCTCTCCTCACTACTCTCCCCTCCCTCTCCTCACTACTCTCCCCTCCCTCTCCTCACCACTCTCCCCTCCCTCTCCTCACCACTCTCCCCTCTCCCCTCTCCTCACCACTCTCCCCTCTCCCTCTCCTCTCCCCTCTCCCTCTCCTCTCCCCTCTCCTCTCCCCTCTCCCTCTCCTCTCCCCTCTCCTCACCACTCTCCCCTCTCCCTCTCCTCTCCCCTCTCCTCACACTCTCCCCTCTCCCTCTCCTCTCCCCTCTCCCTCTCCTCTCCCCTCTCCTCACCACTCTCCCCTCCCCTCACCACTCTCCCCACCACTCTTCCCTCTCCTCACCCCTCTCCTCACCCCTCTCCCCTCTCCTCATCCTCTCCCCTCCCTCTCCTCACCACTCTCCCCTCCCTCTCCTCACCACTCTCCCCTCCCTCTCCTCACCACTCTCCCCTCCCTCTCCTCATCACTCTCCCCTCTCCCTCTCCTCTCCCCTCTCCCTCCCCTCGCCACTCTCCCCTCCCCTCGCCACTCTCCCCTCCCCTCGCCACTCTCCCTCTCCCCTCACCACTCTCCCCTCAACACTCTCCCCTCAACACTCTCCCCTATAACAACTGTCCTTCTCTCATCCCACCTCACCAGTATGCACTCTCACCACTCTCCCCATCACTCTCCCTCCCCTCTATTTTTCCCCTCTCTCCTCACTCTCCCATCACTTTCCCCTCCCCCTCTATCCCCACTCTCCACCCTCTCACCACTCTCCCCTCTCACCACTCTCCCCTCTCACCACTCTCCCTCTCCTCACCACTCTCCCTCTCCTCACCACTCTTCCTCTCCTCACCACTCTCCCTCTCCTCACCACTCTCCCTCTCCTCACCACTCTCCCTCTCCTCACCACTCTCCCTCTTCTCACCACTATCCCCTCTCCTCACCACTCTCCCCACCACTCTCCCCTCTCCCCACCACTCTCCCCTCTCCCCACCACTCTCCCCTCTCCTCACCACTCGCCCCCCTCCTCACCACTCTCCCCTCCTCACCACTCTCCTCTCCTCACCACTCTCCTCGCCACTCTCCCCTCTCCTCGCCACTCTCCCCTCTCCTCGCCACTCTCCCCTCTCCTCGCCACTCTCCCCTCTCCTCACCACTCTCCTCACCCCTCTCCCCTCTCCTCACCCCTCTCCCCTCTCCTCACCCCTCTCCCCTCTCCTCACCCCTCTCCCCTCTCCTCACCACTCTCCCCTCCCTCTCCTCACCACTCTCCCCTCCCTCTCCTCACTACTCTCCCCTCCCTCTCCTCACTACTCTCCCCTCCCTCTCCTCACTACTCTCCCCTCCCTCTCCTCACTACTCTCCCCTCCCTCTCCTCACCACTCTCCCCCTCTCCCTCTCCTCACCACTCTCCCCTCTCCCTCCCCTCTCCTCTCCCCTCTCCCTCTCCTCTCCCCTCTCCCTCTCCTCTCCCCTCTCCCCTCTCCTCACCACTCTCCCCTCTCCCTCTCCTCTCTCCTCTCCCCTCTCCTCTCCCCTCTCCTCACCGCTCTCCCCTCCCCTCACCACTCTCCCCACCACTCTTCCCTCTCCCCACCACTCTTCCCTCTCCTCACCACTCTTCCCTCTCCTCACCACTCTCCCCTCTCCTCACCACTCTCCCCTCTCTCCACCACTCTCCCCTCTCCCCACCACTCTCCCCTCTCCTCACCACTCGCCCCCCTCCTCACCACTCGCCCCCCTCCTCACCACTCGCTCCCCTCCTCACCACTCGCTCCCCTCCTCACCACTCGCTCCCCTCCTCACCACTCGCCCCCCTCCTCACCACTCGCCCCCCTCCTCACCACTCGCCCCCCTCCTCACCACTCGCCCCCCTCCTCACCACTCGCCCCCCTCCTCACCACTCGCCCCCCTCCTCACCACTCGCCCCCCTCCTCACCACTCGCCCCCCTCCTCACCACTCGCCCCCCTCCTCACCACTCGCCCCCCTCCTCACCACTCGCCCCCCTCCTCACCACTCGCCCCCCTCCTCACCACTCGCCCCCCTCCTCACCACTCGCCCCCCTCCTCACCACTCGCCCCCCTCCTCACCACTCGCCCCCCTCCTCACCACTCGCCCCCCTCCTCACCACTCGCCCCCCTCCTCACCACTCGCCCCCCTCCTCGCCACTCGCCCCCCTCCTCGCCACTCGCCCCCTCCTCGCCACTCGCCCCCTCCTCGCCACTCGCCCCCTCCTCGCCACTCGCCCCCTCCTCGCCACTCGCCCCCCTCCTCGCCACTCGCCCCCCTCCTCGCCACTCTCCCCCCTCCTCGCCACTCGCCCCCCTCCTCGCCACTCTCCCCTCTCCTCGCCACTCTCCCCTCTCCTCGCCACTCTCCCCTCTCCTCTCCACTCTCCCCTCTCCTCACCACTCTCCTCGCCACTCTCCCCTCTCCTCGCCACTCTCCCCTCTCCTCGCCACTCTCCCCTCTCCTCGCCACTCTCCCCTCTCCTCGCCACTCTCCCCTCTCCTCGCCACTCTCCCCTCTCCTCACCACTCTCCCCTCTCCTCACCACTCTCCCCCCTCCTCACCACTCGCCCCCCCTCCTCACCACTCGCCCCCCTCCTCACCACTCGCCCCCCTCCTCACCACTCGCCCCCCTCCTCACCACTCTCCCCTCCTCACCACTCTCCTCTCCTCACCACTCTCCTCGCCACTCTCCCCTCTCCTCGCCACTCTCCCCTCTCCTCGCCACTCTCCCCTCTCCTCGCCACTCTCCCCTCTCCTCGCCACTCTCCCCTCTCCTCGCCACTCTCCCCTCTCCTCGCCACTCTCCCCTCTCCTCACCCCTCTCCTCACCCCTCTCCCCTCTCCTCACCCCTCTCCCCTCTCCTCACCACTCTCCCCTCCCTCTCCCCACCACTCCTCCCTCTCCTCCCCCTCTCCCCTCCCTCTCCTCACTACTCTCCCCTCTCCCTCTCCTCTCCCCTCTCCCTCTCCTCTCCCCTCTCCCTCTCCTCTCCCCCTCTCCTCGCCACTCTCCCCTCCCCTCGCCACTCTTCCCTCCCCTCGCCACTCTTCCCTCCCCTCGCCACTCTTCCCTCCCCTCGCCACTCTTCCCTCCCCTCGCCACTCTCCCCTCCCCTCGCCACTCTCCCCTCCCCTCGCCACTCTCCCCTCAACACTCTCCCCTATAACAACTGTCTTCTCTCATCCCACCTCACCAGTATGCACTCTCACCACTCTCCCCTCTCCCCATCACTCTCCCCTCCCCTCTATTTTTCCCCTCTCTCCTCACTCTCCCATCACTTTCCCCTCCCCCTCTATCCCCACTCTCCACCCTCTCACCACTCTCCCCTCTCACCACTCTCCTCACTTTCCCCTCCCCTCCCCCTCTATCCCCACTCTCCACCCTCTCACCACTCTCCCCCCTCACCACTCTCCTCACTTTCCCCTCCCCTCTACCATCTCCCATCTCTCTCCACTCTCTCCATTCTCTCCTCTCTCCTCTACCCTCTCTCCTCTCTCTCACCACTCTCCTCCATTTCTCCCCTCTTTCCTCACTCTCCCTTCTCTCCACTCCCCTCTCCCATCTCTCCTCAAGGTACACACAATTGTCAATGAGCACTAACACAGCATCATTTATACCATTCCGGCATTAGTCAACACCACTAGAGCATCACTCAGCACACCAAATCATTAAACAGCATCAACACAGCATCATTCACCACCACTACACCATCTTTTTTTTTTCCAGAACAAGATTTTATTGTGTTGTTGATAAATTGCATGACAAGCACAGCGCCCCGGGAACCGGAGGAGCTGTGAGCATTAGAGTAATAATCACATTTAGGCAATTCAAACAACAGTTTAAGATGAAATAATTTTTCTACGTCCCCCCCTCCCCTCTCCCTCCTACTCCCCCCTACCCAGAGCCCCCCTCTCGCCCCCTGCACAGCGTCTAGATAGTCCATAAACAAAAAACATATCAGGAAACATTCAGTGTGTATTCCTCATCACCCGGGATCAGTGTCTAAATGACTTTCTTTAAGTTCATCATGTACTGGCGGATCCAGCCACAGTCTTCTATAATCTGCCCATCTCTTCCAAATCTTATAATGCTTTCAAGGGCAGCCCCTGGCTTCAAAGATCGGGCGCTCCAGACCCATGTAGAAGTCTAGTCCCCTTTTCCACACTCCCACCAGGGGGGCCCTGGGGTCCTTCCAGGCTCGGGCCACATCTCTCTTGGCCACCGTGAGGCCCAATAGCAGCAGATGTTGTTTATAGATATTACCCCCACTTGTTCCAGAACATGAAGACCCAACTGTGGCGAGCGGGGGAGCTCCCAACCCAACACCTCAGACAGGCAGTCCCACACCCCCGACCAAAACCTCCATAGCCAGTCACACGACCATACTGTATGTATAAAAGTGCCCATCTCTCTACCACATCTCAAACAATCTGGGGACGCAATCATGCCTGCCCTCCACAATCGTTCCCTTGTACAATAGGCTCTATGTAGGTATTTGAACTGAATAAATCGTAGGCGTATCGCAATGGCTGCTCCTCTTGGGGCCTCAAGCGCCTCTCTCCAGTCTTCCTCCTCAAATGCACCCACATCACTCTCCCATTTAGTCCGCAGAACGTCTAGGGAAGATGAACAATGTGTAACTAGCGTTTGGTAGATAGTAGATAGCTTTTTATTTTCCAATTTCCCCATAAATACCTTAGCCTCTAGTGGGCTAAACTCGGGCAATGATTCCAGTCCTTTCAGGGTGGGTGCAATAGCATGTCGGAACTGCAAATCTCTAAAGAACTGGGTCTGGGGCATGTCATAGTCCTCACGTAGCTCCTCGAACGACTTGAGGGTCGTGCCCTTGACAACGTGGCCTAAGGCTGATATACCTATTGCGTCCCAGCCACGGAACCCCTGTAGGGACGTCAACGCAGGCAGTAGCCCATTCTGCCACAATGTGGTTTCCCTCGTCAGCCTGTTCTACCACCCCATGCGGCGAAGTGCTCTGCGCCATATATGAAACACTATTTGAGTGACCACTGGGAGCCTCTTTCTCTTACTAGCCGAGTAAAGTATAGTATGTAGCGTGTCGGAGTCCATCAGGTACCTCTCCAGGGCATAGGTCGGATCACCCCGGTCCCCATACCACCACTCATTCAGTATCAATAGGTCAGAAGCTTGATAATAGGACAGAATGTCCGACGTTGTTAGGCCGCCACAAAACGTGGAGAGAAACATGTGCGGAGTGCTACTCTCGCCACTCCCCCGGCCCAAAGAAATTGACTGCGTGTCGAATTTACTTGCTTGAACCACTGCGGTGAAATAGGATATGGGTTATTTTGTAGTTGGTATAATAGACGCGGGAGGGCTACCATCTTAAATATGGCTGAACGGCCGTATACATTCAGGGGCATGCGGGACCATGTAGTCATGTCTGATCGGATACACTCCCATACGGGCACAACATTACGCTTCCAGGAGACTCCACGCAAGTCTGTCAGGAATACACCCAGATATTTAAGGCCTCCCGTCGCTTCCTGCAATGCAGCCGCCCAGGACTCCAGGCCACAGCGCTCTCCCAGCACCCACAGCACAGACTTACGTAAGTTCAAGCGGAGGCCCGACACCGCCCCAAATATCCGTATGATGTCAAGGACCCTCGGCACAGATCTATTCAGATCTGTGAGGAAGAATAGGACATTATCCGCATAGAGTGCAGTTCTATCGGAGGGTCCTTCCTGCCACTCAATGCCTCGCATCTGAGCGTCTACTCGCACCCACGCCGCCAACGGTTCCATAGCCAGGGAAAATAGATACGGCGATAGAGGGCATCCTTGCCTGGTGCTCCGACCTATGGAGAAGAATTCAGACACCTCCCCAGCCACTCTCACTGACGCTGTCAGATCTGTGTACAATAACTGCAGGTATGATAGAAAGTGGGGTCTGAGATTCAGGCGGGATAGAAGTGCGCGGAGGTAGACCCAACTGACTAAGTCGAAGGCCCTATTTATGTCGGCCAGCAAAAGTGCCGCAAGGATACCCGCTGCTCAAGCCGCCTCCACCACCACCTGCGCGCGTGTAATATTGTGTCTTGTTGCTCTATGGGGCATAAACCCGGCTTGGTCCGGGTGGACAAGATCGGTAATGTATGGGAGGAGGCGATTGGCCAGCGCTTTCGCCAATATCTTCGCTTCGGTATTCAATAGCGATATTGGTCTATAGGACTCAGGTAGTTCAGGGGGCCTCCCTGGTTTGCAGAAGACCACAATTTCAGCGTGTCGCCAGCCCCTCGGGAGTCGGCCACTTTCTTTGGCTGCCTCTAGTGCCCTACCGTAGTATGCTCCTAGTTGGAGGTGGAATTTCTTAAATTCACAAGGGAACCCGTTGGGTCCGGGGGGTACTTGCCCACGTTTAATTCTCCTAGGGCTGTACCCAGCTCTTCTGCTGACAAAGGGAGTTCAAGTCGAGCATGCACTTCATCTGAGATTGCTCATGCCGGGAGGTCAGCAAGTAATTTGTCAACCTTTTTCGCCGGGAGGAGCTCCTGGGGGGAAAACTGGGCCGCATAATACCGTGCAAAGCTGGCCGCCAGGTCCGCTGGGGCCGTCATGGGCGTGCCCGCCTCATCGCGAAGACACGATAGGGACTGCGCATGGAAAGTGCTCTGGCAGAGCGTCTATATAGCATCGAGCTGGATTTATCGCAACACTGGTAGATCCTACTCTGAGTCGCCAGCCACAGCTGCCTACCCTCATCCAACAACAAGGAGACGTACGACTGTTGCGTCAGTAGTAGTTGACCCACATCTTCCTCACTCCCACCAGCGTGGCATCTTTCTTCCTGATCGCTGATCCGGTCTGCAGCTTTTACTATATCCTCCCTACGTGCCTTACGGGCTGCTGCACACCAAGCAATGTCTACCCCTCGAAGCGTGGGCTTCAGAGCCTCCCAGAGGGTCATGTCATCCGTGTCAGATTTATCATTGTCGCTCCAGTAGTGAGCAATAGCCTCCCTCATATGTGTCTGGTAGTTTTCTTGTTGCAAATGCCACTTGAAAAGACACCATCTGAACGGCTGTCGTCTTTTATCTAGAAGTAAGTCAATCGCTATAGGGGAGTGATCTGACAGACCGCGTGGCAGTGTGGACGTGGAATCCACCCTCCCAACCCAGGCGTGAGGGACAAACAGGTAATCAATCCTGGAGAAGGACCTATGCACCGCTGAAACATATGTGTATTCACGACTCTAGGTGTGTTGGTGTCGCCATGCATCCACCCATCCCATCCCTCTCACCATGCCATTCAATTTAGTAGGTGTGTCTGAAGGCACCACTCCCCACAGCCTGTGTCGATCCATCCGTACATTCATCACATCATTCCAATCGCCGCCCACCCCTGCCATAACATCCGGTATCTCGGCCCATACACCGAACAGCTTTTCTATAAGAGCTCCTTGCAGTGGAGGCGGGGCATACACACTCCCGAAGACTACTGGTTTGGTGCAAGATTGCTACCCCACGGTATCCCCTCGCAAACCCAGCATGATATACCTGCTGAAATCCGTAACGCTGTAAGCTAAGGGTCTTGGTACCCATGAGGTGGGTCTCCTGCAGTAGTAACATATCAACACTGACAGTCTTCCCCTGCCTTAGGACTGCCACTCTCTTTATCCTGTCCAGCATCCCCTGTACATTCCAGCTCACAACACGCATCGATGCCCTCTGTAGGTCCAGTTCAGGAGTATTAACCGCCATCTATGGGCAGAAATATGGATAGCCCGAGCGTCTCACATCCACACATCTTGCCTCAATAGGACTCGAAAGATCACTGTGCAAATTAACGCATTCCTCCCTCCCTTTCCCCCTTCAACTCACCCCCAACAAACCCCCTATCCCCCACCCCGTCCCAAGTCACTCCAACAACTTCCCCGCCACCCCCCACCCCATACCTCAGTAACATTGAAGTACCTGTCGCGGTATAGGTCATCACCGGCCCCCAACGGGGGGTTAGAGACCCACTATCCCAATAGATCCCCATGAACTACCCACTCAGTCCCAACTTACCCCCCCACACCACAAACTCCTCTAAATTGAGGGGTTATGGCCGCACTCTCATTGTCGTCCCCCCAACCCACGTCTCATGGCTACCCATTACTTGTTCATCAGGAGTCATAGCCGATAGATTACAAGAATGGTCTTCGCCCAAAAGATGGGAGCAATCCTCCGGCCACTCCCCAGGACTCATGTCCGGAGTCTGCCAAGTGTCTTTGGGTCTCACGCCTCTGGATTCTGAGAGTCTGTAGCTTCATTTGCCTCCGCCGCGCCATCATTGGGAGGAGGGTTCTTCTTGGTGCGCGACCTCCAGTTACTCCTGCTCTGCGATCGCCGAGGGGTCCTCGGGGGCCCCGCTGTGGATGATGAATCGGAGTCTCGACCCGGAAGGGTATGTACTCTGATCCGGACCGTCTCATCTGTCCAGGTGAAGACTTCTTCCGGAGTGTTAAAGAATTGAGTCCGGGACTGGAAGACCACACGCAGACCGGCTGGGTAGAGCAAGAAATATTGGATATTAAGGCCCCTCAGCCGCACCTTGGCTGCTGTAAAGGACTGACGCTGTTGTTGCACCAGTCTGGTGTAGTCCGGAAATATTAGGATTTTGTGATTGTCAAGTAGTAGAGGCTCCTACACTTGCGCTTGTCGCAGAATCGTGTCGCGATCGTGGTAATTGAGCAGCTTGGCTATCACAGGTCGCGGGCGAGGTCCCACCGGCGGCTTCTGGACCAGCGCTCGGTGTGCGCGCTCAATTATGAAACAGCGCGAAAGGGACTCCGGTGGGAGCCACCCCTCCAGCCATTGGGTCAGAAAGGCTTCCATGTTTCCCTTCTCACAGACCTCCGGAAATCCCACGAACTGCAGGTTGGTTCGCCGAGCACGCCCCTCCGCGTCCTCTGCTCGCAGTGCAAGGCCCTTCTGAATCCCTTCCATGTTGGCTACTTTCTTTTTAAGGTTCGCCATGTTGTCTTCTACCCCTGTAATTCTGGTCTCTGTGTCAGTGATGCGGGCCACGGCGTTGCGCAAGTCCTGGCGCAGTAAAGTAACATCCGCCCCAACAGCCCCTATTTTTGCGTCTAGCATATCTCTGGATTGCGTTATCGCGGCCATGAGGGCTGCATTGTCCGGGCCAGGCGCCTGGGGGCCCCTGGAGGCCCCGGCACCCCCAGTTGGCCCAGTAAATTTGTCAATCGTGGCTTGTTTCGAGGCACCTCCACTGTTGCCACCCCTGGTCATGGTCGTCAACAGATATGCACACAGAGTCCAGAGCACCGTGGGGAGTGTAGATCAGTCACCCCAACCTCCGTGACTGCAGAGCTGTGTCCAGGCCTTCCCCGTGTTTTGGGACGGTGGGGAGGAGATCGTCCGCCCTCAGACTATTCTGTGTGGTCGCCCGTGATATCACGTCCCCTCACCCCAATGTCGCGGTGTACCCACCTAGTCTTGTTATAGGTGAATCTTCTATGTCCGGTGTGGGGGGTATATGGGTCACAGCGTTGTTTAGGAGCCACTCCGGGGGTACAGCCACCGCTCTCCAGGAGCCCAGGGCCCCCAAGTGCGCTGGCAATCGCAGGGTCCGCGCAGGGTTATCCGCCTCCGCTTCTGGGCCTCCCGGCGCCGCTGCCATCTCTTCTCCACTTTGAGCCCAGGTTGTATCACACCGGCACCCCCCCCTTCGGAGGTCACCTCCGCAGCCCGATCCCGCCGCCGAGTAGGGAGTATGTAGCTGCGCTCCGCGTGTAGAATACAAGTAAATCTGGGCTTCAGCCGGGCCCAGCACGAGGCACCCGCCTCTGTGCAGCGAGCGCCGCCACCGCCGTCTAAGACCAGCCGGGGGCAGGGGGGGGGGACACACAGGAGAGACCCCCAACAGCGTCTGTCGCGCAGTAGTCCCCCGCGGTCCGATGCGACCGCCGAACAAGGCCAGTCCGGCACCTCCTGCACTCCCCCGGCTCGCAGTCTGCGTAGCCTCCAATATTTAGTGGTATAAGCGGTGGTATCAAGTGCTCCGTCTCCTCTGTGTCACGCAGTGTACTCACTGTGAGCCTCCGCTCGCCGGAAGTGCGAGCCCGTCCACAGCCTCTCTCCGGACCCAGTCACACCGCACTTCCGCCCGGGTTCACCCCGACTCGAGGCCCCGGCTTCCGTGTGTTCAGGAGGCCTCGGCACCTCAGTGCACAGATCGCCGTTGGACAGGCGTCGGAGATAGCGCAGATCGCCGTCGGGGCTTCACCTCTGCTTCCGATGTCTAGACACCCTGTTGGAAACGTCTCGGGGTGGGGGAGACGCAGGATATTCGTCGGATAAATCAACGGCGGGACGGAGCTCTCTTAGGCTACTTCCGCCATGTTCGCCGCCTTGGCCACGCCCCCACCACTACACCATCTTTGATCACCAGCACTGTATTAGGCATTACTAATACAGCATAAATCTGCAGAACTCGCACTACAATTATAATATGCCCCTCAAGCGGGGCACAAATTCACCACCACAGCATCACTCGCCACCACCACAACATCAATCTGTGCAACCATTCAACAACAACTGGTTCAAATATGTTCTCTCAATGTTTCAAGCTTTATTACAAATGTCGCAAAAAAGATGTTAATATTTCACTTCTGTTCTTGGATTTTTGTCACAATAAAATACACTGAACATAATCTTCATAAGTTATTTACAAAAGTTTAAGCTATTGCCATTATAAATTACAATAAATGTTATTTAAGTATTAATTGTTAAAAAAATAAAAGCCAATGTTATTTGTTATATCAATACATGTAAGTCACGAAAATACAACACATTGCATTACAAATGCTATAAGTGTCACATTTTGCAAAAGTTATAACTAGTGCCAATGTAAATGACAAAGCTATTAATTTAGCAATTTTTAAAACCAACACATAATTAAAAAATTTGACATTTACAATACCAATAGCTCAAACTTTCTTAATGCGAGACCTATGGCATTGAAAATGCTTGTTGAAGGATGCAGTGGATGAGAAGTCTTATTTCTGGAGGAAGGGCATTCCAAATCCTGCCACCGCAGTGCCTGTCTGCAGACTGTGAACTGCCATGTCCTCCTGGACAGTGTCCCCACTGACCATGCCTAACCCTTCCCTTTCTATACACCTTGGTCACCCCTATGGAAGGCCCAAGGGACCCCCTTGGGCAGTGTGCAGTGTATGTGAAAGGTAGAGCATGTACTAGTGCAGGTAACATGCTCTGGTAGTGAATTACAGCCATTTTTGTTTTTGACTATTGTAAGGCTATCTTGCCCCATAGGCTATCATGGGGAATACTGGCTACAGTGGCTACCAGCATATCTTCCCATAGGAGCAAGATAGGACATACGTCTGGTATCCCTGAACTCAGAGTTTAATAACACATCTTTTAGGAAAGGTTGTTTTTAAATCCTGTGTTTGAGAACAGCACTTTTAGAAAATTGCTGTTCTCTTGTCTGACCTTTCTGTGTGCCTTGGCCTGTTTGTGAATTGACTGTCTAGTTTGAGAGTGACAGAGGCTGGGAGCCCCCAGGAGGCTGGCTGGGTCAGCCCTAGTCTGAATGACTGCATCTGCATCTTGAGTGGTTGGAGGGGATAGCACCTGGGCCTGAATAGGGCTGTTCCAATGATTAGAGTGAGCGGTCCATACTTCTTGAAAACATCACGTCTTCTGTTAAATTCTCATTTAGCTATCCATAATTCCCTTCCGCGTTTCTTCAAATACCCACTCTCTATGTTCACCTATTCAGGTCTCTTTTTTCCTCTTGCTGGCAGTTCCTTAATCCAACACCAAAAAGTTCAAATGCGGGAAGTCTCAGTCAGCGGCGACGGGCATATCTTCTGTCCTCTGTGCACGGAGGACAGAAGATATGCCCATCGCCGCTGACTGAGACGTGAAGAAACAAAGGGAAGTTGAGGTCCCAACTTGGATCTAATTTACTAAAGAGATATCGAATTGTGGTCAATACCTATTATTAACTGGGATTAGAGAGATTTATCTGTCGAACAAACTATTAAAAGCCCTGATGATGTCCTTCATTGGACGAAACGCATCGGCTGTCTGATGTTTTGAGTAAATTTGGATTCATTTATGTTGAAATTCACTAAGGAAGCTGTCGTCAGTTGATGAATGAAAACGTGAATAAAAAAATTGGGACTCCACAATCTTTTGCCCTGTGATATTTTCAAGAAGTATGGACCGCTCCCTCTAATCATTGGAATTGTATTGGACATTTTTGGATCTTAGGACCGTGGATCCACTTGGGGTTTTGAGCGGATGTCAAACCAAAATAGACAATTGAGTTATTTCTATTTGTGAATTTGGGTTCTTTTCTGTGCCACAGTGTGTGGTACCCTCACCGTTGCTTCTGTTGAATCCTGAATAGGGCTGTGCCTGCCTCCCACAATGCTGGCTCCACCTCCTGCTGGGCGGCTGACAGCCCTGCCCCTCTCCCTGAAGGTAAAGGAGAGGCCAGGAAAATAAAGTGCTCAAGGAACACCTAGAACTGGTTCAGACCGGGCTCAGAGCACTCCTGCACAAAGGAATCAAAAACGTTTAGGGGTATAAGTACAGGACCCCTGACTACAGAACATTAGATCATCCTGGAATCAAGAAGGAACCTCTGCCAAGGAGAAAGCTGAAACTGAAGGAGGAAGACTGTTCTGCTGTTGCTCTGCTTGACTGACCTGCTGTTGCTTTGCTGCCAAGGAGAGGGGAAGGACTTTGCTTTGTGCTGTGTCCCCTTGCTTGAAGGAATCTCCAAGGGCCTGAGAAGAGCTGGCTCCCTGTTAAGAAGTCCCAGGAACAAAAGGATTTCACCCCAGCTTCTCTGAACTCTGCTGTGAGAATTCTGTCCTTCCTGGAGTGCTTGGGCCAGTTCTGGTGTCTCTGGAAGTTGTACCAGTTTTGGGAAGCTGGAAACCAAGCTTTTTAGGAACGTTCTGCAAGTTTTATCGCGCCACTACGAAGACAGAGATCGGCGCAGCACCTGTCGCTGCTGCCTGAAGAAGTCGCATCCTTCGTTTGCGGGAAGATTTCCGTCGCTGCGAACATCGTCGCAGAGCCTGTCGCCGCTGGGTGAGATCACCGCATCACATCACTGCGAGAATCGTCGCAGAGCCATCGCATCCTGGAACTGCGAGTGAATGATCGCCGCTGAGCCGCGCATCGTCGCCCCGGAGATCGTTGCAGTCCCTCAAGATCGTCACATCGTGCCTTTTGCGAGCATTTTCCTACGGAACCTCCGCACCGGAATCCATACAAGGTTTTGCCTCCGTCCCCATAAAGACCGGATTCGTTGCAATATGCCCGCTAAGTCCAGTGGGGTTGTCGCATCGCCTCCCCAAGGTCTCCGGAGTGATGAATCGCTTGTTTTCCACTGCACCAGCTTCTGTTTTGGAACTTTGTCGCATTTAAAGGTACTGTTGGCTAAACGATACGCAACTGTGAACTTTTCACGAAACTGTGGATTATTTTATCGCAACTTTAAGAACTCTTTTGAAACCATAATCTTGAACTGTGTATGTTGGAATTTTGTCGTTTTGGTCTTGTATAGTTTAGATTAAATACCTTTTATTTTTCTAAACTGTTGTGGATTCAGTTTGTGGTGTTTTCACTCACTCAATCAATCAATCATAGCATTTATATAGCGCACTACTCACCCGGAGGGTCTCAAGGCGCTTGGGGAGAGGGGGGTCCGCTACTGCTCGAACAGCCAGGTCTTGAGCTGCTTCCTGAAGGCGAGGTGGTCTTGGGTCAGGCGGAGGTGGGTCGGGAGGGAGTTCCAAGTCTTGGCGGCCAGGTGGGAGAAGGATCTTCCTCCTGTTGTGGCTCTTCGGATGCGGGGGACGGCGGCGAGGGCGTGGCTGGTTGATCGAAGGTGGCGTGTGGGAGCGTAGAAGTTGAGGCGGCTGTTGAGGTAACTCGGGCCTTGGTTGTGCAGGGCTTTGTGTGCGTGGGTGAGGAGGCGGAAGGTGATTCTCTTGTTGACCGGGAGCCAGTGCATGTCTCTCAGGTGTCTGGAGATGTGGCTTCGTCTGGGGATGTCGAGGAGGAGTCTTGCTGAGGCGTTCTGGATTCGCTGGAGTCTCTTCTGGAGCTTGGCGGTGGTTCCGGCGTAGAGGGCGTTGCCGTAGTCCAGACGGCTGGTGACGAGGGCCTGGGTGACCGTCTTCCTGGTCTCGGTGGGGATCCACCGGAAGATCTTACGTAGCATGCGCAGGATGTTGAAACAAGACGAGGAGACGGCGTTGACTGTGTTACTGTGAGTGTTGGTACAAATACTTTACACGTTGCCTTTGATACGCCTTGACTGCTTGGGCAAAGCTACCAAGGGGGTGAGCAGGGGTTATCTAAAGAGTGTATCCTCCTTACCCTGACTAGAAGCAAGGGTCCCTATTTGGACAATGGTACCTCCTTTGCCAACTAGAGACCCCCAGTTCGAACACCTCTGGTATTGAAAAAGAATACAGGTGTCAACATAAGCATTAAACCTTTCCTTTGTTAATTAGCATCGAGAACAGATCATCACCTATTAATGGGTATCTCCATTGCTGAATTGCTGTGAACTTTCCTGTTAAGGAAGAAAAAAACACTTGTTGATTAAAGTCATCTTTGTATGTCAAGTAGTCAGGAGATCAAAAGAAGTTAGTCCGACCTGTACAGTAAATTATCCTCCATGAACAACCCATCCATCATTTTACCTGTAACTACAGTACCACCGTAGAGTGCACTCCCTTAGCCAATTGATAACCACATTCCCAATGGCTACAACGTTTTCCCTGTGCACATATCCCATGATTGCAGCTAGGTTGGGTTACGGCTGTCCTAATTTATATCTGTCCTGAGTGTGAGAGTTTGCCTAGACTGGCCACATCTGTTTTCTATAGTTTGGTCTGTTACTTTTTAACATGGAAGGATGTCCTCTTATTTTCTTCGTGGTGTGTTTCCTATGCATCAGCATTACAGCTTCTACTGTTATTTATATGGCATGTTCGACCGTGTTTTGCTGTGGGCGAGTTGTTTTGTAATTTTGGTGAATGACCCATGGTGATCATATTTTCTTTCTCCCATAGCCCTGCTATCTTAGAGACTGGGAACTGCAAGTCAACTTCAAGATCCATGGGCAAGGCAAGAAGAACCTAGTTGGTGATGGCTTGGCGGTGTGGTTCACCAAAGACCGAATGCAGACAGGTCTGATCCCAATGAATCTGCACTTGTCTAGCCTGCTACCCCGGAGTAATGTACTGGACCTATCTTTCAATTTTTTTTTTGCTGTAGTATTGAGCAATCAACATGCCGTTCCCCAACCCCACCCCAAATACCCCTTCACCTCCGACATGCATCAAGGGTTGTGACTTGAAGTTACATAAAGTAGACTCCTGTATTCTGCTATCTTTGTAGAATACAATACATATACATTTATAAAGCACATCAGCTACCTCAAACAGAGGTGTCTCTGTGCTAGCAAAGTCAAGCAAGACCTGAGAGGGTGGGGGGGTGAATATGGCAGAGGACAAGACTACGTACCTTCCTGACTAGCCTAGGCTAAAGAGCCATGTCTTTAAAACTTTCCTGAACTCCCCTTCAAACGGAATAAGTCGAAGTCTATCAGGAAGGGAGTTCCCTAATTGGTTGATTATACTGAAAAGGCCCTGCCCCCAACGCGAGGTTTCACCAATTGAGGAACTCACAGCAGATGCTGTGAATTAGATATTAAAGAGCGCGTTTGCTGATAAGGGCCGATGCATTTTTTAATATAGTTGGGACAGCTGCCTCTCTGGGCCATGAACGCAATTGTCAAGGCCTTGAATTCTATCCGGTTCACAACCGGCAACCAATGGAGCTGTTTGCCGTAGAAATGTGTATACTCTGCAGGTCGTATAGGGTGATATTGTGCTGGCAATTATGTACCAAGCTAAAAGCATGTAAGTTATGCTGTTTTTAAAGGGGAGCTATTGCCTAGAGTACCGTCTGTAGAGTCGATTTGAGTCCTTGCACCACAGAAAATTCATCACCTTTTTGCCTTTGTCTGTACTGCTTTTTATCATCCAATAGATTTACCAACCTGTATATCCACTGTATGTGCTTCATTATTTGTGTGAAGTGCACTGCTGTGCTTGCCAAGTTGTGGACTCTAACCAGGTTCTCTGGCTTCCACATTCCCTGCTTTGTGGCTTTCTGGCAGTGGTTTCATCATAAGGGCACAGGCACTTTATGTAGGAGGCTGGCTTAGTACATGGTGCTCACATATGTAAGTGTAGCACCCTGCACTAATTCTGACAACTCTTATGGTGATTTTAGTGGTCTTAGACAACCTTAGAAAGCTCTCTAAGTGGTAGCTGTGGAGAGCAGCCTTCAGGCTTAGCCCAGAAGGAGTGTAAAGCAGCTTATTTTACCAGTATTTAATCTTCTAGTGCAGGTTAAGTGAAAAAGAACTACACAGTGTAGTTATAAAAATATGTATTTATTATAAACACTCAACACATTGCAATATCTCCTACTTGGAAATATAAACACAATTCTCAGAAATACTTTGGAAATAGCACAAATACACAGTGATCTCCAGGGGGAGACAAAACCATGTACTAAAATAGTGGAATGCGGACCACAACCCTAGTCGAGAATGGACCCAGAAGATGTAGAAGAGTCGGGGCCCCAATGAACCACCCAAGGTGAGTATCTAAGAACCCCAGGGAGGTTGTGTGCAGAGTTGGAACATGACTGCATACTCAATACAAGTCAATGGGTAAGTCACCGTTGTAGTTTTAAAGAAGGACGCTTCCCAGTGGACCCTGCAGAAACCCTGTGAAGATGGAAAATTTGAGAGTCACCCCACCCGTGGATACACCAGGAACCAGGATACCTACACCAGGGATGCTGGGTGCATAGATGTGAAGTGACACCGGACACCGCTATAGACCACAATGGAGGACTTCCAAAAAGATGCAGCTGGCGAAGAAGGTGAAAGAGTCTAGTGGAACCCATAGGTGAATTCAAGTTGAGAGGTACCTGCAAGCAGAGGGGACAGAGTGTGTGCCACTTAGGAGTGACTAGGAGGCACAGAAAACCAATGCCCAATGATGTCTGAGATGTAGGAGGGTTGACAGTGCCTTTGAAGTTGCATCTGTGCAGACCAAGCAATGCTGTGGAAGACCAGGAGCGGTTCATGAGCTGTCCCACGTCTGGTGTCCAGAGCCAAGGGGTCGGTGTCCAACAGGGGTACCACACCAACAAGCCTAGGCAACGGCAACCAATGTAGTTGTTGAAAAAGGTAGTGTTGGGACCAGCAAGATCCAAGTGACTCACCATGAGCAGGTAAGTCAAAGCATGTACTGTGCAAGCAGGGGAGCCCACTGGAGCCAAAGAAGACCCTCAAGTGGGCCCACGGGCCGAAGGCACAGGACTCACAAGAAGACCTCGAGCAGCTCACCAAATGATGAAGGCTTACGGCACAAAGGTTGCGGTGCAGGCGAAGAGCTTGACTGCAGGAGATGCTTTAGGCTGGAACTTCTTGGAGGCCGAAGATCTCTGGAGGAGAAACTCAACCAGCCTTGGCAATGGCAAGTCGATATGGTGCACAGGGGTACTGCTCCTAGGGCCTACTGGCCATAGCAGGCACTGGGCATTTTCCATGTGGGGTGGAAAGGTGGGGGCTGGTTTTCTAGCAGCAGGGCCGCTTTTGTTACTGGGGGCTGGTTTTGCAGCAGTGCTGCAATATCAGCCCCCTGTATCAAAACTGGCAGCAGTGCTAAAGCGGAATCGGTGCTGCTTCCTGCACTAGCACTAACAACCACCCCACCCCTGAACCGGTAGGTCCAGCAGAATTGCAAGGGCCGGTTTGTGTTCCCAGTCCGGACCTGACTGCTCCAGCGATTCGGATGAGGGATACTGGCTTCAAACTTGCTGTCCAGACAGTGCAGGCCTCGAAGGAGTTTCAGAACCACCATCTGTGCTGCTGAACCTTTCAGAGTGCGTAGGAGCTCAGGAACAGCAGTCTGGTCAGCTTTGTTGGGGTGCCTGCAGATGCAGGGGAGTGACTCCTTCACTCCAAGGGAGATTCCTTCGGGTGTCTTGGATGTCCACAGGCCTTGTGAAGAACCTGTATTGAGCACAGGCACAGACATGGCAGACGACTGGCAGACGACTAACAGTATGATGAGACCAGGAGCATCAAGAGTCTTCCCAGTTGCAGTCTAGTTTTAAAAGTGAAGTTCAGAGTGCCCAGGTTGAAGTGGTTTCAGATCAGAATCTTGTCCCACAATGAATCTAGGGACCCATCAACAGGTAAGCCCTTAAGTACCCTAAGGAAAGGGTTCGGACGATTCAGGGGTCCCTTCCAGAGGAGGGGCTGGACTGTGGGGAAGATACTCCCATGTCTTTTGTCCAGTTTCACACCAGAAATGGAGCCAATGGCTCCCTGAACTAGTTTGAACTGGAGTATGCAAGAAGGGCACCAAATGTCCCCTTCAAAGCAGTCTAGTGGCATTGGCAAGCGCCCTAACCCCGTCCCAATACACTAAGTCCTGTCTGGGAGGTGGTCACACCTCCCTGTGACAGGAAACGTCTTGTCCTCCCTTCCCCTGCTCGAGATTGGCTCAGCACCCAAGGAGGGCAGAATCATGTCTCTGGTCGGCAGCAGCCATAGTTTGCTGTCCATGTGTAGAAGACTGGTACCGGTAGCATTGGGGGCCTCCAGAAGGAGCTTTAAAGTGCATAGAATCATACCTCCAACACAGTTTACGCATGGCCAGTCTATATATCGTAATGACTGATGCACTTACAACCCAGGAGAATGGACTCCATAGGTTGTAGGGGTGGCCTGCTCATGAAGGGTCACCCTCCCACCTATAACCCACCACCCTTCCTTCAGGATTGAAAGTCCTGCCTTACGGGGGTGACCTCAGATATAAGGAAACTTATCTGTCATAAGTGGTGCGAGCATCCGCTTACACAGGCTGCAATAGCAGGCCTGAAGTCACAATTTGACTGGTCTCCCATGAGTGGCATAATACATGCTTCAGCCCATGGGGGACCCCCACTGTACCTACGCCCTGGATACATTAGTACCATATACTAGGGACTTACAAGGCTACATTAGTAGCCAATCTGGGGGGTACCTAAGGACTCGCCATGTCCAATTTAGGGAAGAAGTACAGAGACTGGGGTCCTGATTAGCGGGATCCCAGTCAGACTAGTCACTAAAACATAATGACAGCAGCAAAAAGTGGGGTGAACTCAGATCCTACACTTTACCTGTGATTTTGTAAAAGCTGGTCTACTAGCTTTCCCCCGGCTAAAATCGTGCAGTCTCCAGTAACTGGGCTAATTACTGTCTCTCCATAATTTGTGATTTAGTTGTGCGCTGTTTGTTTCTCGTGTGTGGAGACCAGATCTATGGGTGCCCAGGGAAGAATTAGTGTGTATCTGCAGAAGATGGTAGTTTTCCTCCATGTTGCTTCGGCCTGCCGTGGATATAGTGACCCTGGGTCCCATCCCTGAAACTCAAGAGTGCTTTTGGAATCTACATGTAAGAATTGACTTACAAGTGTGTAGATTCCTTTTTTTTTTTACAACTATACCCGACCATAGCTTTGTCCATTTTGATTTGTGCTTTATGATGCTTAGGACCCTGAAGACCTTAAGTGAGTGTCATGACAGTTATGAATATTGTGGAACTATGACAACTAGGAAATTCTTATAATACTTTGGCAGCTGTCTTTGAGACTTTGTTGAATAGATTTTTCTTTTTAATCGTATTTTACAAATGCATTTCATCATTATGTTACAATTGGTGTTACTGTGTATCCTTGAACCATTTAGTGCCATTGTTGTCCCGGCTTCCTTCAACATCATTAACATTCCCAACTCACCCCCCACCTTTTCCCTTGAGTCAATTCCTCACTCAATGTCCGCTTTGTGTGGCATGTATACACGCTTTAGAGGTCGTCGTGCCTTAGCAAGCATGGGATATGGATAAGGGGATGCGGTGGTAAGTGAGCGGCCGCTAGATGTGCATTCTCTCCTCCCTGTTCCGGGATGCTGATCGCGAGGGCAAGGCCGCGTCTGCATCAGAATCCATTGCCACCAAGTTGTCTACTAGTCCTCACCAAGCCCTGGCTGCGTTTAGTGTGCCGATGTCACGTCTGGCTTCACATCCCACCCATTTTTCCAGTTCTCTCCTCCATGTCACTATACACAGCCCTCTTGCCGATTTCCAGTTCCTAGTAATTTCCCATTTGGCCAGGACATAAACAAGATCTTTGGATTTTCCTGATACTTTTGTTTTAGCCTTATGCAGGAAACATCCTAGCAGGCAGTGACCCGGAGTTCAAGGAAAATCCCTGTCTGTGATAGTTTCGACTACAGTTATGACCACCTCCCAAAAGGTGCCCAGGATGGGACACCCCCAGA
Organism: Lissotriton vulgaris; assembly: GCF_964263255.1. Taxonomy (NCBI): domain Eukaryota; kingdom Metazoa; phylum Chordata; class Amphibia; order Caudata; family Salamandridae; genus Lissotriton; species Lissotriton vulgaris. The sequence continues at coordinate 369,712,212 of NC_141699.1, read as the reverse complement.
GCACGTGTAGGATATGCCCTTCCAGTTTCCCACAGAGGGGGCAGGCTGCCTACTCCGATAAAAGTATTTCCTAATTCTCACCGGGGTAAGGTACGCCCTGTTTAAGATATAATAATTTATTAAATTAAAGCACGCATTTTGCGAGACTTTTGGTATCCTTTCCAATATGGCATCTCAGTCCGCTTCAGGGATTGGGATTTCCAGTTCTTCCTTCCTTTGCGTTCTCAAGGGCTCCTTCGGTCGCTGTTGATCATTACATATCACTTTGTAAAGGCATGAGACCGTTTAGAATTTCCCCGCTGACAGTGCCACATACTGAAAGCAGCTGAGCGCCCGTGGCTCTATGGACCTGGTACCACAGTGTTTCCTGAATGTCAAGAAGAGGGCCCTCTGTGTATGAGTAACTGGCCTCGACGCGGATCAAATTCTGCACGAAACTCCTCAAACTAGAGTAGTTGCATGGATAGGGGTAAATCTGTAGAATAGGAACTTCTGCTAAGATCCTTTGGCAAAGAATCTAGCCCAGCAACTGGCTATGACTCTGAGCTCTCCGGTGTGTCCAGTGGGTCGCCGTCTTACACACAAGAATATTTTGGTGTGGCAGAATACGCTGGTGTGAATGGGTTCAGGGCCCTGTCCGGGTTTCCTCTGTATCCCATCCACTGGATCAGCCAATTTAGCTGTGCCCCAATATAGTAAGCTTCAAAGTCCCGTCCAGTTACTATGGAGCACTGTAACGTAGCCAGTGCCACTCGTCTGTAGCTCGTGCTGCAGATAAACGATATGACTTGTGAGTCTAGGCCCCTGAACATTTTCTTGGGGATCCACACCGGGAGCGTGCCAAAGTAGTATAACAATCGTGGCAACGCCACGATTTTCAGAAGGGCCACTGCCTGCCACTGACAACTGCAGTGTTTCCAAAACTCCATGGAGGAGATCCGGGAGCGATTCGCTGTACCTACATTACTCTCTAAGAGGTCCGAGACATCATGATATATATTTACTCCTAAGTACGCCAGGCATCTGGGTTCCCACTGGAGGTGACCTAGCTCATCTGGGGGAGCTCGTTGGATGTCATGGGGAAGAGTCGGGACTTCGGCCAATTTACTTTCAACCCTGAGAGCAGACCAAAACATTCCAGGATATTCCTCACTCCTAGTAGGTCCTGTCCGGTGTCTCGGAGGAATAGGAGGAGATCATCTGCATACAAAGCGATGCAGTGTTGAGTCCTGCACTGTCCTTTCACAGTATTCTCATCTTGTATGCACGCAGCAGGCCATAGGCTCCATAGCAAGAGCAAAGAGCAGGGGAGACAGACGGCATTCCTGTTGCGTTTCCAGCTCCACTCTGTCTCAAGGAGATAGTCTTCTCCGTGCGCACTCTGGCCATTAGGTTCACATACAATAATTTTGTCCATGCTAGGAAACCTTCGCCTAAGCCCATCTTTTGCAACAGATCGTAGAGGAAGTGCCATTCAAGACTGTTGAATGCCTTCTCTGTGTCCATTGCCAACACAGATGCCGTAGTTTTATCATAATCCTCAGCGCCTATTGTGGCCAGCAATCGTCTGATGTTAATGGCCGTATTACGTCCGGGGATGAAACTTGCCTGATCTTGGTGAATCAGTTGCGACGTGGGGTAAGAGCCTGGTCGCTAACATGTTTCTCAATATTTTATTGTACATATTTAACATTGACAGCGGTCTATAGGCCGTGTGGTCGTGGGACGGCTTTTATGGTTTCAGGACAAGGATTAGGAATGCTTCCCTGGTGCTTTCAGGTAGCGTCCCCGCAGTCCTGGCCAATGTGTATAGCGCTACCAACCGTGGCACTAGCTCTCCGGAGTAGGTGGCATGGAACTCAGCTGGGAAACCATCTGTTCCTGGGTTGCTTTATGACCTCTCTCACTTCCTGGGAGGATATTTCCTCACTCGGTGCCTCTGCCTCATCTCTTCCTAGCTGTGGAAGCCATAACTCCTCCAGGTAGTCTTGGATTATAGTGACGTTTTGTCTTGGGGTGCTATGATACAGGTTGCAGTAGTAATGAGCAAACACATTGTTGAGCCCCTTTGGAGTATACCTCCCGTCTCCCTCCTCGTCCTCCAGCTTAACCATGGGGGAGCCCTGGCTGGTCGGGTTTGCGAGCAAGCCAGGAGGGATCCTGACCTGTCCTGTTCAACATGTGTGGGGTTCAAATATCCCCTGAAGTCACAGCATCCAAGTCGTTCCGTCTGTATCTCTACTTTCTCTTTAGCGTCCTGCAGTTCTGGCTGCCCCGGCCGTCTCTGCTCAAGCTCTCGAGGGTCTCGCTCCGCAGTCGGTACCTCACTCAGAAGCATGAGTCTAATCCTTTGGTCTCCACTATGCATTGGTCCTATAGGACAGCCTTAAAGGCATCCCACTTTACCAGTGAGTGGAGGCCATTCCGTAGTTGTTAAAGTATTGGACTATCTTCTCTCAAATCCCCTCTCTGAAGACTGGATCTTCTAAAGATTCTGTCTGGAGTCTCCATGTAGGAGTGGAGGGCCTGGGGTGTATCCACTTCAGGCCGAGGTGGACCGGATTGTGGTCTGATTTTAGTTTGTGCGAAGTATTCAACCATTTGGACTAACTAGACTTTGTATGTCTGCACTGCATAGAAATGTGTCTAGAAGGACAGGAACCTTGTGTAGGGCAGAGAAGTAGGAATAGTCGTGGGGGTGTAGGGTTCCACAGGCGTCAACCAGTCCCCAGTGGCGCCGCTAGTCCCCAAAGGCCTGGGCCTCGCATTGTCTGGGAGTCTTGATGCGGCGGGTAGGATCTGTCCAGATGTACGTCAGTCACACAAGTGAAGTCCCCTCCCTAAGTAATGGGGGCGTCTGGTACAAGGCCAGGTGGCGTGTTAGGTGTATGTAATTTATTTTGTTTGTTGTTAAAGCAGTCTGATCCATGTTAGGGGCATATCTGTACACCATATTCAGAGCACAGCCCTCTAATCGGCCTTGCACTGCTATTTTTTTTTTGTTTGAATATTTTTCTTTATTAGTATTTCTTAAACAATGGCAGTTGCAATCAGTACATATAATGACAAAAAGCAGTTGAAGACTGTAAATAAGAAATTACACATCATAAATCATCCCCTCACACCGTTATTGTAATTACTTCTCCCAGCGACGGCTTGCTCATAAATCCAGGGAGATTAAATGTGTGTCGCACAGGTGTCGCGGGTAGTCTAATAAGGTCGCATACAACCGGTCTCTCGTCTTTGTGTGCATATGGCGACTTCTGTGGCCGGTGACAGCATTGTGGATGGCATAATAGAGTCCTGAGAAGTGGATCTGTTTGTGGTTCTCAGTGTGACGCGCCTCTTGGTTATATCTTGCTGTCAATGCGTGGTGTATCGTATCTCCTTTTAGCTTGTGTGTGGGTACTGAGTGCCAGAAGAACTGCAAATACCAATTTCACATATACAGTGTTGAGAAGAGTCTTATCAACAGTGATGGCAACCTATTGTCTATTACTGAACCATTGTATGAACAGGAGAGTAAGTTGAGTTTGGGGAGAAAAGTGGGAAAAGGATGATAAAAATAAACTGTCTAAAAATGTATAAAGGTGGGGGAAAGGTAAGTGCAAACTGGGAAAGGGTCCAAAAAGTCGAGTAAAATGAGGTGTGTTCGCCAGTGTCAGTGCTAGATGCGTGCGGGGAATGTCGGTGTGCGGGCACAGGGAGATCCAGCGGTTGGCGGCGAAGGTGTTGGTTACGTCCAGCTTGTGGATCGGGGTGTCCGCCTAGGAGGGGTGGGGGAAGGGGAGAGGGGGAGAGACAGTGCAGCTGTTTCCATGTTATCGGGAAGCATCAACGCTCATGTGCATGGATTGTATGAGTGCAATGTGTTGCATTCCCCACCATCTCCACTGTTAAGTGGATACGCATTTCACTGTGGCATAGCTTCCTGACGATGTAACATGATGATCTGAGATATATCAATGCTGCATTGGCGCGCCTGGACTATCGTGCTATGCTATTTGAATTATGCACTGTAATTTGGTTTACACAAAAATTCTAATAAAATAGATTTGACAAAAAAAAGTGGATAAGCATTTAACGTTAATCGGCCTTGCACTGCTATAAACCGGCCTTCTGGGTCTGTTAGGGTGTCTATGTCCTGGAATGAAACCCCTGCTCTAATCCAAATCATGACCACTCTAGCGTAAGCAAAGTATGCTGTTTAGAACGCCTGTTCACGCCATTGTCACTTCAGCGCCTGTCCCTCTTTAGTTATGAGGTGCGTCTCTTGTAGTAGTGCTATCTGCACTCCTCTCCTGTTAAGGTAGGAGAACACTTTATTTCTCTTTGACATAGTGTGTATACCGAGTATATTCCAGGATATGCATTTGTACGTTAGTGCGCCTGTCATCTGTTATCGTAATATAAGACGTCTGTGCATCTCCACCTACAATCCCACCCACCCCACCGCCCATCCGCAAGCAGCGTATCTCCAAGTAGCACATAAATAACATTCAAAGACATATGACACAAAACCCCTCAATAAAGAAAGCAATAATAAGTTCCCCAACACCATCTCCCTAGGACAAGTAGGCAGTCACCCTCTCATCCAAACTATTACCCAGTATTAGTCTAACTAGGGAATTCCCTCGCAAATAAGAGTAGGGGGGTGGGTAAGTGTTCCCTCTCAGGCATTCTCCTCTCCACCAGCGAAGTCTACACAAGGTTTCAGTGCAGACCTAAATAAGAGAAAAATATCTTGGATGTCAGTGTTCCAGCGTGATTATGGGATGTCTCTTTCTGTCCCCTTCTACTACAGAGTGTGATTAGAAAATCTGCTCATATAAGATAGTCTGAAGATCTAGGGGTCACCTTGGGGATCATAAGGCTCGAGGCTAGCGAGCTAGTTGACCCATGATCTGAGTCACTCGTGTCGACCACTCTCTCTCCAGCATTTGCGGGCCCGTGCATCCTTTACTGATTTGTACCACCACGTTCCACTGTCCCAGTCGCGCTGTAGCTTGTGACGGCGCTGCCAGGCTACGTGGTGTTTCCCGGCGTTGAGAGCAGAAGTGGTGTGCATACTGCTTCTGCAGGCTGTCTGCTATCCCTTGTTGCTGACTTTGCTCCAGCCAGTGCCAGATTTCCTGTGACATCTGAAAGAATTTGCTGCTGTTGTGTGCCACAACTTGCAACCTGGCCGGAAAGAGCATGGCATACGGAAGGCCGAGCTGGCGCAACTGGCGCTTAGCCTCTTCACAGATGAGGCTCTCTTCTGTTGCACCTCTCGAATTCTTGGAAAATTCTCTCTTCTGTGTTTTTAACTCCGTTCTCCTTTGTGACACGCCTGTACAAAGATGTGGTTATGATCCTTATAATGCAGAAGGTGCGCCGCCACCGGACGCAGCGGAGTTTCTAGCATGGAGGGGGCACGCTGGGACTCTAGGCACTGGTTCGAGGTTAAAGAATGTAGAAAGGCCCTCCGAAGCCACTTCAGTTCGCAGCCACCGCTCGAGGTACGCAGTCAGGTCTGTGCCCTCCACTTTCTCTTTCAGTCCAACTACACGTTGTTGCGTCGTGATCGATTCTCCACATCTTCTGCTCTGAGTTCTAGTGTGCAGATTTTGGATTCCATAGTTTTCATGCTGTCCTCGGTCAATGCAAGTGTAGGTGTTAAGTCTGCCATAGCCCGCTCAGTTGTGCTGATGCTCTCCGCTAATCGTTTGCGGTCCTCCCGTAAGAGAAACAGATCCGAGCTCAGGGAGTCTGTATTCGTCTTGAGTGCTGTTCTGGATGCATTGATGGCCTGTAGCATATCCGATAGTGAGGGGTCTGTTACAAGATGAGGCAGCAGGCCAGATATATGATTTACTCAATTTAGGGCTTTATTTGAGATTTTTACTGGACATCCTGTCCCAGCACTCCTGTATTCTTTTACAAGCTCTTCCCCTTTATTCCTTCATCCTTCCAGTTTCTTCAAGTCAATATTGTCTTGGGTTTGTTTTATCAGTCCTCTGGAGCGGAGTACCCCTGGGGAAACAAAGGCACAGACCATTAGTGTCCTGATATAAACAGGTAAATATCAGGTCCTTCACCAAATCACCGACATTATCGTGTGACTGAAGAATCATGGGTGTCACCACCTTAGGCAATTTGAAGTTGTGAGGGAAAAGAAACTGATAGAATCAGGTCTTCCCTTATACTTAGCGCTCCTGTAAATGTGTAGTTCCACATTGCAGATCAACACAAGACCACTGTCTCAATGATCCTGCTTCCAAGATCTTTTAAAGTGCCCCTTTTAACACCCTCCCAAGCCTGTGGTGTTAGCGCGAGTCATGATCCACTTACTCATGCAGCATGTGGTTGTATGAGTCGCTTGCCTGAGACCGTGGCTTGATAATGGCTGCCTCGTCCGTCTCGCCTTCCCATACTACCTACGCTGCTCTGCCTTTTCTCCACGCCTGGTACCGCTCCTCCTCCGTCACTGGTGTTGTTGTCTCTCTCCTCCTCATCCGCCTTCTCTCGTTGTGCTTCCTCTAACAAAGCAGATGTCCTCTGCCTCTGGAAACTGCATCTGACTCCTCCTTCTGCTTCCGATTCCCACTCACATCCCTCCACGACGTTGAGATTGATATAATGTGATTCGCGGTACCCCCGGGCTCCTGCCACAAGCCTCCAGGGTACCTCTGTCACAGGGTCTTTCTCTGGAGTCAGTACAGATGACGTCCCCCCTCACTCTCCAGTGCAGACCCCGCCGCGCCCCCAGGATCATTTTCCTTCTGCGGGAAGTATTGCCCATGTTGCTGCTACTGGCATGTCTCTTGTCTGCGTAGATCGTCCCATGCAGGTCTATAGAGCACGGCCCCACTACAGACGTCCCTTAGTTGTCGCCCAGCAGCGCCAGCCTTCGTCTCAGTAGCATAGGTTCCACCACTGTATTTCTATGGGTCTCGCGTGCACTTGGCAGCTGTCAAGATCTGCCCTCTACCAGTCCTCGGGAGATGCATGAGGCATGCAGCACATTGCCTCGCTCCCCGTCCACCAGAGGGCAGCCGGGTCCAATTTCGCCCAGATGTTTTGATGCTGTTGCTTCCTGTATGTGGGTGGGCAGGGGCCCTACCACTCGTTAGCCCAGTGGGTTAGGCCCTTCTGCTGATCCGCCATCTGGTCGCGTTGGCCTCTTTATGTTCTTTTGTTGAGGGCGAGGCACCCACCCCCTGGTTCCAGGCACGCAAACCTGCTGGGCAATCTGGCTCGGTCACACCTTCACTCACTGTATCTAGGTGAATAGGACTCTACGGCTGACAAATCCAAATGGTTGGGCACTCCTCCTGATTTCCTGCTCTGGTTGCGTTGGTCTCTTCTTCCTATTTTCTTTGTTTAGTGTGGGACACCCGTTCCCTGGTGCTGGACCTACTATGGTGTTGTAATTTAATAGCAATTTCAATTCAAAAAGTGCTTTATTCGTGTGATTACTCATAAAAGCAAAACATACACAAAATATTAACAATATTAAAATAGGATTAAATTTACAATCAAACACATTCTCAAAGCACTGTTGGATCCATAAAATACAATTAATTAAAAAAAGGAGTCTCACAGTATTTACTAAGTAATTAAAAAGAATTAAGAAGAGATTTGATTAATACAATATTATAAAAACATTTATAATTAAATAATCATTATTAATCTAAAAAGCTATAGAAATAAATTCATAGAGACAGATTTTACAGACAGAGAATAGTTAATTAACTAGCAGTCTCTGTCTGATCGCCCATGCCCAGCCAATATATTTAGCTGTGGCTATTAATATCCATGTTAGTGGGCTTGAACATATAATGCGCAGAGCAACAGAACTACAAGTGGTACCAAGGTTCCTGCACATAGGTGCTAGCCAGGCGCGTCTTGGGGCACAATATGCTTTACAAGAGAACATAAAATGACCAAGAGTTTCCTTCCCCGTTCCACAGGCTGGGCAAATGTCACACCCCCCTGAGCCCCATTTGGCTGTCAATGATCTTATGGGGAGGGCTCCAGCTCTCAATTGGAAAAGGAGCTTCCTGTCACCCGGCTTAGAGATAATATCCCAGTACGACTCCAGAGCTGGGTACAGTTTTACCTCAAGGAAACCCGCGGACATGGACCCATTACTAGAATTACACAAACTCTTGGTAGCAACGTGTTCCCAAAATATGTTTTTTAGGGCAGACTTGGTGGGGAATGATGCACCTGCTGGATCAAGCCATATAGGACTTAACCCAAGCTCGAACAATATTGCCTTCAGTGAATTGAGCCAACTAATTTTATGAAAACAGTCCGCCTTTATGACATCAATAAAACCTTCCGGGTGAAAATTGCAAAAAACACAGTTGATGGACAGAATGTAGAACAATGTCATACATTCACCCCAGTACAAGGATCTGGGCCTAAATCCATCGTTTCTTTGCACTCCACACCACCCTGACGTGAGTCCCAGGCTCTCCACACCACTGGAGTCAAGCTATCCAGGCTGATGAAGGCTGATAGCCAGAAACCGGTCCTTGGATGCTTGATTCCGGTCTGGGAAAGACATGGCTTGGTAGTTCGAGCTGGACTGTTCCCATGAGGCACAGGGTCAGAGCTGATTTGCATATAGCCAGTTTCTAACCCAGGGTGGTGTGGAGTGCAAAAAAACGATGGATTTAGGCCCAGATCCTTGTACTGGGGTGAATGTATGACATTGTTCTACATTCTGTCCATCAACTGTGTTTTTTGCAATCAATAAAACCTTCGGCATAATGCGCAAGCTCGGGAGTAGTCCAAAGTCTTCGCCAATATAAGATTGGTTGTAGTCTGGGTAGGTCCTTGATTTGTTTCCTACCAAGCTCATATCTTAAAGGCAGGAGTGGAGTACTTTTCTGGGTGCCGGTGAGTAGTCTTAAGAATTTGTTCTCTGACCCTTGTAGAGAGTTCAAATTTTCAAAGCCCCACATCTCTGCACCATAAAGTGCGGACCCTTTGCTTCATAAACCATCAAAGCTGGCTTAACAGGTTTGGTCAAAGACTTCCTATGTTCCGAATTGATGGCACCCGATAATTGCTTATGTCGCAGGGTAGCAATATTTATATTCTGGCACCACCTGTTATTATCTGCAATGAGAATTCCCAGGTATGTGAATGAGTTTACCACCTCAAGAGGCCGCCCACTCATAACAATTTTAGACTTAAAGCTATGGTGTGGTTTGAAAGTTATGAGTTTAGTTTTAGTGGCGTTCACCTCCAACCCATGTTCCCCACAGAAATTCTCAAAGATGGACAGAGCACGCTGCAAACCACTAGGGGTTTTAGACAGAATAAGCGTATCGTCCGCAAACATTAATATAGGGATTTTTAACCCTGAAAGAGATGGAGCATCTACTGAAGCTGTTACCATGCGGGGGACAACACCATTTATGTACAAAGTGAACAAGGTTGGGGCCATTGAACACCCTTGTCGAACCCCTCTTTCTACTGGAAATTCATCTGTGACCATATAATGGCCTCCCCACTGTATTTTAGCAAAGGTAAGCTCATGCAATCGCATTACCAAGGTCAATAATTCCTCCGGGACCCCCAGACTCTGTAAAACTTGCCACAATTTAGCCCGTGGCACCAGGTCGAAGGCAGCCCTCAAATCGACAAATGCTGCCTCCTCCCAGCACCACAGTCTTCCATTGGAGCAATTGGAAACTGAATACTTGGTCCACCGTGCTTGTTGCCCTTCGAAACCCTGCTTGGTAGGGTGATAGGATATTATTGTCCTCTGCCCAGTCTAGGAGCCTGTTTACAACCACCCGGCCAACTATTTTTTGTACAGTGTCAATAAGGCTTATTGGCCTATAATTACCCGGCTGTGCACGGTCTCCCTTTTTAAACACAGGGATGATCACAGCTCCTCTCCAAGAGGCCGGGACCTCAGCACCCTTGGCAATGAAATTGATAAGTAAATGGATATATTTACACCACCGCTCTTTGTCATTTAAAAAGATATCTGCAGGGACGCCATCCGAACCAGGAGCGCGTTCTCTATTCACAGCATTTATGGCAGTCATACTCTTTGTCATGAAAAAGATTACCGTCGGAAAAGGACATAATAATACTGTTCTCACCTGTAATCTGAGTATTAAGAGCATACTGTGAGCTAAAAAATTCAACCCAAGCCTCCTGAGGTACATTGTTATTAGGGGGTTCCTCTCTCACTACCCCATTTAACAATATTCCAAAACGCTCTTGAATCCCTTCTGTCGCCATCTTTTTTCAATTTACACCAATGTAACTCATCCCAGGCTCTTTTTGGTTTCACTATGCAGGCTTTATAACTCTTTCTGGCTAGACGGGTAGTTTCAGCCACCCTCTTTTTGATTGCCTGACCCAGAGCCAGTCGTGCATCCCTACATTCGGCATTATACCATTTTGCATCTTTACTAGCTCTAGCCCCATTTCGCCTAGCGGGTTTCAGAAAATGTTTTTTAATCTTGGCGAAAAGGGTATCATGAATATTAACCATTCCTCCAGGCCAGAGGGAGAAACACTGATTGTTTCCAAAGCAACTATAGCTTTGTCAGTTTCATAATTGATATTATCAATAGCCTGTTGATTTGTCACTACGCTAGCCCATTTGAGCCTACGCATGTTATTTTCTGGAATGACCAAAGGTGGAGCAAGAGCATTCAGGCAAGTAGAATTTGTCCCAGCGGGCCACCATTTGTGCTCTACACATAAGGGGTTGTGATCGCTCTCGGGTCTCACGACGACCTCCATATCACAGACAGATTACCACAGCGGTAAGCTGCAAATAACATAATCTATCCTGCTTTTGTGTCTTCCATTATCAAAGTTCATGGAGCCTTTTCTGTCCAAAGCTGTACGTCCGTTCAAAGCTCTCAGACCTTTTTCTAGGCACATTGCATTCAGATCTATAATGTCCTCAGTCTAACGTGTAACTGGCTTCAGATCTAACACCGGAATACCCCAATGGGAGTCCTCTTCTGCTCCAATGGAGGCCTCGCACATGACCAGGGGCTCAAAAGTCCGATTGAAATCGCCTGCTATTACAACATTATTATCAGGGGAAAATTTATCAAGAAGATTACCCAATGCAATTAAAACATCAGATCTACCACCCTTTACACTCCTAGCATATATGTTGTATATATCAAGTGACCCTGGTACTTCACTAGTTACCCTAATCAGCTGGATGTCATTATGACTAGTCTCTATATTTTTGATGGTAAGTTTAAGGGTCTGACGAACCCAAATTGTAAGACCCCCCATCCCCCCATTAGTCTCCCTTTCAGGCCCTTTATTGCTGGCACTGAAAAATTTAAATAACCTAGCACAAATACAGGTTCACATGCCCAAGTCTCTTGAAACATACATACATCATATGAGTTAACAAAGCCAAGCCAGTCCCCACAATCTAATTTAGAACATAGCCCAGCCAAATTCCAAGAGATTAGGTTCCCCACCCCGGTTGGACAATCAAGTTGCACTTCAGGAGTTACAATCAAAGAAGAGGGCGCTCCTGCTACTGATACTACTGTACTTGTCTGCGCTACAGTGCTTGTAGCATCCGATTGGGCAACCTCCTTACCACTATGGACAGGCAGGGAGCATAAACTCTGGTCTTTTATAACTGATGGTAATAAACTTTTACCCCCTGGGAGTCAATCACAATCATACAAATTGGAGAGGGCTCAGAACCTATTCTCAAGATTTAATCCCCACTCAGTGGGTTTAGCAACACTCCTCCCCTTGGCTGAAAACACATTCCATTTTGTTCTTAATGTACCCCGATTAGGACCCCCCCCCTTTCCGGTAGTAAAAAAAGTCTAAGGTAAGTGGGATGATGTCGGTGGATCTTCGCTGTGGCGGTAAAAGATTGGGCAGGATGTTAGTTAGTACCTCAGGATCTGAAAAATTCAAAACACAATCGCCCCTAAATCTTTTTGGACTGCTTCCAATCCACTCCACCCTCCTGGCCATAACTAGTTCCTCTGCCAGTTGTTGCTTGCCCCAGGGGGTTATCACCATATTATTGGTTAGCTAGTGTAAGGCTTTGGACAACAGTGATGAAGTAGTTTCATCCTGTCCTGGAGCCAGTGTAGAAACATTAGCTAAAACAAGGACTAGGGGAGATGCCTCAACTATAAGCTCAACCGAGCCTTTCACAGGTTCCGAAGCTGGAAGTACAACAGGAGGAACAACTAACCCTTGCTCACCATCCACTACAACTACCTGTGGAGCCACAGGATGATTAGACAGGGGGAATGCTCCTCCACCACCCTCAGATCTAGATGTTCCATTCTTTAGCTCAACCTTGTTAATGACTTCTGCAGGCAATTTTTCTACTTCCTCCAAGGTTTTGTTCAAAAGGCCCCCTAATCGTTTAACCTAGTTAGTGAGCTTACCTACCCTACCTACCAACGGCTTTACGATTCCCTGAATCTTGGTATCTATCATGGCCAGCATTAAATTGCTCATTGGTTAAAGACACACAGACTTCGTCAATTGACCCTTCTTCCTCCACCACAATATTACTTGGTGGAGAGGCAGGCTTCTTTCGACTTGAACGAAGCCCTCCACGCTTTGGCTGGCCCTTTCATACTCCTCTAGTAGTGCGCGGCGCAGGCACTGGGGTAGGGGCTTTTTCCTCATGTGGATGTAGTTCAGCCTCATTTTCACTAACACTAACTTCCAGTGCACAGTTAGTCTGGTCCAGGATAGCATTGTCATCAAAATCAGGTATTACTACAGGACAATTACTATTAACTGGGTCAGGGGATTGAGCTGGGTCAGGTGCCGGAAAAATAGATGCAGGTGATTTAGGAGATACACCCAACCCAAGTGAGGATCTCCTCTCCCTATTAATTTTAGCAACTACCTGTACTAAATAGTTGTCCATAGTATTTTTTGCCGGGGATAGCTTTTTACTAGGCATAGTACACCAATATGCGGTACCCTTCCAGAGACACAGTGTAGATACGATGGAAATGTGTACCTTAGACCCTCAAAACAACTTTGCCACAATGCATACAAAGTCAGTGCCAAATAATGTCCTGGGTCGGCCTCGAGCAATGGGAAGGTCTCACCTTAGAGTTACAGGCAGAGTAACTGGCCCAGTCCAGTCTCTGCCTGTCTCTGACTGTCTTAGACTGTCTGCCCTTAGTCCGGGCTTCGTCCTGCGCGTCCCGCGCGCGTCCTCGCGGGACGAGGGACCTGCCGGTGCTTTATGCGCCTCCTGGCGCGCTGGTTACAGGAGTCATCACTGGCCCCCTAAGGATGCTGGGGGATGTGGTCCGGCCGGCGGAGCCAAGCCCGGCCGGTCGGTTGCTGCTGTGGATATGGCGGAGCCAAGCCCGGCCGCTGTGCAGGAAGGTCAAGAACCTCAGATTAGGCAGCGAGCGTAGAGCCTATTAAAGAGAGCAGCAAGCCCTGCCTCAGAAAAAATGTGCTCTTTGGACAGGTGACCATGGGTAGATGGAATAAGTGCTTGCGTCTCCTGGTTATATCAAAGTGACACAAGTGCTGGGTAGGGATGGATGTCTTACATTGTGGGAACACACAGGTTTGCCCATACCTTAAGGGATGTGCCCAGCAAACTGCATTACTCCTGCTACACTGAGATTGCCACCCCTGCATGCAGTCTTGAAGCGTAATGAGCAAGAGATTCTGTTGGGCACCCTAGGATTTTGTCCTAGACATGGAAGTGGTGGGTGCAGAGAAAAGGAGGAGAACCTGAGCTAAATCTGCCATAAGGTAGGTGTCCCAGAGTCGTCTTGAGCTCTTTCCTTAACCAGCAGATACGGACAAACAGATCTCCCTGGTAGGGCGGGATCTGGAGAGAAAAATGTGGCTGTATGCAGACTGGCTAGGCAGTATCAGCAGAGCTAACAGCACTTTGCAGCATCTGAGACAGTTGTTCTTCTGCTAAGTGCAGGCAGGTTGTCCTCTTACTATCCGATTATTTCCTGATACTATCAATAGCAAGCTTTTTTTGTTTAGTCCGAGAGTCTGGTTGTTACAACAAACACATGATGGAAGGGAATGCTGACAATGCAAACATTCTCTCCCAGTCAAAATATCTGGGTTAAATCCATCATTCTTTTGCCCACTACGCCACACCAGTTTGGACCCGGCCATATGCAAATTAGTCTTGACCCTGTGCCCCATGGGAACAGTCTAGATCAAACTGCCTGGCCAGGTCCTCCCTGGACCAGAAACAAGCATCCTAGGACCGGTTTCAGGGTATGTCACCCTTCTTCAGCCAGGCTAGCTCAAATCCAGTGGCACAGTGAGTAAGGGACCCACGTCTGGGCATACCCATCCCACTTAGGATGAAAAGTGTTACAGCAAACAAATGATGGACGGAAGGCTGAAAATGCAAACCTTCTCCCCCAGTCAAAAGATCTGGGTTAAATCCATCGTCCAGAGTCTAGTTGTGACTCAAAAAGAGGACAGCGGTGCCTCCTGTTACTGGTCCAGTCCTATTCCAAGTGCTCCTGCACAGAGTATCTTCAGGTGCAATACTTTCCCATGGTAACCAGCAACACAAAATGATTAGTTATTGTAGAAAGCTGGCTCTTTTATTTGATATATCAAAATAAGATGTACCATGTAAGGAGTCCAGGGGTTCCCTCCCGAGTGGACAGGGGCTTGCTCTATCAATCCCAAAGTGCTCTTCCATGGCGTTGTGTGGTCGAGCAGCCTTGGTCTTAGAGAGGAGTACAAGACCGTAGGCAGAAGTGACGCACATTACTCAATAAGGAGATACACACCAATTTGTAAAAATAACCAGTATCTTTATAGATGTTTAGGCACCAAAATCCATTTGTTCAGATAAGTACCGGGTGCAGAGGGGTGTGTGGCTTAGGCGCGTAGCGGAATGGCTGCCTTCTAAGGGAGCTCCGCGCGCCAGTATAATCACTGGGCAAATACCATCCTTTTAGCCCCCTCTGCATGTGGTGAGACACCCCCCCCCCCCCCCCCCCCCCCCGGGCATGCAGGCTGAATAGGAGAGCAGACTGGTGAAGTTTGGCGTCTCTTGAACCGGGCCCTGCTCCGATATCAGACTAGTCGGAGACTGCGGAGGAAATTGCAAATGGTGCCACATGGATAAACTTCTTGAAAGAGCTGTGGCGGCGTGTATAGTGGTAGTCCTGCAGTCGGACGGCGGAGGCCACAGAGAGACGCATCACTACTGAGGTCGGGCGCGGTGCGTTACAGATCGGAGCGAAATGCCAGTGTGGCGGAGGTGTGGCCGAGACAGAAGTTGCCTGGGAACACGGGCGCGGCGGGAGGCCTTCGCTGAGAGTGTGGAGCGACCTCTCTTGGACGCGGGAGCCGACTGGCCAAGGACACGCTGGGCTGCCTAAGGTGCGCTCCAGCCAGAGATTTCGAGTAGAGAGGTCTGGTAAGGAGAAGCTGGTGTGGACGGATCGACTGAGGTGGAAGGCGGCCAAGTGGAGTCGACCCAGAGTGGTGAGTGTAGTACCAGTGAGGGCCGGACCTGGTGGGCCAATTCGACGCGGGTCGCGGAACCTGCTTGAGGTGTTGCATCTCGTGGTATTGTGCAGTGGGACGGCGGGGAGTTGCGGCTTAAGCGGTGCTCATTACCTGGGTTGACTGGCTTCCGTGCTGTTCCTCTGCCCTGGGGGGTGCTTCCGAGAGTCCTCTCTGCCCTATTCCCATCCATCTACTGGGCGTGCGGGGGCGAAGGGCCTCGGGGGGTCGTGCGGGTGCGGGGGGCAGCGGGGGTGCAGTCTTAGGCGCGTAGGTGCCAGAAGTGCAAACAACATTGGTCTGCGGAGAGCTACCCATGCCTAGACCGGTCTGCGGGCACACTTACAAGTAAAGTTACTGAAGGAACTCTGTGGAGTGACACGAACCTAAGGAAGCGGGACCCCTGAGCAGACAGGGAGGAGGCTTCAACTCCTTGTAGGCGGAAGAGGCTGGTGAATTGGGCACAGGCGTGGTGAAGAGGTGCTAGGAGACCTGGCTGTACAGAGGATCTCTGTGTGACCACGACGGGGTGGAGATATCTGCTACCTACTAAGTTGCAACGGGACCTCACAGGGGTGCCTGGCCTCAGTGTCTTTAAATATGGGCAAATCTGAGCCAAAGCAGGCGAAACTGCAGTTTGAAAATAAAAGGTTATCTCGAACTGCAGATGGCATGGGTGACCAGAGTGCCTCTACCAGTGCCTCGCAGAGGGGGCGGAGGATGATACGAGATCCATCCTTTTGGAATTGCGTGCAGGGATGAAAACTATTGATAGTAAGATTGATGCTCTGGCAAAGGGACTTGATATGGTTAAAAAGAAAGTTGACGAGCATGAGCACAGGCAGGACGTTCTTGAGAACCGTGTATCGAATGAGCATGATGCACAAGCCGAGGCACGCAGGCAGTTGCTTCAGATGGAAAAGGTGCTGGAGGTGATGAGCGCCAAGAATGAAGATTTAGAAGCGCGCTTGAGGCGAAACAACATACGCATTCTTTGTCTGTCGGAAACCGCGCCAGTCAGTGGTGATGATAGTGGAGAGAGCGCACCGTTCCTTTGGGCCGCAACCTAAACCGGGTGCGCCTCCGCGTCCAATCGATGCACGGTTATTAAACACCATTCTGAGAGAAGCCAGAGCCAAAGAGCCAGTGGTTTATAAAGGAGACAAGCTATCGTTCTTTTGAGATTATACACCAGTAGTGCAGTCGGCGAGGAGGGAGTTTGTGCCGGTGAAAAATCTGCTGAGAGAAGCATTGTTATCTTATGCTATGCTATACCCGGCCAAATTAAAGATAACTCATGAGTAACCATTGCACTTCTTTGCAGACGCGAAGTCGGTGCTGAAGTTCACGAAGCACATTTGCAAGGTGAAGCCTAGACCGAAATCAGTCGAAGTGGCAATGTTGGAATCGGGGCTGGAGGAAGCGGAGCAAGACTAAGAGGACTGAATCGGAGACCTGCTGAGTTGATTGAAGGACCTGGCCCGGTAAAGTCATGGACCATGGCGGACTTGCCGAGGGGAGAGGTGGGATGCAGATTCATCAGCTCTTATTTCGCTGAATTGCTAATTGGGGGGGATAATGAACAGTGTTTGTTGCATACTACAGGAGACATGCAGAGGGAGCGAATAGCGATTCTGGCAACCGCACCTCACGTGCCGAGCCTCTCCCTTATGTGGGTATTCCCCTTATGGTACATTGGGTAACCAGAAGTAATGGGTTGAGGGGGGGCGGGAGGGGGAGAGACTGGTCTCGACCTGATTGAGAGGTTGGAGTGGGAGGCGGGTGGGGGAGGGGAGATGGGAGAGAGATGTTGTTGGTTGTTTTGTGTTGTTCTTTTTTGTAGGCAATACATGCTTATTGGTTGCAGGCGCATGAAAGTGACGCCGAATTGTGTTGGTATGCCTGGTGCCCCTCTAGTGCTGGATGTGATGCTACTGCTTACACGACTGGCAATATTAGATGGCAGGTAGATGTAGACTGTCAACTTGGAATGTGCGTGGCCTCAACTCTCCAAAAAAAGTGCGGCAGGTAGTGGCATACCTGAACAGACACATGATACACATTACAAGAAACGCACGTGACTAAATTTACTGAGAGGGCGGTAGTGAGTAGATGGGCGGGTTTTCGACTGGCTGCATCGTATTAGTCTTATGCGAGAGGTGTACTGATTATGGTTAAGAGGGGTGGAGTTTCAGCCGTTACACACATACACAGATGAGGTTGGGAGATCTGCGATGGTATGTGGGAAGATGCATGGGAAACTGGTTTCCATTGTCCATATGTACGGGCCCATATTAGATGACCTGTCTTGTGTGCACCGCATCTGTGGAAAGTTGCGTGAATGGTCGGACGCTCCTGTAATATGGGGGGGGAGATCTTAATACCTATCTGAATGTGACACTGGACAAATCTAGCCCCATCTCGCACCGAACCCCCAAGGTGGCTCGATGGGTAGAGCGAGCCATGGAGGAATTTGGGCTATATGATGTCTGGAGAGTAAGACACCCACAGGTGAGGGAGGGTACATATGCGACACCGGTGTATGGCAGCTGGTCAAGGTTGGATTATTGGCTGATTGGGGGAGAGGTGATGGACTGGGTTGAAGATTTGACACCTCTGGCTAGAACGCTATCAGACCACAACCCGGTGAAACTGGAAGTGGTGTTTCCAGGAGCGGTGAACCGGCTTTTTACATGGAGATTGTGCTCAGAAGCTTTACTTGACCCTATATACGAGACAACTGTGCGAGAGGCCATAGTGCAGTACTTTACATTCAACAAAGGGACAGTGAGAGTCTTCTACGCTGTGGGAGGCCTTTAAGGTTACTATTAGGAGTGTGTGCATAGGGACGGCGGCGGGTATACTAAAGGACATACGTACCCAGCTCCAAAATACAGAAAGTAAATTGTGGGATTTGGAAAGCAAGTATTCGATTAAACCGGAGGCAGGAACATTAGCTCGTATACAGGAGCTCATCAGGGAATATGAAGACTTAGCTGATACGGAGGTAAAGAATATATCTAGAAGGCACGCAGCAAGACGGTATGGGTAGGCGGGTTGGCCGGGACTCACGCTAGCGTTCAAAATTAGGGAGAGACTGGAACAACCTCGGATGGACAGGATAGTTGATGATCGGGGGGCGAGCATTTTATACCAGAGGACATTGTAGAGCAATTTCGTGGCTTTTATACAGAGCTTTATAAGTCGCGAAGTAAAGCATTGGAGCAGGAATTTGAGGAGTACCTAGATAATATTGCCTGTCCCTGGCTCTCGGATGTGCAGAGAAAATATTTGTTTACCTATAGACAAGCAGGACATTAAGTTGGCGATTGCGGCGTTATCCAATTGTAAGGCGCCCTGCCCAGATGGGCTTACGGTTGAATTTTATAAGAAATACGTTGACCTACTCGCACCACACCTATTGGAAGTGTACGCCGAAGCGTATGAGAGTGGTGTACTGCCGCCTTCCTTGAGAGAGGCCTTGGTTATCACTCTCCTTAAGAAAGATAAGCCACCGGAGAGGTGTGAGTCCTATCGCCCACTGTCGCTCATTAATATAGACGCCAAGATATTAGCGAATATCTTGGCAACCAAACTGCAGCCATTATTACAGGGCTAATATTGCCCGATCAGGCAGGTTTTATTCCGGACAGATCCCCCTCATACAACCGCCACACGATTTTCTCAATGTTTCATTTCTTGGAGCCCAGTATGGAGGCGGCGGCGGTGTTATTGGATGCGGCCAAGGCATTTGATTCAGTGGAATGGCACTATATGTATCAAGTGTTGCAGCGCATGGGCTTCCCCCCACTCTTTATACAGTGGATAAAAGTACTATTTACGGCGCCGACTGCGAGGATACGAGTGGGAGGGCTGACATCTGAGTCGTTCTGCATTGAGAGAGGCACTAGGCAAGGTTGCCCGCTGTTGTTGTTTGCGATAGTTTTGGAGCCGTTGGCTTGTGTAATTCGCCAGCGACACAGAGAAACGGCACTTAATTTTAATTACAGACCAGTGGCGATATCGCTATATGGGGACGACGTGGTTCTTTTCGTGCGTGAGCAGACTACATATTTAATGCAATTGCTTCGGGAATACCTCCGGTTTGGCTATATATCGGGCCTTCACATCAACTGGGATAAGTCGTACATAATTCCATTGACGCATGTACTGCTCAACCTAGCTTGGAGTTCCCACTGGTGTGGGCAACAGATCCAGTTAAATATCTGGGTGTCTGGATACATCGTGATCCGGTAGTGATGGTCTGAGAAAATTATGGAAGAGCATTAGAAGACTGGGTGGTTGTCTGGATTACGTTGCCGCTTTCATTAGCAGACCGAATTGCGCTCGTCAAGATGGTAGTGCTGCCGAGGTTTCTCTATTTCTTTGTGAATATTCCAATAGCACTCACAAAGGCATTTTTCAAAAATCTTTGTAGTCAGTTGCTCCGGTTGGTATGGGGAGGTAAGGCAGTGAGAGTGCAGTGGTCGATTCTTACCAAAGGGTATGAGAGGGGAGGTTTTGCAGCTCCAGACTTATGTGTACTACATGAGCGCACAGGCCAAATACGCCTACTATTGGTACAGACCACATGCTTTTACTCCGCGTGTGGCAGTTGAGGAGGGGGACGCTGCTCCGATCCCGCTTCACAGCATCATTACTCATCATGCACGTGGCACTCCGAAGTCGTAAATCAATGCGGTTGACACCACGGTTTTAGCCTGGAGGAATATAGGGGGATTAGCATGGAAACCGCCGTTATATGCATCGCCTCTGCATTTGGAGCATCATGCCGCTTTGTCGGTTACACATGATGGTCCCTCTATGAGACTGTTGCGGGAAGGCGGAATTGTGCACATGCGGGATATCTATCCACAGGGGTCGATCATAGCGCCGGAGACGCTGCAATATATCAGTAACCAGTCGCTTCTCTTTCGTTTTGCAGTGCATAGATTGTGGCACGCGGCCAGGATGCATTACACCTCGTATCAGCAGGAACCCCCCAAGCTGTTGTCGCTGCAATTTGTGCTTTCCACTCCCATTAACAAAAAGCTGATATCAAGACTGTGTAGGATGATTAAGGATGAAATTGTGGAAGTGTCCGATAAAAGTTGGGAAAGGTGGAACGAGTGCCTGCCGAACCCTATCACAAAGGAGAATTGGAAGTATATTTGTGACATGACAGGGAAACTTAGTAGGAACGGTAACCTTCGGATCATACACTTTAAATATATACATCAAGTATACTATAACCCAGCGCGACTGCACAGGTATGGTTTACGTGGGACTGCGTGTTGTGATATATGTGAACAGGAAGGGGCAGATTTCATGCATTTGGCGTGGGGCTGTCGGACAGTGGGTGAATTTTGGGGTGCAGTGGTGAGTAGTATACAGGAGATGGTAGTTGTGGATGTACAATGCACTCCGCTGGTGTGTCTGCTCTGTGTGTGCCGCATGTTAGGTGAGTGAGTGGCACTTTCGTACGATTAGCGTTATTACTGGCGGCGCGCAGAGTGGCCATCATATAGGGGGGCAGATTTAAACCCACATTTAAGGCATGGCTGACCGATTTTGTCTATTGTTGAGATAATCTTACCACGTATGCAGAGGAGTTGCCGGTCAGTTCGAGGCCGAGGGACATCTGGGAACCTTTGCGATTGTATTTACTTAGTAAGTCGGTGTGGTGATCTTGCATGCATGAAATGCTGGAGGGGTGGAGCGTACAGTCGAAGTGAAATTGCGGGGAGGTGCACTTGGTCATATCTATGCAAGTTGGAGGGGTTGTAGGTATTGGATAAATATCCTTGGAAATAATACGTATTGTTTTCCTTGTTTTGATATAGTTTGATTTCTTTGTTCTGTTTTTATTGTATAGCCCAATGGTGCAAGGTCACTGTTCCCACTGCCGGTATTATCATTTGGAGGGTTGCAGAGCTGGTTTACGGATTGATATATGTGATAGGTGGCTAGGCTGTGGCTGTTCTATGTATGCTTCAAGGCTAATTTTTGTTTCTTATTTATTTTGTATATTGTTTCCTGTCATCGTATAATGTACAAGACGACAAGATGGAGTGTTATCTCTTTTTGGTTTTCCTTTTCTGTTCTATCAATACAAAAGCAATAACATTTTTTTTTAAAGTACCGGGTGCAGAGGTGTTAACCATAAGGTTTTTCTTTCTGGAAGCAGTTGCTGTAGAGGGGGCCTGCGTGCTGAGGTTGCAGGTGATGTCTCGGAGTTCACTGGGAGCGAAGCCACGGTGGACTTTGTCTCTGGGGGACCACATTTACACCATTGGTCCAATTCAACTCGGGCTTGGCTCAGAGTGATACGTACAGTGATGTCTTCATACATTGAGTTTCTTCAGTCTCAAAGTCCTCTCTGCAGTCTTTGGATGTCTGCAGGATGCAGGGAAGCCGGTCCACTGTTTTTCGGGAGGTGTTGGTTCGTGGATGAAGTATTGGCAGGTCTCCTGGGTTTTGGTTACTCAGCAGCTGCAGGACAAGTCGTATTTTGACGCAGTTTTCGAAGTCAACAAGCAGGCTGGCAGGGGTGACACCACGTCAGTTGCTGGGCCTTCTGTTCTTTCAGTGACAACTCTTCACGTCTGTCGTCTTTTAGGTCGGCAGGACCTAATTTTCTGGTGCTAGGGACTCTCCTAAATACTGAATTTAGGGACGTTGGGGGGAGTGTCAGGTAGTAGCCAATGGGCTACTGACCCTTGGAGTTCCAACGCCCTCAAGTGACCACTTCCTGTGGGAAGTGGACATAACTCTGTCCTAGAATTCCTAAGTTTGCCATTACTAAGATAGCTACTTCTGAAAAGTCGTGTCCATCTCAGATTAGGCCACCTTAGAGGTGGTACTAGCGTAGGGGTGGCATGCCTACCTGACTAGCTAATTTTCCTGCCTGTCCTGGTGCCTGACGGCTCTGGATAAAGGGGGTCGGTTTCCTCTCCTGTGAGAGGAGCCAAACTCTTTTCAAACTCAGTAGCTTCTTTGAAGCTCCTCTGCCATGAAATTCTAATCAGCACGTCATCCTTTTGGAGGGTTTGTTTCTGACCTCCTGAGATTAAAGGCTCTCACCCTTGTGCCCAGACACTGTTCTCTGGTGGCAGGCTGGCAGAAACCAGTTAGCCAACACACAGGGACTTGTAGGTTTTCAATGGGCATCTCTAAGGTGCCCTTTGGGTGCATGTATTAAGAAATCCAACACTGGAATCAGTGTGGGTTTGTAAATATGAGAGGTTTGATATCAAAAATCCCTATCTTTAGTGAAGCCATCATGTAGCTGGGAAGCTTGTTTTCACCAGTTGAACTCCTCAGTTAAGGCGGAGGAACGTCACCCCACTGAGCAGTGCAAAAAGAAAAATTAAATAACACAATGTTTGTTTTATTTTACAGTACTTAGGCAGTCTAGGACATGGTGGGGCTATTCTGACGGAGCTGAGTGGTGGGCACCATAAATGTGCGTGTCGGTTTGGCCGGCTGTCTTAGGACGGCCAAACCAACATGCACACTTAGCATTTCTCAACTCGGCTGGGTTGCACAGCCAGGTGGAGAACAGTCTCAGACACTGTCTGAGTGGCAAACCAGGCCACTCAGATCAATTAAGACACTGCTGTCATGGCGATAATACGATTACAAGTATGACAGCAGCTACGTGATTGGCGTACAGGAGTCTGGGAGCATGTCTGCTGGCTGGAGTCAAGAGGACTGAGGAGAGACAGCGGCTGGAAGGTAAGTCATGTGTTCTTTTACTTCTTTCTCACCCACTGTGGCTGACAACTTACGTTTCCGAGCAGCCGCCACTGGTTTTTACAAGTGTCCAGCACATGTACTAAAATGGCTTCCCTGTTCACTTGCACTGACTGTAATGGAACTGACCAGCAGAGGGGCAGATCTGCTCATGCAGGCATGCCCTCACATGTAATATTAAGCACACCGCCTTAGGGCTGTAAGGCCTGCTCTACGAGTGACTTACAGATACTACATGCAGTGCTAGGAGACATGACACACAGATACTACATGCAGTGCTAGGAGACATGACACACAGATACTACATGCAGTGCTAGGAGACATGACACACAGCTACGTTTTTCATTTTTGTCTGCAGCAAAACACACAGCTTGTAATGGCAGTCTTGCATGTTTGGTGAAGGGTCCCTTAGGATGGCACACTTCGTGCTGCAGCCATTAGGGACCATGTTTAGTACCTCATACCCTAGGCACCTGAGGTACCATTTGCTAGGGACATGCAGAGTGCCTAAGGTATTGGCAATTGGGGAAATAATTGTACATTTTTGGGAACGAGCACTGGCACAGGGGACCTCGTTAGCAGGAACTCAGTGCATGTCTAGTTGAAATCGCATCAAATAGCAGGCAAAAAGTGGGGGGTGGCCATGTCAAAAAGGGGCACTTTCAGACAGTTATTCTTCCAGTAGGTAATGTATATATTTCTGTATAGTCCTTTGCTCCATGGAACTAAAACACCACTATAAGGAGAGCTGAATAGTTTGGATGGAAGGCATTAGCCCCTTTTTGTTAAGGTAATATCAATGCCCATGCATTTGGCTGTAGTTTAGATGTTGCTTTTACAGTGAGACTTGTCCAGACTGACTTGATTCAGTGAAAAGAGCACATTGAGGGTTTGCTGATCTGAACCAGACACAATTGCCAGAGCAGAACAAGCATTTACAATGCATTGGTTTCGCCTTTGGAAAAGTTAGAGCTATTGGCATTGTAAATAACAACTTTCGTATTTATGTTTTGGTTTTGAAAACAGATAAATAAATGGCATTGTCATTTACATTGCCATTAGGTTAATCTCTCGCAAATGTGAGACCTATTGTACCCTACGGATGAGCTCAGCAGACAGCAATTACTACCACACACACACACACACCCAGAGCCACACACACACCCAAAGCCACACACACACCTTAACCGGTATTATTTCATGGTGCTCTCAAATGGGAGGACAATGATAAAGGAGAAACCGTGAAGAAAACGAATTGCTCACAGTGACACCGTTTGGAAAAGCTGGGAAGCCAGGAGTGAACCCAAGGTTTTTGGGTCAGAGAACCGCTGCTACGTTTTGCCTCCGGTTCTACAAAAGAAAGTTTCTGACTGATCATTTTACGCAAGTGCACTCACAACATAATTTGCTTTTTCATAAATTGGGGCAGCAACAGTGGGAACATTCCAGTATAGGGCAGGTACACCTTGGACAGAAAGAGTACAGCCTTTTGCAATTACAGAACAGATCAAATTCGGGCAGCAGCAAAGCAAGCTTTATTTCCTCACAGAACAGGCATGTCAGCAGGAAAGCAAGCTTTCTTTACTCATAAAAGGACGCAAGTCCAATATTTCATTCCCTACTGAACATATCCAGAAGCGTAAACAAAAAAAAAAAAACTTTCAGCGCTCACAGAATATGTACAGTTAAGGAATGACTGACAAGTAGATTACAGACATATCTGGAATGTGTTCAAGTCTCAGAGTACTGTATAGGTGGATAAACAAATGAATACTTGAGTTCTGACACAAATTCTCACTTAGACGATACTCCATGTCAGCATCCTGAAAGCCCTGCTGCTAGGACAGGGAGACTTGCCTACTGTTTGTGCTGATTCTTGGGTTTTCCATGGATTGAGAAGTAGCAATACCCATAATATCACTGTATTTTGGATCAGCACAGCTCAATATGCTCAGGACAGGTACACATGCACCATTCTCTTCTAAAATATTCTGAATGCGTGTGCGCAGGGCTGGATTAAGCAAAATAAGCATGTGCTTAGGGCATCAAGGGAAAAGGGACACCACAGACATTTTCAATTGCCGGATTTACCATGCAAATGGTGCAGCTGAACCTATAAAGTGGAAGAATACAAAAACAAACTTTATCCATCTTACTCGAAGTTTTATTTCATTGTGAAATAATAAAATGTTAGTTTACAAGTTGATTATTTTTTGAATTAGAAATATATGGGGCACCAAAATCTTACGTGTTTAGAGCCTCTAAACGTCCCTATGTAATCCCAGTCTCGGAGCGACACTCGTTCAGTGTTAAGAGCCATAACAGATATTTGAAACAAAGATCAGTGGGGAAAAAGGGGCGGGGGGAGGCAAATGAGGGTCATGAAGACCCAGTAAGGACAGCAAGGGGGCGGGACGGCAGTGAGACCTCTACAAGCTAATTAGATGCAGCGAGTGATCCACAAACAAAAGTGGAGGTAAGGAGATGGATGTGGGAGCTGCAAGCATCCGAGGGGCAGAGAAGGCTTGGATAAGAAGGTGGGTGGGGGCAAGAAATGTGAAGGGTGTGCGTGGGGGAACCAACACAAAGACTGGGGGATGAAACGGCAAGGCCGGGGGTAGCATTAATCTGGTTCAGATTGCAGTATCTCAGTGGCCTCTGGCCCACTGGAGTACGTTCTGGCCAAGCAAGTATTTACCACCTCTGGCTCGGACTATGTCCTCCCTCGTCCCACAATGTGAAGGTTACACTGACTTACCGGCACTCGTGTGCATCACTGCAACGAGCACGGGCTCAGCAGCCCGCCTCTTCCACAGAGGGAGGCTCTTCTTGCCCTGGACAGGCCCGCTGGCGGTATATTCCTTCTTCCGAAAGGGGCTCATTGGCATCTTCCAGAAGCTGGACTCGGTGCAGTGCTTGGCGGGCGCGGGGGCTGGTTCTGTGGCCAGTAAGTCCCTGCGGCTGGGGCCGGGGTGCAGGGAGCCGGTGTCCCCCTCGCTGCGGGTGCGCTTCCGTCGGGAAGGTTGCTCCTCCACGCGCGGGTACTCCTGGCCGCGTCGCAGCCTGAAGCTGAAGCTCTTCCGCAGTGACGACAGGCTCGTACCGCAGGGCTCCGGGTTCGGCCTGCGGTCACCTGTGGCGGCCGTTCCTGTTCTCCTTGTAAACTTATTCCACCTCTGGCTCCAGCGAGAAGGGCCCCAGGTGAGCACCGACTGGCACTGGGGGGCGGGGGGCCCAGACGATAGGCTATTCATGTCCGCAATGTACATGCTCAGGAAGGCGCCGGCGAGGCTCAGAGTGCTGCCCCGCGCCCGGGCTCAGGGGCCGGCTCTCAAACTCATACCCCCTGCTCGAGCGCAATCGAAACACCTCCAGAAGTGCGGGCGGTGAAGGGGAGCCGCGGGGATCCGGCCCCAAGCCGCTGTCCCTATAGCACAGGCTCCGAGGTCTGCGCCTCTGCTGCTTGGACGCCTCGACTGCAGCCTGCACTGCTAAACGGGACGACGCCCCATGTAGATCCATGGACTCCAAGACACTGGCGGAACGGCCGGAGCAATCTTCCGCTGTCTCTCCCATGACACATGCCTGGAAGGCTGTCTCACCGGGAGGGAGCCTGGGCAAATACCTGCGGGCTGTTCACCCCTGCAGAGCAGGGCTGGGGCAATATCAGATTCATGGCTCCCAGGGTGCACCACAGGTCACTGTACTCGCGAACCCCTTGTCATCGCTGCTGTGGCTTTAGAGTCACTGCTGTAGGCGTTAGGCACACGTATGGGGCGACCTGCCGTCCCTACCCTCTCACACATATGTGGTGTTCGTATGTTCAGCCAGATGTCGGAATCAGCTAGGTTATCCCTGCGTTGTGACGTCAACGTTCACCCTCTCTTGGTATGTGCGCGCATGCTGCGAGTTACTACTGCGGCAAGTTTTTTAAGCCTTGGCTGCTGCACGGGGACGTGCGAAAGAATGGATGTTTCCTGCTCTTGTTCCGTACGGAGACTTGCACGCTTCACTCCACCCAGGGCGCCCTGTAAAAGCCCGAATGATGCTTGGCATTCCTGCTTCCAGTAAGAGGCGCAGGTAGTGCTAACTTGGAGGCTGACAGCCTGCTCTCTTCTGCGATAGCGCCCAACTTGCTTGCTGCCTGTTACCCGAAGGCAGAGGCCACGAATTCTGCACCTTCGGAGGCGAACATAAGCAAGGAGGGGTGGTTATTTGGTGAACTGCCTGAAAGGAGGCGGTGACAGGATCCTAAACACTGTCAGAAATGCAGCACGCTGGCCCGGGCATGTGGAGGGAAGCCTGTCAGAACTTGCAGAGTCTCACAGCTATATACTTACCTGGGAAAGGATGACGAGACGGAGAGGAGGAACTCTGCGAACAGACCGCCCCAGCCACTACACCTCAAGCCTTGGGAAACTTCAAACTGAAATGTCATGTGCCCTTGACGTTAGAAGAGGCACTCTGGTCTGCCCTCAGACTCCGACAACTGCATTTCTCGGAGGAACACGGGGAGTCTTCAAAAGAGCGGACCGGCACACGGAGGGGGGAAGGGGGATGGCGGGAGGGGGGACACGGAGGAAGACAGGACCACACGGAGAGCGGGAGAGGGGGGACGGCGGGAGGAGGGACACGGAGGAAGGCAGGACAGCAGCAAGCACGGCCCGGCCGGACCAGATTCGGGGGCGTTCCCGGCTTTTGGCTGACGTCGCATGACGTAGCCAAAAGCCAAAAATTCTCGGGAACGCCCCCGAATCTGGTCCGGCCATGACGGACGCCTCTTTGTTCCAATGGCTAGCCTCCATTTATGGAGCTAGCCAATGAAACAGAGGGCGGATTCCAGAGCCACATACTGTAACTCAAAAGATTTCTCCTGCGCAAAAGCTGCTTGCGCAGCTTTTTTGCAGCTGAAACCTAAAAAGGGACTAGAGAAAGCAGTGCAGGGATTGCAGTGGGTTAAAGATAGCTACCCGAAGGCCTACTCTGTGTAACACATTAACAGATGTTCTTGCGGATGCATGTACTCTTGCTGCCAGCATAGGTTATGCCAGTCCCTCATGTATCTTAATACTCTATACACTTGTGTCTCTCATTCTGGCCAATTGAGATCAAATCTAAACAGACTTCACCAATGTCGCAGGGAGGTCATGAATGTACCCCATTCTCACCCCCTCACCTGGAGTGTGGCAAAATACCCTATGACCCACTACTATCCCGCTACTGCTACCATCCATTGCCATGACCTCAAACATGGAAACAGTAGTTGTTCTTCACAAAAGCCGTTTCCATTGTCGGCATATTTGAGTGCTCCACATAGTAGCAACTTCTACCAAAGAAGGTAAGAGTTCTTATTTAGGGTGCTTATAATCGGTGTCCTAAAAAGGGAATCTTAATTTATTAGTCAAAAATGTTGAAAGGAAGAGCAGGGCAACACAGAGTTTTGTGCTAATGACATTCAGGCCTGAAAACCAGTGTTGGTCTGAGGGATTGAGCCTTTGGGTTGGTGACCTGCCCCATACACCTTATACCAGGAAGCCCCTATCGCACAGTTTCCTGACTGAGAGAGGCAAGGGTATTTTCTCTTCACCCCGGGTCATTGGTGGTGTATCCTGTAGGCTATGGCCCATTTACTAGATTCCCATTATCTCTCTTAGCCATAACATTTTGGAATAATTAAGTGTCCTGCCACATTAGTGATACCAAATAAATTCCTTTTAGACTTCGTACCCTATTTAAAGGAGTTGGACAATTGGAGAAGGACCACATAGTTGTATTAATGAGTGTTTTGTATTGCTGTCTCACCACTCCCCTATTGTTAACCTATTTTATGGTAATTACATTTTTTATTTTAAGACAAAGTGCTTGTCGTTCACCTTTAGTTTTATTATAGGAGTAATTCAGTCAGACTCTATCTAGCAGACACTTAGCATTATTTACATATGTTATTGAAAGAAACCAGATTTATTTAGTTTTTGTTCATTTTTTTGGGCCTCTTGTGTCAATCTCATTCGAAGCAAAGAAATTTCAACCACGGACAACTGGTATTGCCATAAACTAAAAATGTGTACTATCTGGAAGGGTGTAGTCCTCAAGAAGAGATGCTCAACTAGTGGTATATCTGCTATTACCTTGTCTCTGCATCCACGGTTCAGATCCTTGCACAAAATAGGTTGCGTAGTTTTGGAATGTTTGGGGAGTGTACACATTAGCTAGCACTAGTGCACAATTGTGGAGTCTGATCTGTAAGATTTCTGAGACAAAAATCCCTAAAAGGTAACCACTCTCCTTCTTAAAGAGTCGCTAACTCTTATTGTGTTTGGGTCTGTTGATATTGAAGGACTGTCCAATATAGGTGTACTCTTCCTATGCTGTAATTCTGAACCTCAACTGTGAGAATATTTTGTTCCTTTTGTCTATTCTATTCCTACTATTTTTGGCCAAGTCCATAATGAATATAAATTGCAAACGTGTTTTTGTAGCTTTCAATTCAAGGTAGACATTTAGATGCTTCGAAATGCTGAACACTTCACAAAAAAGTCCAGACAAGACTTCAATTCTCTATTATAAATGGCCACGTATGTCCATGCTTTGTTGGGGTGCCCTTTTTGGTACAAGATAAGTTAATCTTCCATTCAACCTGAAGGGTTGTTATTCATGTTGCTTCTCAACGAATTCCCTGCAAGTGGCGGGACTGTTGGTCAAATCCCGGTCCCTGTCAAAATAGAGCTAAACTAAAAGGTGTATGTGTTTTTTTAATTTAATTATTTCCTCCTGTTGCAATCAAGTGAGACTTGCCTGACTGCACACAGGGTCCTCCTTGTTTCCATAATACATGCTCAGCTGTTCAGACAAAGTATTGCCGCAGGATTAAACAAGCATTTACAATGCAATAGGTCTCGAAGCATTAAAGTTTGAGTTATTGGCATTGTGTATGACAATGCGTTGCATACAATTTATCGAAAACTCTGAATTGGTGTATAAAGATGATTTGCAAACTGTCAGATCTTTCTCAATAATAAGGAAAGTTGGGAATAATATTGTCTGCTAGTTTGTAGCTATGAGCATACATTGTAAGTATGTGTGTTATGCTATGCTTTGTTTTGCTATGCTTTGTTTTGCTATGCTTTGTTTTGATATGCTTTGTTTTGATGTTCTTTGTTTTGATGTGCTTTGTTTTGATGTGCTTTGTTTTGATGTGCTTTGTTTTGATGTGCTTTGTTTTGATGTGCTTTGTTTTGATGTGCTTTGTTTTGATGTGCTTTGTTTTGATATGCTTTGTTTTGATATGCTATGTTTTGTGTTGTATTATGCTGTGCTGTGTTTGCTATGCTGTGTTTTGCTATGCTGTGTTTTGCTATGCTTTGTTTTGTTATGCTTTGTTTTGCTATGCTTTGTTTTGCTATGCTTTGTTTTGCTATGCTTTGTTTTGCTATGCTTTGTTTTGCTATGCTTTGTTTTGATATGCTTTGTTTTGATATGCTTTGTTTTGATATGCTATGTTTTGTGTTGTATTATGCTAAGCTTTGTTTTGCTATGCTGTGTTTTGTTATGCTATGCTGTGTTTTGTTATGCTATGCTGTGTTTTGTTATGCTATGCTGTGTTTTGTTATGCTATGCTGTGTTTTGTTGTGTTTGGTATGCTATGCTATATTTTGCTATGCTATTGTATGTTTTGTTGTGTTTTGTTAACCCCTTCCATGCTGCCGTCGGCCATTGGCCGACGGCAGCACTACCTCGCTGGTGCTGGCGTCGGCCAATTGCCGACACAGCCCCGCCCGTTTTTTAAAACGGCCGCAGCAGCCAAGGCGTTAAGATATGCTATATTTTGTTGTGTTTTGCTATGTTTAGTTATGCTATGTGTTGTTGTGTTTTGTTTTGCTATGTTTTGTTATGTTATGCTACGTTTTGTTATGCTATGTTTAGTTTTGTTATGCTATGCTTTGTTATGCTATGCTTTGTTATGCTATGCTTTGCTATGTTTTAATTTGCTATCTTATGCTTCGTTTTGTTATGCTCTGCTATGTTTTGCTATCCTGTGCTTTTTTTGTTATGCTATGCTATGTTTTGCTATCCTGTGCTTTTTTTCTTATGCTATGCTGTGTTGTGTTATGCTATGATGTGTTTTGTTATGCTATGCTGGTGAGGATGTGTGAGGGTGTGTGAGGATGTGTGAGGGTGTGTGAGGATGTGTGAGGGTGTGTGAGGATGTGTGAGGATGGGTGAGGGTGTGTGAGGGGGTTTGGGTGAGTGAGGGTGAAGGGGTGTGAGGGTGAGGGGGTGTGAGGGTGAGGGGGTGTGAGGAAGGGTGAGGGGGTGTGAGGAAGGGTGAGGGGGTGTGAGGGAGGGTGAGGGGGTGTGAGGGAGGGTGTAGTAGGGATAGCTTTGCATGTGACTTACTGCCAGTTCTCTTGTGAGGTGTACAAAGACAGAAGGTAAAGAGTAACACACAGGAGCTGATTAATTGCACACACACCTCAGTAACTGTGACTCCCTCCCTCCGCAATTTTTCAGTACATAAAGTAGTCCATTCGTATGCAAAACCCGAAGTGACCAAACCATTAAAATTACAAATATTTCCAAAAGGCTGAAAGTGTTGGAGACACCAGGAGTATAAAATAGTTTTCGCCAGCGGCGAGGTGTTTCTGAAAAAGTATAGTGCTTTTGTGCTTGCACATTCTTGGTTTATTAGGCTTTGGCCATTATGTTACACAGTCAGTGTTGCTAGCCGTCTGTTTACCCCGCCTTCAAAAAGTCCAGCGTGAGGCCTTCCTCTCAATACCTATGTCGCCAACAGTACACTCATTCATTGGTTGAGCATCTCCCGCTCATCAAAACCACCTCTTCCATGCTGCTGTCATTTTTGGGTCTCGGCTAGAAGCGCGTTCTCGCCAGAGAACCATAGTCGTCGGCTCATCGGACAAGAACCGACAAGGAGTGGTGACAAGAGCTGGCCACGCGTGCAGCATTGTCTATGGGAAAGGCAGATTCAGACGCGCGCCTTGGGTCGCGCGTGAGCTTGTAACGTAGACGTCTTACGGGCGCGGCCCAATCCCAAGGCGCGCGTCGGAATGCCGGGCAGGCACGGAGCTCACAGGCGCAGGGTTCACAGGGAGGACAGAGGGATTCCGGCAGACTCTGAAATTCAAAGACTGCTTCGTAAGCAAGTAGTAAATTACAACTTTTATAATCTGGAAATTTACAAATGGAAGGTTTCATTTTTGATGTTACTAACCCAAGTCAGGTTGACCTACAAAACTCTTATAGTGCAATACTGTGAAATTTTTTGGAACACATTTTTGTACTTTTGTTTTACTCCGCGCTTCATACAGCTCTCTTACGTTTTTTATTGCTGTAAATAATAGTGACATTTGTACTGTGTAGCATGCTGAGAGCGCTGCGTGGGTTCTTGCCATTGACCTCATTGCTTGAAGGCCTGCTCATCAAGCAATGCATTACACATTTTGTTTTCATAGCAAATGGAAGCCTCCCTGCCCCTCCTACTTTTTGAACCCTCACACTCCACACTACCTGTTGGGAGCCTGGAGCTGCCGCCTGCTCCGTAACACACTTTGCTCATCTTACCACTGTTGGATTCGTCCTGCACTTGATGAACAAATATCTCATTAATGAGCAAACAATTTAATAAGTCGCTGCAGCCTTTCATCAGCCTAGGGTTGATAAACATGTCCACGAAGTCTGCCAGCACTGCCATTCTTTTACAAACTTTTCCAAAGTGCCTTAAGATTTAGTAGTGGGTCTTGTGTGCTGCACTATTACATTGTTCAGGCGTGTTTGTGTTTTAATGCGTGTCCGTAAAGTGTTTGAGTTACAGAGCTTTTGAAATCAGTGCGATGATTCACAATGGGTAACAAGCACTGACTAATAATGAGGCGTAACATGCAGGCGAGAGAGGCGGGCTCTACTTTGATAGGCAGGAGCCTGCGAAGTTCGGGGATATTCCCCGCCTCTGTAGCAGGTTAGCAGTGACTTAGCTGGTCCGGAGCGCGGCACCTTGGAGGCAGAGGGAGCCCAGAATAAAGCAGGGATTCCGGGAATGATGGAGTTCCCGGGAGAGAGCAGGAAGGTATAACTGTGCGAGGAAGGTTCTCCAACTCACAGAACATCCCGTAGCAGCGCAGCGAGAAAAGAGCCCGGTGAGTGGGGGGAGGGAGATGGGGGCGGTGTGTGCGCGTGTGTGGGTGTAGCTGTGTGTGTGTGTGTGTGTGTGTGTGTGTGTGTGCGTGCGTGTGTGCAGCTGTGCATGTGTATATGTGTGGCTGTGTGTCTGTTAACTGTGCGTGTGTATATGTGTGGCTGTGTGCGTGATCCATGGTGACTGAAGAGCCTGCCGGAATCGGAGCGTGTGTTCACGCGTGCGACCTGATCCGATTCCGGCAGGCTACGCGTGCCAGTCTCTTGTTAGTCCTTGTAAGCAGAACGGCCGACAATAGGCCTCGCTCTGCGACAGCAGGATTTCGCCCTGCATCGCAGGTGCGAGACCTAAAAACGTTAGTGTCTAGTTGCTTGATTCTTCCATTTCCCCCGAGCCAACAGTTTGTGACGCCTTGGCTCATGATAGAATAGCCTGTCTGATTTCCACCCCACCATGTTGGTTTGTTTCATGCTACATAGACTAACCCCCACAATCTACCTTGTCTGTTGCATACTACTGTCTGAGGCTATTTGCAGATGTTTTTCTCGGTGTGAGTTAGAAGGCTTGGCATCAATGTTCTTTTCCAGTCTTTTATTGTCTTCTCTTTTGTTTTAGGACCAGTCTTTGGCAGCAAAGATAACTTCTTGGGGCTTGGTGTATTCGTAGACACCTATCCAAATGAGGAGAAAACACAAGAGGTAGGAGGATTTGGATAAGATGCACGGGATATAAAGATGGGGTTGAATGTAAACGGGGACCATAACGGGCATGAGCAAGGTCGGTCATAAAAATAATAAATACATTAATTTAAAAAAAACCTGCTTTCTACTCATCCGCAAATGAAATGTTTGGTGCAACACCTCCCAGAAGGTTGTTCTAAGGTGATATGCATATTGGAAAAAGGCCTTACTAGGTAATCATGACTACCTTAATCCTTGTGAACGTTTGCATGTGGGGGGCTGTACATATCTACTTTTTTATTGTAGTTTCTAATGTTTTCTAATTAAATCTCTGCCCCTTTTGCCTATGCTTCGGGACATCAGTCACAAAAGAAGAGGTACACTCCTGGCATGCAGGTATGTGCCAGCTCCATCCTACCTCAAGTGGAAATGCTTGACTCCACGCTTGGTTTTGAGATTGCTCAGAACATCCTTCAAGAATAAGTTGCACATTATTAATAGGCATATGTCACTGCACCCCAGTCAGAGCTGCGTTAGTCCGCATCAGTTCCGTTATTTTTAAACCAGAAAGCTGGTCACCCATCAGCTACCTTGCCAATAATTCTACTCCTTCATCTTGCTAACTCGCAGTTGAAAACCATGCATGTCGTTGTATATCCCACTCATCAAAATTCAAGTATTACTACTTGCCCTCTGTGCACTATGTCTGATATGCCTTTGCTTGCATATATTAACTGTGAACTCAATCTCAGTACTAGCTGTTTCAATATAAAACTCTTAACTGTACACTATTCATACAAAGAATAATCATGAACATAATCATTTTGAACAACGTAATTTAATCTGTTGCAATCACAGAAATCACATTCTTAATGTGTACAACATGAAGCAGAAATTACAATTCATGCTTGAGACATTCATTTTTGTGCCCAATGCATTTCGGGCCCTAAATGTAAATAATGTAAATGTACATGTATTTATATAGCGCAAATCGCGCACATCGCAGTCATCTATGCGCTTGCTTAGGGAACCCGTCCTGGTATTCCCCTGTGAGATACCCCGGCAGGGTATCCACAAGGTGAAAGCCAGGCATCCCGCTGCGAGGGGCCGTTGTGGAGATTAAGCAAGCTATTGCCCAGAGTCGCAGAGTGTGAACCCGTGAGTCGAGTAGGCACCGGAGCGAGAATTATCGAGTCCGTGAAATTATTGAGCCCAACCCCCGTCGGGGCGGGGAATTGAACCCTGGTCCAGGGCCGATCTCAGCTTCTGGGTCTGCCGCCTCTAACCCCTGAGCCACACTTCTCCTTCGGGGGCTGAATCTATAAACAACATAAATGTTTGTTCATTTAATTTACATTCAATAAACAACATAAATGTTTGTTCATTTAATTTACATTCAATATGCAGAGAAAAATTATAAACTGAAAGTTGTGATTTGTAATCAACCAAACTTCATACATCGTACTAGATGTGTGAAAAACGTATCACAAGGACATACATAGTTGTGAGTGGCAAAGTGAAAGAAGAGAAAGAAAAGGAATCAAAAACCAAGAGAAGACTGAAGTAAACCCTAATTATTAAATCAGAAAAAATGAAGTTCTCAACCACCTATTCCTGTGTCGGACACACTGTGTTTTGAATCTATCACTCTACACCCTAAATCACACGTGTGAGTGCATGCACCTTGGTCCTACATGTGCTGTTCAAAATCCTGAAATGTTAACGAAAAAACACTCTAGTACCGTTTCTTTACCCTAACAAAACATCCATTACATGTATATCGCCTTCCTCCACAAGAATACGGACCTGCCAATTCCCTACGAGTCCCTGAAGTGCGCGTTAATGAACAACCGTTGTTGATCGAAAACCTGAAAATATAACCTAGTCCACCAAAGTTACTCACTCGAATCCTGTTTTCCACGCGCTAATGCAACCAAGAAAGCCTGGATGGAGTGCTACGAGTCTCACCGCTCGACAATTTTACGAAACTCCTTGACTGCTACACCAGCTACTCCACAACCGTGATGACTCTCACTGTTACTGACCCGCCTTAATGAAGTTCATAAGCACAAATCACGTGCTACCTAGTGGAACACAACAACAGACTAACCCCCGCTCTTTGGTACTATAGTGCGCCTTCCTGGGTGACCTGTTCAAACGAGGTACTCTAGCTGATAGAATGCATAATCGGAAACGTGTGCCTACTAAACACAGACTAACTTGGGTCTAACCCGATAATGGGACGTCATAGCGCCCATCGCGTTTAACCAAATGAAACCGTGCATCTCCCTCATACCCACATTCATAGATCTAATAGAAACAAAATAGAAATAAGAAATACAAAAAATGAAAGCTTGTGAGAACAAAGTCAAAAAAGTGTAAGGTATTGATCCAAAACCGTGTGCTTATTTACATGTACCATTTAAAAAAACAAGACAATTGCAATGCATGATGTCGACAACTGACCACCACTGTGGCACGCTAAGTTAAACAAGCACTGGCGTTGCCAATAGGTCTCGCAGTAGGAAAGTTGGAGCTATTGGTTTTGTAAATGACATTTTATATTTGTTTTGTGATTTACAATGCCAATACTTTTAACTTTAGCAAATGTGACACTTTTAGCATTTGTAATGCCTCATGTATTGTATTGACGTGACTTAGATGTATTGATATAACAAATAACAATGGCTTTTAATTTTTTTAAATAACTAATACTTAAATAAAAGTGATTGTAATTTATAATGGCAGGAGGCAACATATTTTTGCGAATCAACTCCGCCTACACAGTTAGTCCAATTCGGCTCTTAACTCCTCCCTTGGTACCTGGACTTACATAATCCTCATCATGTACTCACTATAAAGCACTCCAGAGAAATCCTCAAAAACGACCTAAGTACTTTATAAAGTCGTCCTTCGGCACTGTTTAGATAGATCTACCAAAAAGTATATTTTTGTGCTTATTCTGTGTCCAACTGAATTTAGCAATTTTTTTTTAAAAGCCTTTTGATGGGAATCTTATATAATATTATGCCTCGTGAGTACTATTAGTACGTGTATTTTTCGGCACAATGTAATCAGTCCGAGGAACAAAATTCCAGTAGATGTAGGCCCAGGCGAGTTCTCTTGCAAATGCTTGTTTCCAAGGTGTTTAGAGGGCCTTCTGCTGTTTTTTTCTGCTGCTTTTTTCTGGGATGGAAAAATATCGTTGGATCCCTGGGCAGGCATTCCAAAACCTTCTTTGTATTTGTCATGTTTTCCAACCGTGTCTAATGGCTTTCTGCCCCACCTTCCTAGGATGGGCGATTGAGAGTAAATGGCCCCTTTTCTTCTATCCCCCAACTCCTGGGGAAAACTATAGTGCTGGGAAGTGGGTAAGCCCTGGACAATGTCTTTTTTTTTGGGGGGGGGGGGTTTGGGTGATGTTTCCACCACACAAGTGGCCCTGGCGGCTAGCAGGGTGGCTCTAGCAGAGTCCTGAGGGCT
Source organism: Lissotriton vulgaris (assembly GCF_964263255.1). NCBI lineage: Eukaryota > Metazoa > Chordata > Amphibia > Caudata > Salamandridae > Lissotriton > Lissotriton vulgaris. The sequence goes on along the minus strand of NC_141699.1, from coordinate 369,674,637 downwards.
ATCACCAAGTAGGGATCCACTGCAAGGTCAGCTTTCACTTTGGTCTTGCTGCAATATCAGTGTGCTGAGCATGCTGTGTGCCACAACAAAACAAAAATAATCAAAAGCGTGGCGAGAGGGTAGAATTTGTTTTAATTTTGGAAAAGAAAAGGTTTCTGGGGTTTTCACCACAAATATTTTAATTTCCAGTACAACGAGCAATCTGTTGATGTTTACCACAATGTGGAGGTAGTCCATGTTTAACACCCCATTCAATTAAATGCCACTCCCCTTAGGGCCCTCTACACTACTTCCTCAGTAAGGAACCCACTTTTCTAAGAACATTCTTCCCAAAATGACTACTTTTGAAACATCAGCTGGGAGAAACAACTGCAAAAAATAACTCAAAATACTTAAAACAAGTTAAATTGTATTAACGTATAGCAACTCGTGGGTTCATTCCTGTTTCACAGACTATGAAATACCGATGCATTGGTTTCCACTTACTAGTATCAGTTTAAGTTATTGTTGCACGTCCTACTTCAGCAGTACACAAGGGACACAACCCAATGCACCTTTAGGTCAGCACCTGGGCTAAAGAACGGTGCTGGATTAAACCCCGATCTGTTGACTGGGTGTGAGTATTTGATTGGTTCAGATGCTCCGTCCATCACCACCCCCTTTTGTACCACTTTGTTTGTCATAAGTTGGCCATGAGTCTGTTGACTGGGTGTGAGTGTTTGATTGGTTCAGATGCTCCGTCCATCGCCACCCCCTTTTGTACCACTTAGTAAAGTAAGCCTGGCTAGTCTGTTGCCGGAAAATGAAATGAATATATAAAAAGAACCCTTTCTGGAGAACTACTACTTATTCCAGTAGCCTGCCCACTGCTGGCAAACTCATGTACTATTTAAGAGCACCCTATAGTTTGAGCGGGTATGAAAGAGCAGACTGGTATTCCATGGGTTCAGTAGAGTATATCTAACAAGGATAACAAAACTAAGCACTGGACCTGGAGTAAACATTTTATATTCTGCATTGACCTCTGTTGCAGATTTTTTAAACACAATTGGCAAGTATTTGTTTCACCACCAATAGAGTGCAATCTAATCTGTACAGGGATTTCTCCTAAATCTAGTATTCAATATAGAGCTCTTACCCCTGGTAAGAAGTACCAAACTATTTTTTGCAAATAATATTTGCATATCAATAATCTTTCAGCAAATGTTTTTCTTGGCCCAGATATGGGACTTCACTCTACGATGTAACAGTGAATCACTATAAATGATTAACGTTCAATATTTTTGACCTAAGCACGTATATTAAGTCTCCTGAAAAGAGCAACTGATAGTTGTTTTTTCTCACAAGTGGCACATTTCTGCACAAATCTGTGTTGGTATTCAGCTGACCTTTCCTCACAAGATGTTCATGGGTCAGAGAAGACTATTCGATCCACAATGTGATAAGATGGTACATCAATCTAAACTATTTGTGCTCCACTTTCTTCTATTTACATATATTTTTCCTGAATTCCAGATACTTCTGTGAGCAGACTTTAAACGCCTAGCATGCTGTAGGTTTGATAGAACTGAGAGCGTATCAATGGACTGGTTATCTACGGTGTTGAGGGGTACTATTGATGGATTACGTACTGTTGGAACTGAATTAGTGATCTTATGGGGGACAGGTTGTCAGAGCGCTAATGCTGCTCAGTTTATGTTGTTGGTTACAAACCTAATAAAGAAATACTAAAAAATTCAAGACATTTCTGGATTGGTACAACAGTGTTATCTGACTCAAAAAAGCACGAGATAAGATCCCAACACTTTAAAAAGAATGAATCAAAAGAGTAATACAGGTCTTGTTTCTTTGTACCATTCTACCAGCTTGTTGTCCTGATGAGGATGGCCTCGTAATTGACTGCGGTCAAAACTTTGACCTCATTAATCTGTTGGCTGGAGATTCATTGTGTAACCTACGAACCTGAACAATGTGGTTGGTGTTTCAAAAAGAAATGAACTAGCAGCCAACATTTCATCATTTTCATTTTTCCCCTGTTCAGCTGTGCACTCATACGGATATCGCAGGTCACATGCACTGCACCATCACAATACATGGAGGGCCTACTTGTTTCTTCGGTTTATTGAAGAAAATAAATATACATATACTTTGTTCTAAATTAACAACATTTGCAAGCTTGTTCTATTCAGGAGTTCCTTGAACGGTCCGGACTACCCTAAGCAATGCAGCGTTTCTTCTAAACAAATCCCAGGGAAGCATTGTATACTGTTATCACTTTCCTCATTTGTACTATACAACACATTAACCCCTTCCATGCTGGTGACGAACCCCAGCCGTCATGCACTACGGTGCTCGTGTGCTGATGACGGCTGGGGTTCGTCATGCCCCGCCCGTGTTCGTCCGGCGGCCGCACACGGGAAAAATCGCGGCCGCACGGAAGGGGTTAAAACCGGAGTCTGCTATTTGTGAAGAAACAGAAACATCAATAGAACATTCAAAATTGGACATTACCAGAGGTTGCTGCTAGCTGCTGTTCAGCTCCCGCGGATCGACCTACTAGTGTTTGCAAGAGTAAGGAATAACCAAGAAAAGTGAAATTGTGAGAAGAGAATGTCAGCATAAAAAAATATTCACCGCAGATTCTTAATGTGAGCTAAGTTTCCTACTCTAGGCCACATGTATAAACAGAATATACGAGAGGTGACTGCCCATTAAAAGATGAGATGCTGTGAAAGAAGGTGAGAAAAGCTCAGAAAATACCTACTCTAGGCCACATGTATAAACAGAATATACGAGAGGTGACTGCCCATTAAAAGATGAGATGCTGTGAAAGAGGGTGAGAAAAGCTCCGAAAATGTAACACTTCAGAGGGACAGCACTTCACAATCAGAAAAAATAAATGCACGCACGGAGACAAAGTGAAATAATGCGTCACCGGGAAACTGAAAGTACGGCCGGCCGGCCAGCCATGATTAATTAGGGGAGGAGAATACGCAGAGCGCACGCTGGACGAAGCCCTTTTTATGTGCTGTGCGGCCGTGAATGCGCGTGCTTGTTAGGTCAAGTGATTCACGTGAACTTAATGAAAACCGCACCAAGAAGCCCTTGGTTTGATGAGGATTTCGAGCACTTGAATTCTCGCTCCACTCAATGCGCTTGCGCGCATTGATAGGTCGCAAGACCTAAAAAGATTATCCAAGTTCAAACCGTTGAACCAGATTACCAAGGAGTGCTCCTCTTCAATATAAACATTGTCTATCCCACCACAACATCCTCTGTGCACTGGCATAGTTTACAGTAAGAAATAAGACACTGACTAGATGTGTCTGCAGTGAGGGTGGACATATGGTCAGACACCCTCAGCTGCTGTGAGTAGTAAATGCTTCTCCTGCGCTCATAGGTGCGTCTTTAGAAATATGCATAGCAGGGCAGAATCGACAATAAATGAATGTAAAACTCGTACCGTATATCGCACAACTTTCTCTCATTACATGGCTAAGTATAGCAACGTAATTTACTATAACAGCACTACTCTGGAAACTCAACAATAACCCCAAAACGTTTCCCGTGTAGGCTTCCCGCATTAACAATCTTACAACCAAACACTCACTGTAGTGTGCTATGTTTCCGATCATGTGCTTTGTGAGGGGTATGAAGCACTGACTAAATGCCACTAAGATGCAGTAAAATAACATTTTGCTTTTTTTTATCTTTTTGTAAAGTGCGTGCTACTTTTGTAGTCTTTTCGTGACCCAGAGTACTTAAGTCCGTTATAAACACTTGTCATCTACATTGTCGTGTTGTGTAATGCTCTGCAAAAGAATCAGTACACAGAAAGTCCTTCAGCTGTATCTTCTGTGTGAATGATCTAAATAATTGACCACTAACAAGAATGTGAAATTTGCCTTTTGTAATAGCACTAAATGGGCGGTCTTTGTCTACCAGAGAGTTTGTTTGTGCCATCACTCTACCATTTTAGGCCTTGTTTATTTTGCTTTGAGGGTAGATTGAGATATTTAATGGGGCAGATGTGACCGAATTGAATCTAGGTTCAATACCTTGTTTTTTTCCAGGCACTATCAAGGTAAGTTGAAGATTGTAAACATGTTTGTATTAAAGGAAAGCAGGGTGAGGGGGACATGTCCATTCCAAAAGGAACTTTACCAATGGTGGGCGTGCCACTAACTTTGTTGGGCACGGCTGCGACTACCGCTTGCAGTTATGTTTTTTTAAAGAAGCTTTTTGTTTTCAACAACGCTGCGCACTTTGCGGGTAACAATGGCGGCCGCGCATTTCTTTTCTTATGTGCGGCTCGCTCACGTGCACTCATTGAGGATTCAGAGGATGCTGACTGTTTTAACTCTTCATAAACCTGAGCAAAGGTTACAATCAGTAAAGAGTAGAGCAGTTCCCATTCTCTACCGGGAAACAGCCCCCGTTGGAAGTCAAGGGTGGGAGTGAACTGCAAGGTAAATACTTGTGTTTATTGTGCCATTTTAAAACAATTAAAGGAGCCTTTGCCTGTTACCAGTTACTTTTAGTGTCTGGGATTAGGTGCACTTTTCTCCTGGGTTAGTGATCAAACTTCAAAGCAAGCCAGGCCTGTCTCTCGCCACCCTGTGGAACATCACTAATCGTTATGGTAGGCTCATATAAATATGGAATGCTTAAATTAACCACAAAATCATGAATTGGGGAATTGTCTCCCTGTCCACCTCCATTTAATGCCCTTGCAAAACAAGCCTTTGCAATGCAATAGTTCTCGCAATACTGAAAGATTGAGCTATTGGCGTTGCTAATAATAATGTAACGCCAATAGCTTAAACTTTCAGTAATGCAAGACCTATTGCATTGCAAATATTTTCCTATTTATTCACTTTTTAATTGTCTCCCTGTCCACCTCCATTTAAGGCCCTTGCAAAACAAGCCTTTGCAATGCAATAGTTCTCGCATTACTGAAAGATTGAGCTATTGGCGTTGCTAATAATAATGTAACGCCAATAGCTTAAACTTTCAGTAATGCAAGACCTATTGCATTGCAAATATTTTCCTATTTATTCACTTTTTAAGCAATCACGGCACCTGCACTTTAGCTTAAGATGTTCAAAGCTAAAGCGTGAGTGCAGCGATTCCTTCAAAAGTCAATAAATAGCATAAAAATGCTACTGCATGCCCTTTTAATGTCTATTTCTCGACTTTTGTTATGATCGCAAAAACCAACGCTTTAGCTTTAAACATCTTAAGGTAAAGCGCGAGTGCCGCGATTGCATAGAAAGTATGTAAATAGAAAAACTATTTGCAATGCAATAGGTCTCTCATTACTGAAAGTTTAAGCTATTTTTGTTGCATTATTATTAGCAACGCCAATAGCTCAAACCTTCAGTAATGTGAGACCTATTACATTGCAAATTCCCGCCCCACTTCCCATCCCTTTTCCAATCCTTCTTTGTGTTACATCATTTTATTTTTTTCTCTAGGACCTGGCAGATGCAAAGTTCAGAGTCCTTTTTAGGTCTCGCGCCTAGCGTTGCTGTGCGCAGCGAGAGACCTCTTGTAGGGGGTTTGAAAACAGACCGAGGAATCGCACACCCTTATGCATGTGCTTTTCCTTTTGGGCCACGCTATTGGCCTGTGCGTGCCTCTCTTTATCAAAGACAGCACGCAATTGGCCAAAGGCGGGCGCATTGATCCGCCCATGGCCTGTTAGTGTCTGTTACGTGCACCGCTGCTATGTGGTTTCAATTATCGTGCCCAGACACGGGCGCGATAAGTGAAACCACTTGTCAAGTTGTGGGGCGCGCGCACCCACCACTCGCGGGCTTGTTTACTACTTCTATCTCCCCCGCACCACTCCCAGCCCAACTCTGCTGTCCCCCGCCTTCCGGTCCCACCTCCCCTCCCGGCCAGTCTCTGCTCGTCACACATCACCTCACTGCCACCCTACTCCTGAGACTCGGGACTTGAGTCCTACTCTGGCCGCCCCTGCTCTTTCCTCCCATCCACTGCCTCTTCCACCATGTTCACGTCGATAGCCTGCTCTGACCCTAACCTCGTGTCCACCCTCTGCCCGGCTCCTGACCCATCCTTCCCGCTCCCTGTCTGTCCTCAAGTGACCTCTCCCGCCTGTTTTTGCCCATTACTTTTCTGATTGCTGTCTCCTTCTACCCGTCTCTCTTCATTCCATTAATGTTCTGCCCTCCTCCGCTAGCTTTGATTCTGCCAAGTATACCCATCTCCCTCCTTCCACCATCATCTGATTGACCATGTGCTCCTGTTCTACACTGCCTGCTCCAGTCCCCTCTGCCACCCTGTTCTGCCCTCCTCTGCCTGATCCCATCTCACACCCTCTTTATCTCTACCTGCTTCCAACGTGTCCCCCCTCGCCTGCTTCCATCCTACGCTGGGTAGGAGGCCATCACCTGTTCTTCATCACTGGATGTGAGAGGTCAGTTTCAGGCGAGGGAATACGGTGAATATCCATACCTTATACACCGGCTCCTCCCTACACGGATAAATCCAAACACATACTCAAACACCAAAACTCATGCATAAAGTCATACAGCAACAACCATACACGCAAGGACGGACACCTTCTCGCATGCACATTATTTTATGTTAATCTTTCTTCTGCTAAGGCACAGACACTGAAGCATCATGGCGCCGTTTTACAGACTTCACAGCGAAAAGCCAGATTCTGCGTTGTTTGTGTTTAAGGGGTGGTCTCGCTTTCCTACATCTTGAGGTGAAGCCCATTGAACTGTATGACGTGACCCTGCCTCTGGCACAGGTGCCTCACACTTGGGGGCAGATCTTCAGGCTGGCATTCGGTCTCAGGTGCCCACGGGAGCACCCTGCTGCAAGGTGATGGCTAGAACGCTAGATGAGGCGCGCACAAATATTTAATGAGTGAGGCACATCGATGTACATGGCACATTTTCCATACGAGTAACCAGAGGAGCCTCAGTGTGCACTGACCTTCCAACTCTTATTAAAATGTAATGCACTTGTCTGACTAAACTTATAAGACTCTGGAGAAGACGGCTATAAGATGACCCGTGGAGTGGAAAGCACCCAAGTGGTTGATGATGTAAAAAAGCACACACACATTTCACAGGGAGCTGTGAAATATGGAACACATTTCACGGGTTCCTGTAATGTAAGGAAAAATTTTCATAGGGCGCTGTAAAATATGCATTTGATCATTTTAATGAATGCCACAAACAACTTTGCACAGCTTTACAGTGGTCTGTTGGTCAGTCAACATTCTAGTCGTAAAACGTAAATACACCGGAACCTTCTAATTCCTTAAGTGCCCATTGGTAGCTACACTTTGTTACTATTGGTGGCTCAACAGACCTCACACTTCGCCCCACCCCCTTTTGCAATTTTGAATATAACTACCTGTACAGGTCCGCCTTCACACTTCTTGATAATCCTCTGGTTATTATTAATTGTTAAACTTTTGCAGCCGCTTACACATTTTAAATATAAAGCCTACCATTCGATCCTTGGTGTTTGTGGGCATTCTTCTGCTAAATATTTTAACCATAGCCCCTTGGCCTAGTCCATTAAACATATGAATACCTCATCTTCCATGCCTTCAGTTGAAGGTCTTGACCACTACTCCATTAAATTTTTCATTCTTGTCACCTCTGTTCTTCCTTCTCATAGTCCTTACTAATTGTGACCTCACCCTCCTTCTCCTGCCGCTCTCCATGCTTTTCAAACATGGTAGCGTGTCATTGTTTTCCCAACCACTCCTAAATTAAAATGTTATCTGTGATCACAGTTTTAAATGGTATGATTTCCGCTAAACAAAGAGAAAAAATAAATAAAAAACATAATTTGCAATGCCAATAGCTCCAACTTTAACTATTGCGAGACCTATTGTATTGCAAACACTTGTTTGTGCTTTGCATGCACTTGTTTTTCACTGATTCAACATTTTACTTAATCGTTCTAACCTGGTCAGGTATTATATTAAACAGTAAATAAAAAGGTGACTGTCATGCTTTGCAATACTCTTGCGCGCATAACACATGCATGACCACGAATAACAACACGTTTGTATGCATCAGTCGCTATCGAAATGGATTTTAGTAAACTGAAAATCCTTTTAACATTACCATCTCGGTGTGTTTGTATGCATCTCCATGCAGGCTTTCCTCTAACGTTTAGCTAAACCAATAGCTCAGCCTTTTAAACCGAGAATTATTAGCTTTGCCAATGCTTGTTCACACTAGTGTTGAAATCATATATTGGCCGTCACCTCTTACCTTATTCAGACCATGTCCCGCTTTGTACTTCTCGCCCCCTCTGAAGGAAATCATTGCATGTTACCATTTTTAATCTCTGGAATCCCCTCCAGATTCAGCTAGCATTTCTCCTGGCGCACTTCTCTCACATATCCACCATACTCACCTATTAATAGCTGCCATTTCATTGAGCACTTTCAGGTGTTTCTTGAAAAAAATTCTGCATTTTAAGAGCTTCTTTCCATCACCACTCCTCGGGTCAATGTTTTCCACCTAGCTATATGTGCTAAACATTAAAGTAAATGAAGGGCTTCTGGAATTTTCAAACTAAATTCTCCTGGCAATATCCCACCGGGGAGTCTTTCTGCTAATAATTATTTAGGGCAGTGCTGCTTGTTTGTGCATTGGGGAAAGGGCATAGGAGCAACTAGTAAGCGATAGGAATTGAGGCATTTCAGCACATGGTGGGCATGGTTTGATAATACTTTGATTTTTGCCAAGGAGCATCAACTAGCGCGTATGATGAAAATCATAAAGTGATTGGAGGATTCATTCATGTCTGACCCATGTAAGCTTTTCTTCATTTCCTGATATTTATTGTTCTAGTCTAACTTTTTTCTTTCAGCGTGTCTTCCCATATATCTCTGCAATGGTGAACAATGGCTCCCTCACTTATGACCACAGTCGGGATGGAAGGCCCACGGAGCTTGGTGGTTGCACTGCTGTGGTTCGCAATCTAAACCACGATACCATCCTTGTGATTCGATACGTCAAACGCAGGCTCACAGTAAGTGAATTTTTTCATCTAGTGCTATCTCCTACAAGAATACCTTCACTAGCACCATGTTAAAGTTACAGAAGCCCAGCCAGCAGTACACGCTTTCTGCAATATTGTAGGCTTTCGTCAGCATTGCCCTGATGATGCGCTAGGATTAGAGTAGCAGTTATTAACTTGGTGCCTGCAGACCCCAGGAAACTCAACACCTACATGGGGAGTCTGACTATTACAAAATGAAATAATAACAGATTAATAAATTGTATATGCACACAAAAGCAAATGTATAATTGAAAAATGTAAAACTCTCTGTAAACGTGAATGATTTTGAAATTGAAAGCTAAATATTAAGTTGTATCCTCACCTTGATTCATGGGAGCAACGCAAACACAGCAAACTGAATCTAGCTTATGAACAAGTGGCGCCCTCAAATGGAGCAACAGTATGTCGACAAAAAGAGCATGCATTGGGAGCAAAAAACAAAGTGATATGCTGGTGTCTAGCATATTGCTCTCTTGTCTGTAAGAAAGAAAAATCTGATTTTCAAATACTACTACCTTCTCATTAAAATGTTCATTTTGTTTTTGTTAGTGGAATACATAAAATATTTCATAATTTGTGCATTTATTTCATGTATACTTGTTTCAGAATTTTATAGTAATATTTTTCAGATTAAAATCATAGAAATTGCACTGGTCGGGGTCTAAACAGGATCCCCAAGGAATATGCCTGCTCAGGATGGCGCATCTTAGTGAAGTCTTAGTCCATATCAATTTTATAAACTCATCAGTTAAGATTTTAGTCGTTATAGAGATACTGAACTAGTATAATGTGCGTTTAGATTTATATTTCTCAATATAACGCTAAAAATAAATGAGCAAAACTTTAAACTACTCTGAATTGGTAATTATTTCGGGATATTGATTAATTCTTAGATTGCCAAGCTAATAAAAACATTTCTGTATTGTACTAAAACATTGTTTAGATTTAACATAACAAAATTAATTGCCCCCCCCAAGAGTCTAAGAACATTTTTATTCAGCTGAAAAATTGAGGGTTGCTGTAGTATTCATTGTATTTAGTATTTATGTGGCCCTTTGTGGGGTGCTTAAGCACTTGCCCACATGGGTAGCATCTTACACAGTATACGGTTTGTGGTCAGGAGAGTGTCTTAATATTGAACCTTAATTGGGAAAGTGTTTCCATGTTGTGCATGATGACAACCAAGGTGCAGTTATTTCGTTATGGGACGCAGTGCTTAGCAGAGTGGTGAGTGAAGACTTTGAGGGATAGATATGTGGTTTACATTCTGAGAGAAGGTGGTGGCATTAGATAGCTGTGGCGGGCCCTTTTTTGGGTCTCAGCTCTAGATGGCCCACATGCACTGCCTCAGACTGAGACATGCTGTATCTGCTTTTTGGGCATGGAGCCCGCCCACAGGCTTCCCATTTGCTGGCCCAATCATTGCTCCATTTTGTATTCTCCTCATTTGTCATGTGCATGCATATGTCCTGCCTCTATCAGTTTTTAGCCTTTCCCTGAGAGCACCAGCCAACGACTGTTAAACATACGCAGCTACCATTTTCATGCATTGTTTCGGAACGACTTTTTAGGTCTCGCACCTGGTGACGAAACGCGAAGCGCTGTCGTCAGCGAGACCTATAGTAGTCGACTATGCTTTCAAGAGCTCTCAAAGGAGACAGGAGATGGGCACGCGCAGGCTGCAGGCCGGACTGGGGCACGCGCAGGCTGGACTGGAAATGTGGACGCGCATGCCATGCGCATCTCCTGCCCCCCTTGAGAGGCAAGGCACTTTCACTTTCCATGCCCAAGACGTGTCGGCGCACTAGCACGCCTCACTCGCTGGGCAGCTGAGCAATGCGACGCTGAAACAGACCCCGCCTCTCCACTTCACCCGGGATCCCTCCTGGGACCCGGGACTTCTCTGGATTTCCACCGCTACCGCGGGGCTCTCCCTTCCTCATGGGAGCCCTCATCAACGAGCAACAATTTCCACCGCTACCGCGGGGCTCTCCCTTCCTCATGGGAGCCCTCATCAACGAGCAACACCGGCCTCTTCCTTCCGCGTCACAGGCTCTGCCCATGTCATGGGCAAGGATGCCTGACTTCCTGGTTTGGCCGCTGCCTGCAACAGTGATTTTGTGCTGTTAGTTACGTTTAAGGTCCGAACTGTTATGAGGGAGCATGAACTAATGTCCTCCGCTTTCTAGACTTGGGTTACTGACCCGCAGTAAGCAACAGGGACTGAAGCCCGCCCTTGGGATCCACGTCAGAAACTCTCGCCTGAGGTTGACCAGATGCAGCGTCGAGCGAGCCCTGTTTCCCATACACGTGCTCGTCACAGAGATAGTCTCTGGCAGGGCGCGTGCCTGACCTCAATGCATCCCTCGGTTTAAGAATCTGCGAGGAGGTAAAACGAGATGATCCGCGTGTAATCCTTCTACAATGTCTGGTGCCGTTTACGGAGGTGTCGGTGGGTGAAGCCGGGAGGCGAGGCAGCTCTAGCTTTTGAGCATCCTTGGCCTGCCCAGGAAAAGTTTAATTTTTGACGCTCGTGGAAGTAGTGCGTTGACTGCATTCCTTCAATGTGAACATGTACGAACAAGAAGAGAAAGTGCCCCCAGGCTGAGAGCACACAGGAGCGCAGTTCTCGGCCTTTACCTGTAATAAAACCAGTCTCTTTCCACAGCTGCGTCTAACACCCACCCGTTCAGGTTACATCTGAGTGACTGAATGGTTAATTTTAAAATACTGCAAACCTAATCGCTTCTGGTTGCTGTGATGCCGGCGCCCTCCGTGTGCTCTCGAGCGGCCAGAGTGACATGGCTACAAAAGCCACGATCTGTCGGTCATTGTGTATTGATCGACACTAGTGTTGCTGTATAATTAATTTGTGGAGCTCTTGATCAGATAACGTCCCTGACACTGCGTGGGAGAGACTGTTTTGTGTTTGTTTTTCAGTGCATCACCTATTGTTTAATGTCTTCATCACTCTCCCACAGGGCCTCACGTTTGTTTTTTCGCAATTAAGTGCAGCATCACTGCTAGTTTATCAAGCTGCTGCACTGCACTTTCACTAGAGACACGCGTAATTTACGGCTACATATAAGCAGCCGTCTGAGCCCTCCGGTTCGCGCTTCCAGAATGGAGAGATTAAGGTAGAGAAAAGGTGAGTGCACCCGACCCCCGCCCATGCTGTGTTTGTTAAACACTGACATTTAGGATTCATTTTCATTAAACACACAGAATTTTTTCCCTTTGTTTCACATTACAGACACAAAGAGTCAGAGGAGCCGACAGGCCCACTTTCAGTATCACAGGTATTTAATTGTGATTTTTCACGCTCCTGCTGGTGCTGAACTTTCCACGGGTTTCAAGCACGTTCCCCTAATTCATATCTCATACACTTTTTCCACAGATAATTCTGGATACATTGTTTGACTCCGGTACATTAAGGAACATTAGTTTGTTACCCGCGCATTTTGTCTTCCTTTTGCCTTACTTGTCTTGACTTTTACGATTGTCATTAATCAACCATGCTGATTAGGGGGTTCTGATTTCATAGATTATTCGGTTTGTGGAAGTTAAACCCGACTCAACCGGCTTATCATGATTGTAATACGTCTTTGACAAAGTCAATAGTCATGGTTGCTTGTAGGTATATTTTTGTTTTATTGGTGTTTTGAAAACGTTTTTTAGTTGCGTATGTGTTCTATTCTTTTATGTCCATACATATATAAATAGTTATATTACAAAATATATACATCTACATATATATAAATAAACATACAAATGCATACATACTAATGTACGTATATCTGCATACATATGCATATATATCAATATATTTACAAATATATGCACAAATATACACACACATATATATATATATTTCCTCAGCCAATCCTCCTCTCACGATTCAGATTTGAGGCGGCACGGAGGGGTAGTTCAAAAAGCGCCTTTATTAGAATCTGGGCATGACTCGTTTCGGAAGTAATCCTTTTTCAAACGCCCTTTTGTATTCTGTAGTGCCTCTGTTACTCTCAGTCCCAAAGTGTTTTCATTTGTGGCAACCAACTCGCTAAAGTAGTGTTTGGCACCCGGCAAAACGTGGCATGGAGTCACAACGCTTCCTCCTTGGAACTGCGTCTCTCCCAGCATGCAGCATTGTCATCACGCTGTCTGTTTGTTCCAATTCTCGGTGCTGTTGTTTTTCCAGTTGGAATCCCGAGTTGCAGCGTTTTCCAAGATGTGAGGTAAATGTTCTGGGCTCAGTCCGATGTTCTTGACCCTCGCTCCAGCCCCACACTTCCATCAGCGGCAGAGATCGGGGATGCTGTTAAAGTATCAGGACCCCTCCATTACAGTATGGACTACCTTCGGCAGCATTTCTCCTTCGCTCCTGTCATGCGAGGCGGTCGGGAAGTCTTCAGTAGCGACTCCCCAAACACTTGCAGGAGGTGCCTTCATCGCGCAATGCAGCACGCCACGCGCACCGCAGCACGCCACGCGCACCGCAGCACGCCAATATTTCCACATATATATACATATTTTATCTATCGCCCTCCCTCTGTCTATCGCCCTCCCTCTGTCTATCGCCCGCCCTCCCCCTGTCTATCGCCCGCCCTCCCTCCCTCCATCTATCTATCGCACCACCACAGCATTACTGAACGCCACAGCATTACTAGTCGCCACCACAACATCACTCTGTGCAACCATTCAACAACAACTGGTTCAAATGTTCTCTCAATGTTTCAAACTTTATTACAAATGTCACCAAAAAATGTTAATATTTCACTTCTGTTCTTGGATTTTTCGTCACAATAAAATACACTGAACATAATCTTCACAAAAGTTACTTACAAAAGTTTAAGCTATTGCCGTTCTAAATTACAATAACTTTTATTTAAGTATTAATTATTAAAAAAATGTAAAGCCATTGTTATTTGTAATATGATAACATCTAAGTCCCGTAAATACAACGCATATTGCATTACAAATGCTATAGGTGTCACATTTGTGAAAGTTTTAACTATTGGCATTGTAAATGACGAAGCTAGTAATTTCGCTATTTTCAAAACCAACACATAAATTAAAAAATTGTCATTTACAATACCAATAAATAGCTCAAACTTTCCTAATGCGAGACCTATTGCATTACAATTGCTTGTTTATTTTTGGAAATGGGTTACCGGCCGGCCACAAGTTTGAGGTGCTAGTGTTTTAATTAACGACAAGCACAGTTTTTATTTGTAAAAATCACAAGCCACTGCAGGTACTCCATTGTGTTTTTTGTTTTTAATGCTGTTATGATAATGAATCCAATACACAAGTAAATCTTGAAGTAGGTTTATTCCTCAGAGAAAGATCCTAAACAGCTTCTTGCCAGACACAGCTGGACCAACTGATAACAGTGCCACAGCGGTGACATCATATTAGAATCTCTAGATCATCATAAGGATGCACCATTCCAAGCAATAACAAATGTGTAAAATGCAAGCCAACATTATAGAAACATAACACATCTCCCCCTTTATAGTAAGACAAGAAAAAGGAAAGAAAAACAAAAACAAATCAACAAAAAAAAAAAAAATAACTGAGGCTCATGAGTTGAATCAAGAAACGTAATCACTCAGATACACAGGTAACCTTCTTTCAACAGCAGCCCTCAAAACACGTGAACCATCCAACCCATCTCCCTCCCTTGCAGGTGTATCTTGTTCATCAGAAGTATTTGTAACTCCAGAGGAGGGAGTATCAACCCCTTGTACCTTTCCAAACTCTACATCCTTCATCAACATCCAAGGAGAACACTGCTCCTTATCATACCTACCTTCCAATTTTTCTACGTGTTTGGAGTCACCCCTTTGATATAAAGCAACCCGCCTGAGATTCCAAACTTGACCATTAGTTAATCTCACCCAATAGCTACCCACAGTTTTCACCTTGAAAGGTCCTCTGAACTTGTTGACAAAATTATTATGCCCACCAGGCTTCACTTTCACTAGATCTCCCACATTAAAGTACCGTTTGCCATTCGCATTCAACCACCCAGATTGTGATTCTGCCCCTCTTGTTTTCTCCCTCATCCATGAAGAAAGTAACTTTGAGCCAGCCTCCCTTCCTCGCATCATTCCAAATGGGCTCTTACCTAAGTCACCATTCACTGTTGTGCGATACGCCCACAGAATCTCACTCACTGACTCAAGTACAGGTAGACCAGAACCATGAGCCAATTGCATGCTACCCTTGACCATGTGGTTGATGCGCTCCACGAGTCCGTTTCCTTGTGGATTATATAGAGAACAACACACATACACCAACAGAATCTAAGAAGCACTTCATTTCTGTAGAGGTCAATTGTGTTCCATTGTCAGTCAACAAAACTTCTGGAAATCCTTCCCTCTTAAAAATTTCGGACTAAACAGCAATGATAGCTTTGGTCGTTATACTGCTCATAAACGCAACCTCCACCCATTTCGATTTTGCATCTACCAAAACAACCGCAAACCTCTCATTCTCTTTTAAGAAAGAAAATGGCCCGACAAAGTCTAGACACACCTTTTCCCAAACCTTGTCAGCAACAGAAACATGCTGGGGCTCTTTGCTCGATCCAATGCCAACCCTTAACCTCTTCTCAGACTCCTTGAATGCCACACACCTCTCTACCCACTCTCTCACCTGCTGATCCATAGCGGGCCACCAGTACAATTCTTTCAACCTCCTTATGGTCATTGTTTGACCCATATGGCCTTGATGTGCTAACCCAATCAATCTGCCCCGCAAACCCTGTGGCGGTATAAACTTATCCTGACACATTAACACCCCATTACCTTTAATCCATTGTGCTTTGCACGCGTGGGTTCGAATCCCATCCTCATCGCCAAATTTGTTATGATAATTATACACAAGTAAATCTTGAAGTAGGTTTATTCCTCAGAGAAAGATCCTAACAGCTTCTTGCCAGACACAGCTGGACCAACTGATAACACTGCCACAGCGGTGACATCATATTAGAATCTCTAGAGCATCATAAGGATGCACCATTCCAAGCAATAACAAATGTGTAAAATGCAAGCCAACATTATAGAAACATAACAAATGCACTTGCATTGTCTAAAGTACACGCTTGTAACGTTGAATTTGTCCAAGTTGCTGCATTGCCTATATACAGAACAAATCGGAAACACTTCTGTTTCAAAGAGGTGCTCTCAGTAGCGCATGCGTGCACGGACATGTGTACTCTAGAAGATGAAGGTGATTACATTCCTGATGGTTTCTTGTAGACTCTAAAAGGGACCGTCCTGCATGAAATTTGCCAACCTCCCTTGCTATATTGCCCCCCGTCTCCCTTCAGCGATAACCATTCTAGAACGTCCCAATGTCTTCGGTAATTATGACCTCCTTCACTAGATTGTCCATTTAAAGTGTCTTTTTGGCTGTTTCCCATGTCTGTTTCCGACGCTTCCCCACCACGAAGCCCTGCTCTGCACGTTTAAAGTAATATCTGTAAACTTCCCTGTTGCCAGGAGCACCCGAGAACACGTCCTTTCATCTTCTTTTGAAGGAGGTGTGTTTATTGTTTTTTTTTAAATCCTCAATGCATACGCAAGGCCAGCTATTTCACCAAGATTCCGCCTCCTTAAAGCCATCATGAACAAAGCCAGTAGGTCTAAATTTTTTATTTTATTAGAAGGAGGCATTCTATTTGTCGAACACACACGGGTGTATCGTGTAAGAGGCGACAGACAGCAAGAGTGGGGAGTGTGCACACTACGAGTGTGATATGGTGTAGAGATGAATACCGTATTTGCAGTTGGTCTGATTTTTGGTGAAAAAAGTTAATGTATTGCTGTCAGTGTGGTCTTGGGTGAAGGAAATCGTGCTCTTGCTGTGGGATATCTGAAAAGTAGTTCTCTTGCTGTCAGAGTGATATTTGTTTGGAGAGGGGTGGTGCTCTTGCTGTCAGTGTCCCATTTAGTGGAGAAGAAAAACGCCTTTTGTTAACTGTGACATGTAGTGGAGAGGGGAAAGGTTCTTGCTGTCAGTGTGATATTAGATTAGGGCAGGATGGTATCAAGCTGAATGTGACGTGTGGTGAGGTGCTCCTGCTCCAAGTGTGGTGTCTGTTCAGTGGAGAGAGGGAGCACTGTTTCTGTCAGTTTCGTATTTGTTCAGTGGCGAGAGATAACGCTGTTGCAGTCAGTGTGGTATCTGTTCAACAGAGAGGGGATACTGTTCCTGTCCGTATGATATCTTTTCGGTGGAGAGAGACATCGCGGTTTCTGTCAGTCTGGTATCTGTTCAGTGGAGAACTGTAGTAGCGCTGTTGCCGTTAGTATGGTATCTGTTAAACTGAGAGAGGTAGCGCCGTATCGGTCAGCCAATAGGTCTCTGCAATCCGTGAACTATAGATGCTGGCAATGTAAATACATTTGTGTGCGGCTCTGGGAATGTTTTTATTGATATATAAAAATGCATTAACCTTGCTAATGCCTATGGCTGGTTGCCAAGACCTATTGGCTTAGCCAGTGCTTGTTTAGTATTTCTGTTGGTTTCTGAATTAAGGTCGCCCACGCTG
Source organism: Lissotriton vulgaris (assembly GCF_964263255.1). Lineage (NCBI taxonomy): Eukaryota > Metazoa > Chordata > Amphibia > Caudata > Salamandridae > Lissotriton > Lissotriton vulgaris. Next base: position 369,657,005 of record NC_141699.1, on the reverse strand, counting down.
CTACCTTATGCGGCTGTACCGATATTAGGCAGAGAGAAGTGTGTGTCAAAGATCTACCTGAATAGATTATGATGCCTGTGGTGTCTGACTAAGTTGGAGTCCTCTATTGGCCAGTGTTGTTTGGCAGATTATGGTCTGCTTGTCCAGTTGGGCTAGACACGGTCCCATTGTTTCAATCTGATCTTTTTCCATCTTGTGTTGTGATGCTAAGCAGTGCTTACCGCACATTCTACTTTGTGTGCAAAGGTTATTTTGTGTGGAAAATTGACACGAGCGGAGTGCAAAAATGCTTTGTTAAAAAAAACTAACCCCCATAATGTTCTTTGCCAGTTACACAAAATATGAAGCTTGTTAATCAACAAAATATTCAAAATGTGCAAGTAAGACTGCTTCTCATAAAAATTCTGCAATCGTGGTCTAATAATACTTTGCTTGCACAATATATTTGCTACATCTAATAAGTCACCCAAAGCATTTCATTCTGACATCTTTTATCACCACATCAGGGCTATCCATAGTTGGATGCAGAGGATTCCTGTAGAACAAGTCACTTATCGTCAGTATCCCGTTACCTGGTAGAGACCATATCTAATTGCAGATGTCTCCAGGCGTCAGACTGGATCCGGAAACTTGCATGAGCAGTACCCCTGCACACACAAGTTGTATTGGACTCCCCAAAGAGTGGCTAAGTTCGTGTTGCAGCCTGTTCCCAGATGTAAACAATGCGACTGTCCAAAAGTCAACGATGAACACATCATCTCTACATGTCCTGAGATTAACCCGTTTAGCGCGTCGAACATTCCGCCCCAGTGCGGACGTTCGATCGCGCTAACGGGATTCGGACGTCCAACGGTCGTGCGCAGCACTAGCGAGGTAGTGCACGCGATGACCGTTGGACGTTCGCAGCACTTAAAGGGTTAAAGAATACTGAAAGGTCATATAACTCACTATAAGATGCATCATGGGAAAACCCATTTTTCTGACTGCTGCCTTTGTACTCCTAGGGGTCGATACAACTACATGTAATACTCTGAATAGTAAGCATAGTAGCCTGGTTTTCTATTTGTTGCTTCTAGCCAGGTGAGTGATCTGTAAACGTTGGTCCGACCCAGTCCCCCCACATCCTACAGAGTGGCTAAAAGTGGACCAGCTGTATGCAGCTACAATGTAAACCACGAAGGTTGGCAGAGGTATGGGCGGATTTTATCAAATGGGTCACATAGGTGGTATGGTTCTATGCGGTGTTGTCGGAACAAGAGTAAGTCTCCATAGTCCTATGATTACACCAGGGCATGGTACTTAGGGGAGATCCCCCCGTGATGCGACCAGAGCTTTGGTAGCTCGAAGCGAGAAAATGCAATGGGCCACAAGACGGACAGAGGGTGTTTAAAATGGTGCTAGATTTGCAGACGCCATGGTGATATGAGGACAAAATAAAACCCGCATACAGTCGGGTGGCTCAGTTTGGCTTTGCGTGACGTCGACATAGTTGGCCGACATTGCGCTCACCTTTTATAGGCTCCACCAAAGCACACGAACGTCAGTTACTTTACAATTTTCCACGCCAGAAGCGCAGAGCTGTGAAGTGAACAGACTTGTGTGCGTTGCAACTAGGGCCCTGAAAAGGGAACAACCCTAGCCCTATCAAATGAGTCTGCAAAGTGAGAAGGAATGGGTGGGTCTGTAAGAAATCTGCAGCTAGATATTTTCTCTACCAGATAATGCGTTATCGAAGGTAAGTAAATTATTAATCTGATTGACTTCTAGCTGCATATTCATTACCTTTTGTATTAGATACCCAGGCCATACAATCCTGGAGGTGGGTCGTGGACAGTTTTCGACACTAAAAAGTCCTGTAGGACCAAACGGGAAAAATGCCAGTCCATGAAGACTTGACTGTCCAGGTAGTAGTGCTTGGCTAACTTGTGCAAATATGCCCACTTTGCTGCCTGGCAGATGTCCTGGACTGGTACACTCTGAGCCAACTCTATGATCACAGCTTTTCCCTTTGTGGAAGGGGTCTGTAACCCCTCAAGAAGCTGCTTCTTAGCAGATCTTAATGCAGATTAAAACACCGCGCGAAATTGTCAGTTTCTGCACTGCCCAACCTTTTTTAGCTCCCACATAACCCAAAGAGTTGGTCGTCCACCCGGACCTCTTGTGTGGTTATGTTAGAACGACAACGCTCTTTTTGGGTCCAGATGGTGGAGACGTTCCTCTTCTTAGAGGGATACAGGGGAGCAAAAAAGTTGTTCAGCGTGAGTGATTGACCCAGATGGAATGGGGTCACCACTTTTGGTAAGAATGAGGCATTGGTGCGAATCACCACCTTATTCACAAAAGTCATCATGTAGGGAGGCTTGCATGATGAAGCCTGCAACTCACTCATCCTCCGGGCAGATGTTATCGCCACCAGAAATTCTGTCTTGATGGTAAGCAGCAAGAGGGGACGATTATGTAACTGTTCGAAAGGAGCACACATGAGTAATGTGAGGACCAAATGAATTTCCCACTGCGGCATGACAAAGGGTGTAGGTAGAAACCTAAATATGAGCCCTTGGAAGAACCAATTTACACTAGGGGACTTAAATAAAGAGGGTTGGTCCACAGCCGCAAAAAGCGAACAAGTTAGAAAGATCACCCTTAAGAGTACCCAAATCAGGACGCTGCTGGGCAAGGGTAAGAATAAAGAGAAGAATATTAGACCGAGAAGCAGGAAAAGGGTCAAAAGACCTTTCTGAACAATATTTTACAAATGAGTCTTAGTGGAGGACCACCTGATGGCAAAAATAACATTACAGACTTCGTGCCCAAGGGCGAAAGCTAAAAACTGTCGCCGCTCAATCTCCATGCAAGGAGGCAAAGTTGACAGGTTTGGGTGGCAGACCCTCCCCTGCTGCTGCAAGAGAAGATCCTCCCAAAGGGGCAGCCTGATCGGATGATCAATGCTCCTTTAAAGAAGCTCTGATACGAGACTCTCATGTCCAGTCTAGAGCCACAAGGATGATTTTGGCCCGGTCATTCTTGATCTTCTTGAGAACTCTAGGCAGAAGTGGTATGTGCAGAAAGGCGTACAGGAGGCCTGAACTCCACTTGTAGCGAAAAACATCACAGAGTGATAGCTGCCTTGGATACTCTAGCACACAAAACTGCTGACATTGCGCGTTCTCTTTGAAGGTGAACCGATCTAACCAAGGCTCTCCATTCTGCTGAAATAGAACTTACGCCACCTCCAACTGGAGACTCCATTTGTGATCTGCAAGGCATCGACAGCTGAGTTCGTCTGTCCTGACGTTCAGAGAACCTGCCAGGTGTTAAACCACCAGGGTTATGCCCTGCTGTTCCAGTCATGTCCAGAGACGTAGTACCTCTTGATAAGTAGTCCGTGACCCCAAACCCCCGCCCTCCTCCCCCCACCCGCCCTCTTGTTGCAGTACCACATTGTTGTGGTATTTTTCGTGGATGCTTGCACGGACTTCTCCTTGACAGAGGGAAGAAAATGTTTGAATACCAAGTGAATTGCTCGAAGCTCAAACAAATTGATGTGAAACCTTGATTCTGTCGGAGACCAGTGTCCCCTGATATCCACCTCTCCCAAATGGCAGCCCCTTTCCAGGACTAAAGCATCGGTAACTACTGTGAGAGCTAGTTGGGGAAGGGAGAGGGGTCTGTCTCTGACCCAAGCGTAGTTGGTCAACCACCACTGCAGGTCCTTTGCAGTTCTGTCCGAGATGTTTACCATGTCAGGGAAATTCCCCTGATGCTGCGCCCACTTAAACTTCTGGTCCCACTGCAGAGCCCGAATGCGCCATCTGGTGTTATTCAATAACAGGATGCTGGAAGCCATGAGTTCTAGCCTCCTCAGTCATTCTCACCAAAATAGAGGATAGAGGCTAAAACATCGTTATCATAGACTGAATATCCTGGACTCGGCTTGGGAGGATAAGCACAAAACTGCATTGTATCCAGAACCACTCCAATGAAAGGGAGCAACCTGAGAAAGAATCGTTTGTGACTTTGGTACGTTTATAGAGAAAACCAGCAAATGCAGAAGGTTCGCCATAATCGTGAGATGGGAAACTACAGGCTAGGGCGAAGGTTTCTTCAACAGCCAGTCAAGATTTGGGAAGACTGACACCCCTAACCTGCGCAGATGAGCTGCAAACAGCTATCACCCTAGTCAACACCTATGGGGCGCTGTTAAGGCCAAATGGAAGCACAGTGAATGGAAAGTGCTTGTGGCCTTCATTAAACCGCAGGTAATGCCTGTGGGGAGGCAGGATGGGGATGTGAAAAATTGCATCCTGTAAGTCCAACACTACCAGTCATGCTCCTAGGTCTAGGGTGGATGACCTGAGCTAACGTGAGCATCTTGAAT